>NC_091503.1:15745663-16389766 GCF_947461875.1 Haliaeetus albicilla | reverse complement strand
AGGATGCCCCCTGGGAGTGTTATTAATGCAGAGACTTTTATTAGTGCTCTGCCTGCGTTTCTTTGCAGACTGAGCTGATGACAGCGGAGGCTGCAGCATTTAAGGTCCAAGACTCCAGCAGAGGTGTCTCCATTAGCTTTGCACTTGTCCAGGCTCTCACCAGGAGGTGCTTCTACCATTGTAACCTTCATCTGAACATAGCTGTATAAATCCAACTGTGAAAAAATACAAAGTGTACCAGCAAAACAACGAGTCTCATAGCTTAAAATACCACTTTCACATTTTTGCTATGAATTTTATTTTTTTCAGTGTGAATCTGGAAGCAACAAAAACCACCATGCCTTACCATTTCACTCTTCCCATTCCCTTTTGGCTTTTAGGTAAAGCTACTTATTGCATCTAGTTTTAATTAGACTGTAAACTCTCCTGGACAACGATTGATCCTTATGTAGAGTGCCTTGCACAACAGGAGAGGACCAGTTCAGATCAAGGCTTTCAGATGTCACCATAACACAAAAAACCCAGCATGTTCATAACTGTCAACGCTTGCCCTGGTATGCAATAGCTCTTAAGGGGTACAAAGTCATTTGCAATGCACTTTCTTCACATATTTAGCCAGGAAAACTGCACTTTCAGTTGTAAGCCCCATAGAAGCAAAGGTATTCCCTGAGAATTGTTTGAACACTCAGGAGTGGCAAGATAACACATTCATAATTTTACAGCTGTCAACTGATGTTTTCCTAGCTAATTAGGATGCATAGAACCAACATAAATCAAAGATACTAGAGCATACATCAAATTTTAATAAGCTTTTGGAATCAAACTGTTTGGAAACATAGCTTCCAAGTTCATATTTAATATACTATAATGTTTCCAAGAGGGAATAATATTTTCTGTTCTAATTCTATTATGTAAAAATATGTTTTCTCTGCCAGTAAAACATATGGGACAGTTTTTCTGTTGTTAATAACTGAAGTCATGCAGTACAGATTTTCACATTTAGTATTCTGAAACTAAGCCCTTTTTGGTAAAAAAACTTGTCCAGAAATAATCCTAAACAGAATGGAAATTAATTGCTTTCCCATCATCTTCTCTAAGGGTGAGTTTACATACTGTATTTTTTTAATAGTCTTTGAAACGCAACAACCATGGGCAACAAACTTTCTTAGTGCAGATCTTAGATTGAAGTCAGCCAGTAACAACTCTGTAAGAGGAGAGGTTGCAGAAAGAGGCTCTCGGGAAAATGCATGGCTATTCTTCTCAAGCTAAACAGAACAAAGCAGTGCTCTCATTATACAGTTGAGCCTAAATGCAAATTTTTGCTTCATCAGTCCGTGAACACCTCAGTCCTCCAAAATGGTATTCATGTGCATGATTTTTCAAGTTGTATAAATTCCATACAAACTTTAAGGAGTCTCCTCTGAGTACACAAGTTTAAGCATCAGCGTAAGCTTTTGTGGAATTTAAACCTATATCAGAAGCAAGTAAGTTTTAAAGAGAAAGAGGAGCTCCCTATCTAAGCTAGAATCTGGGGAAGACCAGTAGGTCTACATGAATTGAAAAAAAAAAAAAGAAATCAGACCTTTTATTTATTAGGAATAAAGGTACCTTACTTTAGGATATAAAGAATCCTGACTCTCACTGCTTAATAAACCTTAGCAAGTGGTTTTGTCCTAAAGAACAGCTTTACAAATATGAAAGCCAAATACACCTTTCTAGCCTTATAATGGTTTTCATAGTACATTTCCTAATACTGCAAATACCATAAAAATGAAGAAATTACAGGAAAAACTTGCTGCATAATTTCTTTGCTGTTGCCAAACTGCCTCTCACCACACTAACTCTGAAGAGTTTACTTCAACAGCAGATAAGCTCTGAAACAAACCAACTGCTGTAGCTTTTGCCTGACAATACAAGAGAAACAAAAAGAGTTCAAAGCTACCGCCAAATACCCAAACTATGGAAGTGAGTTAACTAGCAAGTACGATCCCTGGTTTTGGCCCTCCTGACTCAGCGGGCAAAGAAATTGCATTTTATGTTGCACACCACCATGCAGTTCTGGCATGTTGAGCTTGAACCTACTTAATACGGCATGGGAGATGCAGATCACTCCAACAGTGATGCAGAAAGGGGAGTCCTAACAGAAGCGATGCATCTCAAATGCCAACAAAAAGCAAGATGCAGAAGCAAAGAATAATTAAACCCAAGAGCTCGTCAAGACTACATATATCTTCTGTAATGCATTTATGATGTCAAAGCAAGCTAATGATTTCTAAGTATCTTGCTCAGCTCCACAACATACTTTGCACAAGGCTTTGGAAACTGCTCAGATCTTGCTGGCATACATAAAAGACCTAAAAACATTGCCCTTTCAGAGCCTTTTGCCCTACAACACTGTATCCCCTCAATATTTGCTAGATATCTCACTGTGTAATCCACAGCAAACACAGATAACCAATGTCTGTGGTCAGAAGCAGGCACTACCTGACATAGTCCATTTTCAGGACAATTAAAATGGCCAGCACTGGTTTTATTTCTTTATCTGGAAGGTTAAGAAGTTGATGTTTTGACCCTCCCAGCTCCAACTAGACCCATCTATGGTTATTACAGTCTGTTTATACGCTTCACTTTCAAAAGCTAAGCTGAAAGATGTTTCAGATGGGAATTCACCACCATCCACTGTAAAACTTGGGGACCCCCCAACCACTTGCAAAGCCATAGACTGCTCAACAAGTGGGAGAGGGAACGGTCCATCTCTGATCCAACCGTGTGAGGAAACCGGGCAACAGGCTCTCCTCCGTGGAGGAACGGTGTGGGGCTGTCTCTGCAGTGATTCCCTACACATCCTTCTCTTTCATGGGCACTTTGAGCCCAGACCAGAGGGTGGGTGCCACCCCACTCCTGCCTTGACCCTCCCAGCAGGGATCCCTGCAACCCTCTGCCTCCCCTGCCGCACAAGCGCACCCACACATTTGACAGCAACCCACCCCACCCCAGGCGTTTCTCCCCTGCCCCCAGACAGGCAGGACCCCCGGCAAGGGTGCTGCCCTCCAGCCCTGCTGCTCCTCTGCCGCAGGCAATCTCCGCCCCAGCCTCTGCTGAGGATCTCCAGAAATAAGTTAAAGATGGAAGACTGGCCTTCAGGCTCCCTGTCACTCCTCTCCAGGTCGTGCAGCTCCCTGCCAGCTTGCATAACGTTTATTCTATTCAAATTCAGTTTCTCAGTGCTTTTTCCTTCCACGCCAGTGCTGCCCCTGCTCCGTGTGCTCTGCCAGAAGCCAGAGCATGGTGGCCATTTATTAAAAGAGAATTGCAGCGTCTTGCACTCAGTTTTGCAAGACCACACGGTTAATTTAACTCAGCATGAGGGGCGACCAGTTGAGCCCTTCTACAAAAGAATTGCACAAAATGCAAAATCATCTTATCACTCATTTCTTTATCCAGCAAACCCTTTGGTTTGGCATCCAACCTTCCAGCTGCCAACTCCGAGAATCCGCAGTGAAAAAATTAACCTTATTTCGCGGAGCTGCAAAGTTGTCACAAGTAATTATCTGCCCAGCCCAGACTTGACAACGCGATGACGGAAGAGCTGACAGGCCCTCTGAGTTAACAAAGCCGGACCTGACCCTCACCCAACCAACCCCCCGAGCATCCTCCAGTCCAGGCGGCTTTTGAAACCTGCCATTATAAAACTTGAAACCTCATGTAAAAAAAAAGGCAGCCCCGGGTTTATTGGCCTCACACAACAGAAGCAAACAGGGCTGCAACAACCCCAGAGCCCCCCAGCAGCATTCATTCGCTTGCCCTGCGCTCCTTCAAAGCAAGGAACTGCCATAAAGAAAATTTAAAAGGAGAAGCAGCAGATGGAGCATATTCATGATTTTGCAAACAAGAAACAAACAACTTTGCTAGAGAGCGGGTGGAGAAAGGATTCATCTTTGGACTTTCCCCCCCCTTAAACAATCCGCAGAAATCTGTCTGCTGAAAGGGAATATGAATGGGAAAAAATCCGGCTCATGAGCCAAGGATTGAGTCGCAAACGCCTGGGGATTTTTGTCAACTGGCCAAATAGGGCGCTCTGGCTTGTTTTCCTTCTTCCTGCTTCCCATTACCTGCAATCGAAACGTTTTCTATCGGTACAGGACAAATCTCGGCACATCAGGGAACACCGGGGGTGATGGCAGCAGCAGGCGAGCAAGCGTACGGTCTCCTCCAGGATGACAGACAGGGGATGTGCCTTGGTATTTTAATCCACAGAGCTCATTTAATCACCAGAAGCGGGGCAAAACCTAGTCGAACGGCATGCCCTCGAGGCAGAGCGTGGCTCTGGCCCCCATAGAGGGGCCGCAGCAAGACCGACCCTCATCTCAAGCACTTTTCCCTGTTTTTCCCAGGTCATTCTAGGAAAAGCTGTAGGTATGTCGGCTTGTCCAGCCAGGACCCCTGTGGCCGGGCTCGCTGCAACCTGCTGACGCAAGCCCCCCTCTGCAGTAGCAGGTGCCGCCCGGGGGTCTGCCCCGGGGCCCCGTGCGAGGGCTTTCACCGAGGGAGCCCCTGCCAGGGTTGTGAGCCGTCAGCCTTCCTCCGGGACTTGATAAATAAAGGAAAAACAGACGAAAGAAGGGAAAAGCAGCTGTTTGGAAATGAACTGTAAAAACATCTGTAGCGCACCACCGACCGCCTCTGGCTGCGGCTGCAGAGGGTTTTAAAGGGCCACGATGTTGCAGCAGAGGACTAGGACTTTGCAGCCGCCCCGACTAGATGCACGCTGGCACCAAACGGCACCCCAAAGCAAAACAAATAAACAAAAATAGAGGAAAACTGAGTTGTGCCACCACAGCGAGCCCTCTGCTTTTGGGGCCATGCGAAAGAAAGAAAGAGGAATTAAATTATAAATAAGGAAAGGTCCTTAATAACACTGTACTACACCTCTGACAGCCCCTCACAGGTGATGCTCTTTTTGGTGAGTGACAGCCAGGGGAGGTTTAAAGAGGGCTTCACGATGTTTTAATTTACTGCTGGAAGGCCGGCGGCTGCACTACTGGAAGTGGTTAGTTCACACACAGACGAACTCTGTCGCTGCCTGCACTTGACTAGCTGACAACATACCAAAGAAACACTAAAATCAATCTATTTGGCTTTGGTGCGTATCATTCCAACACAATTTTATGCATTTGCTTCAGACTTAGCGGGACCGGGGGAAAAAAAAAAGAAGGTTCAAGGGTCTAAGTAGCTCAATTTATTTTTCAGTAACTAAGTTACCAGAGACTTGTAGGGAGATTGTATTTATTTTCTGAAGGACGCTCCAAGTTGGCAGAGAGGTCCTTGGAAGTACATATTTCTTCACGTTCTCTTGATCTCAGTGTGTGGAGATTCACTTAACAGCTGTTTTATGTGCAAATGTTTTTTCAGGCATGTCCTCCCCAACCATAAACAGATTTTTAAAGGAAACACTCTTAAAAGAAGTTAAAAGACAACAAACCTCTGAGCCTCTTCTCACCCAGACCTGGAGATGAGATGTGAGCAAAGCCCAGAGGGTCTTCACACCACAGAAGGTTGGGGGGCGGGTAGGTTTGGGTTTGGGGTTTTTTTCTTTTTTCTAATGTATCAATACTGTAGTGGCCCTTCCAACAGAAAAAAACAATGCTATGCCCTCTGCACAACTGTACTTCATTCTTTTTTTTACATATACGTGCATTCGTATGCACTTGTATGTGCAAGACCTCTATTAGGTCTACCTACATCTAATCTTAAAATGACAAAAACAGCAAGGTTTTTTGGCAATGCAGAAAGCAAGAGACAGTCATCTTACAAGAGCTGCAATGAAATCATGTAACCATTTGGCTACCACACAAAGTAGGCGTATCCATAGGTGTGTATACGTGCATGTATACAGGCAGGGATGCGGATTTCTGAAGGCGGGGGGAGGCCATCACTTCCTACCATTTTCTGGGGCACAGATTTAATAGAGAACACTTGGGGTTACTGTTTATGAACCCATCCCAGAACCAAGGTCTTACAAAAACCACTTAAAGGTTCTACATCATACTACTAAATCATTTGTTAACTTCTTCGGGTTCATTAGAACAAGAGAGGACCCATAGTCTGGGCTTCAAAACAAATAGGTATATTGTACCTCTAATGATAAACTGTCAAGAATTCCAGCAAGAAGTAAAACATGCAAAACTGTTTTGAAGCACCAAAAGGAAAAAACCCAAACAACTCTGAGAAGGGAGTCCCACGTCCTGCATCCTTTGGTGGCAGAGACAGTTTAGAGGTTACTGTCGGCGTTTCTGCTTCCAGGACGCCATTCTAGACATCTCCTCATCCCCAATGGCTGTTGTTGGCCCTTCATTGTGCTGAGTGAAGTGTCTGTGGAGCCAAGCTCCAGGTCAGATCTGCAAAATGATCTGGCTAATAAAACAGAGGGAAAGGGGTTGAAAATCAGTATTAATGCTGATGCTGTGGTTTGCTGGTACGGTGAATCCAGCTTTAAAACTCCTACTACCAAATCAAAAACACGTGATAAAGAACCAAGATATGGTAAAAATTTCCTCTGGTGGTTTAAGCTTGTTCCACTCTTTGCTACCTATTTGACTTTGTATTGGCAGGCTCCTGGCCAAGTCATCTGTCAGTCTGTGCCTCCCACAGGCAACGTAAAGCAAATATAAAAGCACCGAGGTAGCATTAAATCCCATGTCATGTGTTCACAGCTGATCCAGATCACATCCGTACTGCAGAGTGATCTGGTCCAAGGCAGGGACCTGGGGCCGGACCACGGATCCATGGCTGAGTCATTGCCTCACATGAATGAGTAGGCAGGACAGTTGACAAAGCACTGATGAAATCTGCTTCCTGCATTTAACAGCGCCATTACCTCTTCTGTCCCGAGCTGTCAGCCAGTAATTAGGATCTTGCAGGTTGTTTCCATTAGGAGATGAAATCGGAGCCAGGTATAGAGCTGGCGGTAAAACAGGATTTCCAGTTGTCAGAAAATTTTCATTTCTTTTGAGTATGGTTTTGGACTAAATTGCATGTACTTTCTCTGCAGCTGGGGACCATGGTTAAGATCATCCAGTTATACCTGCGCTGGGATTGTGGACCCCAAAACTCGCAGCACCTCCTGCCACAGCAGAGGGCTACCACACGCAACATCTTTCTCCTGGACTCTGGATTCAGCAGCAGCTCAGCAGCCCAAGATATTTCAAGTGAAACAATCTAGGCTCAGCTACTGCATTTCCTCCTTGCTCTTGACAAGTATTTCCTCGAGCTAATACACCTGATTTACAGAGGATTTATCCATATGCAAAGTCCTACTCCCTTGAATACAGTGCAGGGTTCTGCTGAGTTCTCTGAAGTGCCTTTCGCATCCCCCAAACTGCAAACCAAACTTGTATCATCTATGTTCTGAACACACAGAAGTCATAAATGGTCACAACAAAATTCAAGGTCTAAGATAAATTGTCAGAAGCACCTAAGAGAAGCGTATGGAAGAAGCAAATCCTGCCTCTTGGAAACTCATTGGCCCAGAGAGTAAAGAGGAACGATGTGCGTTTGGCTGCAGATACCACCCAGGTGAAGCAGGGAGGGTGAGGGTGATTAATATCACACCCGCTTTTCCTGAAAGTTGCTATGAAAGGTGTCTTTCCGAACTTTAACTTATGAAAGAAAAAAAATTATCTCTTGAACTAATGCTCTTTATTTAGTTTGAAGTGCTCCTCCCGACCACACGCTACTGTACCAAGTTACTAACCCTACAAGGATTCAACCAGCCAAAAGAAGTTATTCCTTTTGCCAGTCTCCACTTGCCAGTTCTCAATGAGTAGTTTGTGAACCTCCTAGATCTGTTAGGTGGACTAATCCACTCCACTGTTTTCTACAATTAATTTCCAGGGACTGTCAGCTGCAAACAAGCAGTTCACAGCAGTAGTTCACTGTCTGACCTACCGGCTTGTTCAGCGGACATTAAATCTGTAGCTTCTTTTCATTCACATATACAACCCTACTAAAATCTTGCTCTCTTATGCTTAGCATCAGCAACATGGACATTTTTGCAGGCTTCTGGATAAGGATGTTTCTCTCTCGTTTTGGTCTAACAGTTTTCCAACACAAACACTTTCTAATTCAAAATTTCCTTTTTATTATCCCATGCTCGGCCAAGTTTTAACCCCTTCACCAACACCCCGCCAATGTATTCACTTGTTTGCAGACAACAATGTAGAAGGAGGCACAAATACAGTTAAACACATTTATTTCGCAAGAATGAGTATCTGTGAAACTTTTTTTTCTTTTACTCAACTCCATGTCCTTCTATTTAATTGTTGTCACCATAATTAAAAGGCACTCCTATTAGTAATAGCTGGCATCAACATGATTCACATTTTCCAACATAAATATTTAGAATCCAGGTCCCAGCAATGCAACTATCAGTACCTGTCTCTCATGTAGGTAGATTCCCAATTGCCCACTCACTTGACCCCCAAAAACCCCCTGACAAAACAAGTAAATTCTTGCAGGATCCAAAAACCACACAAAAACACAGCATTGCCCCCAAAACAAAATGCACAGCACATAGACCGGGGCCAGTCAAAACAGCCCGTTCCAGGACCGCCGCTCAGCAAAGGTGGCAGGACCGTGCAGCATGGCCGGGGCTCAGCTCCCCCATCCACTCCATATCCACGGGTCAGCAATGTCAGTGGGTACCATTACAGCTTGCGCTGGCACTCGCTTTCTGAGTCATTTCAGGACTTTCTAAGCCAGTTCTAAGATCTCCCTCTGGCCTTGAACCAGAATTTGGCATTAAAAAAAACCCCTGAATCAGGACTGGATACTTTTATTCAAAACAAAACCAAACCATGAAACAGCTCTTTGCATTTTTTTTTCTAATTGTCGGTATGTCCAAACCAAACAATCTTGCCTCAAAAGGTTACCACTTGTGTGTGTTCCCATAACATAAAGCTCATATTAATAGTGGATTTACTTTTTTTATAGGTCTATAGTCTACCATTGGGTATACACTCAAGGACCTTTAATGAACAGGTCTAGAACTGAAATAGTGGTTACTGGTACGTATTTCTCACCTGCATAACACACCTCGCCTGGTGCAAAATCTGTCCAGCAGACCAACACGAAGGTGTTTCCTGCAGCCACAATGCAGCTGATGCCCTTGTACCATCAGTATTGCACTTCATCTCATTCCCAAATGAAGGAGTTTTACCGTGAGTCTTAATACATTTATATTTGTTTTCACATATTCAAAATCCTCGAGTCAGCCACTAAACTAAAGCCAACTCCTTTTAATATTAAATTATATGTATAATGGTATCTTTCTAGGCTTCTACAGAAGAAAAAGGCTTCTCAGAAGCCTTCTTCTAGGCTTTCTCAGAAGAGAAAACAAAACCCAAAAGCAAAGAACAAAAATATTAAACATCTTGTTCTTTTCAGCCAAATCAACAACCTGAGGAGTTTGATCTTTATTGCTCATTTCTGTTCTAGAAATACACACAAAAGAAAGGCTGGCAATCGCACTCCCTACAGTTCTCAAGTGGGAAAAGGCTGGTGGGGGTGAAATCACAAAAAGCTGTGGTTGTGTGCCCACGGCAGGAGCTCACAAGCTCCTGCCCTGACAGCAGGCTGCTCTAAGGCAATGCTCGAGCAAAGTCTCCTAGGAAAGACGATCAGCAACAGGCGAGCACAGGGACAATTTCCAGTAAAGTCTCCCGATGCTGCTCTATGACAAGCTCAAAAGCTGAAGGACCTGCCTCCATTTCAATTGCTTAATCAAAATACACAGTCACCAAAGGCTGCTGCAGGGCTGAGGCTGATCCTTCGGTCTGTGACGTGACACGCTTATTTACTCACATGCCTCAGCTTAGCCCTCTGCAGAGTGAACAGCCACCTCTTGGGCCTTCTTGGTCTCCGGTGATCTGTAAAGTGCTTTGGAGAGAAGCTACAGCCACAAACGACTAATCACCTCTGTCGAGCGCTGAAATGGTTCACCATACAAACAGGTAAGACACAAGAGCTAGATGCTTCCCTCATGTGCACGATGAATTCACTTAGGAGCTCATCCAGGACACAAGTAAACATCCTTTTAGGTGTAATCTCAGAGCCTACGCTAGGTTGAAAACCGTCATTCTTTTCACCTGGTGGTTACCTCTCTTCTTCGGCTTTTAAAAGTACAAACTCTGCAGTCACAAAGCCAAGGGATAGGTAGCGTTTCCCCATGGGTTTCTACAATCCTATTGCTGATGACCTACGTGCTGCTTGCACCACAAACCGGAGAGCCCTAACCAGACAAGGGCAGATTCATGAGATCATAGAAACAGCCTTAACAGAGCAGACCAAAGACTCAGGCAGCCCAGCATCTTGTCTCCAAGGGTGGCCAGTAAGAAATGTTTAGGGACAACCACAAGATGAGAGAAGGATCTGTATCCTGGCACACAGTCTTCCAGCCGTCAGAAGCTTAGCAGCTTCACATTTATCAGTTACCAACAGCTGTATTATCTCCATCCTTTTTCAAACCATTCATACTTCTGGCCTCCACAACATCCTTTGGCAACGGCTTCCATAATGTAACACTGGTGCACTACAAAGGGAGCCTTCTGGAGGGCGGGGGAAGAAATGGCACTTATAGGACAAACTGAACAGGGACTGATAATAAGATACATGCAGCCCGCAGATAGACTGTAAGCCAACCAAAAGTTGGTAAAACAATGAATGCATAAGAACTAAATTAATGACAAAAACACATGTTCTGAGATAAAATCTGAGAAAG
The DNA here is from genome assembly GCF_947461875.1 of Haliaeetus albicilla. NCBI lineage: Eukaryota > Metazoa > Chordata > Aves > Accipitriformes > Accipitridae > Haliaeetus > Haliaeetus albicilla. The sequence goes on along the minus strand of NC_091503.1, from coordinate 16,378,989 downwards.
ACAGCAAAGGAATTTTTGAAGTACTGTGCAAGAAAAAGTTATGAAAAGGCAAGATCAACACTGTGAAATAAATACTTAAGCATGACTGTATGAAAAGAACTGATTTTTCAATTATTTTTAATGGGAAGCAAAAAATTTGCTCCAAAGTATAGCGACCTGGTTATTTTCTTTGCACTCTACAAGCTAATCTTCAAAAGATGATACTTTTTCCCCCTGGTGTTTTTCACAGTGCATGAGATGCACATTTTCTGCATAATTTGTCTGGACTAAACAGTTTAATCTTTGCCCACTCAGTATCTTTTGGCTGGTTCTCTCATTATAATCTTACTCTTGCAAAAAAGAAGACAACTGTTATGCAGAGATCCACTGGCAAAAATGGATTCAGGAGACCAACCAGGTAGCTCCAATTGGTAAACTGAGCTTATAGCAAGAAAAACCCTCCCAAATGAAGTAAATGAAAAATGAGGTTTTCCATATTTAAAATATTTTCTCCAAGAAAAAATGGCTAGGGGCTCTTAAAAAAAATGAAAGAAACTTTTACAAATATCCACCACATATGCCAGTAAAAGGATGGAAAAAAGAATCTTTCTTAATGGAAAAGACACTCTAATTTTTTCATTTTCTTCCCCTTCCCTTTTTCATTTCCATTTCAACAGAAAAATGAATAATGTCCTCAAAAAAGCCCAAACCGTAACACTTCAGCTCTTTTGTTAAAAAAAGCTAAAATGTTAATTTTTCAAAAAAATTGACTAACAATAATGCTGAAATCCAGCAATGCAACTCATGACAAGTCATACTTATCCAATACCAAAACCAGTATTTACCAGAACTAATCAGAAAGACACCTCTCACCTCTGAAGGTGACAAGTAGGAGGGTTACTTTCAAGTCAAATTGCATCTTCTCACTGCTGGTAGCTACTGCCAACTCGGATCCCCAAATCACTACAAGCTGGTGGCTCCCAGCACTTGCAGGAGAAGAAGGGGCAAGGAAAGGCCATGCCCAGCCCTCCCCCTCCATCAGGTATGCTGCAGAAGGGTTTGAAATAATGTTATACCTGTGGCAGGGATGCTCAGGCTGGTGCTGGGAAGTGGAGGGGACCAGGCTGGCACCCAACTCATCCCTCAAGGAGGACCGGCCAAGGACAGGGCGAAAGATGACCTGCAGCAGGAACCCGGGCACCCAGAGCCCAAGAGCCTTTTCCCCCTTCCTGCAGGTGTGGTTGAGATTTAGGCCAGTGCACCACTGAAAGTCAACGGCAGCAAAAAAAAAAAACTTGTCTGCTCCCATAAAACATTGCTCGTGGGGTAATTCAGCATCTTGCAACTCTTAAGAATATTGTTTCAATTTATTTAACATCACCATTTACCATCCCTTCCACAAAAAGCATTGCATTTCTGCAGTGCTGTCCCAGCTACCACCAGAAGCACAGCAGCACCCCTGCACGCAGCCTCAAAACCCAAGCTGCTCGCACAGCACACCGGTAAGCCACCTTGCTTGCTCCCACGCTCACTCACTCATCGGCCCAGGGATCCGTGCAGAAACGTTCTTGCCTCCAACTTGCCAACTCACCCGTTTTACCAGCCCCACGTGCCTCTCTCCTCCATCCTTGACCAAAGCAGGCGCCTGGCCCCAAGCCTCTGGCCACTTTTTCCACCCCAGTCTGGCTTACTGCTGGTCTCTTCTCCCCGCCACCGACCAGGGGCCTGATTTACCATCTGAATTCCTCACTGCCATGTATTTCAGAGGAGCCCATAAGCATCCACACTCACCCCAGCACCCACTGTCTCTCACCCACGAGGGCCAGCAGTTCATCGGTGCAAACCACAGGGTGTATGAAGCCAGCCTAGAAGGCACATCGTGGACTCTGGCTGGACTGCGGTGGAGGTGGATGCTTTCTTTGGAGTGAAGAACAGGAAGCCCCAGAAACAAAGCCCTAGGAATGAAACCTCAGCCTTTACGTAATCAGCAAACAGGAGGCTTAAATGGTAAAACCTGAGACAGTAAGTGTGCGACGTGGCACACAGCCTCCCACACTCATCCACAAAAATGTGACCACCTCAGAATTACTTGATCAAATTATGAGCTGTTGCATAGCTGAACAGACAATGTTCCTCCACCAGGACACGGACTGTCTTCAATTGCTGCAGATAGCCCACAGCAAAGAAACTCAGAGCTGAGGCAAACAGCAGCTTTACTGTAAGAAATGGGAATACATTTTCATTTCCCATCTCCTCGGGCAACTTCTGTCATTGTTCACCCCACCTGGTCTCAGTGATTTCACAGTGTGGACATCAACATGACTATTCATAGGAGGAAGGTCAGAAAGTCCACCTAGCAAACAGAGAAAGAACGTGCTCCTCACCTCCGGGGAGCCCATAAGCTCCCCTGCAGAACATACCACCAAATGCAAAGCCATCCCTGTGACCTCTGAAGATGCCCACAGCAAACAGTGCGGGAAGGAAATGGCAGGTTACCTTTAGCTCAGTGACTCCTCCACATCACAAACCCCACATGAACTCCTGCCATCTTCCCGAAAAACTAAGTTTTAGGGAAAAGGTTCTTTTCTGTCCATGTTTGGGCTTTGCACTGAAATAAGAGATTTTTCCACTCTCCTCCTGTTCAGTTGACTGACCTGAGTACCTACATCCATGTGCTCCAAAAAGCAGGGTGATTCTGTATATTCTGCTGAGACCAACCATCAATACAGGCCCATCATTTCACAACAGAATTGATACTTCTGCTCTCCACCGAGCAGAGAGTTCAAACCATCCCTTTGTGATCAGATACCCAAGTTCTAAACCCAGACATCACCAATACCTCATTTTCTGTTTCAGTTTCACCAGCCTAAAAATGATTTCCGTGTACACATGCCTCCCAGGGACAGGGAAGCAAGATTAGGTACAGAAGACTACTCTGTGTATACACAAATAAATTTTGTCCGATCCTTACTTTTCCTTAAAGAGAAAAAAACATGTAATCTCCAAATGTGATATGAAATACTGTAAAATGCATGTTCCCACATAGTTGATACATAACACACTGTATTTCAAATAATTTGTTTAATGTGGGTAGCTACATATTTATCTGTTAATCTCTGTGCATTTTGTTACTCTGTCCTCCACCCCTTTTGTTACTCCTATCATCCCGTCATGTCCTCTTAGCAGTCAAGGGCAGAGCTGCCTTCTCTGTTATGTATTGGTACAACGCCCAGCACAGACTTCTCATTACGAACTCCAAGCCCCGCTTAAAAAGAAATAGCAATTAAACCCATGAATCAATAGATAAATTTCTGAAGAGAATGTACAATTTACATAATGACACAAATTCAAAAAAATGCTGCTTTCGTGTCGGTCAGCACTGCAAACACCAACTCCCTCGAGAACCTCCATATTTTATAGGGCTTTTTGTGGTGCGTTGGGACAGAAGTGAGAAGATGACAGCTTAAAGCCAGCTCTTAATCAAATGCAGATTTACCTATGGAGCGCAGACCAATTATTAGTGAGTTACATTAGAAAACAGCTGGGGAACGGTGCTAACTAAACCTCAGCTCACCTGAATTTAAAATAAAACCCTTGAAGAAAAGACTCTTCAGTTAGCCATCATTTTTTATGACCGGTATGTGGGACACTCCCAGCTACAAATTCCTGCTCCTCTGGGTGGAGACTGATCGCTTCTGAGCCATTTCTTCACTGAGTCTGAACCACCCACATCTACCAGGAAAATTTATTGTGATGAATAGACCTATTAATACCAGCTTCACCCCACCCTATACTGCTTCAGAGTATGGAAACTTGATGGATGTATCTGGTTTTGGTTAATATGCCATGACTCTCAAATTTTACAATGGGAAGGCAGAGGAAACACATTATGTATTTTATTGTAGTATTTTGGCACATTCTTCATAAAATGGAAAATTCAACCTATCAGGGATCCCATCTGCAGTCTTTGCTTACCAAACCTTACATCCTTCTTTGCCTTTTTTCATGAAAATTATTTTTTCCTTCTTTCCTCGCCTTCTTGCCAGGAGGAGCCAAGAGCAAGCCTTAGGTCCTCCCAAGCTCAGGTAGAAACCCCAAAAGGACAAGGAGGGGACAACAGCACGCCAGGCTTTGTATGGAAAAATCTTTCAGGAACAGTTTTGAACATGGCACGGACTTGCTCTCACCTCGCCGTTAAAAGCCTGGCCACTGCTAACACCTACCAACTTCAGAAATTAAATGCCAATTTAAAAATCAAGGTTATTGCAATCTGAGGAAGACCCTATGCAGGTGTCATTCAGAGAAAGATACCCACAATGGCTTAGATTGCTGCAAGCTATCCTGCAATTACAGGTCTCAAATGATGGAGCAAAGAAAAAAATAATAAGTGAGACAGGACAACCGTGGTAATAACGGAGCCAAGTCCAGGCAGTGGGGGGGGAAGACGCTGAACTGCTTTGGGTATGAGGAAAAGGGCAGGCCCACTAAACCTAAGAGAAGAGAAAGAAAACGCCAACAGGCTTTCAAACCATATACACCTTGTTTAAAGTCCAACTCCTCGGCAAAACCAAAGAGTGAATTTCCTCCTCCGTGGGTCCGCTGAGGCTGCTACAAAACAGGAGTCCAACACCACTTCCAGAACTTCACCAACGTGGCTTCTGGACAGGGATGCCCAAAGTGCAGGACCTCGGGTGGGCTCTGTACGGAAATCCTCTCATCAAAGTTATTTGTCTACCTCCAAGCTGCTAGAAAAAAAAAAAGTCTTACTTTTCTGTGTTTCCTGGCACTGCAGGAGATGGTTGAAGGCCACCTCCTCAGGGCACAGGGACTTCTTGGCAAGGCATTCCAGAACAGCTTCATTTTCACCATTACCAGTGTGACTGGGTCCCACGCCTCTCTCCCAGCGAAGCAACTTCCTAATGCTTTGACAACTCTTGCTCCTCCAGGTAGGAAGCAGCAAACACCGAACGCAGAGAAGGGCAGTAGGAGCGAGCAGTGCTCCATCTTGCGTTTCAGAGCCACGGAGACCAGCCAGGACCCCGGCGGGGGGAGCAGCAGTATTGCGATGCCTCCACTTTCTCTAGCTCATCTGATAGTGCCATTAGCACAACTGGCTCCCAGCCACCAAAGTGAGAAAAAGAGCAACTGGATGCTCGTGAGGAATGATCAAATAAAAATTCAACATCTGCATAAACAGAACAAAACATCTGGCAGGACGACTGCGCTCCAGCCGCACGTACCAATGGCACCAGCAAGAGCTCCAGAGCTGCTCAGCGCCGCTACAGCGGGGAGAAGCCTCGAGCTCAGGCTGGTTCCAATGCAGACCCTGTAAACAGTTTTGGGCCGCTTCTTGGCAGAGCTCTTCAATTTATTTTAGACCGCCGGCACTCGCCGGAGGGAACTATTGGGAGGCCCATAAAAATGGAGTTTCCTTTCCTAGTGTCAACTGAAGAAGTAGTCTTCGCTTCCTGACCTCAGTCATTGTATAGTGCTACCGCCTGCTGTTACAGAAAGTTGCTGTGTGACAGTAAGCAAGCTGACACCTAATTGTTAAATTCGACCAAGTGTTTTAATTAAGGGAAGAGTGTCTTTAAAATAAACTCTTAGAAGGCTTTGGCCCACGTTCAGGAAAGCACTTAAGTACAAGCCTTAGACTGTCCCTACTCAGGAAAGCACGTGCTTAAGTGCTTTCCTGAATGCAGATATATTCCTGTCCTGGGGCCTTAAAAGTGCACTAAATAATAAAATTTATTGCAATTTGACTTCACTCTTTTCTTGAAATATTTATTTAGCTGCTTCTTTATTAAGACTAGAGTCACTTAAATTTTATATCTATTTAACAACCCTTACTGCTCACTGATTGCATTCCAAGAGACAAACAATCTGCTAATGCTGTTTCAGCTAAACTCTTGTTTCTTCCCCCATTATCATGAAACTGACTCATTTTCTTGAAAAATATCCCAATTAAACCAGTTACCCTGATACAGGGTACCTACTGGCCACATACAACTTGCAATAATTTGCATGGACTTGGAGATATTTTGAGTTCATTCTGTCATACACATAATAAGGATATAATGTCAAACTTCATCTAAACCAACACTCATGTCTGAGACATTCATTGAACAATGATGTTCAGTCACTACTTCTACAAATATTAATGCACATGTTATCATACCAGTATAGATGTCACAAGTCAGACCAAAAAGCTACATTTCAGAAAAAGCAGATCCTGCCCCCCAGCTAATACACAGTACCTGTGTTTTACATCTCTCACAAGCTACCTCCAACACCTTCACACTGGAAATTTTAGATTTTCCTAAGATAAGGCTGACGGTGTTGAGCAGGAGGTGAAGAGAGCATGAGCACAGCATACACACATCCACGTGAAAAACTGGGAGAAGAGTTGGGCTGTGCTTTGTCCTACTTAACCACTGCTCCTGTAGCTCCTGAAATGAGAACCTGAAACTTGGGAAATGAGGCCAGAGGTGTCAAATGTGTCAGTACTGCCAGAGCACAATGAAGTGGGAGGCGATCATCATTTTTCCCATGTTCATTTGGCCTGTAGTTATACCGTATTAGTCCCACGTTTCATGACTTACATTGGCGGTCTGAGCCTTTTTTCCTGTGGTCCTGTGAAGCACCAGATATTGACCCCAGCTAGAGAAAGAGCCTCAGCGCATCTCATGGGGCAAGAGCCTGCTGGGACCCAGTTACTGGGTTACTGACAATCTACCACATGCAAAGATAATACCTGCAAAGGCTAAGACCAGCGAGGACATTTTTCTCAAATCAAAGTAGCAGGGAGAGTTTGCATGTTAGGTGTTTCCTCTTCCCTCTATAGCACCGAGGACAGTCCATGTCCCACCTGGAAACATCACCTAACAACTGCTGAGAGGACCCAAGACATCAGTGACACTGCTCATCTCTCCTGCTCCTGGGTACATCTCCCCTGGCAGCTTACAGCTGTACGCACAGGTCTTTACTTCTTTGCTCTTAATTTTTTTCCAGGACAGCTAGCAGGAGTCCTGTGACCTGAGACATGGGGGAAAACTGGGAAGGTTTTCTGTGCAGCTTGCTAGACAAAATGCCTACAACTTCGCTGTCTGCAATGGCCCTGAGGGTCCTTGCTAGTCCCAACGTCAATTTACTTGCTTAGATTTGGGCTTTTCGTGTGCACCACCACTGCTAATGAAAGTACCAACTGTTGTACCTTAGCTTACTACCTCTGCACTCCAAGCACACACAGAAATGCCAAAGCAATGGAAAAACAGGGCATCTAAGTGTATTCACATGATCAGCACAATACCCAAAAAAATTTTTCAAAAACTGGAAAAAAATCTGCAAGATAAATTGTCCTCTAGCTACATAGAGAAGCAGGTAAAAATATAGGTGTCCCAACTGTGACCAGCAGGTACATAATTAAGAGAACACCACATGACGACAGGCACTTAATTTGTTCAGGTGGCAAGGTTAACAAAATAAGCTCAGGGAATGAATGCGGCACAAGCAGAATGACTTAAAAATGAAGAAAAAGCCGGTCAAGATGAATCACGCATCTCAGTCAAAGGAAAGTCTGCTTGCTTTAAACTCAATTGTAATTGGTTTCCTCTCACCTTCCAAAAATGTGTTTAAAAAAGAAAACAGTGTTTATGGCGCAAGCTAGACCACAACCATTTTATTCATCTGTTGTTTCAGTTTTTCCTTAAGGCTTGCATTTAAAGACAACCCAGAGCAGCCTACTCTCAGCAACCTTTTAACACACACCGCATTTAACGAGAAAGAATAAAGAACATTACGATCAGGTTTCCTAGGAGAGGACATCGCAAGAAAAGCAGAACAGTATAATTTCCTCAGACTGCCCTCCCAGGCACTGCCAGGCAAAGCTGGCTCACCCCTTGCACCAGCAGCCGCCCGAGGAGCTCCATGGGACACCACCCAGGGATGCTGATGGGATCTCATGGACAAAAAGCCTTTTAGGACAGAGAGCATGCCTGTTTTCTCAACTCCACTGGCTGATCTAATAAAGATGGTAATAAAGATGGTAAACCTCTTGCCTCTGTCAGCCTTGCCTCTTCCACGCAGCTCTGCTCTCACAGCAACAAGGCACCATTAGTAGTGTTTACACAGGTCTGAATCACCCGAACTATGAAAGATGGAATAAGAGGTAAAATAATCAAAAGCTGCATCGGCAAGAGCGGTGGTTTTATCCAGCTGAAAACTTTATTTTTAGAAAACTAGCATCTCTTAGGCACCACCCCTCAAATTCACTTGCCTGCAGGGACGAGAACAAGGACGCACGCATGTACCCTCTCTCCAGTCCGGTTCACTCCTACTGCCCCCCGTATCTCTCCTCTCCTCTGTGCCCATGAAGTCAGGTGTACGTAGCCAGCCCAAGTGATCGGCTGCTCGCGACCCACGCAGGACCAACCGCAGCGTTTGCTCCAACACTGGAGGGATTGTCCAAATTTTGCTTGTGATTGTATCTGACATTTTAGGGGGGGTGTCAGGGGTTTTTCCCGGTTGTGCTTCACATTAACTTCAGCCTCAGATAACCAAGGCAGCTTTCACAGCCCATCTGCCTCAGAAAGCACTCCGACTTTTTGTCTTCTCGAGTGCAGCTTGGGTTTATTCAACCAGAAAGAGTAGAAGTAGCGATGTGTGCCCTTCATGGCACATATAGCAGCAAGCAAATACCCTGCAACCCAGCCAAAGACAGTTTGAATTGCTGGATAATTGACTTAAAACCTCGAACTGAAATCTGGGTTGGCAGATCGCATGCGATTCTGCTGAGGATTCCCCTCTTCCTCTACCTTGCTTCTTTGCATCCCAGTCAGCCCGAACGCACCCACGTGCTCGGGTGAGCTCTGCCTGCAGCAGAGGACAAGGCAAAACCCACGGACAGCTCTGTACAGCGGCTCTGACACTGCGCATGTGGCAGGTAGCGGTAAGACAGCAATAAGGTGAATCCCACCGGGAGACTGTGGCAGAGCACTGGCCAGGTATTCTTCAGGTTCAGGAATAAGCTCTTGTCTGAATGAATTTCTGAAGTGGCTTTTCCCACCTTATCTTTGGGAACTAATACCGACCTCAGGTAACTTCCCGCAGGCAGGAGGGCAGTGGGGCAAGAAAACGCATGACGTGGAGACAAGCCGTGAATCCCAGGAAAGAGAGTGAGCATCTCCTTCCAGGCCACTACAACCTGGGCTTAGTGTACAATCCCTAACCTCAGCTTTGGTTTTGTCTGTACTTGCTAAGGGCAGGTTTTGCTGTCCTTACTCCTCAAATAGCATCAGTGAAATCTATGGGACTCTTTGCAGGCTACAGCCCGTTCTGTAAGTGCTGCCTCTGAATCTGGCACAAGGCTGTACTTTCAGCAGGAGAAACGCATTAGAAAGCCACTGTTTGATATGAAAGCCTTCAAGGTTTCTTAATAGACCTTCGTATTTTTCTGTAGCTTTATAGAATTTTAGAAAAGTTTGCTAATGTAAAAATAATGTGTTTGTTTAACCATGATATCTCTCTCTCTTTTTAATTGCTGAGAGGATCTGTAGTACAAATCCAAGTTTTCTTCCACCTCATACTGGTACAGTCCAAAGCCAAGAATACATATGTTGCTAGCTGGAAAATAAAGCGCCCTTGATTCCTAACTTTATTTTGGACAGTCCACTCCAAGTTATTAAAAGCCAAATTCAGTAGTGAGAAAATATATATAGCTTCAGCTGTTTTGTGTGGGTTTAAAGTAGTATTTGCTTTATGAGTAAGAGATTCAATAATGCATATATTTACATAAAAATAGTTTTGACATTTAAGTTAACTTCTCGCCAAGCTGGTGCAAAAATGGAAATGTAAAAAGCATAAGCACAGAAATAAGCCCCTATGCTGTAAGTCTGCTATTTACAGGTAATTTTTTCTTCTTGGCAATAAGACCCGAACGGTATGTTTTATAGCACTAGACCTAGCCACTCTGAGTCAATTTAGTGTTTATGGAAAGTGCCAGACTGACAGTTCGAGATTTAAACTCTCCATGCCAGTGCATAGTTGAGCTGGGGTAGCAGCAAGGAGAGTTTCCAGAACCTGGGCCACTGAGGGACCCCGGTCATGTTCTGCAGACATGACAAAATTCACAATAGCACAGTCCAGCACACTTCAATGCGAACACCCAATTACTTCTCAAGGCCCAAGAGGCTTCTGAAGAGGGTGGCACCACCACGCGCCCCAGGAGAGCACGGGGTGAAGCACCCAGCACAATTCAAAGCCCCAGATGGCTACAAAACGTCCAAAACTTTCAAACCGAAGCTGTTCAAAAGACCAAGTCCATCTCACAGAAAATTTTAATATGACAACGCAGATGCAGATTTGCAGGAGGAGATAACCTGCCACTCTCGGGGCTTCTAGGCAACTTGTCAAGGGCCATAGGACAGGATGGCCTTGCCACCGCAGAGCCCAAAGCAAACCACGGAGGAGCCAGGACACCCGTCTCGGCTTCACAACCTCCCAGCAACACACGTGCAACCAAGCTGGCCAAGGACCGGGCAAATCGCCTGGCAAAAAGCCTTCACAGGCACCGCCACAGCGTTGTCAGCAGCGAACCCTCACGGAGCATGTGGGCCTTGGTACCTCAGCCACCCTCAACACACAACGTACGTACTGTTGTGTTGCATCGGAGGATTCCCTGACAACAACTCCACTCATCAATCACACGTGGTGATTAATATTATCTCATCTACTCTTCACTACTTTCCACCTAGACCTATCTAGCTCCTTTAGCCTTCTCTTTTCTTAAAGCCACGGAGGAAAAAAAACCCAACTCTTTAATGCTCAGTTAGGATAGGCGATGCACAATACGACGTCAAGCGCGTTACCTAACTGCATTGTGGCAAACCGTAGGAGCCCTACTCTGCTAGATCTGGGGATGACCATGCAGCAATCACTAAATAATTGATGCGATGGACAGAAGAGGTTGGAAGCTCTCTTTTCTACAGTAACCAAGACCGTTCCTTACTTCTTTTTTTCCCCAGAGCAATTAGTCAGCTCAGGGACGTCAAAACATATAACTGGGCCACAAGACAAATTACAGCGTAAGTGCTGCTGCTTTGCCAATGACCTAGCAGGCTTGGCCCCGAGGTTTCTGATGTTTGAAGCCTCATGTCCCTTGTTCAGTACTGCAGTACTTCTAAAGATAATGACAGGCAAACCTACCTGCATGGATCCTTCATGTATATAAACAAATAACAGCAAAGCCCAGATAACCAAACCGGTGACATATTGGTATGAAAAAGAGAAATATAAAATACATGCATATACATTTATTAAGCCTTTGGTCACCGATTCAGACCCTTTTGCAAAAGTTCATGACAACTGGCTCATCAATACTTAATACTGTGACTGTTTCAGCTGAATGGTCTGGCAACTAAAAAGCCATCTTTACATTCTAGTTACCCTACAGCATCATAAATAGATGAAAATATATAAACAGAAACAATTAATCAGAGCTGAGGATAGTCTTGATCCTTACTGCAGCCTCATATGTTACATATTTTTTCTGCCGTGATCTCACTAGCAATGCATCACTGTTTTTAACCACTCTGAGCACTGATTCTACACTCAGCAGCTGTGTTTGTTTACAGGGCTAGAAATTAGCACAGGACAAATGGACTTCATCCAACTGAAATTTTTTTTTGGCATTTTCCACTACACTTCACAATATATTGGTCCTCATAGTCCAATTATGTATTTGCCACTGACGCTGGCCAAGGAGAGCACGTAAGCAAAGATGGTGCTCGCTAATACTGCACAGGGATGCTTTTTATTGCTCCAAACACGAGCTCCCTAATTACTAAGCACGGTTCAGACACTTGTAGCCAGGAAAGTCCACTACTGTATTGTCTATACTTTTTTCACTAGGAACGTAAAGAATGTCATCATAACCCATCCTGCACTTTGCACGCTGCCAGTTCAGTAAGAGCGATGAAATGCAATGATATTTTATACTCAAAGGGACCTGCCAGTGCCCTTCACGCTTGTAACTGAGCTCCCAAAGCCAATTCCAAAAGACTGTAAACCAAATTCAGAGAAGTCAGCCCTAAAATCATTTTCCATTTCAATATCCATATGCTTTTTCATGGACAGTTATTTAAAAACAAACAAAAGAGCAGCACTATGCCCCTACGTACTTTTCATCTCCTCGACTATTTTCTCAGCACAGAGTTGGGGGGTGCTTTGTTATTCCCCATCCCATTCTAGAATAAACAATTAAAGAGGAGCTACTGAATTCACTGGGACATGGCAGTGAACACTCCTGCCCTAGTTCTCACACACCTGAAGGTAAATATAATCTTAAATGTTTGCCCTAATTATTCAGAATATTTTTGTAAGCAACCCCTATTTATACTAGAACTCACACAACAGATAAACACAGCATGCATTAAGCTGTAGTTTACAGACTGTTTATGTCTTCCATGCGGCTAAAAATACTTTGGTTCCATCTTATAAACTGTATTATACAGAGACTACCAAACAGCCTCCTGGGCAGCTGCTGAATCCCAGTATTGAAACAATTTCTCCATGCAAATATCCACAACTGTCCGTAAATTCACCAATAAACCCTAGTAAGGTACCTCTCTGGAGAGAACAAGGTTAAAAGCACTATGCAACTTCTTGAAATACATGCTCTCTTGGGGACAGGAAAAAAAACATTTCCAGGAACATATGCAGGGCACTGCGTTTCTGAGGGACTGCCTCTCACTATTTTTAACTTTGTTTCGTGCAACAAAGTCCATATTTCTCTGATAATTTCAAATAATAGCAATGATGATGTTCTGACATCACAAGATGCATGAAGAACCCTGTCAAAGTAATATATTGCACTTCGCTGTGTAATTATGTTATGTTGGAGCAGAGTGTTGGAAAACTTAGTACTATCATTAGCTGAGCACTGAATGTTTTGATTGTCAGACAGGTTGTATATGATGCAAATATATGACTCAGAAATGATTTCACATAAACATTTTGGTAACAGTAATCTGACTCATAACCTCCAACATAGAAAATAACAAGCTGCACAAAACATCTGTGCGCTCCGAGCAACCCCAGCTTGTAGTAACCTTTACAAGTCTCACAGCACAGGGAAACCAGAGGGTCCCATCCCCGAGGACCTAAAGACGAGAGGTGCTGAAATCTACCTTCCCAAAAAGAGTTAAAGCAGGAGTAAAAAAGGCCGTTGTTCCCACCCGGGATTCCTGCCGAAGAGCTATGATAGTTTACACCATCTCACAGTCTGCCCGGTGGGCATTGCTTGGTTTAGGTCCGTGTTTAACAGGGATAAGATGGGAGGCAAGGTTTGCTGTTATTTCACGCCAAAGCTTCGCCATGTCAAGTATGACACAATGCTCAATTCTTCTTCTATTTATTTTCTCATTTATTAGGAGATGGACAGCTTCTTTCACGGTCCCTTTCTGAAGACAAATGTGCAGTCTTGAGTGACAAGGAGGATTTACCGTCTGTTATTTCAGAGGAGGTTTGCCATGTTTATTCTGGAAAGTGCCATGAATTAATGAACTATCTCTTCAAGCCTCAGTGAGTCGGAGCTGCCAGCTCTCTGACTGCCAGAAGCAACAGACTGTTTTGGGACCCCATAAAATTGTTTTTACTGAGACTAGCGATAGCAAAAGTATCAGGCAGACCCAATCCCAATAGCTCCTGAAACATAAAGGAGTCATTATACTGACTTCAGCCGTTACACTGTATTTTTATTCAGAGTCTCTCAACAAAACTATCAGTTAACTCAGAAGAACACCTACTATTAGCTTCCCTGCCGTATGGACAACACCAAAAGACATTACGACTCTGCAGCATGGACATTACCAAAAGACATTACCCCCCTGCAGCATGGACTTTATCATTGTCATGGATGTTACCAAAAGTCAAGCAAACCTTTACTAGGCTCTCCAATAGTTTCAAGTGAAAAATGTGCTAGCCTGTGACCGCTTTCATCTTTCCTATTCAGCTCCTCATGGATGTCGGCTTATAGCCACGTAAAAGCGCTACACTTCAACACAGGCATAAAACCAGAGCCTATCCACACGCTCACGCTACCACTGATGGCACCCAGGTGTCTTCTGCGCTGTTCGGTCAGAGACCCAAAAGGAATAGCTGCTCTCTTGCAAAAGCCATCACTTAGGGCAAATAGTAGACATCATATACAAATGGACGTCTGGTGGATGTTCGTGTTCAGGTAGCAGCGACGGAGATCGGAGGCGTTACCGATGTTGAGCTGTTTGCAAGCACGTTTGAGGACCCACGTCCCTACTGGAGCGTGGTTGCAGAAGGCACAGATTGTGCAACACGGATGAGAAAGGTTCACAAGCGGGAAGGACTAAAGCCTAAGCCAAGAGATAACCTGCGGTCTCCAGATGACTGATGCTGCAACCTGAAGGACAGGTTTCACCAAATAAGACCCTACTGTTCCACCGACTCCACAAGCCACTTGGGGACCTGCCAGGATGGTAACACAGTGCGCAGTTTCACGGTTAGATCGCAGGACTGGAAGCAAGAATTTCAGAGACCTTATCACAACCCCAGTCCAATCATGCCCTCTGAGCCTCAGCTTAGCCATTTGGAAAATGAGTATAATAATGATTTACGTTTGTCAGAGCACTCTATGAGACTTCAACGCTTATGAAGTGTTTTGAGGTCCTGAATAAGAGACAGAGCAGTATCCTTACGTTGTCTAGTAAGTAACGAGCACTACACATCCTGCAGAATGGAACATTTTTGGACAGGACAGCTGCTACAATCATTAAAGTGTAAAAACTATCACATGCAAGAAACAAGACACAGACATCTCAAAGTGAAAAGCTCTATTGTAGTGCGCTAAACAAATGTATTTTCTCTCCAGCTATCTTCCATAGCATAATAAGTTGGAACTTCCTTAAATATGAGAACTTTTTTTCACATCTCCCTTTTTTCTTCCCTCCCTTCCCCCTCTGCCTTTTTTTCTTTGTGCATTAAAAAAAAAAAAAAAAAAAAAAAGAGATTGAAAGGGCAAGCCAAGAGATTCACAATCACCAAAGCCTGCAGAACATACAGTGAATTTTGGCAGGACATGCATGTTTATCCTTTTCATATGCTGTTTAAATTATTTTTATAAACAAGTCATTATCTTGCATAGCCACTGCTTGGTCCCTTTCATGTCAAAGACGTTTGATGTTACAATAATTAAGCAAAAGGGTCTGCATGCTTGAAATGCGGTCTCAGGATGACAGTTTGTGGGCAAGAGAGACTGCTGCTTTTCTAAAATGGTTTCTTCTCCAAGCTTTGTCGCTGAAGTCAAGCACCTGGATTCTGTACTTGCAGATCAAATCTTTGTGTAGATATTCAAATACGAATTTCATACCAGGCTTAAATTTTAGAACTATGCTCCTACTATTTTGCACCAAAATCGTGCACACAGGACAAGGCTCACGGAGAAGCCCCTCATTGCTTGCACGCAAACGTCTTGAGAAACCAGGCTTGGCATCATGATGAAGACACAGGTATATTAAAAGCTTACAAGGCCTCTTCCCGCACCAAGAAGCGTGTTTATCACGGCTGAGCTGGACCACACCACCAGCGCGGGCATAAGAGGAGAAGAAACATGAATGGGAAGCCCATGGTAAGTGACAGAGAAAATGCTTCCTCCTCTTTTCCTGCAGAGCATCTGGTGACTAAAGACTGTCACTTCAACCTCTGCTCATCTGGATTCAGCCAGAGGGAGCTTGCGCCTCTGCGACACGAGGAATTAAAGCTCTGACCACGTCTTTATTCCCCGATACAGAGCGTTAATCCAGATACTTTTAACGCTGTTTGAAAAATACGAAGTTAGGCTGCAGCAAGTGTTCGTGTCCAAACACCTTTCATTACAGAGTTTACAGAGGCAGACAAGTCTTTTGCATCTTGTACGTGCTTGTTACAGTTCAACATTTCTTCCAACTCATTTGGACAATTTTTTTCCTTGTAAAAGGACCAGGATTGACTGCTTACAGCTTTACTCTCCTGAATTTCTCTCTTATATGGTCTGGAAAGCCCAGGAGACACAAGGATGCAAGAAGGCACCTCTGTTTCACACTGACACTGCAGACCCTTTCCTCCCTCCAACACCTCTTGGCTTACGGGTGCGACTATCACAACCTGTCCACAAGCTCTAATCTGTTCTCATTTTTTAAGTGCTCCTTGTTGCCTGGTGTGGAGCTAAACGCCTGTGCTTCAATAGACATTATGTCACCCCTTAGCCCTTGTACAAACAGAGTGTCTAATACCTTGACCGTATACGCCACGCGAACACGATGCAGTGACAAGATAAGAACGCTGCATCTGCGCCTGCTTACAGTAGTACACCTCACCGTGAACATTTGTGTGCATGTTTTAAATGGGGCATATTTTACAGCCTGCACTTGATAAAAGAAATTGCGGCTTTCCATTTGCTACCAGTAAGATTTTGGGTTGATCAAATACATCTTCTTTAAAAGGGGGCTTCAAATAGCCAATTCATACATCTCTGAGACTGCAAACGACCATTAAAATACATGGAATAACACATCTTTGGAATACTGTTTGAAAAACACTTTCTCATTTATTATCGGGAAATTTGACTTGTTCGGAACAAGTGTTAACACTGTCTTGATTAATTTGTAAAGCTATTCAAGCCATGAAGTACATCTGCACGCTGAGTATATTTCAAATACTGTGCTTCTGTTTTCATTTTCAAAATGTTTTTATTTATACACTAATATTTGACCTATGAATATTCCAAGTTTATATGGAGCCAGCTGTTCTAAATTCTGGTTATACTGAGCATTCGTGCAAAACATCAGGTGATATCATTGGATATTTTTAAGGGGAAAGTTCATAGGAAAGCAGTTATGTATTCTTGTGATTAACACCACATTGGATCAAAACAGTCATGTCTAGCTCTCTGAAAATACAGCTACTGTTTTAGTTAGCAGAACACTTCGGCTCTGTCTACATTATCCTTTTTTGCCAAAAATTCCCACTGTTGCTACCACTGATTCAATTCTGTCATTGTGCTATGATGAGCTCTGCAACGTAAAATAAAAAGAGCTGCAGGCAGCACTGACAAAATCTTTGTGCCCTTAACAACAAAACAAAAAATATCTCATGCCATCACCAAAAAAAGAACCCAAAAAACAAACGAACGAAAAAAAAAAAACCCACCACCCCCAAAATCTACCCAACCCTATAAGGCTGTTTCTTAGCCTGGGAGCCTAAGTAACTGAAAGTTCAGGAAATACCAGCCCTGATCCATAGCAGGTTTTAGGAATCAAAGTCCACTATGATGTACTAAACACCCCTGCGATCCCACAGGGGCTCAGTTTCTTTAATTAAGCTTTTTTCTCCTGCCACAGCCCAGCTGCAACCCCGTGCCCTTCCCAAAGCCACCGCCTTGGGAACCTGCTGCGGGTGCAAAGCGCGGGGCCGCAGGGCTCCCCGGGGAGCGGATGCCCCTTCGGGGTGCTGGTGCCAGCCACCCCTCCTGCAAGGGCTGCAGCCACGCAGGAGGCAGCAGGAGGCACCACTCCTCATCCTCAGCCAGCCATGACCTGAACAAAGGTGGAAAGAAACAAGCTGCTGAACGGTTTTCATGCACGTCCCCTTGGGGTGTCATGGCTGGAGAACCCCAGTCCCAAAAGCCCTCTCCAGACTTAGAATCACAGGTAGTTTGGGCTGGAAGGGACGTTCAAAAATCATGTAGTTCAACCCCTCTGCCATGGGCAGGGACATCGTTCACTAGACCAGGTTGCTCAAAGCCCCATCCAACCTGACTTTGGACACTTCCAAGGATGGGGCACCCACAGCTTCTCTGGGCAACCTGTTCCAGTGTCTCACCACTCCCACTGTAAAAAATTTCTTCCTTATATCCAATCTAAACCCACCCTCCTTCACTTTAAAACCATTGCCCCATCAAACAGGGAACCTAGGTGTGACTCAACACCAGCCTCCAAGAATCAGGTGCACAGAAAATGACTTTCTGGTCCTTAACCTCAGTTTCCCAGGCTCTGGGGTCTGATGCCTGCTAAAACAAACAGGAATCTCTCAGCCATGAGCCATTTTTCCATTCAGGTAATAGCGTTTGCTCTGTTTCACACCGCTATATAAATGGTCAAACAGAAATGCTAAATGATTAGTAGGTGGACCATACTTAACAGCGTCACTGTGCATCTGCTGGGATACAGCAGAAACACACGACAGGACTGTTTACATCCCACGTAACTTGTACCTTCCTCTAACCCCTCACAAGTTAGCAATGAGGCAAGACGACTCAAAAAGAATCATGCTTCCACGGCATGGAAAGTCTAAACACCACCTTCCTTCCTCCTAAATCACAAACACCACTTGAAAGTTTATATTTAAAACTACAAGAGAGAGCATCACCGCCACGATGCACCAGGCTAGAGCCGGCAAGGACCGCAGCTCCTCGGTGGAGGTACAAGCCTGCGGCAAGAAGTCCCTGCAGAGCTCAGCACAAGACCTCCACAACAGAGCTGCCCAAGTGATTTTCTGATGAAGCCACGTTTCACTGGAAGAAAATTGCCAAAAGAAATCCTTTTTATAAGGAGCAGTTTAGTTTCAACTTTGTTTGAGGAAAAGAACTAGAAGTGCTGCTTTTATATTTACCAAAAATTCCAAACAAACCAACCCCACACCTGGGTTTGTGTTTCAAAATGCAACTTTTTATACATATTGTTATTTATACATACAAAATTTGACTCGAATCAGTCGAGATTGCTTTGGCAATACTAACTTCTTCCAAATTACAATCACTTTTTGTTGTTGTTAAGTAAGACTTCAACATTTCACCCAAATTTAAGACAGTGTAAATTTTCAAGCTTTGAAAAGCTTTCACAAGACAGAGAATAATCCTGCTAATGCCACACGGTCTGGTTCCAATAGCTTAGTCCAGATGACACTTAGACCTGGATAAACTGCTTACATAGACGTGACCCTCCACTCATTTCAACAGTGCAGGTTTTGAACATTAGCTTCTCCAGGAGCCACACATCTTCCAGGGCTCCTGGCCAAACGCAGAAGGATGACTGCAGTCCCTCAAATTCAGAGGGTGGAGGAGCTGAGGACTTCTAAAAGACCATTTGCCCTTTCTTTAATCGTGACTTCAGGCAGCTGCATGCTGCAGGCAGCTCGCGAGCAACGACTACTTCAAGGAGATGACATAAAGGAGGACCTTGAGCTGCATCAGTTGAACAGCAAATGTACGGCTGCTCTCCGACACTTGGGATCTGTCTTGGCACCAAAGCCCGGTATACAAGGCTTGGCAGAAGTCGGCAAACTCATTCCCATCATCAGCTTCATGATTTCTAATACTGGCCTGCTCTGGACACACGTGGAGGACGCTGCTCGCATGCCGAGAGCGCGAGGCTGTACACAGCCAGCTGGCAGCACAGCCAGATCCGCAGCATCACACACTCCAGTTACTCCCTGTGAGTAGATGTCTTGACCTTTACAAAATGTGGCCAAGAATATAAACAGATGGGATGACAGTATGAATGGTACGGTCCCGTCAATATAATCACGCAACGTCCCTGATACATCTTGGTTGCCTAATTTCATATCCCCTGACAGCAAGCATGATACCAGTAAAAAGGCGGGTGGGCTGATCAAATCCTTCAGATGAAAAAATTCACCTGCTTTAGAAATGCATGTAAGGATGCTGGAGCACTGCTTCCCTCCTGTGAAGAGCCATGCAGAGGGAAGGCATATTGCTTGCACCTAAGTGCTTGCCATGGATTTGTGCAAGATCATTCCTAGAAGGAAATCTGGTAGGTGACAGCTGCCAAAAAGATGAAAAGCCTGTTTGGAAGACATTGCATCCATAAGTCGCTGCTCTATAGGCAAGGGGAGAGAGAGTATTTGTACAGTGAGCCCTACGCTGACCTCTGAGCGGCTCCCTTGCACTGAAAGGGAGCATCCTTGCCCCAGCAGATACTTGAAGTCTTGCAGGAAAGACGGGGATTGCCTGAGGTTTGGGGATTCAAAGATAAAAGAGGCTTTTTACCATGGTCACAAATGGAATTGCATGGAAAAGCTTCAGGGCTGCCTGCAGGACTGCCTGGCAAACAGCTAGGTCTCCCCTCAGCCTTCTGCCTGAAGTCCTCCCAAGAGACCTGTGGGTCTTGTGATAAAGGGGAAAACCCTCTCTCCAGAAGTACAGAGATACAGTGAGTCCATGCTGTTAGTCTGCTACAAAAAGGCACAACACTATGGATAACCAGGCACCACACCCCAAAAGCCCACTTTTTACGGCCCTTATCTCTGGAGGGTTTGATGGGTTCTAACTTTCCCTGCACAGCTATCCAGCTGTCAACAGCCCCAAGATCTGGGTCATAGCAGAGACTACGACCTGCAAAGACTGTCATTGGGTTCCTTGGTTTTTCCTGGGGGAAGCACATGGCTTTTTTTTTTTTTCCCTTGGTGTGGATACCAGGATAGGAAGGCATGGGTCAGGACCAGAAGAGCTTCTTCCCCATTTTGACACAGGATTGCTCCACAGCACCTCTCATTATACAGGGAATAATTCTGGCCACAGTTAAAGTAGCGAAGTCTTTTTGTTTCTGCTGCTACGCATGGCATGTACTACTCTCTGAAGATACCAGCCAGTGGAACAGGGGCTGGAGAGCAGCTCCCCTTCACGTCAGCGCTGACGAACCAGAGGAGACCAGGGAGACTTTGGATCTGCCACAGCCCCCAGCCCTAATCTGCAGTTTGGTCTGAGCTGTGACCCCTCGCTCCTCATCTCCCTGGACTGAGGGAGAAGGGGGTTGTCATGAGGAACTCGATACATCTCTTGCTAAAACAGTCTTGGCAACAAAATACAGGGATGCTTGCCTGAGTCCAGCTGTCAATCCAATGTCACTGCCTCAAAGAGGGATCTCCATACCAACCCCAGGTTGTTTTGCAAGGAGAAAGAGGAAATAACCCTACCTGGTGCCAGGAGGAAGGTACAGTAGTCAAATAGGAAATGTTAATAGATGTTATTTTCCCAACAGTTCCCAACAGTCAAGACACGCCAGTGCTACATTTATATCAAGGATGTTCCTACAAGAAGAGCTGAACAGTTTCACGAGAACATCCATTAGCCCACAACGCCCCCCCCTCCCAGCACCACAACCCTGCTGTACAGCCATTCCCCTGGCACAGAAGTTCAGTACCCTGCTTGGTCTGATAAATCCCAAATAGAGAGATCTAAAATGCAGATGTTTCCATCTACGCTAGGTATCCAGACTTCCTGTGTGGGAAATGGAAAGAAACAGGCACTTTTTGGGTGCCTCATCCTAGGGAAAACGCCTTAAATGGACACTTTGAGGATCATCTTCCTAAAACAGGGACCAGGTTTACCAAGGGTAGATGATACTTTCTGTCAAATTATTTTTTGGTATCTAACCTGATAAATGAAATTTATTATCTCAATTATCTGGCTTATATCTTATGCATGTTTTTACTTGTAATGGGAAGAAACACTTATGTCTACTCTCCAGGTGCTTTACAAAACAAAGTGCTAAGCATCTCCTGGAAACCCTGGACACTCAAAGTTCCCCTATAGTCAGCGCCTTTGGGAATCATTGTCCACAACTTGCAAGTCAATAGCAAAGTGCAGACATCGCCAGGCAGGCAAGATAAATCCCAGACTCTACACTTTGAAGACTGATGTTTCTTGTCCACCCTGTAAGACAGCAACTGTCCACGTCTGGAGAACCTTCACACCTGTGTCCTGCTTTTTTCACTTCCCCCCTCCCCCCCCAAAAGAAACCATCTCCTAGGACATCACCTTTGAGCCTGGGACAAGCCTGCACTGCCTGAAGTCCCTCAGCTTTGCAAGTCCTTGACAAGGAGGACTTGCACCCTGAGCACATATGGAAACATAGCCTTCCCCAGACAGAAAACCCATCTGCTGTATCCCCAGACTGAAGGAATATGTATGTTGGTCAGGAAGGGCTGGAGCACTGCACATTTAAAATCAGCAGTGACTACAAGCTACTGACTCTTTTTGGGCTACAGGGCTGGAAAAATTAGATGCAATTCTTTTAAAAGAAGAACATCAACACCTGCAAACTTTCAGGACAAAGTAGGGCTTTTCCACACAGCTGACATAGATGATGGCTTTCCAGCACAAGGAGATGCATCATCAAATGTTTGCCTGGTTCTGGGCTGCAGCAGCAGCAGTATCAGCACCTGAAGGCAGGCCACCCCGGCCACCTGCACCGACTTCACACCCACGCAACCGCACGTATCTTCAGGGCAACCTGCACCAGGTATACCCACGTAATGCTGTACGCTCCTGCTCCCGAGAGAACGGCAAGGGCTCCTCGCATCTCTTTGGTAACTGCCCCTTCAGTAATAGCAAGGGAATTCTTTAAGGTTGAACACAAAGCTCTTCAGAAGCCAGTTTTAACCAAGCAGAAGTTATTATAGGTCTGATCACATGCAGAAAATCCTAAATAAAGTAATTCTGGCAGTGTCTGCTTATGAGGAGACTCCAGCTGTGGGTTTTCAGGGTTGCTTGGCATACGTTTCATTGGAACAGTCAGTGTCCCTGAGGTCAGGAAGTCTTCCCTTTCTGCTGCGATCCCACCATCTTTTGCTGCATTTTCTAGACTACGTCCGATAAGCCACTTTGATACATCACAGGCTGGCTTTCTCCCATCACACCTTCGGTTTCTATACCGCAGTTTAACCTTAGGCTTCCTCTAGTTCTCTGGCATGAGTTATTGTTTAGTGGAAAAGTGTCAATACACATGTGAAAGACCCCCAAAAAATCCCTGACATGTCAGAGGAGCTACAGAAAACAGCCGAACAGCTGTTTGGTCTCAGCCCATTGATTTGCCAACACTCTGGTAACAAACAATCACATTAAATGACATTATGGTTTATGACTCGGAACTTGGAAGTTGATGAGAAATTTCTGCAGTTGATTCATACTTCCTGAGACTCATAACTAGCATTTCAATCGTGCTATTTTACTACATTACATGAACAATTTTCCTTGTTGTTACATAAGTGTCTAGATCCAAATTATCAGAACTGATTTGAATCATATGAATTTTTTTTGTTTTCAAAAGAAACACACACTTTCAGGTCTACCGTGTAATACTGCTCTCCTGGTGCTTTATGAAGCAGGCAGCTAAATACCTTCTAAAACACCATGTGCTCGCACTTCTCCATGAAAAGAGCTCCCCTGGGAACCACCCAGCCCCTTGCAAGCACCTTGTTCCACATCCTTTAAATAAAACGCATTATAGGGATTGCTTACAGACAGCTACAGCTGACACCACGCTGCTTAAATTCACAGCTCCAAGTATAGGTCCTGAAAGTTCCCAAGGCAAAGAACAGAGACGGCAGCAGCAGCTCTGTATATTCAAAGGACAGAGAGGTTTAGGGAGGCTGGGAGGGGAGAAGCCCAGAAGCAGCTGCCCTTTGGACGCAAAACCCGTACAGCATTCCCAGGTCTCAGGGTCCACGCTAGACACAGACCATGCTGGCTTCATTGACAGATGATTTCAGGATGTCTCAATCAAAAGCAGCAAAGTTCTGAGTTGGCCGCACCACCTAAACATCCCCGAGCTAATTTTAAGTGAGAAGGCTGAGACCCTGACCAATAAACCCACAGTATGTGGAGCCCACGGGGCTCTGCGCTGCTGGAAGGGCTGAGCACCCCAGCAGCTCAGCTGTGCCTGCGGGAGTTGCAGTCACCTCAATCTCAACATAGACAAGTCCTTCAACAACGATTTGCGGCGCAAGGGGGGCACTTCCAACCTACTACGGGATTTTCATCAGGTACAAAAATTACCCAGCTCTTGTTCTAAATACATACACCGTGGTACAAAGCTATTGAACGCATCTACCGGTGCTGGGAGCTCAGAGAAATTTCACGCTGCAGTGATATATCACTGTTCCAGATGAGGAAATGCACAACAATTTGTACTTTTTTTTTTTTAAAACAAGACAAGCTGTTCACAGGTGGTGTTGTTCTGGCGCGCAGCTCTGGCAGCACCAGTGAAAAGACATAGTTTTCAGCCGCCCGGCTAAGACACTTGAGCTTCACAGGAATTCCCTAAAAAAAGGAACTGCAATTTGCCAACTGAAATATTTTCATTCTCCACATTAGGCTGAATCTAATTACACTGTTTCCTCACAATTGCAGTCTAGTATTCAGGGCTCCTTCAAGAAACAAGCTTAATGGCTTTCCCACCGAAATGCCCACCTCGGAGCCCTTCGCATCAGTAACACGCCGACAGCGTGATTTATTTGAAGAGCAGGTTGACGTCTAACAGAACTTATTTCAAGATTTCCACGTGATACGGACTTTTATCGCGTTCCCAGGCTCCATCACCAGAATACCCTGGACGGAGTCACGTATTCATCACCACGCTAGCTCAGACCCCCTCAAAAGAGGGGACGGGGACACCGTGGAGTAGCAGGGGACGTTTTTTCCTCCCCAAAAGCGCCCGTGCCCTGCCGGACCTCGCACGGAGCGGGTGCCGCTTGCGCTCCGGCGCGGCCCCGACGCTGCCGCCCGGGCACCGGGGCAGGGTGGCTTTAATCCTGAACGACGGGCTCTGACCGCTGTCCCCGTAACGAGGACAAAACAACTACTCAAAGAAACGCGAAGACACCCTTTTCCCTCCCGTCGCCCTCGGGTTTTGCGTCCCGGGGGTGTTTTCCTTTTTTTTTTTTTAACCGTTTGCGAGAGGGATGGGAGGTTCAGCCCTTCACCGAAGCGAGCTACCCCCCTGGCCGAAACCCCTGCCAGCCCACGGCGGGTCCCCTCCGGCAGACCCCCGCCGCGCTCCCCGGGCAGCAGCAGCCGCCCGCCCGCTCCCTCTCCCCGGCAGACGGGCGTCCGCCGGCTGGATGGGCCCCCCCCGGCACTCACCCAGGTTGACGAAGCTCATGACCATGTCGGCGTCGTTGAGGAAGGCGCTGTCCTGCGAGCTGGGCAGCGGCGGCGGCGGCGGGGCGGGGGGCGGCGGGCGGCCGCTCCGCTCCGCACCCGCGCTGCCCTCCGCACCCTCGGCCAGGGCGTTGTAGAGGTCCAGCATGAAGCGCGGCGCCGCCGTCAACCGGCCCGGCGGCGGCGGGGCCGGCGGCTGCAGCGGCCGGGGGCGGTGGGGCAGCCCCAGCACCGAGAGGATCTCCCGCTGCATCTCCCGCTTCTCGTGCGACTTCAGCCGCCGGTAGAGGAAGCCCGAAGCGGCGGCGGCGGCGGGCGGCGGCTCCCCCCCGCCCTCGGCGGGCTCCGCGGGGCGGCAGGCTCCGCTCAGCAGCGCCCAGCAGCAGCACAGCCAGGCCAGCCGCCGCGGCATGGCGCTCGGCCGGGCGGAGGCAGGCGAGGTCCCCGCTTCCCCCTCTCCCCGGGGGCTCCCCGCCGCCCTCCAGCCCTGCCCCCCCGCGGCGGCGGCGGCTAGCGCCCGGGCCGGCGGGGGGCGGCCAGGCCAGAGGGGCTCAGCGCTGGCGCGTCCCCCCCCCACCGCCGCGCATGGCCGCCCGGGGCAGCCCCCCCCCACCCCCGCCGCTCAGGTGCGGCGGGGCCGCCCCCGGCCCGGCCGCTCAGTTCGCCATGCCCCCTGCCCCGGGGGGGTCAGCGTATGGGGCGAGGAGGAGGAGGAGGAAGAAGAGCAGCGAACTTTTCCCCCCCTTGCCCGGGAGCGAGCGAGCGGCTGCTGCGGCGGCAGCCCCGGTCCCCGCGGGCTGGCCGGAGCGGGGCTGCTGGCGGTGAAAGCAAATCACCAGCGCGCCCGCCTCTCGGCGGGGCGGGCGGCCGCTCCTCCGGGGCGGGGAGCGGGCGAGGGCGCAGGTAGCGCGGCCCCGCGGGGGCGGGAGGGAGGGCGGCGGAGCAGGTTATAGAAGCGCCGGCCCCGTCGGTTGTCACCGGTTTCCGGCGCTCCGCCAAAGAGCGGCGCCGGCCGCCTCTGCCTTGCCTCGCTGCTGGCTTGTTTCTCCTTAAAAGAAGGATTTCGGCCCCCCCCTTCTCCTGCTCCCAGCCCTCAAAGGGTGGAGGGTGGTTGTCCTGAGAATAGGTGGAGCGCTACCTGTCCTAAATCTGAAGGAGCCGTCCCGTTCGTTTTAACGGGTTATGGCTCCCTACAGCTTTCTCTGGAAGACCTTGCAAAACTGGGCACGGAGCGCTGGTAAAGGGCTAGGTGCAGGTACGCCCCGCCGGCCGGCCCTGATCGATGAAGTACCAGCCTGCGTCTGCGTACTGTGAAAGAGGTTATACTGCCATAAAACAACATATCCGTTCCTACAGTAAAGGTCTAAGGTTGCAGCTCTGATTTCAGCCCTTTCACAAAAAGAGGGAAAAAAAAACCCCACCATCCAACACTCCAGCAACAGCAGTTAGGTTGAGTGAGGAGCAGCTCTTCCATATGCTGATCTCTGACTTCATGGATCTTGCTCGGGTTAGATGAGTAATTCCAGGCTAGCCCTGCTGAAATCAGTGCAATTGCTCTAGGTTTGAACTGGGATAATTTCATAGGAGTTGGCCCTGAGAATAATATCTGGACCATTTGAAGTCACTGGCAAAATTTCCATTAACTTTATTAGAATCAGAATCTGGCAATAAGCTCATATTCAGCTTCCCAGAGACACAGCTGAGAATATTCAAGACAGAATATGTTCTTTTCAGAAGTAGAGGTTACACCGAGCATTCACTTATGGGGAAGTAAGGTTATAGATGGGTGTTTTAACCACACCAGTCAAGGAACATCGTAATACTGGGTATTTAAAAGCTTGTTTTGGAAGGAAAAAAAAGCATCTTTAAGCAGATTAGAGCATAGATATCATGGGGGTGGGAGGCGAGAAGATGGAAGTTGCTTTTGCAACTGTCCCTTTTGTGAAGACACTCAGAATTTGAAAGTGAGGGTGCATGTGACAGCATGGACCCAACGCGCTCCTTTTGCTATACTGGACCCCATTACCTTCATGAAAGAGGTCTGTGTCATCCCTTAAGGACTGGGGAAGGCAATGTCCAGGGAAACTTTTGTACTGCTGATTTGCTTATCCACTTTTCTCAGCTTAGAGCAATGGGGCTAATTGATTAAACAGGGAGAGGAGCGCTCACTCCCTGAGAGGAGGTGAGCAACACCCCTCTCCTTCTGCGAGGCCATGTGGGGTCCCACTGGGAAACCCAGGCTCCCAGGAGGAGAGCCTGGTGCACAAGCTGTCCTGTGTCCCTCTCAGCCTGCCAAGGAGGTATTTTATAGCTGTCTGAGGTGGGATATTTGGAAGCTGGGAGGAAGCGCAGGAGCCCTGATGTCAGTGAAGGAGATGTCCCAGGCAGGTACTTACCCACAGGTGGTGAGGGAAGAGAGCAGCCACTTCTGTGCCATTTGCTTCCCAGTCTCTGAGCCTGTTTGGACGTAGTTCATGTCGCTGTCTCCAGCAGAGAGCCTCCACTTCCTATCTTAACAGCAACAGAGCGGAGTGTCCCATCGTACCGTTGTCTCCAAAGAATGAACTCTTCCATCCCAGGCGTCCCCTGCTCCTCTTGAAGTCGGGCAGAGATATGGTGCCCATTTAGCAACTGGCAGCATTAAACTCTACAGGGCAGCTGTTGGGTGTTTCTGCTTCTCTGATGCTCAAATGTGTATCACCTGAAAGAAAAATATTTGAAATATTGCCATTTGCATAAAGGTTACTGCAATAAATAGCAGCTGTAGTAACAGCTGACAGCATTTGGGCATCTGAGTTTGAGGCAGTCTGGAGACAGGGACACACAGCCAACCTTTCCATACTTTCCTGTTAAGTTACCTTATTCTTAAATTCCTGCGCATAGCTGGGAAGCTAACACCCTCCCTTAGGAAGTCATTGCACCTTTTGTTAAGTTTCATTTAAGTCCTTCACTTTTTTCAGCAGTGCTTTCCAGAGATGTGCACTACTTATCCCTGGAAATGCCTTTCGCCTGTAGATGTGAATGCTTTACTGTAGGTTTCAGCTAATGCTATCAGACCTGGGAAAGTCACCGTGACACTCGGCAACTCGCTGAGGGTGGGAAAGAATTAAGTCTTCTTACAGAGGTCACCTACAGCAACAGATTTCAGATATTCCTGCCATCTGAAAGGGCAAGTTTCTGCAGAGGATTTAAAGACTTCGGATGAGAGCTGAATACCTAATTCTCTGGAGGAGTGCAAAGGCTCTGTATTCGGCAACTGCTGCAGGCTGACACACACGTTTTAAGAGTTAATTAAACACACACTGTAGTGCTACCGGCAGAATTTTTCACTTGCCAAGGAGCCTTCGTAGCATATCTGCCATCCAAAACTCTCCGGTAACATGTACTTTCATTCAAACTTTCCTTTCACTGTCACATCTTCAAAAATGCTGTGAATACAGGCTTCTGGATATCGTTCAGGTCATCAGCTTTCCCTGCTCATGACGGACATCTGGTGGCAAAGCGGAGAAACTCGGGTCTGTTCCTAGAAGTCTCCCTCGTTGGCAAGTCAGCAACAAAACCTTTTTTTCTTTCTCTTAAAAAAACCAAACAAAAACCAACCAAACAACCAAACAAAACCCCACCAAAACCCAAAACACCAAAACCTAATAATTCAAAGAGGTCTCCTACCTCCCCCAGAAAAATCCTTATTTAATTTTCTGCCCGTAAGCCAAACTTCAGTCTGTATTCAAAACCCCACACCTGCTCAGTGCTTCGTGGGGAACGTATTGTACACGTGGCTGTGAACAGAGCCCGTACCCCACAGGACTCCCGTTCCAAGATGTGGCGTGATGCCAGCAAGGATTAACTACATCAGTTAATTTCTTCTGGCAGTGCCAGTGTTTAGCTTGTATGCAATTAAAAGCTGGGCTACCTGTTTCTAGTTGAAAAGGATTTGTTGGATTTTCAGCCGTCTTCATTTAGCAAATCGTTCCTCGCTCTTATTTAAGCAAATTAGGTTTCTTGGTTGTTTTATGCACAGGTTGTGAAGAGTAGTTCCAGGCATATGAACCACTGAAATGGTAAAGAGGCAATTTAACTTTAGTTGGAAGCTTTCGGAATAAAAAAACAATGAACAAAAAAAAAAAAAAAAAAAAAAAGGAGGTTCCATTACTATGCCTTAAAATATACCACCTCATCTGTATTCATGAGGAGGTATATGCAAAACCTTTGTCAATGCTGTCAGGTGTACAGCTTTTCAGGTCCCAGAACTACACGACTCTAGCAGAATAATACACCTTGAACTTAATTTTTTTCAGGACTAATAATATACTTTTGAATATAGCGCAGAACTTACTATTCTAGTTATCCCTCCTCTACCTCCTGAAAACAGAAAAGACATTTGATTTTTATAACTTAGCATTCCCACCTTCCCTCCAGCTGAGCCATCAGCTGCCAAAGCGCCTGCGATGAACCCAGGCTTCTGCACTTACGGGGTCAGCAAGGACACTGCAGTAAGGACAGCTTCTGTCTTTGCACTCATTTCGCCAAGCAAAGGCAGGCATTTTCTTAAAGTAGTGTGGAAGAGGTGTAAGTAAGAAGAATGACGTTTGCTTTCTAAAAAAAGACCCTATGTTGTACAATAATGACATAGCTGGAATGGACTATTTGCAGTGCTGCACTTGGAGAGGTTGAAAATGCAAACATGCCTCCTAATTTTAGTGTACTGGTTTCCAAGGTCTGCTTGTGAAATGAGAAAGAGTGGTTGAGTATAATCTTAGTTCAAAGACTGAAGCAGGCTAAAAACAGCATTTGCTATGAAAGCTCAAATTTTTCCTTTCACTTGCTGAACTTACTTTCTCTACTGCAAGTAGGGACAGTTGAAAAATAGTAACATCATCTTATTTGCACATAGCAAACCACTACTTTCTTTACTCAAAAATCTCATCTAAAAATATTCAATGATGATTTCCCAGATCAGAACACTTTTAAAAAATGGTTATAAATATTAATTCAACAACACGACTGGACCACTATACTTGCAAAAGCAAACAGTTAAAAGTGAAGTCAAGTCCCAGTATGCATTTCACAAACAATTCCAACTCTGTTCCAACCCTGGCCACCATCACCACCTATCAAGGATATACTTATGTGCAAACAATTATAGCTTAAAGTTTATTTGAAGTCAACAGTACCAAGGGAAACTGACCTCAAATAGCAGCAATTAAATAAATACTAATATATAGTATCATTAATATATTTTCTCTGAGTCTTTTCATAGTATTTGCTTTTAATTTTATTTTTGCTAGTAATGCTTTTTCTGTTTAAAACTGAAGAAAGTAAATTATCGACTATAAAAGGGAAACAGCAAAATCTGCTCTGTACGGGCTGCAAATTAGACCCGGTAAACTAGAAAGACAGTTACTTTCTATATGCAGAATTGAGACTGATATAAGCGAAAGGTCAGTAAATGTAGAAATACGTTAGCCAACATGAGGTAAGAGGCTACCTTTAGCCTGCATACAGTGAAGATACAATTTTTGTAAGAATAGGGCCCCATTTTTATTGCTGTCATAGGTAACAAGGGTAGCAAAGATGCATCTTGTAATCCATATAAGCTGGGTTGCAGGCGTGCCTGTGTTGTAATCAGACCTTCTGCCGCTGTGCAGATATGTCCACAGCTGTTGTGTAACAATTACACCTCTACAAAAGACACAGCACCACGTCCTGAGGGCTTCAGCTGGAGTTTGTGCCCTCCAGTGGGGTCTCAGAGAAAGAACTGAATTTCTTATGAACCATGAAAACTAGAGAGGTACCTGGCTGCGAGCACGTGGATGCTGCAAAAAGAGAAGAGGAGAGGTCCTCACACCATCCTCGGCTGGTGCCAGCTGGTGAGCTCTCAGCTGATGTCCCTCCATGTACGTTGTCTGGCATACTGAGCAGAAAAAATTAAACACTGATTGGGGTAGCTCTTGATGTGAGGGTGAACTGGAAGACTGTGGTTTTAGCTGGTACATCATGACCTTTAGGCCCACGTGAGGTATAATGAATGAATGCCAGGATATCTATATGATAGGTTAAGGTTGGGAAAGGATGAAGAGGTAAAGGGGAGTCCGTATGTAGATCTTTACCAGACTCGCCATCTTCAAATATTTGATTTGGATTTAAGTTCTAATGCTTTAAATCAATAAGCATACATTAGTAAACCTAACTCTGTCTTACATTTTTGTTTAGCAATTAATTTACGTTTGTTCTTTTTTCATAGAGCCGCATGGAAACAGAAAGTTTTCTGTTAGGTCAGTCCAGCTTTAAACCTTGACAAATTAACAGAATGGGCTAAATCACAGGAAAGCCCTCTTCCAACCGTTGAGAGCTCTTTCAGACCTTGTAGGAGCTGCCATTTCTGCCCCTGTGCCAGTGGGTATTTCAAACGGTGGGCTCCGTGAGCTTGTAAAAGCCGTTGCAATTACGTAAAGAAACTGGAAAGCTGGAAAAACATGAATGGTTTCAAATACCTTTGATAACTTCGGAATATGCCATGTGTTATCAAAAGGGATTTACACTTCATAGGTTTGGGAAGATTTTAATCCAAACAATCTACCCATTATAAAGCTGTATGCCCAACACACCTGGGTTTCTGTTTTAACACTTCATGTTTTCTTCAAAGGGGAAAGACACCCAAGACAGCGCAGGACTGCATTAGCCAATTACTAGACTTAGTGTGTAATTTCTATCTGAGTGCGGTAAGGATGGTGTTCAGGTGTATTCCCCATTCCATCCTGCCTAGGGTACTCACTGTTCAGCCCTCTGACTATCCAGCTCCCCATCAACAGAAGAGGAGGATTAGGCAGCGTACTTTGCTGAAATAATTCCCTTCCACATCTGCCTCATCCTGCTGCCAGCTGCAAGCACGCACATCCCGGCGTGGCTGGTGCACTGCAGAGTCGCACCTAGAACTGGTTCCTGGGGCCGAGCACCTGAGCTCACTCACCTTCAGAGGTGCACATTTTTATACAGACAAAAGAAAAAGTGTATATTTGAGATACAAGGGCCTGGTCATCACCTTGTGCTTTGGAACAGAAAAAAACAAAGCAGCGAGACCAATGATAATAATTAAGGAAAGAACAGCTGTTAAGATTGCTAACAAATATTGCAGAATGGGATTGGAAAATATCCCAGAGAGAACAAAACTGGGGGAAAAAGAATTTCGGAATCTTATTTAAAGTAACTCTGATGAGGTCAGCTCTGATCAGTGTGCGAAACATGTCTTTTCAACAACACTTTTCAATAAAATTGGGACAGACCCAAGCAGCATGAGGCCACAGCAGGGACTGCCAGATTATTTAAGTTTCAAAATACAAACACCGTTCCCAGCAGCATCCCATTGTAGAGGCGGCTGTACTCAGACTGCCTTTCCCTCACCTATTTGCACACAAGGGTGAGCCTTCAAACCCAGCGGTCCCTAAACACCCTCCAAAAATAAATGTCGGAGACCGTTCCCGGCTGCATTAGGCTTGGAAGAGGTTTTGTACCAGAAAGCCAAGCGGTCTCACACCCATTCCACCCTGACCCTGGTGGACATCTCCCTCCTGGGCAGGGCAGCCGCAGGGAGCGCGGTGGGCAGCTCGGTGCCTTCTCCCATCCTCTGGCACCTCCAAGGGTTCCCCGCTGCCGCTGAGCTGCGCGTCCCCTTCTTGCGGCAGAGCTGCCACCAAGGGGTTTTTCTGCCTTGTGGCCTCCTCAGGCTCTGGGGGATAAAACAAGTTTCCTACAGTTCTTTGCTGCTTACGGACATTCAGTAGATGCAGCTTGGTTTCATTCACGTTCACTTTAAAAGACACCTCATACAGTGCCAACCCAAACATGGGTATTTTGGGAAAAAAGCAGGGTCTTAGAAGACACTGCACAGGGGCACCAAGTCTACAAAGGCATTTTTAGACATCAAGAACTGTAGTGGCTTAGAAAACTTTAAAAACACTATTATCTTCTAGGGGGCATGAGTTGTTCCCAAACACCACTTAACATTTAGATTTAAGAGGTGCACATTGCAATAATAATTTTGTTAACAAGTCAGGAGAAGAGCTGAGGTAAGAGGCAGCTGTATATCAATTTAAGCTGAAGAGATGCAGCTGCTACTGTGCGCTAAACAAGTTTCCATGCCAGCTCAAGATGAGGTAACTCAGAAAAGAGAGTAATCTTTTTTCTTTCTACAGGAAATGTTTTCAAGGCTGATAGAAAAGGTTTTATACATTTGCCTTCTGGAGGTAGGTCCTACAGTGATCACAGAGAAAGAAATGTGGTCTCTTTAAAGGCCATTAGGAGGAAGCCTTATAAAAAAAATATATCTATTTCTGTGTTCTGAGCCTTCTCTAAACTAACAAAATCTCCTCCTTAGTAAAGCAGAAGTGATAACCAGCTAGTAATTGCATTGCTTATGGGAGGCTTCAAGTTTCCAGAGCAACAGCACGCCTGTAATGCAAGGCTTGTCTTTGTTGCACTGTTGGCCCAAAGCAG
The DNA here is from genome assembly GCF_947461875.1 of Haliaeetus albicilla. Classification (NCBI taxonomy): domain Eukaryota; kingdom Metazoa; phylum Chordata; class Aves; order Accipitriformes; family Accipitridae; genus Haliaeetus; species Haliaeetus albicilla. The sequence continues at coordinate 16,345,553 of NC_091503.1, read as the reverse complement.
AGCTCAAATTTTCTGTCTTGGCCAGCTCGCACACAAGCTCTGAAGCCTCCATCCCTCCTGCGGAGCGCCGGCAGCCCAGACCTTGCTGAGTCCCCAGGGGATGCAGGCTGAGAGGTTACGGCTGCCGATGGGAAATCCAGTTGGGACACGGCCGCTCGGTGTCATTGGGCTGCAACACAGCATGACTGCTCCCTCGAGCTAGCACACCCACACAGGTTAGCACGACTGTGGGTGCAGGCTTGCAATCATGGCACTGAAAAGCAGGTAAAACCTGCCCTTGCCAGCCCCGACCCCGGCAAGATGTTCAGGAGGGACTCGGGCAGTTGATCTGCTCTGGGTCTGCGTGGGTCTTTGCTCACGCGTAAAAGGGTGACTTGCACGGGGCGGAAAGAGTAACCCTGAACGTATTGTTACTGTTTTCATATTTAACAAGTACAGTACTATAATAAATAATGTAAAACAATAAATAAATAATGTCAGCTGGAAGATAGGATTAGCTTAAAAACAAGTACCTCTGGTGTGTGGAAGTACCTTGCCTGCACTGAGAAGGCAGCTCAGCTCAGAGGAGTTTTTGGGAGAGGGGAGAGCTGCTATGACGGCTCCAGAGCCACATCCCCTTTTTGCACTGCACAGACGGTCACATTCAGAACAAGGTCTCTGCACCTTACTGATCCTTTGCTGTCAGACTGACACATGGCTAACTTCAAATAGCTTATTCTACACTGCGGCAGGGGACTCTTCCAGCAAAACCCCAACAGCCTCAGAAAGAAGCAATTAGCAAGTCATTTCCAGGTGTTTTCGAGATACTCGGTGCAACTCTGAACACCACAGCTCAGATACCAGAAGCTGCACAGTTGCATTAGCGTGATGCTCTGCCCTGGCTTTCTAGCCAGAGCACTGTGGCTGCTCTCTAAGCAGGAGCTGGGGTGGCAGGACAGCCCCTGCAGACAGGCCTCGGGCTGCAAGACCCTCATTTTCCCTACTTTGACATTTAATGTTGTCAGGACTGCTCTCTAGGACTGAGCCCCTGGGCAAGGAAGGCTCATGTCCACACTACTGCTCCCTTCCCCCCCGGGACTGCTGCTGGTCTGCACTGTCATCCACCCATCTCGGGAACCGCTTGAGACGACACTACCTGTCCCTGGCCAAAATAATGCCCGAGACTGCTGCATTCAACCGTGCAGACGATCCTGTCCCAGGACCTAGGAACGTAAGGGGGCATTGCTTGATGCACGGGCACAGACGTAGCGTGAGCACCTGCCAAACTGTGATGCAGGCTGGCTGCTTTGTGAGCATCCTTCATGGCAGCCTAAGGGAGGGCACCGCTCTTGGCCCTGGGCAAGCAGCTACGATCTGGGCTGATATGAATTAAAAACACCATTCATTTCAAAAGGCTACTCTAGGTTTTGGGCAGTTTTTTCTAACTTCTGGGCAAAGCTCCCAGTGGAAACACAGCGTTCAACTTGGGAGGGAAACATTTCTAAGCTAGCTTCTTGCTTAGAGTAATTCTAGTCTCTTACGACGTCTTTATTTCACCTAGCTTTGAAGAGATAGAGGTGGCAGATAATTAATTATAAAAGACAGTTTAAAAAAAAACCCAAACAAAAACCCAGTCATTCCAGAGTCTTACAGATCCAAGCCAAAACTGATACACCAGTGACAGCATATGGGCCCTCGTTAGTGTGGAACCAAATGCCTGCAGCTGATCTCCATTAGAAAAGCCTCTGTTCACTTCCCTCACCCAAAACGATAGGGAAACCCATTTCGTTTTCTTCAAACCATATGACAACATTTGGCAAGTTTTGTTTCCTCCCATTTAAAACAAAATAAAATAAAGCAGTAAATATGATAACAGTCCATCAAGTGATGTTCCAGTTTCATTTATGTGATGTTCAGAACAGTTTGTGGCAATAAAAGGAATGGGTGCTTGAATGAGGTATTATGGTTAGCAGCCTGCGGGAAGATATATTTAGTTTAAATACTAATAATAGCCTAATAGCAGCAAGGCAAGATAATGAAATGTGACAGATGTTGGATGTTCTCTCTTTGCACTGTGCCAGATGTATATTTTAAATTACTGTTTGCATCACGAAAGGGCCAAGAGGCCTCAGTTTTGGATTCAGTGCCCTACGAGGCTGGACTCGGCAAACAAGTATTCAATCCCTTCCCTAAAAATAGAAATGACAAGTTATTTTTATCACATGTATCAATATTTTTGCATGGCCTAGTCTTCACAGAGCAGCCCTAAAGGTGGCACCTTCAAAAGGTTCACATGAAAGCCCATTTATTTCCCCACGCAGGTCATTCAGCAGTAACCTTGGCCGTGGGGAGCGCTGCTTGGCGAGGTGAGGACTCCAGGCTGGCTGCCTGGACTGAGATCCAAAGCTCCTGGGGGATCACTTAATTTGGGCAGTCAGACAGTGCCACTGGCAATCAGAGGAAGCCTTTCCAAGAACAAAAGCGTACTAATATAATAGACTCTTTCTCTGAATTAGGTTAATGCCAGGAACACTCTGCACAATTGAGCACTATCACTAGAAAGCTTTTTTAGTATTTGCCCTTCTGTTTCACATTTGAAGAGGCAAAAAGTTATGTGTAATGTCAATTGCAGGTTCATGTTATAGAAACAACTCTAAAAACGACAGTGTTGGCTTCTCTGTTTTCCTCCCACCAGTGATATCTGATAACTCATTTCCAAGTTATTTGTCAGTAGTACGAACTCAGCCTGGATTTCTAGACTCAGACAGTGCCTGTTCCTTCACAGGCTTCTGTCACTGAAAATGCATCATTGGTCCATATTATGCCCTGAAACATGTTTTTGTAGACTTGATGCCATCGACAGCATTTTACAGAAGCTGTAAATTAGTAAATCATGGGGCCGACGCTGTGGAGTAGGAGTTTCCAGCTCACATCCTCTCTACCTTGTTGGCTCTACAACACTGTCAGAAATAAAAACCAGAGACCTGCTGGGAGTCTCTGTAATCCATGGAGTAAGACCTGCTTTCCCATAACAACTCTCCAGACTAAGGCTGTATTATAATTACACACCAAGATGAGCTGATGTTACTGGGAATAACTCCAAAGGGTCAATGTGGTCTTCCACGTGGCTGCTCTATGACTTGCTAAATTACTGCACTCTTTGCTCTGACAGCGAAGCTCTCAGGAGTTCCAAGCAGTAAGCACACAGCTCTCCCCCATCCTACCAATAGGCAACATTTGGGGCTGAATCACTCGCACACCAGAGGACATCCCCACCTCATGCCTCCAATTGCACCACCTGAGCTCCTGCCATCATCAGAGTGCCTAGATGTCCCAGCACTTAATGAAATCACTCTTACAAGCCTCCGTGAGAATGAAAAGACCCATTTTCTCCTGGAGAACTAAGGAACAGGGAGAATTAAATAGTCCTTCCACAGTTAGATGGGAAACTGAGAGCTGAATCCTGTTTTTCTGATTCCCAACCAGTGCCCTAAACATTAGCCTGTTTTTCCTCCAGCAACAGATTCAAGCTGTGACAGGATTCTGACATATGGATTTCCTACCCTGGCCAAGGTTTTTGAGCATTTGGGTTTTGATCAGCCACTGTCACCACCATATTTCTTCAAAGAGATGCTCTGAACTGTTCTAACAAGCATCAGCCGCAATCTGAAACAGGGAGAAAGGGAGAAATGGTTCACAGATCCTCAGAGCTACTATGCGGATATGTGGTTGGGATCAAAGGGGACTGCAGATGACAACAGCAGCACTTAAAAGAGATCTTGAGAGTTGAGTTTTCTTGCACAAACTTTTATATAACCACACCACTTTGTTCTCAAATATTTAAACAGGTTAGTGACAATGAATAAGCTATAATAATTATAACATGACAACATATTGCAGCCAGTGTGGTGAAAGTGCTTTGTATTCCCAGGCACCCTACAGTCGTCATCATCTTCAATATCTGACCATAACTCAGATCCAAGAAAGTATTAGAACAAACCAGGCTGCTAACAAATGAATAATTAGATATATCCTTGATCAACTACTTCCTTTACAGAGAGGCCTGTATGTTGGTTATACTACAGTGTTATCAATAAAATCTTTGGCTGCTTAAGCCAGAGCGCACCACTCTGTGCTGTGAAGTACAGCTGCAACATGACAACTCTTCATAAAGGTATTCTTTTAGTTCAAGCCATGCATGAATTACAGAAAATTCAGCTAAGATACACTAAGCAAATAGTAGTAGAACTAATCAAAACTTCCATTTATCTCCTACCAAAGGGATTCCCAAACGTCCTAAGAGACAGCCTACAGTTCTCCCCTTCTTGCTCTTAAGCAAGTATTTTTTTCTTAAGGTCTCAAAATGGTGTAGACTCCATATAAAGTTTCCTGCTAAATGACCAATGAGATACAAATAAATATGTGTTTGGTAAGAAGCTCTTAACTCCTCTGACAGTTATTAGGTAGTTTTGTCCACTTGTTGGTGAGCATGCCGCCAAGGGAGACAATGTGAGCTCTGGACACATGGCTTGGTGGGAAAGTCAAGGACATGCACAAGCCATGAAAACACCACTCTCCAAAGAACAGTCAGGAAATGGAGACAGAGGTCCACCATTTCCCTGCTCCTAAATAATTTCCAGCAGTTGTTGTACAGCTACGTGTCTGTCGTTCCAGGCCCCTTCCAAAAATGACACAGGCTTCAGTGCTCAAAATAACGGAGCAAACAGGACTGAGTATTGCTGCCAGTGTAGGAAGCTGCACAAGTCTGCAGGACTGAGCCTCTCCATCCCCTTCCCTGAACCCTACTTCTTCCCAACACCCTGTTCCTCAAACTTACCTTTACTTCTGCAAATCCTTCCTGAGGCTCCTCCATAATCTTACAACTCCCGCTCCCCATAACGTATTTCCCACAAGGACAACAAAAGAAAATACTTCAATAATATGCTTTTATGCACTCTGCTTTCACAGGATTTCCCAGATATCTGTCTTCAAAGGATATGGCAATATGGAAAATACTGGGACAAAGGGTTTGCTTTGTTTGTTTATTAAAATGGAAAGCTATCTTTAGCTTTAGCTGTGGACAAGCTGTCATAGTCCTTTGTGCCATAACTTTAATTAAACCCATTTAACATTGTTAATTTCCATTTTCATTTTCTGTGCACAAACTATTTTTGCTGGAACAAGTGAGAGAATTTAAGTTTAAGAATATTTAGTAGTTGTAGTTACAATTGCTAGGTATGCTTTTAGTGGAATTTAAATTAACAGTTGATTGCTTTAAATTAACAGTAACTGCATAAATGAAATGTCCTATGTTATGGTAGCACTGTAAGTGAACTATTTACTTTACAAAAGCTTTTGAATCTCTTCCAGGGTAGAGAGAAAGGGAAGAGTTGCAGAAGAATAATAAGATAAAATCAATGCAAGAGCTAGAGGGACTGGCGCAGGAGGAAAAATTGAGTGTGGGTATCACCAAAGATGCACCGGGGGATGTTAGAGCTGGTTCAACAAAACCAGCTACTGAAATCACAGCCTGCCCTCAAAACAGCTCTGAAAAACTGCTTCCACAACTTCCCCCTGCTATTGCCCCTTACCCAAAAGCCTTGCTCGTTCTGTTTTGGGCTGCCTGGGGTTTTCCCCTGCCCATTGGGGAGTGGACCCAGAAGTCCCCATCCCTCACACGTGGGAGGCCAGCACCTTCTAACTCTCCTCCTTTTGACCCCATGGCCAAATCAGCCTAAGTACATTGCTGCTCCTTCACCAGGATACCTGTCCTGGTAGCCTCTTACACCTGTACAGTGACTGCAACCTCTGTGAATATTAGCCATTAAGACAAAATCCAAAGGAAAGTTATAAGTTATTCCCCTCAGGTAGTAAATAAGTGGGTGAAATAATATTAGTTCAGTCATTTAGGCTGGATTTTTAAATATATTTAAGGACAAACATGCTGTGAGGCACTAGAAGAATTTCCAAAATCACATCAGGAGTTCCCATCAATTTAAATAGGAATCAGGTGATACAGGAACTTCAGAAAATCCCATGTATATGTGTATATTTCCATGCAACAAGCACTTTAGTATCTTTTTAAAACTGTCTCTCTACTCATTGCCACTGCAAACTGGTATGTTCAAAATACAAGCTTGAAAATATACTTTTATCACTATATTCAAGTAATTACTTAGAGTATTTAACTGACCTAATAAACGATTCTCCTTTGTTTCGTTTTTAATACACTTGGCCTTTTCAGCAGCATCATGGATCCATTCAGTCCACTGCAGAATAGACCAAATGATAGTCTTTTCTCACATCCCTTCCCAAACTCAGCATTAACAGCATTTGCAAATTATCTTTTTCTTTTCCTGTTGATGGCTCTGACTGATTATAATTTACGGTCATCTTGGATTACCATATATTAGCAAAGTCCCTTGCTAACATTGCCGGCACATGTTCAAGGTCCATTAAAATTCAGCCTCTTTGCACTTATCACTACATTAGCTGAAGTCATTGTAAGATTTCTTGGTTTTCGAGCTTGCCTTAAAAAGCTGACAATTAAAAAAGCTGACAAAAGAAAGAGCGGCAAATCATGAGATATCAGGTCTTATTCTCAAATGGGTTTGCAACCTTAAGTTTGCAAACCTAGAGCACACATAAACCAGACACCTGTAGGTTTAAGAATGCAATTTGCAGCAAGGTAAAGGTTTTGCCTATGTAAAATCTGTTTGTGTGCATATGTACACAGAAGAGACTGTGAATCTAACAGCATTTTTAGATACTCAGCATTTGCCTTTTCTATAGACACTTTCTTAAAGGCGGACCAAAGTGATGCAGAGGACTCCAAAGAGCTCTTTCCTCCAAAGCATGTCAGTCAGCTAGAAGAGATATTTCAAGTCCACCTGCACTGCATACCTGCTTCTTCCAACAGCCCCTGCTCAGGAAAACTTCTGTGAGAAAGAATGCCATTGAAGTTTTTTTAAAAATACATACGTATATATATACATTTACATACTGTTTTTATAGAACAACTTAATTCCACAGAAACACACTGCAGTGGGTAAATAGGATGGAGGATGCCAAGTTTTCATCCACTCGGACCTGTGCCTGACCTGCTGTATTTGCAAGCTTGTGCATTGCAGTAACTTGTTTGCAGCCATTGTGCATCAGCTGCGCATGCTGATCCTGGATTTGTTTTGACCAGTTTATGTTTTTATTAGTACAGTTTGCTTAGCTTATTGGAGACTGCTCTAGTGTCATACATCCCAAACACCTATCAGGGCAATAAAACTGAATGAGAGCAACTCCCATTTAATCAGACCTGTATGAGGGAAAAAGTAATCTACCCAATGACAAGGATTTGACTGATGGTTAAGCAAGAGTTAACGGATGTATACTTCTAATCTCCAACACAAAAGCTTCCCTACACAAGCTAAATACAGCTGCAAGCTCAAATACATCCTCAGGTGCATCTACACAACCCCACATCTCTCCCCCATAACAGCTATGTAAAGTCTATTAGTCTCTTGGCTGTTAACATCTATGTGACTAGGATAAACTTTAGACAGATTACTTACTTTTTTTTTTTAATTTGCAGATTGCTAAAGTTGGGATTTTTTTCCCAGGAGAAGTGCAGCTCTAAAAGTAAATTTAAGCCTACTATCAAACCCACTTTTCTTAGTTACTTTTCACAGAGGCTTAGAAGCCATCTGTGGAGTCCCTAAGATCCGAGCATTACAAGCTGAAAAATCTTTATTTTAGACAGTGCAGCTGCACAAAACCACAGTTTGGACAATAGGTACTTTGTTACTGGTTGTCACACAGATAGCAGAGAGAACCCTCTTTGACTTTCCCAGCCCAGGTTAAGATTTTTAGGCACTAGCAGCTAGAAAAAACAATGTTTTACATGTAAACTGAGCAAGAAAGTCCATGAACATGAAGCTTTTCTCACTGGCTTTTCTACTGATTCACTCTTCAGAACCAAACTGAGCTTTGAATTAATGCTCAAATCTGACAAAGGAAAAAACAACATTTAAATTACCATTGATAAATACCCAGCCCAAAGTAATTACAACTTCTGCTGTGGCTCATTAAGAAAATGTTCCATAAAAGCTGTAGAGTTAAATAATGGAGATGAGAGAGTTAAGGTTCAGCATGCTACTGCGCAAATAGGAAAATGTTTATAAAATGCTTAGATCATACTTTTAAAAGGCTGGATCTTTCTCTCTCTATTTCCAACCTACCTTAGTTCTTCCTAACATCTCCTTATTGACACAGAGAATGTCGGTTTTGCCTGGCTGGAGCTGGAAGGAACCAGGCAGGCTACAAAAGGTTGCAGGGAGATGGTAAAGGGGAGAAGGAGCACTGGATTTCAGAGGACTTAAGCTGAACCACCACCATGGCTACTCTAGCTGATCTCAGAGTGCAAAAATACGCAGAGAAGATGGGTTTGAGCTGGGAGTATCAGAGGGGGCTGGATATTGGGCTGCAGAAGGAGCTCAATGCCATTATATGAAATAGGAAAATTAAGAGTAAGGTGGCAATCTAAAAATGCTGGATAATGCTGACTGAATTCACATAGTCAGGTTCTTTTCTGCATTATGGTTTTGGCTATATATCACAGCCCTATAACCCTGTTGCTAAAGGAAAGACAGTGCTAACTCATAGAACATCATCTTGCTTAACAGCTTGGCTTGATTTTTCCCATTGTGCTCCGATTTCACATTGCAATATCTCTGCAATAACTAGGCATAAATGGACAGTGCTAAGCACCAAGCATCACTGGTTACTTAGTAGAGAGAAAAAAACCATGCGACCATGTCCTGCAGCCAGCCCGCGGAGTTTTACACTTCTGGCATTCTCATTTCATACTGTCCTGTTCATTAATTTGCCATGATTCATCTTTCGAGTATTTAGTCAGTTTGCTCCTGCCCCCGTTACTCCTATTGGAAAGCCATTCCAGAAGCCCAGAGCTCTGATACCGAGAACCCTCTTATTTCCAGCCTAAAGTTATTCATGGCCAGTTTATACTCATGCTACTTATTCGATGCTGCAGACTCTGCAGGTGGAGAGCAAAGAGTCACAAAATGCAATCCGTATTGTCAAATGGCCAGTACTTTAAAAAGTGTACAGCTCTTAGCCTATACCTTTCGTTAGGCAACCTCAAACTGGTTTAGAAGCCTGCAGCAGATTTCTTACTGTGTTTAGCAGAAGAGGGAAGAACAGAAGTGTAATGCTGTTTGCAATGATCCCTGCACACCTTTAAACAGCCCAGGTATTTCGCTCAGTGGAAGTATGTTGAGGCTAAGATTCTTAGGATTACATGAATAAAGCATCTGGAAAACTAACTTTCAGGAAGCAAACACTCTGTATTAGTTACATAGCTTTGTCTATCAAAAACCAAGAGCCATCTCCAAATGAGAGAAGCTGCTACAAATTTCAGGTGATACAACTGCCCTGTTTCCATTTCAACTGGAAAAGCCTACTGACCTTGCTGGCTCTAACATTACCTGAGGTGAGACCAGAAGAGATATAGTGTTGGGTCAATAGATACTGATACCTGTGAATCCAATACTGATACCTGTGTATCTACTTCAAGCGTTTGTTTTCTGAAACTGTATCCACTTGCATTGCTTTTTATTAACAGGCCATTATGAATGTGGCTCTGGCAAATTCGCTGCTAATGGAAATGTAAATACCATCTAAAATGATTTATAAAGAACAGAGAATGATGATGGGACATGCAGCAGCGCAGATGTCAGAAGCAGTGTAAAAAGTCACTTGCCCAACACTCCCTGCCAGTAACAGGCTAGTTTGTTCCAAGCCTCTTTGGTAAGACAGAAGTCCTTCCACTGCCAGCTCTGAAAGTACAGGTCACCGGTTTTAGGAGCATTTGGCCCTACAGTCAGCCTTTATTTGCCTGCGAGGCAGGGACAGCTCTCCTAACATCTTTGCAGGAGATGCAGTGGAAGGGATGCCACCCACAAGAGCAGAGGAGTGAATTATGTCTTTTAACACACCAGACAAACCCCGCACCCTGCTTGCCACCAACACTGCAAAAAGAGGTCACCTGAAGAACTGGCTCAGGAGCTCTTGCTGGATGGCATGTCTTCTTTGTCCATGCCAAGACATATCTCCAAATCAATGTCAATCAGTTTTCTGGGGCTTCAGTCTAACTGTACATCTCAGGAAGACAGAACATATACATTAGCCTGATCCTGACAATCTTTAGGGGACACCACACATACCCAATGATAATTACTTCCCATTTGCAGTGGAAAAGTTCATCTAAGTGGGAAATTTTGTGCAGAGGATGCATTCTTAGAGATGAAATAAGCCACAGACTACCCAAAGCTTGCAAGGCTTTTGGGAAAAACTGATGAAATTGTAGGGAGAACAGATTGGGAACAAAACTTCTTGTCTACAAGGCAACAGCCATGACGTTCCTACTTTATATGCATCACATTTGGACTGCCCAGAGCTACTAAATTAGGGACCTCTATCAATTCTGTCTAAGTTTCCTCAGAGAATTTGCAGGAGACATAAGGCAGTAGAAAGTGAAGTCCAAGGATATAGACAATAAGAGCAAAACCATAACTGAATGTCCTGTGGTGAAATTAAATTTGATAAACTCTCAGCTTAAAAGACAGAAAGACATCCAGCCAGAAATATGTATTTCCACTGACATACAGAAACACGATGGTATGACAGAGAAAAAATATTTCAGAAGACAATTTATTTATGGCTTAACGACATTTAAACTAACTATTATTAAGTTAGCTGAAATGAAAAAGAAATCACTGGCAAATTGGAAAAGAACAGCCCTTAGGTCAATCTGACAAATTTGTTATCCTGCATGTGGGAAAACATCCCTTGCAAATTTGAACTTCACAGCTGGATGAGAACACATAAGCAGATTTAATGCAGAGCATAAACTGTTGGTTGTCACCATCACCAACAATGTACAATCAGAGCACACTACGTAAATGAGAAATGACCAGCCTCTCTCCCTTCATTTAAAGCTGCATGGAAATCCAGATTTACCAGCAAAACTAGGGTGTCTCCATCTCATGCCAGGCCAAAGCTTTCTTGCAGATCTACTCAAAGCCACTTAACATTCCATGTTTGAAAAGGGTTAAATGGCAGATCCTAGAATCCCCTCCATCTCTCCATAGCCTCTGCCTAGCAGCATTGCATTTCCATTTGAACTACAAATGACCCTGTACACACAATCATGTAATTCATATTTATATAAACAGAGGGTACAGTATGTATAATTTGAAAGATTTCTGGGAGGGGATGCATCATAACTAAACTCTTACTTTTCCCTTGGGGAAACAATCCCATTTGGTTTTAGTTAACTTCAAAGGACAAAAGTATTTTCCCTTCTGTGTCAATAATTTAACAGAAATTTGTCATTTCTGTCCACAAATCAAACTTTCAGAGTTGCCCTGTTAGCAGTAAAGCAGCAACACACACACATGCAAGCACACACCACCACCACCCCCCCTGCCACACACACACACACAAACTTACAGAGCAAGACAACGGCAACACAATGAAATGCTCCTGCAGCAATCTCTAACCATGGAAATTGAGTTTAGTTTCACTGAATTGCCAGAAACCTCTCCGCACTGGGGAGTTGTATTTCCAAGCACATACCATGGGACCAGGACCTTTGGTGACATGTTGTTCCAATTTGATTGAGGTTGGGTTGCAGGCCAGCCCTTTCAAATCATAACCAGCGCAGAAATTACCTCCTATGAAACATCGCAGAAAAGTGAGACTGTGCAGCAGCGAACCCAGGAAAGCTTCGTTTTGGGGTCAGTGCAGCTTTAGCATCGTTGACATTTTTTTCCCCTCAGTTTGTCCAAGAGCTGTTTTGGGGGAGGCTGAAAGGACACTGTTTGCTTTTATTTGTAAATTTATGTTGACCTGATTGCCTAATTCAGAACTTGGGGGACAAAAAAGTATGAACATTTAAAGCAACAGATTTGGAGTAGAAAACATTACATATAAATCTTAGCAATCATCACTTTTTTCCAACCCATTCACTGTCTGCAGCACAGAGCTAGGAAGGCATTATTTTCAAAACAAATTAATAGAAAAAGTGCAGCGATGTCTATTGTCTATAATAAAGCGTACAGTTTAATTCATAGTGAGTCAAACTCTCCCAACTTTAAAAATCTGCAAATACATTACCCAGGCCGTGCAAGAGCTGTAGCTGTGCCTCAATGGGAGCAACTTTAACCCTGGACGACACCAGGTTGATACTCCCGTGCTTTCAGATCCCTGGCTATCAAAGCCTCAGCGTGGTCACTGTGCATGGTGTGCAACTGAGCTCTGCTAAGGGCTTTCTCCAGTTATTTACTTCTCTGCAGAAAGGGTTACTAGCAGCTTCCTCACTTGTGAAACTGATTTTAGGTCAGACTACAGCATTCCATAATGGATTATGATGTTCGATAGACCTGTTCAAACATAGTGAAAAAGCCTAACAGCTAGAAACACATTCCTAACGTTATGCTAATCACATGTCCTGCTTTCAAGTGTTTTAGTTTCATTTAGAAATGATTGAATTATAAAATTCAAAGGGGCTTTGGGCCCTATAAATAGATAATATTTAGAGATATAGAACCAGTAGATTGGGGTAGTTTCCTTGACATATCATTAAGTTTACACTAATTTGAACTAGCTGAAAATCTGGCTCATAAATTAGCAATATTTAAATGGGAAGTAACAGTTCTAATACAGCTTGCTCTTTCAGCTGTATAAATTATAAGCAAGAGAAGACAAAGTACTCTGTTCTCACTTACATTAATGCCTGTTTACACCACCACAGAAATTCAAAGGTCCTTACAAAGGTACAAGTTATATCTCAAGACTGCAGGGAAAAGTCATAGGATATTCTGAGCAGCTTGCAGCAGCACTCCATTTTTCACTAACAGCACTACATGCTCAATAACATCCATTTCCTTAAGACTGCAATATGTTCAATCCACATGTAAGATTTTTTTTACATCTATTAAATAGCTTAGAAAACTATCGAGTGGTAATGAAGCAAGCTCTAAGCACTAATGGATATAAAAAAGGGCAGAGGAGAAAGTTGTACAGGCAACCTTCATTCTTCTCTTTCATAGCTTATTAGTTCCTCTTTCCCCTCCTCATTTTGGTGCTCTCTAACCCAGGGCAGCAACGAGGAGACAAGCCTCTTTCCTAATGTGGGTTTGCCAGATGTTTGCCACCTCCTGAGGGCCTTTTTCATTGGATAAGCACGTGCCTCAACACATGTTATGGGAGTCATGAATCACAACTCCTAAACTTTTAAATGAACATCTCTGCCTTCACCCCAAGCAAATAGCTCTATCTGTGGGGCTAAGAAAAGTTTTGCACAAGGCCCTTGCCCTGGCAGCAGTCAGCATATCCCCTCAAGTACAGAGATGTGCCAAGGTATACCAACAGAAAATTTGGCCCTCTGCTTTGCAAGCAGACAGGTCAGTATCCATGATCTGAACAACACAGAGATGGATGATAGATGGAAAAAAGCATGTCTCTCCAGGGAATGGTAAACCCATCCAAAGAACTTCATTCACAGGTAAATGGCGTTCTTCCTATTTATTGGGATCCCTATTGCTCAGCTACTGCCTGCATGGTAAAGTATTACAATGAGAGAACAGAGTGAGAACTTCATCTTCCCCCAAGGAAGAAAGCACCCTTTCCAGATGTGGATGCATAAAGAAAAGCCAAAAGAAAGAAAGAAGCCTAGAAAGACTGAACGCCTGCTGCAAGTGCTACCAGCTTACGGGTCCAGCTAAAGCCAGGTTACAAACAAGCACACAAACAGCTGATTACATCGGTTAAAATAAATTTTAAAAAAAGAAAAAAAAAGTAAGTGTAGATTGAGGTTGAAGCTTTGTCACTGTATGTATGACATCAAGAAAAGAAGATGAAACAGATTTTGTTTTCCTGCACCGTGAGCGAAGCAAAGTCGCGTTGCCCCATAACGAACAAGAGGGATGTTCTGCTCCAGGACAGGGATTCTCCTGGAAAGACAGTGTGTTGCCTCCTAACCTAATGAGCTGGTTTGCCTGCCAATAGGTTAAGAATGAATTCACACCTTTGGACTATCTTCTGAACCTTTACTGGGCATGTTGTGAAAGATGAGAATGTACTCCCCTGAGCATAGGAAAAGGCCATTATATTGAAAGTGGAAAAACACATACAAACAAGCCGTGCTGGTTCTTTATCCTTGAGATGGTCAAAACAGAGTTCAAATATGTCCTTAAAAGAAGAGAAAAATATCTCAGCATACATGTCAGTCCCACTGCTGTGCAGATTAATAAATGCATATGCAAATCTCTCATGAAACCACTTTTTGAAGACATTAAAAAAAGAGCACTTCACGAACACTGAAAGACAGCAACAGCTGTATAAACCAAAACGCCTACCTGCATCCCAAACTGAAAACAGATTAAAAGATAACCAAGATTTTTTTCACCCACAAATGCTAAAGATATGCTGATACAAAATTAACTTTTTATTCAAGGTTACAGTATGAATGAGGTGAAGAAAATACCAGATGTAAAAATCTAAAAAAGGGGAAAAAAAAAAGAAAAAATAATTAAGAATAAAGTTTCATAAATGGTTGAAAGAAATAATGCATATTCTGGCTAAAACAGTCTCCAAGAACTACTGTTCAAAAGTATTAAATCTGTGTCTGTGAAAGCACATGATAGGGTTTAACTATTGCAGTTCAGCAGGTTTTAAAAATCTGAAGTAGGCACCAGGGCTATAAAACTGCTCACTGTGGACCAGACCTAATAATGTTCAAATATATGTTCCAGCCAGGGCCTTTGAACTTTTAAGATTCCTAGGGACATACAGGATCAGGTAAAACACACAGTTATATATTCCAGATCAACAGTCAATACAGTATATGGTAGACCTTATGTAGGAAAGGAATGATTCACTTTCCAGTACTGCATCCAATGAACCACAGAATATAACATTTTTTATTTCCTGGTGGTAACTGTCAAAATGCATTTAGTTTTGGGGAGATGAAGAGAGAATGCACAAAGAAGTGTAGAATAATTATGTGTTGAAAATTAAACGCAGTTGTCTGAACTGGGAAGAACAATGTAATGTACCGAAGGAGGTCTAAAGTGTTTTGGCCAACAAACTTAGAGGTCATCCGAGACAACATATTTTGTGAATGAGAGGCAAAGGCAGTTCTCCGTAGTGCACTCCTCACCTCCGTTCTTGAGTTCAGATCTACGTTTAACGTCACAGAATTCATAGTTTAGCGGCACAGCGCTGTTTCTCTCACACCTATCCAAAAATAGCAGGTAATGTCTGAGGACACAGAGGCAAGCCCAAATTCTTAGTTCATGGATGCATGTATGTGCAGGACTCCAGAGAGAGAATTTAAAGAACAAGTTCCCATTCAAGTGGCATGAAAGAAGGAATTTTCTTCCAGCTGCAGACCAACAGCAATGACAGAGCTGGAAGAGCTACAAAACTCAACCTCTCCAGGATGTCTGTGGAGCCAGGAGTCTACTGGCAAAACTTTTAACTCCCAGGCTGCGACCTGAACAAACCTGCAGGACAGGCTCTCTAAGGCCTGAAGGGTCTGTGTCCACCATATGGAACACCTGAATTACAGTCTAACACACAGTTTTGCTGCCAGAAATCCCTGCTACCCCTCCTAAGAAGCAGTGGGAAGAAATGATTGTCACTGTGGAGCGTCCATGCAAAAACCACAGCTCCCTGAAAGGTAGAGAAGATGCGAAATGTCTTGGTGCTGCAACCGTTGGCACTGTGACAAGACTAGAGAGGTATAGCATGCGCTCACTGTGATTAAGACATTGCTTCCCCAAAAGCAAATACAACAATTAAACAAAATAAGATGCTTGCTATGCCGATGCTGGAGATTCTTGCCGATCAGCAAGATATCAGCATTGCAGTGATTTTTCTGGTAATGTGTCCCGTGTTCTTTTCTTGCACCCTGACTGATTATGCCCTGAAGAGATACCACATTCCACAAAGACATGTCATTGAAAAGTGAACAAGCACAGAGCCAAAGCAAGCCTTGCAATGACTGGTGCCAAGATGAAGGGGTACTCAAAGGGAGGTTAGGCAAATGATGTAATTTGAGCATTTTGGACATAGGAGGGTGGTATGCACTTCTCAAAGCTGTGCATATACCACAAAATACAAAGGGGGACTGCAGGCATGTAACTGCCATGTGCCTTGCATTTTAAGGATGGATACACAGAATAAAAAGTTTAGTATTATTTCCAGAGAGTTTTGACAATGTATGCCAGAAATATATAACTTCCTAATTCACAGCCATATTTCTTCATCACTGGGGGTATACCTCCCCTGCCCATGCAACCAGGCCAGACAGAGAAAACTGAATTCATTTTTGGGTGACTGAGGTATTGTTATTTTTAGGTGCTGCAGGAAAACTCAGCTGCTGATTAAACCATACTGATGGAAATCAGAACACAGCATTTACTTTAATACCAGACTGTATGACAACACAAAAAAAATATCTCCAAAACATAAAAGGAAAGCAGGAATTTCCCTTGTACAGTTTAACAGACAGAATCACTGTGAAAGGCTGCAAAATTCAATGCTATAATTTTCTCACTTTAGTTCATTTGTATGCTATATATAACTCATACGTATGCCCCAAGAAAATAAAGCTGTAAATCACAAACAAGTCCCTCTCTTTTTTCCACCTTTTCTTCTTTTAAAGTTTGTTACAATAATTTTCATAAATTTGTAGGACTTACAATACCACTGCTTCCAATTTCATCCTTTCACCTCTCTTCCCTTTGGATAAGTGGCATGGCTTTGTAATTATGTACATACTAATATTGTTATCATGTCATAAGTATTATAAAATAGAATAACCAACAGTCTGGAAACTGAGAAAAAAAAAGTGAATAGTTAAGCTCACGGTGAAGTTTTCAAAAAACTACTTGCCATTCCCAGTGTTTTTGTTTCAGAATGCTCAAGTTAAGGTACTTTAGAAGGGTTTTGATTTTTTTCTGAATAGGTCGTCAGTAGTCCTGTGCATTACAACTCTGTAAGGTATCTCAGGCCATGGTCATTCAGACACTGCCAATGATTACAAGGCTTTCTCTACCTCACTCCAAGGATGCCAGCAGCTGTCCCAAAGGCATACAGACAACAGCTCTGCCTGAGCCAAAAGGTCACGCTGACTGGCTAGTTTAAAGCACAAGTGAAGCAATCTTGCATTTGTTGATGTCAGATCATGTAAGGATGCCATCAGTTTATGCACTCCAAAACCTAAGAAAGAGTTTCCCACAAACCAGAACATAATCAATCTTGCAACTTATCTTTTCAGAAGCAGCTGGTAACATCGGGAATGCAGGTTTTTTTGCAGAGAGTATGATGTCATTCTGAACAACAGGAATATCTGTGTTTTTCAAGATTTCGGGGTTAACTAGCTTTGCAGGGGAAAAAAAAAAGTTCATAGTTCATTGTGAATCTCAGAAACCGTGAGACATGACAGCAGAAAAAGACAGCTAAATTCAGAGGCTGTAACTCTATGGAGGTAAGTGAAGATATTGTCTACAGAAACTTGGCCCAGCGTATTTTTCTTGGAGTGAGGGAACAAAACTGTTCCGGGGCTGGGAGGGCAGGGGAGCTGTTCTTCCTGAAGCTCCATGCTGTCTCCTCTGACACTCATGGGATGATAAATCAAAAGACTGATACACTCATCATTTTTGTGTGTCTTTGAGAAATAGGATGACTTACATCACAAGTGTGTTCCTTGCTAGTTGCTATACTGCCACATATGACTTCAGTTCAAATAAAAATCATAGAAAAGCTAAGACCCCAGCAGGGTGCAACCAGCAGGGTGCTTGTATCTGCAGTTACTGGGTAATAAGCTATTATACAGTTGGCTACATTCTTTTTCAGTATAAATCAAAGTAAAGACAGATTACGTTTTCATTTGATTTTTCATTTGATTCACTGTATTTAGCAAAACTAACTTCACTGGAGAAGACCAGTTTGCAAAAGCCTGGCCATCTCCAAACTTAGAACTGTAATGTTAGGTTGGGTGTTCAAACTGCTTCATCCCTGAAATAGCTGTTTTCTCTTAAAAATGACAGGAAGATAGGATCTGGACTTTTCCATTTCAGAAACACCAAGCGAGTCCCAATCATTTAGTTTGTATTTTTAAAGTGTGTTGAAAATCCACCATATAAATGACTCAATTTTTATTAATATGTAAAAAGCTAATAATTGTTTGATACTCTAGGGTGCAGAGCTTATACATAAGTACCTATATACATTACACATATGTCCATACCCATATCTTTCATAGTATTTTAAATTACAAAAAAGAGATTCAAATGCTAACTTAGCTAATTTGGGGGCAGAATATGCCTGCAGCTTACTCTCTTTGCATTTACAGCAGTGATAAAATCAGCTCTAAGGCTGGATAGTTTCTAAGACAAACCTGAGGACAAGAGCATACATACAAAAAAAGAAGTTAATATAATAGTAAGGGCAATTAGTTATAAGTGCTGGTCCTACTGAACCAAATGCAAGGTGTCATTGCTAAGATTTTATCCTGCAAATGTACATAACTGCCTAACTAACACTGCAGGAACTGCAGCAAGCGTTCTTAATATTTCAATGATAAACAATAGATACAAATGCTCCCCACCTAGAAAATGGCAGGGCACTTACTTCTAATTAGCAATTAATAATGTCTCTCCCTGTTTTGCTATCTTTGTTTGACAATTCACAGAATTTCTTTGATATACCCTTTGAAGTGGGGTGCAGGGTTGCAGTTTCCAGAGCTGCATTTTACATATCACCTGACCGTTATTCCGCTGCTAAACTTCAAGATAGATTAATATAGTATGAATAAGATGGACACATTAAATAACATGCACAGTCTCTTTCCCTATTTTGGGTTTCATATTCACGTGCCTCTGGCTATGGCTACAATAAAAAGTAGAGCAGCCCAAAATTGTTGGTGCTAAGGATCTGATGTCTGCATTACACACATTTCAAAGGGAGTTTACTTTCTTTTAGTTCTGGTGTGGTCCCATGGACAGAACACTGGTCAGTGGTTGGAGCATAGCCACTGGAGTGCATCTTCCAGTTCAGTGTCATGTGGAAGCAACCTAGCTTGTATACTTAAGACATGAAAGAAAACACAGTAAGAGAGGACATTCAGGAGCTAGGCTTCAGAAATATACCCCTTCTCAAAAGTAATTTGCTAATTGAGATGTGTCCTGTGTTTCACCCTCACAGATGTGCTAGCATAGAATGAAATAAGTCACTAGAGTTTTCTGCCATTTCATATAAGCTATGCCTCCATGCAAGGACAGCAAACATTCTCGGAAGTCACATAGTACCCCAATCACTGTAATTAAAATAATTACCAGGTTAGACTCTCTGTGGGTGAAAATGAAGGAAGCCACACTGTTTTACAATGAATGACACTCAGATACTGAATTTTCTGATTAACATGCTGCTCTGCATCTTTAAAAAGAACAGAAATAAGACTTAATAGTTCGAAACAAACTGAAGATGGATTTTACAGCAAACACCAAAGAAAATCAGTATGGTATTTTTAAATGTTTCACCTAGCCTCAATTTTGATTTCAATATATGAGTAGACCTCCAAGAAAAATGTTGAATATTTCATAACCTAAGCTTTTCACATGTCCATTTTCATCCAGTTGTTGAAAAATGCAGAGGATTAAGAACTTTTTGCCTTAAATAGATGCAAATAACATTTACTCATTTTTGTAATCATGCTTTACGAAGGGCAAGGGGACAATAGAGGTGTAAAAAATAAACTCATTCGGGCCTTTTTATTTCCTAGTGCTCAGTCATTTTAGCATCTTCAGTGATGGGAAGATCAGGACAGAGGTTTTTTTAATACTGAAAAGTCGAAATTTCAATCTTGCTTTGGAAAAAAAAAAAAAAGAAGAAGAAGAAAATAGTCTCAGACTGTTTAGAGAATAATTCTTTCATTTTTTGTTCCTGGAGAAATACCATTTACAATTACAAGAATCACTGTGTGTTAAAGCATCCCCTTGACAGCTAACACTGTCAAAGTAAAACTGAGCCATCGTTGGCAAGTACCAGCAGAACGGCTCTGCCACAGTGGAAGAAAAGGATTCAACATGGCTAGAACCCAACTCTCTGCCTAGCTATCACCAAGAAAGAGCTGGCACAGTAAAAACTCCCCAGCAAAAAGCCAGAAAAAGAGCATTCACAAATGAACTCCTTTAAGCAAACATGAAACCTAAGGAAGGGAGCTAGCCTGGGGCTTGAAAGAAATGCTGCAGTTGGAAAAGCAGGAACAAGAATGGCTCTGCATATTTTTCTCAGGCATAGTGATCAAAGCCCTCAGAAGCCTCTGGAGTGGTAAGGTGAGGTCTGGGAGATCATATTCCCCTGCTGCTCACTCTGTTGTGTCTGTAACTGTCTTACGTGGCTTATGAGAAAAGCCTGTGCTTTTAGCAAGTTCTTCTCCAACCATGCACTTTCTACTTTACCTGTGATTTGTTCTTGACCAGCAGGATGATAAATTAGAGTGCTCAAGTAATTAGAAGTCTGGAAAAAGCCAAGCACTGGCTGGGGAGGGGAACTAGGAGAAGTTTAGCACCTGCTTTAAGGCCTCAGGCAGGCAAACTAAGAGGACCTGCATTGGAATGAAGATGGCCAGGCACAGTCCCTACAGTTGGAGAACGTGCACCTGAGGAACACAGAGACTGGAACTGGTTTTTACCCAGACTTATCTGACTAGAAAGCACACAAGACCCATAATGTGCTCTCACTGTAGTAACCTGTTGACCATTCACTGTCAGGGTTGACAGTCCTAAGAAACTTCACCTTTTTCAGGAAACACAGCTAGAGCAATCCACTTCAAATGTATTGAACATCAGTAAAAATAAAGCAGCAGTTTCCTGGTTTATGGCATTGCTAGCTTCTGGTCTGTTAATCCCAATTGTCATAATGGCTCAGTGCTTTTCTGTGCTGACAACTCTCTTCCCACATAAAGAAAAAAACAACAGCCAGACTAAAAATGCATTTGGGTTCATTAAGAAAGGTGTCTGGGATGCTTATGTTCTCCCATTACATTTACCATGACACTTCAAAATAAACACCAGAGGTGAACCTAGGGCATTACTTTTTTCATTTTTACCCCCACAGAAATTACTTCTTCACAAATGTGATCCATCACAAGGTATGATTTCAATTTTTACACTACCATGTTTAAATGGATTTTGCTCAGTTTGTATTTAAAAATCAACAAATTAGAACATAGGCCATTTCCTGGGGATTAATAAGAACGACCAGCTGCGAAGAATGGATGGTCTCAGGCACAGCTGGGGACCACTAATCTCCCTGCACAAAATGAAAAATATTAAACTTTTCCTTAATGCCTTAGAGAGATCTAGTTGGGTCTGCAGGCAGGCACCATCTGTAGAGACTTAGTTCACAGAATCCTGTATGCTTCAAGTTGCTTGAAAACTCTCTTGGTAGCCCCCCTTCAAAAAACATTAACTTCTAATTAGGCAGTAATTGGGATTAAATGAGAACAGAGAAAAATTAAGTTTTCTTGAGGTACAAGAACTCAAATGTACCAAGAAAGGAAATCCAGGAATTAAATTCTATTCTCAGGGTAAGGAACTAGCCTGCAAACCTTCTGGGAAGGGGTTGTCCTTTAGTACATGTTTGAACAGCATCGAGCAAAATGGTTCAGATTTCTAGGCACTATTGTAACACAAAACAATAAAAATAACTGCAGGAATTTACACAGAACTACTCCAAACTCCTCAAGTGAAATGGTGAGTACCATTCAAAGATGAAGGTACATTCCTTTTAAATGTTTTCACCACATATAGTTGAAAATACAATACTTTGCCTTTAAATAGCACTACGAAGGGAGCTGATGCTTGAAATTTGGAAGAAACAATATGGCTGATTTTCAGTCTGTTTCATCCTACTTTCCTCAATACAGCCAGTTGCATTTACACAAACTAAGGCTCTGGCCTTATTACTCATTTCTGATGGACCCGTGGACAGACTCATCTCTCTTTCTGCCGTGTACCGGTAGAAACATTAACGCCAAAAACTTCCACTAGAGAAAGAGGGCGGGGAGCCCCATGGCGGGACATGCTCTGCAAAGAGGTCCGTTGATCCTGCACAGCTATCTATTTACACACTTGGGGATAGAAAGGCTAATAGTTGTGGGAACAGGATATTTTGTCATATATTATTATTCTGGATTGAGAGTGAGGAAAAACTGCTGGCTTTCCTTCTAAAGTTATTGTATTTTCAATTGCTTGCAAGGTCTCCCGGAGCCCAGAGAGGTATTCTGTTAAACACTGAAATAAATA
Organism: Haliaeetus albicilla; assembly: GCF_947461875.1. Lineage (NCBI taxonomy): Eukaryota > Metazoa > Chordata > Aves > Accipitriformes > Accipitridae > Haliaeetus > Haliaeetus albicilla. The sequence goes on along the minus strand of NC_091503.1, from coordinate 16,323,183 downwards.
AAAACTGCTGCCTGATTGGCCAGAGATGAATAATTTCTACTACCCCCAGATGTATCCATCTAGGATGTGCTTATTTGTATGATATGTGAACTAATTGTTTAACACTACCCCAGAACATAGTATTGTTCACCCAGAGAAAGCTACACAATAGAAATTTATTGACTCATCACACTACTATTTTTTAGCCAATTATGTGCCAGGATTTTTCCTTCGGATATATAACAATAGCAGAAAGACGCTTCATTTCCTTGGGACTATTACTCTCCTGGGTGGCAAAATTAAAATCAGCCCCTATAAAACACACTTGTGACAGCTTACAGCAACCCCAAACAGCACAAAGGGCATCCTTCGTTCTCATACACTATTAGCAGCGATCTGGAAAACTGAAGGGGGAGCAGAGAGGGTGCCGCACGAAACCCGGTGCCATGTGGGCCTGCACAAAACCTTTTCGCCATCTCTGTCCCACCAAAAGCTTCCATGCGGGACAGCGGCCATAACGAACAATGGGGTCCAGAGGCAAGGGGATGGCAGCAATGGCAGTAATTACTGAATAATGAGACACTTGGTAGCAAACCGCCTTGCCGCTGTCCTTTTAAAAAAAATTAAAAAAATAGAACTGACCTATTCATTTTATTTCTTTGGAGGCTGCTGCCAGGTGGGAGGAACAGCGAGGCCTTTCCCTTTCCCTCTGCTGCAGGGGGAGGCCGGGGGCGGCCGGAAAGGCCCCGCACCAGGCCAGCCTCACCCTCCCCCCCAACCCCGGGCGAAGACGACGGAATTGTCCCCGGTTTTCCCGTTAAAGAGAACAAAACCCACGAGCTTAACAGGAAAAAACCGCGTACCTACAAACCCGCGCCGGCGGAGTGGGGGCCGGCCGCCGCAGCAGCGCCCTCTGCCGGGCGCCAGCCGCCGGCACCGCCGCCCCGGCGGCTGTCCCAGGCGGGAGCGGGGCTGCTGCTGCTGCGCCCCGCCGAGCCGCTAGGGGGCGCCCTGCGGGTTCGGGCGGGAGGGAGGGAGCGGGCCTGAGGTGGGCAGGTGGCCGGAGGCCTCCGCCTGGCCGAGGGCCTTCGCGCCGGCGGCGGGGCTTTTGGTGCAGCCCCTGACTGACAGCTGGGTTCAAACAAGCAGCCCAGAACGTAAAACAACACATAAAATACATATATATATATATATATATTTACATTCCCTCCGCCCCAAATCCCAGTCTTCCGGACATGCCTCAGTAAGTGCAAGGTGGAGCAGAAAATTTAATGGCGTCGCCTCCCGGCTATAACCAGCACGGCCGGTCATTTAACTGACCCATCTGCACGGCTTATGAAATACCAAGTGCAGAGGGACAACTTTTGGCGACAGCACCTCACTAACTGCTTGAATGGCACAGAGGCTCAGGCTCACGCGCGCACAGCACTGGCAGCCATCCCCAATAGCAGGCTAGACAGTTGTTTTGGGTTTGGTTTTTTTTTTTTTTTTTTTAAACTTCTATTAAATCTAGCAGCCAGCCAGGGGTGCTGGCTTCAGCCCGCGTAAACATGCAGCCCTACGGAAATGTCTCTGGCCACCTCGTGCTAAGCTCGTGCTGCTGTTTTCTGCGTGCCTTCGCACTGACGGCGTCCCGGCTGAACAAGCCATTTGGGTAATCGGGAGGCCGAGCAGTCTGCACAGGATCCTGCTGCTCAGGGTCCAGCACTTTTATCGCTCCTGCGTAATAACTTAGGCAGATAACCTACGACTCAGACATCCCAGCATGAGTGTATCTGCAGCTGCAGACATCACATAATAGCATATCTCTGCAAGGGAAACTTTTATGCCTTCTACAGATACTCCCAGCTTGATTCTTCCAAATTCCTCTCCTTCTTAAGGGAGACCCTGTTGAAAGTCCTTTTTACTCCAAAAAACACCCACTTTACTTTTGAATGCTGCTAGTCTCAGCTCGTATGAGCAAAGCCAACTTTGCTCTTAGCTGGTGAAGGAGGAAAAGTTTTCAAAGTTAGTATTTTGAGCATTTTACTTCATGAAATCTCAAGCATTTGCTGATAGATGACCTTCTTTGGGCCATTTGTGAATATTCCCACTTGCTTTTTTCTCCATAGCCTCTCACTAGATAAAAGAAACACATCCAAGTAACAAACATTTTAGGTCAAAACACACATATCTGCACATCATTACAGAGTGGCTCCCCAGCTCTTGTAACCCAGCTCTGACTTGAGACATGGGCTCTTTACTACAGCTTAGACTAGAATAGCGCTTTGGAGTCTGTTACGATACAGGCCTGTTGTGATACAGAATCAGCTATAGCACTGCCTGTTAGTAACACATACACTCCTCACTTCACATCACGCATGTGAAAACTTCCATATGTTCAGCTATCATTTTTAAAATGTGGTTTCCTGTTTGCTTTTTCAGTGAGTGTTCTTCCTTATAAAGTCTGCAATCCATAAGCACCCTGCAGCAAGTCTGAACTAGATTTGAAATATCACTTCCAGGTACCATCCCAATATCTGCTCTAAAACACGTACTTTTCTTATTCTTAACCCGAGTACATTTTTAGTCCTCGACGCACCAAATACTTGTTACAATTAGTCTGTGCCCTTCTATTCTGTCAATATATGAGGAAAGTTTTGGAGAAAATCCCCTAGAACTCATTATATCTGATTTATTAAATTGACCTTCACCTTCTGAATTTTTATTGATTCTACATTCTCCTGTAAACAAAACAAGAAGATGAGGGAAGGGAAAATGTCATCCAGAGTTCTGATCTTCAGGATGACAAAATAATTGGTGCCATTCCCATATACACCTACTGCCTTTAATAACTTTTTGGAAGAATTTGTAGTCTTCTACAATGGCAAAAGATAAAAAGACTGTTCTTTACACTGCTATCAATCTGGATACATCATTTGGCAAATAGTAATGCCTTTTTAATTATTTCATGTTAGGGAACGCTGTGTCTCTCCAGAAAGAATATTTGGCCAGTTGCAGAAGTCTCCAAGTTTCCAGTAAATTAGCTTATGAGTAACAGAGGTGGTTACGGTAGCCTCTCTTTACTGCCTGTAGAAAACCTTCAAAAATTTATTTGTGAGGGGCTTGGCCACGACCCAGAGCAGAGCTCTGAAAGCAAGGAGCCAACTGCATATCTAACTTGGACTAATACCTGGACCTTGGGGAAGTGATTTAAGAAAGATGTGTACAGTAGTGTGGTATTTTAAAAGGCTGTGAACAATTTTTGACATAGAAGCCCTGAAAACATCCCCCTCCTAAGAAAATAAGAGACAGAAGCTTGGACTTTTGTCCAGAAATATTAATGCTGCTATTTTTCAAATGGCAATCCAATGCATGGTGCATTGAAGTGTTGCATGATGGTAGAGGTTGCCTCTCACTCTGCAGCATCACGAGGGAAAATCCATCAGCTAAGGCTCCCCAGGGCAAGGCTGTGGCTGGCTAATGTGGCTACAGAGGGGACCTGAAGCGAGTATATTTTACTTGGTCCCCCCTTGCTCTGGCTAGAAGATGCAAGAGCCTCAGCATGGAGGAAATTGGAGTCTGCTCCTCAGGTACCTTCCCTTTGGAAACAAATGAATTGGGAGAGAGCATGAATTTTGCCCAGAGATCCCTCTCCCACTCTGTGGAAGCAGAGCAGGCAGGCAGTGCCCGAGGGTACCTTACATCTCCTGGCGAGACCTGCCAGTCACTCTGTTGTGGCATAGTCCACCAAGGAATTGTCTCCCTCCTGAAGTAACATGTCCTTACACCCCATCACGGCTAAGTGAGAAGTCCTGCTAGCTCCAGTCAAGGCAATGTGTGTGTGTATCACCAGACAGAAGGCACAAATGCACCTTGGCTATAGAAAAGAAAGGAGCAACGCCTGGATCTCATTTTGGCTAGCAAGTTTTAAATATCAGCTTGATCTGGAACTTCTCTTCCTCTACCAGACTAGCCACTATGAATTGTCTAAAACCTAAAGATGAAACTATGTTGTAATACACTGATTTCCTTCTCTTATTTCTCATTGTGGGGTATGCTGGCAGTAAACAGTAGGCTCCTGATGGCAAACCATTTTTTTTTTTAATTTTTTGAGACTGGCAGAGGCAGATCCCTAAACACAACAAGTTCTTCAGCAACAAGAGATTCAACTCTGGTGTCTTGCCTTATCATCCCTTCAGTCCTCCCTCTACAGAGGCTGACAATTAATGTAACAATTAAGAAGGACTCAGACTGCAATATCACAGTATAAGATTTTTACTGGTTACACTTTTTTTTCCTTTTTGTGAAATACACAACTAATATAACAAACTCTATCAGTTCACTAATTTATGACCTACAGGCAGTAGGTATATACAGGAAAAGCAGCATTTCCTTGGTCATCCTGAAGATCAGAACACCAGATAAACAGTTTGACAGTTGTTCGCTTGAGTGCTTTACCTCAGAAGGTTTTGGTTTACAAACTCAAAGCTAAGTACAAACAATAAATGACGAACTGCAAGGTCAATTAGCTTGTTAGCCATGTACCTTCTTGCCTTTGTCCCCTGGCTTTCCAGCATCCCATTCAAAGAGAAAAATAGTTAGAAAATTGCATTTGAAATTACTCTCAATGTCATGAATGTGATGCATTCTACTTTTCTCCCCGCCATATTTCAACCACATGTCTCAAGTTTCTGTTTCCTAAATGACTGTGTTGAGCTCCCCCCAAGCATGTTTATAGGCCACGTTTTAAAAAGAAACACGTTTTAAATTAAGGGTCATATGACTAGAACTTGAGGAAGCATCTGCAGTTTGCTTTTGCAAATGTTCTGTGGTGAGGTGAAGACTTTTTTGTAAACTTTCTGGAAAAAACTTTGCTTTTTGAAAATGTTTTCTGGGAAGAGTTTCTTTCATTTGATAATGCTTTTGATTAGAGAATGAATACCCAAAATATTTGTGTGGGAGAGGCAGGAATACATCAATTTTTTAGCATGATTTTATGCATCAGTAGAATTAGGAAAAAAACAGCCTCCCTCTCTAGCCTTATGGCTCCTTATCACTCACATATTCCTCATTTCAAGGGACATTGTTGGGTTTAATACCAAAATATCCATCAAAACCAAAAAATTGGTGTTCCCTCTTAACATTCCAGATGTAACTAATTTCAACTGTAAAGATCAGGAATGTGTAATCTTGAACTAAATTAACAGAATTATTTCCATGGGACTTTAAGATTCCTGTGCTGATGGTTCTTTGTGGGTTCTTTTCGTTTCTTTTTGGATTTTTATCATATGTTATATCATTTATTTGGGTCTTAGAAGATTAAGAAGTATGTCTAGGCCTCAACACCATGGTGCCTGACTGTCTCCTAAATTATTAAAAACAGATATAGCAACAACATGAACATCTATTTTTATGTGTAGTGTAATCGTTAGTACTCTGACCCCAATTCAGAAAAGGATGTATATCCAGAAAAAAAATTAAAAATCAACATATGTTTAACTAAACATTTGTATGAACCACATGGAAGTGGCAAGATTTAAGTGCACAACTGGAGCTAAACAAGGTATTTCTGTGAATCATATATTTCATTGTATATTCAACTACCAGGGCCACAAGAAAGAACTGCAGAAAAACCCACTTGCTATTGAATAAAATATAATACAGGACCAGTTTCAGGAGTTACACATTGCCTGTAAGTTACAAATGAGTATAAAATTTCTGCTTATCTAAATCCTTCTTGCAGAGTTTGTATCTTTCTGCAGAACTTCATTTATTCTGACGGATATGTGTAAATGGAACCAGGAGTGAACGGTCCATTTATTCCAGCCACAAGAGAACAATCCGGAAGAAAATTTGAGGCTTAAGTTAGTGGCAAGTGAATTAAAATTATAACTTCTGAAAATGATTTATGGTCTTCTGAAACTGTAAAAAGATTAAATAGTACATTGATTTATATTGGCTTACAACGCCTTTGTCAGTTGCAGAAAAGGATCAGTAGTCAAAGTGATGATTTCTGCAAGGAACTAGTGCCAAACTAAGAACTCTCAACTATACAGTAATAAAGCTACCAAAAGCCCATATAGAATTCGGCGACTTTGGGGAAACAATGAATTCAGTTTGAAGCTGTTACACAGAGCTACACAGCTTTTGGGTTTGTGTCAATAAAATCTGGTTGAAGACAAAATTTGGTTTCCTTTCTCCAGTTTTCCAGTCGTGAAGCCATGCACTGCATCTGAACAAAACTGCCACTGGTTTGCTAAAAATCTGCCCCAACAGATTGACCCAGTTATTTTGTCCCTGTATTTCTAAGAAAATAAAGTGTATCAGTGATTTTCACTCTGTCTCTGAAGACCCTTAGAGGTCTGCAGTCAAATTCAAAGGTATTTAAGAATAGCAATTCAGAAAAGCATCTCTACTACTAATCAGCTTAAGCTGGAGATTTAGGGGCTGTTGTCTTCCTGGAAGAAATAGAGGTTCTGCCAACAGAAAACTAAAACCCAGTTATTTCTATGTGCCTTTTATTTGTATATCTCTGCACACGCTTCCATTTTCACACCCAGGTGCAGCAGCTAGATTCACATCCCCATTCCTGGGGACATTTGCACAGGTTTCCCTGTTCCAGTCATGTCTTCTAGCTGGGCCAGGTTACAGCATTTGCACTGCTTTTTGCAGGCTGCAAATAGCTACCGAGGTCTCACCACTGACCACCTTGACTCTGAAGCCAGTATGGCCTTTGGTCTGACCCCGAATTTTGGGGAGATGGAACTTCACTTTCCGACACAAAAAAAACCTCTGGAGCCACTAGATGGCACTTTCAAAACATGGTTTTGCACACTCTGTCCAGCTAGCTATGGATCTGGGTCTGAATCGCAAGGTGCGCTGTAAACCTATATAATAAACGCTGTTCTCTGAAATGTACACTGATTGCCCTGAACAACAGACATATTCAAAAGGTTGACAAATCAAAACCTCTTTTTTACCAAAGACATAATTTCTCCTGCCTTCCTCCATAGCATCGTCCTCTCTGAAACGCAACGCCATCAGTATATAACCATGGGCATGCTTAGTATGACATCCAATAACCCTTATAGCATCTGCAGGGAGAGGAACTTCACGACAGATGAGATACATGACATAGTGGGAGCAGCAGTCTCCTTCCTAGTATGGAAACTGAGACACCAGATTTTCCAGCCATGAGACTACCAAATCTATTGAATTTTGAGTATATTTTGTATGCTTCTTTCCTGTTTTAGCCCTTCTCTGCCACTCATGCAAGAGATAACATTGATGAAGGAACTTTGTTTTAAAAACAGAAAATGAAAAGTCTTACTTTGGGCAGTAAGTTCTTCAGGGCAGGGCTGTCTGTCTCTTTTTATGTTTCTCTAGTGCTCAGCACCGTGACAGTGCACACTGAGTGAGGTCTCAAAACTATCCTGCAGTGTAGATGATTACATTAAAAATAATCCCCTCATATAACACAAGATGTTGCTAATTAACCATTAGAAGTATAATGACTACATCTTGTACCCTAGGGCAGAAAAGATGGAAACATGTTACCAGTGCAGAGAGTCACAGTCTGTTCAGCCTCTTTGTAAGAGGGTTTCAAATCAAGATAACCTTGCAATACCTGAAATACAGAAACTGCTAGGCTGTGTGCTGCTATTCAGAATTTGTCACCATGGCTTGAAATTTTCTAGTTTTATTTTCACTTTTTCACTTTTCACTCATTGCCTCCTCCTGTCTATAATATTTACCAACAACAAGTCAGCAGACACTTTCAGTCCTTGAATCTTGTTATTTTTTAGAGCTCTGGGTGCATGACACATGGGATCAGCTGGGGTTTAATGGCTCTGGGTATCATCATTTTCATGGCAGTAGAAAGACTGCCCTGATAAAAATCTATATGACCTCAACTCTTGAAGGATTTTCTGTGGATGGAGTAAAATGGATAAACCATGGAATTATTTGGATATTATGGAGTTCAAGAGATACTAGAAGCATAAAGCTCTGGGGGAAAAGTTCTCACAGTTCCAGACTTCATGGTCAAGAAAAAAGGCAGAAGATAGCTGCGTTCATGAACCAGACAAGGCTTTGTTCCACTAAGCTAGCATTTCAGATGGCATATGGAAATCTCATTAACTGTGGCAGTCTGCTTAGTCTGCAAGGATTTGGAATTTTTGTTAACAAGGAAGCATTTTAAGTGTTTTCCAGGGTAATTTCTTGTGCAAACATGAGGAAAGAGAGGTTTTATGAAAATGAAAATATATTATGAAAATATATATGCCACATACACAAAAAATACTAAAAGAACCTCTTTAAGGTGCAAAGTTGAGCATATCAGAATCAAGAAATACCAGAATTAAGGTTACTTATGGACCATTAATTTGGTTCCTTTGAGTCTACAAATTCTGTTAGTCTAATTTTGTTATAATAGGTTTGTGGTGTTTCTTTCCATGCCAACCCTGTTTTATTGAGAACATATAACTGATTGTCGTGTTATTTTGTTATCAATACACATTTTGTCTGCTGTCATTTGATGTATGATCATTATTTGCTGCACATTATTTAAACCCTTCTAAGAATGTGCTCATTAACTTCTCTTGAATAGCTAAGTGCTTCATAAATAATTTATTTTCTTAACACTCATGTAAATAGAGGGTAAATGAGACAAGAGATCTTACAGATGGGAAAGGAGGCAGAGAGATTAAGGTTAAAAACATTCCGTTTGGCTGCTTATCTGGCAATTCCTATAACATGACTTTCTGCATATTTACCATTATATGTCAGTTTACATAGTCAGGCAGAACTCTACTGGTGCTTATGCAGTAAATGGAATAGAAACTATTTTTTTCATTAATTCTGAGTGACTCATTAGCATCAAGACTAAAAGCAGCAAACATATTCAGTGGAGAAGCATAAATGTCTTAACCATATGACGTCTCTCCTCTTTTTGCAACCTTCTGCTTGATTTCCTAATGTGCATTGTCCAAGATGTGTGACAAAAGAGACAAATCCAGACACAAAACAATTACATGGCCTTAACAGTAAAAATGTCACAGTAGCAAATCTGGCATTTTCTTTGTGAATCAGCCCTACAGGGAACTGCAACTGCATAGTACTTTGCCTGAAAAATGGCAAACGTCTGGCATGACCTTTTTGGTGAAGAGAGCGTACTCTGGCAGCCACAGATTCCTTCACCCATTCAAAAAGGACCAGTTTCATTCACAGTCCGTATCATGCCCTTGTCCTTATTCATCTTTGCCATCTTCTTCTTAGTTCTAGTCTCCTTACCTACTAAGCTTGCTTTTGACTTTTCATATTGGCTCCAATCTCCATGCCTTTTCCCTGCTAAGCTTGAGTCAGAGTCTCCTTCATCGCCTTTCTATCTCCCTTCTTAGTTTCTTTGCCCAAACACCCAAGTTTCCTGTTCCTACTTCTTCATTCAAGCTGCCTTCTACTACCCCCACCAGTGACTCCCAGTCTAAGTCTCCAGCTCCAGGCTTGTTTAATCTCAGCAACTCTGCCTTTGTAATGCATTTATTTGTATCCTTCCCTGGATTTCTCTGGGGAAATCTTCCTTTAATGTATGTGTAAAAGAGAAACATTATTTTAGGATTTTCCAGGTAGATCCTGTAACTTGGGACAGTCGGTCTATTGTACCTTTTAAAGCATTACTTTTTAGTTAAACTATATTCTACATGTGTAGATGATTTTTATCAGAATAAGGATGCTTTAATTTAGTGTTCTGAACTTACTTGAAATTCACATTTGTCATTAATTTATATCAACTATCCTGACTGTCCTTTTGTGTAAAGGAGACCTTAGGAGAGGAATCCTTGAACGCAGAATGAGCTGCTGCCTTTAAGTCATCTTACCACTTTGCATCTTTCACTAGCTTAACTCTTGACCTTTTTACACCCTGAATAGGATATGATACAAATAAGACACACACCACCTAACTGCGAAGAGAAAGTACAAAGGGTTCGGAGACATCATTAATATGTGCGTGGGGGCGGGAGCTCTGAATCAATGCATATTTTCCTTCTGCAGCATTTTCATGCAAAGCTACTAATATTACTGTATATTTTCTCTATTTTAGAATTTTCTCTGTGGAAGTCATCAAACGCAGAGCAATGTCTATAAAATCAGCCCATCCACTCATACTCTCCATTATTTTTGCTGTTAAGCCAGCTATTGTGCAATTTGGCTAGTGAATAAGACCTAGGATAATCAACAAGAATAGGAGGTGACACAGAATAATGCAGGAAAGACAAAAATCTGAGGAGCAAGGACCAAGGAACCGTTTTATACAAGACATAAATTACAACACTCAGTACACTTTTTGTCTCTCCTGTCATATGGTTCCTATAATGAGAATTAGGACATTAAATAAAGATGGCACAAAGAATCAATTTCTGGTTCGGTTTTTGTTGGGGTTTTTTCCCCCCTCTGGAAGAGTGAAAATTAGGTGTTTTCTTGTTTTTTGGGGTTTGGGGGTTTTTTTGTTTGTTTTGTTTTTTAAAGAACTCCCATGTCAGTTAGAAACTAGCATAAGGGGCCAAGTTCTAAAAATGCTTTTCCAGACTGAATAAATGTCTCTGAAACTCTACTCACTGCCGTGAGATCAGTACTCTAAGTACTGAAAATTTCTGCTTATTCAAGCACAGGATTTGAACAAACCACTGTTAAAAAATACTATGTAAAGCATAAGACAAGTATGTCTTACAGAAAATGCTTTGGTATGCAAAATTGTTTCATTGTAGATGAAAGGTTATTATCTTAGAGTGAATAGCTGTGACTCACAGTCTGACTAATCAGAGTCTGAGTGAGAAACAAAAGGCAAATTCAGTGAAACTGGTTTGCATCTGCTAAGGAACAGGCTATTTCAGTTCAGGTTTTGTTTATATCATCAGGTTGTTGGAGGACACAAAGCTCTGGAGTACGTGGCTTACATGTTTCAGTGTATCTCCTGTTCCTTCTCTGGATATCCCTCTTTATTCATTTCACGCACGACAAAAGGAATTGCCACATCCATTTCCAAGGGACAAATCGTCCAGTAAACAACATACAAGCAAGGGTGAGGACTTCTCACGATAGACCTGACGTATACGGTACACCAGGCTGCTATTCATCATGAGGACGCCAGCATCCCATCCCACAAACGAGTGCGCCCAGTTTGCCGGTGCCAGGAGTCCCGTGTGCCCCCACACCCTCCGAGGGGACACACACACCACCGCAGCTCCCGACCCCGCGCCGGGTGGGCGCAGGCAGGTGCCCCCGCCCCGCCGTTCAGCACCAGGGACAGCGCCCGCGCCCCGCCGGGCTCCGCGCCCGGTCTTCTAACTTGGGGCTGGGAAAAGAAAAGGGAGGGGAAAAAAAAAAAAAAAAGATGCAAATACACTCATCCTACTGTCCGGTAGTCACCTATAATTAAAGGTGGGGTCGCCTGCACAGTCACCTGTGAGGGACAGACTCTTATCCTGCCACGCCAGTGGAAGATAGATAGAGTCATAACTCTTGGCTTTCTAGACACTCCGGCAACGGTACGACAACGTATAGAATAGCTGCTGAACTGTCGGCGCGGGAGCAGCCTGAGATTTGCACCTGGGCATGTGCAGGCCGTATTTTTGATCAGTCCAGCTGAAGCTAGCGGGACTGTTCAAGAATTGGTGTCACTGAGAACCATGGTTCTGGCTCCTTCCCTTTCATGGAAGGGCAGTTGGAAATACGCATATCCTTTCCAATATTACTTTAACGCATCAGGGCTATATTTGCCGCAGCGTTGCTTTGAGACTGCAAATGGGCAATGGTGTGAACCATGAAACAAAACTCCTCTAAGAAATTATTCCAGGACCTCTAGCTCAGTATTTTGATTCTCTGTTTAACGCTTCACTCTCTGGGCAAGTAAGAAATAAACTAAAAATTAATTCAGCCACCCTTTTCCACCAGAGCAACTGCACTGGACCTCCTTCTGTTCACCCGAGATCAGCTCCTTTAACTTCCATTTCAGCAGTTCCCACATCAATGCAAAGTGCTGAGTTTAACAGCCTGATTTGAATAACCTTCTACCAAACATCCCACTGAAAATTAAATGGAAATGAAATGGAAATATTTTGATGTCCCAAGGGAAAATGCTCAGACAGATTGATAATCTGCAAGGCAAAACTGTACCTTAAAAGTTATTGCAGTGACACACACATCTGAGACACACTACAGATTACTACACGCTGCTAACTTTGGTGGCCTACTTGGGCAAGCAGTTGCTCCTCATATATTACAAAAGCATATATGTATGTGTATATATCTTTATATATTATATAAATACACATGCATATATGTCATGAAGACATATATTACAATGAAAAAATAGCTTTCTTTTATCAATCTGAAGAGATTGTACAAATCAAGAAACTTCTACAAAAAACTGTAAACTGTTGGATTTTAGGACTTCTAGCCTAAGAGAGTAACATGTTACCAAATAGCTACAGAGTCAAGAACATTTTCATCCTGAAACAAAAACTGGGAGACAGAAAGTTGCTGCTTAAAATTGTCACAAACCCCCTGACTTTCTGACACATCAAGGTAATGGGAATAAGTTGCTGCCATTTCAGAATTTTAAGCCACTGTGACTGAAATAATTTGTTATGGCAAGTTTTGTTCCACTTCTAAAGAAAATTTTTTCAGGGAACCACTGAATCATTAATATTGCCTGTTTTCATCACTGTGTTGATCTGTATTCATTCATGCTCAAAGGCAACAAAGCACTTAATCAGGTACATCATTTTAAACATGTCTTCAAGCTCCATAGCATCTTAATTCAAAATTAAACCTGGAAGTGGTGCACTAAATCAGTGCTTCCAATAAGTCACAAGTCCTTTCTCCCTCCCAGCCTTTTAAGAAGAAAACAAGGCCACCCTTCTTACACCTCAGAAGGATATTAAAGTAAGTGACCATCCAATAAGAGGCAAAATAGTGCTACAGTTAAGAAACCTGCCAAAGAGAAAGTCACTTGCAACTTAATGAAAGAGCAGAAGGAATCCCAAAGTCCATAAAGGAGGACTGATTTTGCAGAAGATTGGGATTAACACTGAAGAGGCAAAGTGTCCAGATGACACAAAATCATTTAGAGCAATAAGAACTAGAGAGATTAATGGAAACTTCAGGGGTCATTCTTAAAAATCAGGAGGCACCAGGGCTGTTATAATTCAGTGTTGATAAAGTGCGAGATGAGGCACATCAGGAGAAATAACATGCAGGAATCACTAGGTGCCTATAGCCATCTAGAGAAAGAGCTGGTCATTCATGTAAGTCTAGTTTCCACTGAAATCACATTAAAATTGATTTTTAAAAATCTATTATTGAATATTTTTGCATCAAGTTTTGTCTCATAAGTCATTGCAAGTTATCATGTCTAGTGCCTCTAGTGTCCGGTCCTGGGCTCCTCAGTACAAGAGAGACATGGAGCTACTGGAGAGAGTTCAGTAAATAGTTACTAAGATGATGGAGGGACTGGAGAATCTCACATATGAGGAGAGGCTGCGAGAGTTGGGACTGTTCAGCCTGGAGAAGAGAAGGATTGGGGGGATCTCATCAGTGTATATAAATACCCAAAAGGAGTGTGCAAAGAAGACAGAGCCAGGCTCTTTTCAGTGGTCCCCAGTGACAGGACCAGAGGCAGTGGTCACAAACTGAAAGAGAGGAGGTGCTGTCTGAACATCAGGAAAGGCTTTTTCATTGTGAGGGTGACCGAACCCTGGCACAGGTTGCCCAGAAAGATTGCAGAGTCTCCATCCTTGGAGATACTCAAAACCTCATCCAGACACGGTCCTGGGCAGCTTGCTGTAGGTGGCCCTGCTTGAGTAGGGGGGGTTGGACCAGATGACCTCCCAAGATCCTTTCAAACCTCAACTATTCTGTTAATCTATGTCATTAAATGAATGTTAGTGATTGAACTTAACTTGCACTCATTTGTAAATACTACAGTTAAATGGATTTTCATCAAGATTTCTGGGAGCATTAGCCAAGTGACACACCACTAGAGAGAAAAGGAGGGCAGTGAAAATTGCCATGTGTCACAGACCAGTGAATCCAAGTAGTGAAATGCCAGTAGATGAAGATGCAAGTGTACAACAACAACTATTGGTAGGCTATAGCAGAAATGAAGGCAGGATGGAACTGACACTCATAGCTTGCAAGGCCGAGATCTGACTTTAACTCTCCAAAAGGTGGGTGCCTAGTCTAAGCCAATCACCTAATTTAGCTCCAATGGGTAAAAAGAAAGAGACGGGCACTGCTGATACACACTGTGTGATTCAGCAAGCTTATTTAGATATTACCTCTCATTTTTTCCCCTGAATGTAGAGAATGCTTAGCTAACTAGCTTAATGTAGCCATTTAACGTTTAGATGACTAAAGCTAGATGGGATTAACCCTGCCTTTGGTGTGCCATAAAGTCAGTTATACATGCCTGTGGTTTGTTTCTAGATTTGTTCTTCCTGAGGAATACTCCATTGTCTCCACCTTTCAGAATAAGAGAGGACGCTTCTAAGATGGCATGGGACCTCTGGGAAAAAAAAGGACAGAGATGGGGCTGACCAGTTCAGGCTATGTCTCCATGGGGACAGCAAGGCAATTAGTATCTACAAAGCAGCTGGAGGAGGGTCTGGCAGCAAGAGTACCATCTTTGAGAACATGGGGAAGGTTTTTGATGGTGAGTGGCACAAACTTGCCCTGAGTGCTAGGGAAAGCCAGCTCACTGTGTTTGCATACTGCCAGCTGGCAGGCACAGCCCCGGTCAGTCACTACAGGGCAAGGAGGGCACATGGAGACGGTGCCCTGGCAAGGTGAGCCCAGGACAATGTTACTCCCTGGGTGATCATCAGGGCCTTACTGCTGTCGTGGTTTAACCCCAGCCAGCAACTAAGCACCACACAGCCGCTCACTCACTCCCCCCCCATCCAGTGGGATGGGGGAGAAAATCAGGAAAAGAAGTAAAACTCCTGGGTTGAGATAAGAACAATTTAATAGAACAGAAAAGAAGAAACTAATAATGATAATGATAACACTAATAAAATGACAACAGTAGTAATAAAAGGATTGAAATGTACAAATGATGCGCAGGGCAATTGCTCACCACCCGCCGACCGACACCCAGCCAGTCCCCGAGCGGCGAATCCCTGCCCCCCCCTTCCCAGTTCCTAAACTAGATGGGACGTCACATGGTATGGAATACACCGTTGGCCAGTTTGGGTCAGGTGCCCTGGCTGGGCATGAGAAGCTGAAAAATCCTTGACTCTAGTCTAAACACTACTGAGCAACAACTGAAAACATCAGTGTTATCAACATTCTTCACATACTGAACTCAAAACATAGCACTGTACCAGCCACTAGGAAGACAGTTAACTACATCCCAGCTGAAACCAGGACAACTGCATACATAGAGCTCCACTTGACCTCGGCTGCCAAGAGTTACCCTATGCACAACTTTGGTTATGTATTGTAATAGCAGGAATTCATTACTTCATTAATGTTTACCTTTAGGATTACTGTCTGCTAGAAGCGGATCTGTGGTTAGTGGTCTGAATTTAGGGTCGGGAACAGCGTTTGTTTTATTTCAGGTGCAAAGGATGTGTTCCACAGTAACTAGAAGTGACTGGCTCAAAATTCTTCAACACTTCTGTTCAACAAAAGAGACTGATGAGTGTGCTCTGCCCTTTGCTTTGGTTCCTCCAAAATAGAGAATGAGTTTCTGTCCCATAGACAAAATAACCCTGGAGACTCAAAACAGCAGTCATAGCATTTGTCTTCCCTCCATGGCCCTGACTTGCTACAGAAAGCCACCACTGGAACAATACAGGGCCGCCCAACCTTGGAAAAGTAACACAGGATTTCACAGATAAAAAAATTCTAGAAACTCACTCCCAGCTGAGATCACTCCAGACCTTAACACTCTGCAAACTAAATGCACAAAATACTTCCTTGAGATTTAATATTTCCACAATTAGTTCTTCAGATGCAAGCACCACAGCACCAGAAATCCTCTCCAGCCCATGCAGGCAAATCCACAAACCTACCAAGCTCCTTCTCCCACAAACTGGGAATTATTACACTTAGTCCTATATTTGGGAAATGCTCTAGTCAAGGTGTCTATACGGATAAGCAGACAGACAGGAGCTAGATTGCAACTGTTCAGGAATTTTAAAACCTGTCTTCCTATTGACTTATCCCATAGGTTGATATGCAACAGCTTGAACTTCATGTAGATCATAACTTGGCAGCAGAGGAAACCTGCTGTGAAGTTCCTGGGGTGGTGAACTGAC
Organism: Haliaeetus albicilla; assembly: GCF_947461875.1. Taxonomy (NCBI): domain Eukaryota; kingdom Metazoa; phylum Chordata; class Aves; order Accipitriformes; family Accipitridae; genus Haliaeetus; species Haliaeetus albicilla. The sequence goes on along the minus strand of NC_091503.1, from coordinate 16,306,903 downwards.
TGACTGCAAATAAGACATCCTTGTGGTTGCTTTTCCCTGAGATTTTAATTAAATTAATTTGCCTAGTTTTCCCTGTTATTCTTTCCTTCACCTCTTCTCTTCCTTACAGGAAGATTAGGAGGTGAGTTTCTTACTTTGTGGATTTGTAAATATGGAAATTAGAAATATGTATTTTCTCCCCCTTGGAACACACAAGGGAAGTATATGTCAAGTACTGCTTAAATGTGCCAAGTTTAGCCTAGCTATGCTCTACTAATTTTTTTTTCTTGTTGCATGTTTCTTCCCTGCAAGAGTGCTAGTTTGGGATATGTGGAAACTCCAACAGATTGCAGCAGTGTTTTTAGAGACCCAGGTCATGCCAGTCCGCCTGGTAAGGAGGACAGACATTTACTGGTTAAAGTAGAGCCTCTAACAGCACATGAAGCATTAGGGGGTTGCAAAAATCTATTACTCATTTGCTTAAAGGATTGAGTTTGTCTGAAAATATTAAAGGACTAAGATGAAAAACTGGTCCCACTGGAATCAGTAGTCAGTTCCCTGTTCTTTTTGTAGAGCCAGAACTTCGCCCCAGATCTCCAGGAGGCAAAGCCTCTCTCCTTCTAGCTGCAAATCAAAGTACTTCTAATTCTCCTTAATTTACTTAAGATTACAAACAGGTGTGGTTACTCTGATTGGGACCTGTATTTGAATCCGAATATAAATTTCAGCTTTAGGGCCACTACAGATTTAAGTTTTGAAGAGAGGCTTTTTCTAGTCTCTGAATATTTTCCTGTCTTAACTCTTTACAGGCACGCTAGCTTTTACCAATAGTGATGCACACTGGGTTGGGGGAACAATTCATAAACAAAGGCAGTAAAATATTAGTAACCTGAAGCCCATTCACAGAACTCCCTTAAATATTTCTGGCCTGAAGTCTCAACCCCACTCTCCTGTCTCTGTGATTTATGGTACGTTATCAAATTGCAATGATCCATCAGAAGCACTGATGTATAGTATCCCAGTCCATTACTGATTTATATTCTTTGTCCTTAAGTATGACTCTGGGAACTGTTCCTTCACAGGGGACTCACGCAGCATAGTCTGAAGCACACTGTGTCCAAAGGAAGTCAGTAGAAGTGAAGACTGACCAAATGTTCTCACAATCATGTCTTACCCTCCAGAAATGTTTTTGTGCTTTTCATCCAAGGGATGAAAATGAAAGGTATCTAGATACTGTAGGGAAACTGGAGCAGCTCACATATGAGGAAAGGCTGAGAGAGCTGGGACTGTTCAGCCCAGAGAAGAGAAGTTTCAGGGGAATCTCATCAATTTGTACAAATATCTGAAGACAGAGCCACGCTCTTTTCAGTGTTGCCCAGAGGCAGTGGGCACAAGCTGAAAGAGAGGAGGTGCTGTCTGAACATATGGAAACACTTCTTCAGTGTGAGGGTGACCAAGCCATGGCACAGGTTGCCCAAAACGGTTGTGGAGTCTCCATCCTTGGAGATACTCAAAACCCCATCCAGACATGGTCCTGGGCAACCAGCTCTAGGTGGCCCTGCTTGAGTAGGGGGGGGTTGGACCAGATGACCTCCAGAGGTCCCCTCCCACCTCAACCATTCTGTGGTTCTGTGACCATAAGGAGGACAACCACATGGTCACACCTAGGAATAGTAAATAATACTTGTGTCAGATGTTTAGAAATAATTTTTTTCATGCTATAACTTTATTCCCACCATGAAAGCCAGTATCTTGCATTTGAACTGCAGCTAACAAAAAGTGATAGTCTGTTAATAATATGAAATGTGTGAAATGCCAAGAATTGCTATAAGAAAACAGAAATTACAAGAAATCAGTGATTTCAGTGTGGATTACTTTTTTGACACTGCTGCCCACTTCTCTACCCCATGTACCCACAAGTCTTTAACACCTGCATTGATTTTTATCTGGACAGCTTTTCATCCAAAATTCCTTCTGTGTTTAGGTAGCAAACGCTTTCTATAAATCACATTATAATCCTTATCTTCTGGCTGGTAGTACTAAAAAGGAAAGCCTGGTAGCTTGGCTGAGCACCAGCAACATCCACAACTAACACGTCAGGTATGATTCCTACACAGCCTCTAAATGAAACACTACAGGATCATTATGGTTTAAGATGGATGCTTTCTTTTCCTATTTCTTCCCCCCCCCCCCAACAACCTGCTTTCAGACGAGTCTAATATATGCATATACATAAAATCATAAGGTATATGGTATGTATGAATTATTGCAGAGCGTATCACCATTGGGCACCAAGTGTTGTATAACTACCTTTTAGAGAAGCACTTTCATCCTTTCTCCATCTTTCAGGACTACTCATGTTACCAGAACGTCAGCTTGAAGACGGTTTCATCTTATCTGTGATGTCCCCACTCCAGAGTTACCAATTAGTACTTGCTTTATAGTTGACAGGTTGGCTCAGACCTAGTAGGCTCTGAAAGACCCTCTGGCTACTCAGGAACTATGGTAAATGATCAAAAACCTTAAACACCACAAGTAATTACAATCCATGTAGTTTCAAAACACATACCAGTTGCTGTGTTCTTTTGTTCCCTTCATTAAATATTATCTTTTTTTGTTATCAGATGCCAGGTACCAGGGATTAGGCAAATCAGTTAGCAGGACTTCAGTAGCTTTGGTTTTGTGTGGTTCCAAAAAGAGAGACATTCTACCACACAGTACACGGGTTTGAAACCTCTTCCTTGTATAAAAATCACATGAATAACTGTTGAGTTTTCTGAATAAAAAGGTGAGGTTTGTTCTCAAGGTGGGGAAGCCAATATTTTACATTGCTTCATATCTCATCTTTAATACTAAGCTTCACTTATTTAATTAGTACATAACCACATCACCCTTTTTTACCCATCTTGTTCACATGCAAATTCCTGTCCTATATTTAGATTGTGGTATTTCCCAGTCCAAGACTATCTTTTGTTAGTAGTTTTGATGAAGCCAAGCTGCGCAGGGCTCTGGTTGTTTTTTTGACCTTTTCCAAAGTTAGTTTTGATGAATTCATACTCAGTAAGGAATAACATCTAACCGTGTGTATTGTGATGCTGAGAAATGAAGAAACAACTGGTTTAAGGTCTCTATTTTTAACTGTCTGAGCATCTCCAACTAGGGATATCCTAGTTTGCCAGGTCCACAGGGTATATCTAAACCAAAAGAGGACAGGATACACAATTAATACCTTGTATTTTTACATTGTTTGCTGGAAGCAGCTAGGTAAGAATCACTGTCATGATACTGCTCATTCAAAACCCAAAAGTAATAGCTGGTTTTGCATTCCAGGACAGTATTGATAGGAGCGAGGGAGGTGGTTGCTAGAGAGAAGGTATGAAATACCAGCCTAATTACAATTTGTGTTTATGAGATTTGATCTTGTTGCTGTGTTTGTAAGAAACAGAAGTCCAAAAAAATGAGTACTCTCAATAGTAACATTTCACTGCAAGTAGACATTTAATCATGATACTTCTGGCAATGTTATCCTTAAGACAGATTTTAGTTCAAACAGCAGTGTGCCTTCTCCATGCAAACAACATATTCTTCATGTTTACCAGCTCCCACCAACTTAGTGTGCTGAGACACATCACTGCTCATAAAGTAGCTAAAACAGCTGCTGGAGCCCACCACAGTTCCTAGATATTTCTCTTTAGGTGTGGCTTAAGAGCCAGCAGAAGCCAATCCTAAATCCACACCATTCCTGAGCAGCTATACCTTACTTTTTCTATGGGGGTTTTTTTGGTTTGTTTGTTTTTTTGGTTTTGGGTTTTTTTTTTTTTTTCCAAATGCATTGGTTTCCAGCTGCATCTGTTCTCTGATCAGGCTATATAAGAAAAGTCAGCAAAAGCAGGATGAATGCAGGATTTCCCTTTCAATCACAGCCCACACATAGAACAGCATAACTTGCATGTGAAACTACATCCTCAGATAATCTCAGGGAGCAGGCATACAGTAGCTGAAAAACATCACTTTGCTCAGAGACATCAAGTGCCTGAGAGCACTGGCTAAAGCCAGAAAATTTGGCCTGGATTTACAGTAAGACCTTCACAAGAAATTTTATTAGATGTAAACAGACTAAAATAATAAAATACTGTTTGGGGTTTGTATTTTGGACTAGGGTCCTGGAATAACACTGAGAAAACAACGATCTCCAGGAATTGATGGATCCAAGGTAATTGGTTGAATGCATCACTGCAGAACCAGCCGACCAAATCCAGCTAGATGTCAATAGAATTAACTTCAAATAACATTTTAAAGGAAGAGAAAGATTTTGCTAAACTTGGTGTCACTGACTGGCTTCAGATAAATCTAGAGTGAAATGGGGGCAAGGAGAGGGGCACCTGAGCACAACTTGAACTGAACTTGCCCTATTCCTTTATCATATTGAATCTGGTATTGTTTTGAGAACTCATCATGGCACAGAATTTTTAGTGAATTCAGAGAGCTGGCTGTGGAAGCTGAAGGATTTCAAGTATAATTGAGTAAGGAATAAACAATTGGAATAACAGATCTCCAGTCTTCATCCCAGGGCTTTCCTGGTGCTAATGGACCTAACTGTCTACCTGGAGACATGATAAGCCTACAGCAGGACAAACCATGAGTTGTGCCTTCATCGATGCTGAGAATGGACATCCTGAACATGCAAATCCTTCATGTGTTCATGGCCAAATAAGTTCACAGAAATCTTGCAGAACTAAGTCACAGAAGATTTAGGCACTATAGACCTACTCTATACTGAACTATTATTTGCTTTGGTGTGTGCTCACTCAAGTTGTCATTAATGAAACCAGTAGGATCATTAGCAATGAGGCAGGGTTTATCCCAGTGCTGGTGCTCCCAAGAGGCCCAGACAGGCCCTACACATCCTAGCCCCCACCACTGTAACAAAAATGCCTTTACAGGGACCAGGTCACTATTCCTGCTCACTCATGGAAATACCTTTCCCCAGAATGAGCCCTCCTGACTCCAGCAGGACTGAGCGCTCAAGGACCTAGAAGACTGGAAAAATCAGGCTTAAGGAAAGATTTGGTGACTTTCAGCAGGCTTAGCTAAAGGAATAGGACTACCAAGAACTGTCTACTCTTTAAGGTTGCTATTTCTGCACAAGTTACTTAAGAAGGGCACAAAGCACTTGGGCAATCTCACTTCATCAACCAAAGGACAGGATTCAAATATACAGCTACGTGGTTGACAGACACTCTGTAGCCTTGAGAATATTTTATTCATGACTATAAAAATTAAGGAAATATTTAATAATTGTAATTTAATATAATAATAATTATTATACAGGGTGATTAGTCCTGACTGTGGTCTTTGCAAAACAGCCATTCTGAGACTGAAAACTGATTGTGCTGGTTTTGGCTGGGATGGAGTTAATTTTCTTCATAGTAGCTAATATGGGGCTATGTTTTGGATTTGTGCTGAAAATAGCATTGATTATGCCGAGATGTTTTTCTTATTGCTGAGCAGTGCTTACACAGCACCAAGGCCTTTTCTGCTTCTCACCCCACCGCACCAGTGAGCAGACTGGGGGGGGCACAAGCAGTTGGGAGGGGACACAGCTGGGACAGCTGACCCAAACTGGCCAAAGGGATATTCCAGACCATATGACATCATGCTCAGCATATAAAGCTGGGGAAAGAAGGAAGGAGGGGACATTTGGAGTGATGGCATTTGTCTTCCCAAGTCACTGTTAGGCGTGCTGGAGCCCTGCTTTCCTGGAGATGGCTGAATACCTGCCTGCCCATGGGAAGTGGTGAATGAATTCCTTGTTTTGATTTGCTTGCACGCGTGGCTTTTGCTTTCCCTATTAAACTGTCTTTATCTCAGCCCACAAGTTTTCTCACTTTTACCCTTCTGATTCTCTCCCCCATCCCACCGATGGGGAGTGAGCAAGCAGCTGCATGGGGCTTAGTTGCTGGCTGGGGTTAAACCATGACACTGATAAAAGCTTATAAAAGGTGATTTTCTGATGCTTGTTATTCAAAGGATCACAATCTTTTTGATGTCATACGCTGCATACCACACACTTTCAGGCAACTCAATTACAGCACCGTTCCTTTAATTTTGCTTTACCTAAGGTTATACAGGAGGTATGGGAGAGACTGGAGAAGATGAGCATATGATATAAAACAAAGTCTATTTTGAGTTTGGCCCTATATCATCAATATCAGTGGTGCCAGAAGTTTCTGCAAAAGCAAATGCACTTTTTAAAAAGCAACTTTTAGGAATCCATAATGAAAACATTTTATCCTGTTTTTTCCCTTTTTGGAAATTGCCAGCATCCTTGCTGTGGAACAGCACCTTGTTCTTACTTCTAAAAGGACTTCACTGCAATGCTTTGGCTTCACTGCATAATATTGTGCAGAAAATGCCATTTCTTTGGTTTGCTGAAAGGCTAACAGGATTTTCTCTTGGGGGGTGAGCTGGAAAACAGAAAGGAACAAACTGTTCCATACATTGTTCAGCTGGCCTAAAATCAAAGTTCTTTTGTGCCTGAAGATGGCTAACTAAAAGCATGTAAGTGAAACATGATGTATAAACTTCCAGCTTTCAAGCAGTTCCTGTTCTATGCTGGAAATAATTGTCTAGTGGTATCAAAGCAAATTATTGGAGAGCATTAAATTCACTTAGATATACAAACAAAAGCAAAAACATCCTCTGCAACACTGAGGAATAACAAGCAAGATGGGGAGCTTTATTTGGAGCGCTTTGTTATTTCCAGGGTGAAGGGTATGTGGGATCTCAGGAGTGGATAGCAGTCCAGGAAAGCATGCGAGTTAGGGTTCAATTCAAAATGCTAACGAAGGCAGTTTTCAAGCACTAAAAGCATACCCTGACAAAGATTTCATTGTTTCCTCAGGGTCCCTTGGAGATCACAGGGATGGGGGGGGGAAGACAGGATCCCCAGGACCAAGAGGCAATACAGCGTGGCTAGCGCATGAAATCAGTTTTAGCACTCTCAGTAACTGGGAAACAGAAGCAGCAAAACTATAGCAGAAAGTAGCATCTTCCAGGGCTTTACCTTCCAACAGTACATGACTGACTTTAGAGCTATAAGCCTTGCCAAAAATCTAAGAGTGGCTAAAGAACTCCAGATGATTCCTACAGCCTAATGTTTACTATGATTACACCAAGAGGCTTGCCATGTAATCCAATAATATCCTTGGCTATTGCTGCTGCCTTCTAAGCTTCTCCTTTCCTGCTAGTCAGGGTTGCTGTAAAAATGAGCTAGAAATAGAGATTTTATCACTCCTCTAGAACTAAAAAAATAAATACAAGTTCCATAAGCCATGATGGCTAAGTCCAGCTTAATAACTCTCTTAAGATTCACCTTAACTGCATAGCGAGCTTGGATCAAGGTCTATTATCACTAACTGCCTTTTTCCAGAAGTGAATGATCCCAGATGTTTTCAACTGCCTTGGCAGGACCTGAGGGTGAGCAAGGTCAAGGATGCTCCCAAGGAAGACCAGGCTTTGTGCTACACAGCACAATCCACTTCTTCACTGGTGCAGCTTGGGTACCAGTTTTAGGACCCAATGTAGTACAAATACATACGTGGCAGTACATGCCTGTCCATGTGCCAGGAGAGTAGGAAGCAGCGATTTTGGGGTTTTTTAGAGGGGTTTTTGGTTTTTTTGTTTTGCTTTTTACTGCTTCGCATACCATTTCCAGGCTGCTGAAAAACCTGAGCAGGAAAGACAGCAGTCTGGAGAGAAGCTGGTAGATAGCAGGAGGATGCCATGGTGCTAAGGTCTAACTGCACCTTCTCAGGCAAACACACAACTACAATCTTCTTGTGAATGATGTGGATATCTGAGGTGTAGCTAGGACTAAGGGAAGCATCACCTCCCTGCTATAAGCAGAGTCCTACTGATCCCTGGGGCAGGTGTGCATGGCACTGTGCAGCAGTTGCAGCTCAACAAGGTGTGATGAGAAATGGTCATCTGAAGGTGCTTCCAAGGTTGCCAGCAGGAGGGGAAAGCCTTATTTGTAGGAGCTGCTTTTGTTTCCAGAGAGAAAAAGGGGGGGGGGGGGGGGGGAGTAATCTTGAATATTTCTGGAGACCTGCCCACCAAAACTTTGGGAGAATTCAAGATCCAAGTCTGAATTTGACTTAAGGATACAGATATTTCAAATATTGAAATTGGAGAACTGTAAAGCAGGCAAATCTGTAAAAGAGAAAATCTGCCCAAAAATGATCTCTAGAGGAAAGATAAGCCAAATCTTCCAAGTGGGGAAAAAAATATTTAAAAAAATATATCAAACTTAAAAACCTCTTACTAAGTACACTTGTAAAAATAACCCAAGTAAGGTAATGTATTATTAATGTTAAGTAAAATCAAGCAGACATATAACTGACCTTTTAAGCAGCCTCTGTGCACATTAGTGGCAAAGTCTAGGTACAGCCTGCCATTTTATATCCTCTAGAACAAGTGTAATTTCTGATTAATTTAGGACTCACACACACAGCCATGTTTGCAGCATCTAACAAGTCTTCTGGTCCAAGTGTATGAACTTTGTCAGAGCATGGTAAAAGCTTGGATAGTCAAGTACACGGCCAGTATCCAATATACGCATACCAGTGCCTGTCCCCCTACCAAAGTGGCACTAACTAGTTCCCCAGGGACACCTGGGGAAAAAAAAAAAGGTAAGAGCTGTGCCAGAGTAATGCAGCATAGACCAAGACACAGGCCTGGCTCCAGCAACCCCTCAGTCACAAGGACCAGAGCTCAACCCAGAACAGCGATGGTCCATGCTGACTCCCCACAAACTGTCGTGGCCTATCACAACATACCATAGCAAGTACTCTAACTTCCACCTTACACACAGCAGGTAAGTGTCCAGTATACTCTTGTGGAACTGGATATTGGGTGAGACCAGAGCTCACACCTACCACCATGGAGTCAGTAGTAAGAGGAGGTGGCAACCACTAGAGATGATTTTGCACCCTGTCTTCAAACACTCCCCACCAGGAGCTCACAATGGGTATAAGCATGTTCCTAATTGAATCTGGAAGCTCTAATAGCAGCCTGAAAGAAATGGAGGCTCTAAAGTTCCCAGGCTATTTATCAAACATATATAAAACTTATACATGTTCATTTTCTGGGTTAAGTAAAGGCAGCCCATCCATCTAAGTAAGGCTGGTGATTGGTCTCTGCAGGAAAGATGATGCATCACGATACAGAGTCCCTTGTCATCCCTACATACCATCAGGCCTCTCCCACCTCTCTCCTTCACTCTCATTGGGGTCCAGCTCCCACCTTAGAAAAAAGAGAAATCAGTTCATTTGCAGTAAATTAAGGTTTTACAGTAGTTTTTGCTTGACTCAAATATATGTACTATGTCCACAGATGTGGACAGAGCCTGATTCGAAAGACGACAGGTAACCTTCTCTTGCCAGGAACTTGAGAGTCATATTGAGGGGTGTGCCACTTATTGTCCATGCCAGACAGTCACTGATTGTATAAAAGTCCTATGTAGGCTGGATGGAAAGCCATGGCACTTCTCCCCTTGTGTTTTGAGGCCTGTCAGATCACAAAAGACCTCTTACAATTTCAATGTTTTTCTGCATTCCACCCCAGGATTCACTTAATAGAACCAAGCCATCTGCAAACACCAAGGTTGCTATATTTGTCAAACAGTGGTGGAACCCACACCCTTCCTCCTCCAACTTGCACAGCAGAGGGTCCACAGATAAGTGAATAAAATGGAAAACATTGCATCAGAAGCTCTAATAGCAACCTGAAAGAAATGGAGACTCTAAAGTTCCCAGGCTATAGATAAGTGCATTCCTCCTACTCCCTACCCCCCACCAAATTATTTGCCAGAAAACCAAACAACGCCAGATCAGTTACAACTATTTTGAAACTTGTGCTAAATGCTATGAGCAGCTTTACAAATAAAAAAGAGCTAGAGAGGTTTAAAGATTTTCCTGATATTTCCTAAATGCAAATGTTTATAGCAACATTTTAGAATTGAACTAAGTTTAATCATAAAGTTTTAAAAATAAAACCATATGAAAATGAAACATTGGATTATGTTTTTAAGCTCCTTAGCTCAGCCAAGGAACCAAGTACTATCCCAGTTCTATCCTTGGTTGCTTGTAAAAAAAAAACAAAACCAAAAACAAAAACACACAAAAACCCCACCCCCACCCCCCCCAAAAAAACCCTTTCCAGTACTTTGTTCTTAGCTTTATTTTTTTTCTCCTACGAAAACAAACACATTACTCTTGGCCTAATTTAGCAAAAAGAAAATCTGCAACATTTTAAGAAAGGAAAACCTGGTCTGCCTGGACTTAACAGTGTGCCTGGCCCCAGAGGACCTATGGGATTTCCTGGAGTGAAGGGAGCAGCTGGGAAACCAGGTAGGACTCCAGAACCCCCTCGGGTCAGTTCATAAAGCAGTCACACAGTGGCTAGACGTGCTTCTCCTCTTATGTTGTGTCATGCAGGAGACAAAGGCTGTAAAGGGCAGAAGGGCAATTTGAGCAGAGGTCTTCCTGGCTTAGATGGATGCCAAGGTCTTGGAGGTAATGTACACGTTGAGTGACAGCCACCTCTTATTGAATAGTTTTGTCCTCTATTTACCATTGATTCAGCCATTAAACACAACATCACAGGAGTGGGAAAGCTTTTTATATAGTAAAGGGCTTATTTTTGATCAGATAACAGTACTCAGCGCAGGTCCTATATATTTACTGTTTTAGCTGCGTTGGAATCACAGTACTCATTCGACCTCTCTGAGAAACTGAGTTTGTCCAACAGTTGCCACCATATAGGCAGATAACAGGATGTATCCCTAGGGTCTTGGTGAGACAAATGGCACGAGCATGTCTGTTGGCACGTTGAAGGAAAAGGAGAGAAATCCGCTTTGTCTCCCAGCAGCCTTTCCAGTGCCAGGTAACTCAGGCACCCTCATTTAAGTATCTGCCACAGGCTGATTAAGCAATGAGGACCCCCTAGCCCAGGTGCAGCACATGCTGGAGAATTTAAGAGAAGGCATGTCCCTCCCCAACAGTTTGCTGCTCAATTCCAATTGACCTCCTAATCCTCACCATTTGCTGGTGTTACCAATTTTCCTCTGAAGCATGTGCTGAACTCAGATCCTCCTCAAATTTTACACTAGTACACTTCCACCACTTCTCATGGAGTCACTCCCAGTCAAAGCAGCGTGAGCAGATGGCTTTGTGGTACTTGATGGGGAGTCAACTCTTTCAGCATATTTTCTTTATACAGACTCTTTTTCCCCTTTTCATGGTCCCCTGGATATCCTGTGGCTGCCCAAGATAGGCAGCCAGGCAAAACACATCCCCCCAGACACAGTGGCCACCCTGGGCACCCCATCACTCCCTGGTTCACCTGGACCTTGTGAAGCAAAGCATTGCATTACATACATCCCTAGCCTGCCAACAGAATAGGAAACTACAGAGGGATCAGCTACTTAAACATCTGATGTATTAACTGACAGATGTTCAACTCTCCTAATGGAGCCTCCCACTGGATTAATGCTACCATAAAATATTTTGCTGATAAACTACTAAAGCTGAAAGTGGCTCTGAAAGATAATGAACAGAGCCCCAAACATCACTTTTTCTTTATTATAGGATACATATATAACTGTATCAACTGTGTATTTGATGTAACTGAGGACAAAAAAAATTATCAAATCACAGGTTCATAATCATTAAACACCAGGCTAGCAAACACAGGTCAGAAAGAAGCAGAGAGCCTATGCACAGCCTACCTTGAGGGGCCCAAGAATTGGTCTCACATTGTTTGGGCATGTAAAAAAAAGTATTTTCAAGTATAGCATTATTCTGAGAAAGTAACACGTGACAACTAAATTCTGCTTATCTCAGAACAGCCTAGGTTCACAGAAACTTCAAAGTAAATGACTCCTCCAGATTTATATCATAAAAGTGTATAGAAATTGGAACAAATACAAAAAAAAAAAAACAAAAAAAACCCCCAAAACTGCACCACCCCAAAACCCACCCTTTGCATAAATACTTATAATTTAATAGTAATTCAGACAATTTTACAGTGTCACATCATTGCTATTCTGTAAATCTCCCCACTCCTCTTTCATATTCACATGACTAGACTATTAATTAACCGTGGCATGTGTGCATTTCCAAACAGCAGAAGACAGGCAAAACTCTGGCTTGAGCACTGCTGCATCGTGCAAACCATGTGGTGCCTTATATCCTTGGGTCCTAAGCAGCCATCTTTTCCCAGCCTTGAGCCAAAGGACAGCAAATTCACAACATCAAGACCATTAACTCAGTCAATAAAACTCTCAGACATAAATTCCAATCCTGTTGGAGCAAAGCCCAATTCTCTAGGGAGCTGACCCTACTAATGACTGAATCCTCCCCAGCCATAGCAGCCAGGTCAGCACACTGGGCACCCATTTGCCATGGAATACAGTGAGCATCACCTACCCCAAGGTGCAGGGAGGAAACAGGAGACAGCAAATTCAGAGGACTGACTGCAAGCTATAAGGCTGCTGATGTGTACACTCAGCCCGGCACTCTTGCTCAGGGAAGTGCTTACAGCCACAGGCTGGACCAACATTTTTATTCTGGCTTTTCAGTACTAAAGAATTACTTTCTCAGCAGCAGGGATCATTCAAAGTTGCCAGCCTTTCTTCCAAAATGCATGAACAGAGTTCATTTCACCTTTGTTGCAAAAGAGCTAGAGAGCCTCTGAACACCCTGCACCCAAATCCACAGCAGCAGCCCCACGCTCACCTCTACACCCCCACCACATCACACCACAACAAAACCACAGCCTGCCTGCTCTACAAACCCCAGGCATAGCCCTCCTATCTCAGAAACGCCAGGCACTGCCACAAACCCAGTCTCCCCAGCTCCACAACACCCTGCCCCTCTGGGCGTGCTCACCTGCTGTGCCTCTCCACTGGCTGAGCAATCCCCATGGGGTTACAACTGCTAAACTTCAGCTCTGGAAGACAGAGATTCTTCCCAAGCTCCTTCCTCAGCACCTTTTTATGATGGTGGAAAACTCTGCACTTATATCTTTAGCACCCCACGTTAGCAGTATCCTGTCCCACCTGCTGCCTACTCTGGCTCAGCTGCTACTCAGGTCCTGAGTAACACCTGGGTCTCCTCCACCAAACACCTCTGGCTGTATAAGGCCACCACTGATGAAAGCCACACTAGCATCTGCTGCTGGAGTGTATGCAAGGAGGAAGTGGTATCATCATCATTTCTGTGAGATGATCTTATATTTAGGCCACTGTGATAGGACAAAAGCTTGATTGAGCAGTTAGAAAGGTAGTATGTAAAGATGGAGCTTTAAACAACCTAACAGAGATGCCAGCAATGCCTTGTGCAAAAGCTGATTCCTGCGGCAATTCTGCTGCGAAGAGGATGCAGGATTTCTCAGCCCATGCAAGGGGTGCATGCACCCAACAGCAGACTTTCCTTCAGTAATGACCAGTTTTACTTTTACTGTAGACCCCAGGAACGCCCTAGTCATTTAAGACTGCAGAAACAGCCTGGGATTAAATAAAGCAGTGATTTTTTTTTTTTTACAGGGCTGTTTCTCCCTAGCAGTCAGAAAGCCATTCAGACACTGGCTCTTCCTTTAGGGTACAGCTAATAAACTTCAGCTGTAGAGAGAAACCTCCAAAGCTGCGGAGTTTCCTAGGAGATGGGAGGCACTTTCTCACCTACTTTCTGTAGAGGTCTATGTACCAGTCCGTTTAATTTCTTAGTCCAGTAACTGAGGACGCTGTATATACAGCAGAGACTTTATACACAGCTCTCATCTTCAGAAAACACTAGAAATGCTTTTCAGGCTAGAAGGTACGCTTTAGCCAGAGACAGCAGTATCAAAACCCATGCTATTCCTTACTGCAGAAAACCGATGTTACTCCTTACTCCAGAAAAGGAACATGCTACAAAAATCAGGCAGCATCATTAACAGCGATTAGCATTTGTGCCTATCAGTTTCTTCCTATCTGTAGCAACTGGTAAAATTAATAGACAGGTGGTGATCCTACATGGTACATGGCTAAAAGCAGGTATGTGCTTCAGGCGACACTTTCAACTACTTACAGGAAGAATTTATTTCAAGTTTTTTCATTAAAGCTCTGTACTAGCAGTTGTCTAAAACCATACTAAATTCTTGCCAGTGATTCTTCCCTGCCAAGAACATAATGCCTACCCAGAGGCAACTCCACTGCATGGCAAACGGGAGAGGACAGGACAGTCTTGATGTGTACAAATAATCTTCTGCACTGGCTGAAGAACATTCATGGCAGCTGAAGCAGTTTCAAACCACATTACGTCCTCTAATCCTGTGGTCACTTAGTCCCGTTCTGGTTTCTCAGCTCCTATGAAAGGAGTCAGCAGGCTGCCACCAGCAAGGCATCATGCAAACAGCTACAGACTCTTACTATTTTCTCAACCTAAGCTTCCAGGACTCAGCAGAAGAGGTGGGAGGACATTACAAGAGGGTTGTTCAGGTTTTGAAAGATCCTCCTGTGCCACCATGCTGGCTGGCTAAGCCCCATCACTCTATCTTTGTTCTGCTTGTTGTCCAAAGTTACCTAGATGCGTAAGGGAGAATTGACTCAGTCGATTGTAGCTGCAGAGACAACAGGCTGGATCACAAGCAGAAGAAATATGCTTCTGGCCATCATCAAGTCTATAACCAACTGCAGAAATGGGCTTTCTGCTTCTAGGGGCATACTTTCCATTATTGGTGCTATCTTCATTTTCCTACTGAAAATGCAGAATCAGAATTCCAATTTCATAAAAATCACGGATCAGCATAATGAAAAATAATGTGCCTGTACACTATTTTTATGACAAAGCTAGTACTTGTTACTTTTAAAAATGTTTCCTTCTCTAATCTGTGCCTCCAAGAATGTCCATAGCTAAATTTAATAAGCACACAACAAATACTTTAAAACTTCAAAAGTTTATTGCCCAGGATAGCTCACTTGGTGCAGTTAGGTAGTTTTTGTTGTTGTTACATGGAAATAAAGCAAAACAGTAGAAAATACATATGGGTAACAGTAAAACAAAAGCCCAGCCTAGTGATAGCCCTTTATATCCACCAAGTTATACTTAAGAAAATTGCTAGCCAAACACAGAGAAGTAGAGTATCTGGAAGACAGAGCTTTTCATGTTATAGTATAGATTCTAAACCAATATTAAAGGCATTTTCTGTCCACATTGTTAGTAGTTTTTTCTTCATAACAGCAAATTGAAAAAGGTCTATGTGGAAAAAAATTAACTACTGCAAGACTTTCAAACCTCAGTTATCAGCTTATGGGTTGACAGTTACAGATAACAGGAGAAGGCACATGACAGTATTTAAAATATACAGAGACCAATTAAAATCCAAACACTAAAAGGAAACGGGAACCAAAACTCAAAATTCACAAACATGACTTTTTGCATCCCCTGATCTATATTCCATAAATTTGCATTCAAGCATTTTACAGCTTTTTCAGAAGAGAAATTGAACACACCCAGAAAAGACTTAAGGGTTTTGCTTTGGGTTGCTTTCTTGTTCGGTTGTTTGGGGTTTTTCTAAGGAGAGGGGATATAGAATCATCTAAATGATATTAAAATGCAGACACATTCCCTCACTTGTTACTAGCGCCCAATAGACCCGCTGCTGAAGGTTGAGTACGAGTAAGAATATGAAGAACTCGCTGATGCATCAAAACTTCCTCTCCTAGACCCACTGCGTGAGCCTGAACGCGAACCAGAGCGAGAGCCAGAGCGAGAGCCGGGTGCTGAGGAGACATTGTAGGGACTGGATATGCCTTTAGATGAAACGGAGGCTGCTTCCAAGAGTTTAAGCCCGGTGATGTCTTCCACCATTGACCGATTCATTGCATCTTTGTAGGATATTTTCAGTTTGGTCTTGGGGCAGGTCAGAATTTTGGGATAGCTGTTCGTGTCTTGCAATTTCTGGGCAGCGCGACCATCAATCAATCCATTCCTAATAGCTTCTTCAGTACTTATTCTTCCACGCACTTCTGGGTCCACGAGACCGCCAGTGAGGTACTGGAATTCAAGGAATCGCTGCCCAGCCTCATAAGGCAACCATTTTTCCTTCACTGCTTCAGCAGCTGACATCCTCTTGCGTCCTCCCTTTATGCCTTCAAACCCTATGAAGGCCTTCTGGGCTGGTTTGAGACGCGTGGCCATATCCTGATCAATGATGCCTTGGCTAGTGGCTTCCTGAAGCGAAAGCCTCTGGCCTGTGGTAGGACATATTATGCCCCCTGTGCAGGCCTGGGCTTCAAGTAACCGTTGCCCAGTGATGCTATCCACGATGCCCCGCTGTATAGCTTCTGAAATGGAGATTTTCTCCAAGTTTTCGGTGTCAAATATGGCTGCAATAGGACTGCACTCTTCTGGGGTCTCTGAAAAAGAACCGCTCCTGATCAGTGAAGAAGAACTCCTGACGCTCAGCACTGTGGGAGACCGAGTCACCGACTCATGCCGAAACACCTCATCAGTGCCGTTACGGCAGGAAATCATGTCTGCAAACTGCGTCAGGCTTAAACTGCCAGAACGGTACTGGTCAAAAAACTTCCTCTCAACCAGACCTTTATCAATAGCGTCTTGGATGTCATACTGGCTACCAGTTTTTCTGTCGACAAGGACTACTCTACTGCTGCCATCTGATCCTGTAATAGTTATTTCTTCCCACTCACACTCCTGTTCAGCTAGTTCTGTATAGGTGTCATAATCTATGAGGCCTTTGCTGTATGCCTCCTGTACAGACATTTCCCTGTTTGTTTCTGGATCTACAATGACAACCCGGCGTTTCCTAAGGGTGTTCTTCTGTGAGGTGTGCACCACCTTCTTCTTCTCTCTCAGGGGCAGAAGGCAGAGCCCTGTCGCTTCATCCTTTATGCATCTATCTTTCAGCTGCAAGTACGTCAAGTTCTCCTCTGTGTTGGGATCAAAGAACCCTTTGGTGTCATCACTTGGATCACTAAGGATCTGGTTCAGCTCTTCATTGAAGTAGCCACGCTTGTAGGCCGTCTCCACTGGCAAGCGGTAGCTCTCTTTGGGGTCAATGATTCCTCCGGTAGCAATCTGGGCCTCCAGCAAACGAATGCCGTGGCCTCTCTCTATGAGCTCTTTGTTCATTGCTTGAAACAGAGAAATGATGTTTCCAGTTTCTGGGTCTTTGTACCCAGTGACAGCTCTTTCGGCAGAGAGAAGTTTCTCTTTAAACTCAATTCCAACAAGACCTCTTTTGTAAGCTTCCTCAACAGGCAGCCTCACATTGCTGACAGGATCCACTATGAACCCTGTGGCTGCCTGTGCTTCTAGGAGTTCAAGGGCTGTCCCCGGTCTAACCAAACCTATTTTCATAGCCTGGTAAATGCCAAGCTTCTCTTTAGTAGCCTCATTATAGATACCAGCAATACAGCTAGAGCCCTGAAGGAAATCAATAATTCTCGCACTCACTTCTTCCACTGTAATTGCACCTCTTTCCAAATCATTCCTTGTTGATTCCTTAATAATTCCAGCCTCGAGCAGTGCATCTGCTGAGACAGGCTGCCTGATTCCTTGGAATGACATACTCCTCTTCTGCACTGGGAGGAGGAGCAGACCAGTGTGTGGTTCAATTCTACATTTTTCCTTCAACTGCATGTAAGTGACTGCCTTTTTGGTGGTAGGATCAATGAAATTCTTTGTAGTGCCTTGGCAGTTGTTTAGGATCCTGTACAGGTCTTTGTCAATCAACCCACGAGATAAAGCTATATCTTTGGGTAGGAAGACACTATTGACAGGATCAACAATCCCTCCTACAGCCAGCTGGGCTTCAAGCAGACGAATCCCAGTTTCTCTGTCAACCAAGTTTTTCTTGATGGCTTCAGATACTGGCACAGTTTTGCCTGAGAAAGGATCTTTAAATCCTGTAATAGCCTTTTCTGCTGTATAGATTTGTTCTCTGTCATCAAAGTCAATCAGATCTCTGGCGATAGCACTGTCCACAGTTAACATCTCATTTCGATGTGGGTCTATCACGCCTCCTGTTGCTGCCTGGGCTTCTAAGAGCAGGACTGCGTTTTCTGCTGTAAGCAGCTGATTCCGTTTGGCCTCAACAAAAGAGTACTTCTGTCTGGGTGAAAGAGACACCCCTGCAATAGCACCTGCCCCTTTGAGGTAGGGTTCAATGTCAGCCGCGACTTCTTCCACTGACCTCTGCCCCTTCAGCAGTTTATCCAGTGTGAGTTTATCTATCAGTTGACACTCATACAGCTGCATTGCTGTAATCTTCTTCCGCAGACCACTGAACAGCAACTTGGAGGCATCGATACAAAAGTCTTCCTCAGTCTGCGTAGATCTGTGGGACCCATATGGGCGTTGCTTGAGTTTTTCAATCTCTCTTTGCAGCCTGAGACGCTCAGACTCCAACTCTGACTGGTTTTTGACAGCGGTCTCTTCCAGTCTGCACCTGTATCTCTCCTCAATGCGTTTGATCTCCATCTGCAGCCTTTCAATCTCACTCCTCAGGGTGTTCTTCTCCCTCTCACTCTTCTCTCTCTCACACTGGATCTTCCTTATGGATTCCTCTGTCCGGGAGTGCTGGCTCTTCCATTGATTGAGGTCATTCAGGATTTGTTGCTTCTCACTTTCCAGGCGTTGCTTCAAACGAGACTCTGATTCCAGGGTAACTTTCAAACGGTTCAGCTCCTCTTCTAATCTCTGCAGCCTGGCTTTGTCTTGCTCCAAAGCACTCATTTTTATCAGCAAGGTTTCTCTTTCTTGCATAATATGACTATACTGATTTTTGGATTCTTGAATCCTATTGGATGCCTACAATTTTAAAGAAGAAATAAACCAAGAGAGGATGGTTAGAGTTTATGCTGGTTAGTTATGCTCTCCACTTACAATGCTCTTCAGCCTGTCATTTAGCCCACAGCATGCTGCCACAGAAAAACATTCTAGTCGCAGCAGTGCCTTACCCAAGACCATGGATACACATAAACCAGTGAAGATACATTGTCCCTTCACTGACAATGTCTCTCGTACTGCCGGAGATTCCATTCTGTTACCCATAACCTTGATTTTCTGCTGATTTAGTTAGCTCTTTATAATTTTTTAATACTTCTCATAGTACACCTACACATACACAGAGCATTCAAGACTCATTAAGAGTCTGATGCTCAGCAGATGTACCCTGGCGTAGTCCTACTAACCTGGGTGAATTTGTATCAGCTAAGGACTGGTCATACATGGATAAAAAGGAAATATATCACTTAATTTTCGCTTTCCTATTAGTTTCACGTTACTCCAAACAATTTTACCTGTGTTGCTTTACTTTTTAATTCACTTCATGTCTTCATATATATATATAAACAAACACCTACAAGCATGCACATTTGTATGCAGTCCATATTAAACAGAACTCAATTTTATATATTTGTAATACATGCATATATATATGTGTATATATATATATGCACAGATGTCAGATAATCCTAAATGTTAGTAGTTTTAAAAAATCAGTATTAAGATTTTTAAAATAAAGAAAAACTGAATAAGGGAAAGAATAGTTGAGAATGGGAATGAGAGAAAAATATAAAGGGCAAGTATAGGAAAAAGCAAAGAAACATTTTCACAAGTGCTCACTTGTGTATATTTAAACAGTAGCTCTTTGGACAAGAAAACAGGCAGAACAATGAAATACGAAAAAGTGTTTTCTTTAACTTGTTTATGCTGTCACTTCAAGTTTAAGAAATAAGGGCCAAGCGTAAAATTTGCAAATGCCCTTAGTGACTTAGGAACATAAATCCCCCAAACAGTTAATGAAATGTAGGCTTTAAGTACCTTACGTACAGCTGACAACCTGATCTTTAATCCTCACTTGTAGTCAACACCTTACCCAGCTAAGCAGCACTTTGACAGCTTGTTGGTTCTGGGATTTTTAGCTGGTTTAGTCTGTGATAGCACTCAGGTCAGCCTCAAAGGACTGCTTTAACCCATCCTGGCTGAAACAGCCTGGGGAAGCACACAGCCAGCACGGTACAGCTAAAGCACAGTGGTACTCCATGTACTCTCATCTTTCCCTAGGATGGTTTGGTGGAGACTGGCACAGACCCAGGGTTTCTCCTGGGGCAAGGGCTGAGCCCAAGGCTCAGCTAGACAGTAAGACAGCTTATGGCTCCCTAGCTCCCAGGGAGTAAAGAGGCTAAGAAAGTGGGCAAATCCTGCCATTTTTGTTTAAAAATGAACAAGGGGAAGTGCCATAAAGGGGATATTAGTCACAAGTACAGTGAACTTAAACAGCAAAGTGTGAATTAAGTCGATTCAAATGGGCACTGCAATTAACTATGTATCTGAGAGACAGTAAAGCTGGGATCAAAATATGTGTGAATACCTCTAGAGCTTGCTTTTGGAATTTTTCAATTTCCTGTCTCAATTTTTCCCTTTCTTTCTGTAAATCATTAATCAACCCCTGAAGTTCCAGGGTTTGCTTGCTGCTTGTCTGAAGCTGATTCTTTAGTTCAGCAATGGCAGTATTTTTCTCATCAACTTCACTTCTGACCATTCTGAGGTCATCGTACTCCAATCTAACATTTCGCAGCTCTTCCTCCAGTAACAAGTGTTCCTTGGTTAGGTTCTCAGTGAGAGACTGAAGCCTTTCAATTTCTATTTTGCACTCATTCAAGTTTTTGCTTTTTTCCTCAGAGGTTTTCTGTAAGTGCTCGTATCGTAGATGAGCCTGTTTTAATTGCTCCTGTTCTTGGACCAACTGACGGCGTAAAGTCTCAATATCAGATGTGTATTTTCTTATCTCCTCCATGTATCTCTGCTTCTCTCTCACATGACCATCTAATACTTCTCTTTGGTGCCTAAGGTCATCTTCATTCCTCTTCTTTACAATAGACACTTCCTCTATCTGCTGTGTGAGATTAGTTATTTTAACCGATTGCTCTCTGAGAGATCTCCTCATGCCTTCTATTTCCTCCTCCAGTTTCTTCCTCCTGGACGTCTCCTCCATTACATTTTTATTCTGCCTGCAAAGTTCCTCCTCCAGCTTATGCTTCTGGATCTGCAAGTCTTTTACAGTGCTCTGGAACTTTGCACTTTCTTGATCCCTGCCTTTTTTCTCTTGTGAAACTCTTTCATAGTCAATTTTCAGTCTGGCCAGTTCCTGCTCTTGGATCCTCAGCTTGTTAATTGTCTCAGTAGCACTTGTGTTTGCTTTCTGCAGGTCAAACTGGACTCTTTTTAACTGACTGTTCTCATCCTCTAGTTCTTTTCTCTGACTTGTTTCTACATCCAACAACTTTCTCAGCCTTTCAATCTCTTTGTTTCTTTCCTTAATGGTCTTAGAAGCATCATCAAGCGACTGTTTGTACCGCATGCTTTCTTCAGAGTGCCTCTGAATAACTTGTTTCAGCTCAATCTCCAGCTGCTGCTTCTTCTGAGAAAGCTCTGAGCCAGCTGCCTTCTGCTGCTGAGCATTCTCTTCTATTTTCCGGAGATTATCTGTTGTTTGACTTATTGTATTCTTCAGTCTCCTAATTTCCTCACACAAATTCCTATTTTCTCTCATGGCATTATCAAGCTGTGTTCTATAATTATTTGTGTCCTCTTCCTTTTGCATGGTGACTTGGTGAATTGTGGTCTTTGTGATATTAATTTCAGTTTCATATTTGTTCTTTAAACTAATAATTTCCTCATCATAACTGTTCCTTACCTTAGCCAATTCATTTTCAAGTTCCCATCGGCTTTTAGCCTCTTCCTGAAGCTGAACCTTTAGCCTTTCCAGCTCCTTAGTTTTATCCTGAATAGTTGAGGCAGCCTCCTCCAGAGCCTGCTTATATCTTGAGTTGTCTTCGCCACGAAGTTGAATGATCTGTTTCAGCTCCAGCTCTAACTGATGCTTTTGCTGTGACACCTCAGAACTGCAAGCCTTGTGCTGAAGAGCATCTTCTTCTGCCCGCCTCCGTTGATCTGTGGTTTGCAGAATGGCATCGTTCAACCTCACAATCTCATCCTTAAGGTCTCTATTTTCTCTTGTCAGTCTGTCAACCTGGGCTCTGAGGCCTTTTGCATCATCATCTTTCTGTGCAGCTATCTGCTGGATTGTAGTCTTCTTGATATTAATTTCTGTTTCATACTTGTTCTTTAAATTACTCATCTCCTCACTAAACTGGTTTCTTACCTTAGCCAGCTCATTTTCATATTCCCTCTTCCGTGTGCCTTCGTCCTGAAGAAGAACCCTTAATCTTTCTATCTCGTACTCCTTCTCCTTGATGACCTTCTCAGACTCTAACTTTTGCCAACCAAGGCTGTCTTTCTCGTTTTGTCTTGTTTTCTGCAGCTGGTCATAGTCATTCTTCTGCTGCTCATATCTATCCTCCAGCAACTTCCTTTTCCTTTTCTCATCTTCAGTCTCATAAGTCAGTCTGGTTATTCTGTCATTTAGATCCTTTATTTGGGCGTAGCACTTGTCCAGGTTTTGCTTAGCAGAATTTCCATCCATTTCAGCTTGTCTTTTCATCTCCTCCAAACTCATCAGCTTTGCCTTCAGCTGAGAAATGTCCATCTGGTACTTCTGCAGATTTTGCTCCAGGAATTTGTGTTTGTTGTTTGTCTCTGAATTTGAATCCCTGGCAAGCCTGAGTTCTTCTTCCAGGAGTTCAATTTTGGTGTTTTTCATCTGCAAAATGATAGCAGAAAAACAAACAAACCCACATAAACACTTGTGACAACTGTTTCAAAATCATCACATGCAATACAATATACATTTGTAACACTGACAACTTACAAAGCATTTTTTTCTCTGCTTCAGTGAGAGCTCAAAGTCCTTTTTTACTTAATGTCATGAAGACAAATTCTGGAATCCTTATTTAATCAGAGTCAAACCTTATTCAGAAGTCAGCATCATGACTTTCAGAGGGGAAATGGTACTTGATGGGGGGAGGGAGATGCAATACAGATAGTAAAATCTGATGTACCAAGAGTTCACCAGCAAAGTACTAAATACCCTTCTTTAGAACCTGCATCATTTTCAAATAGGTGATTCACATTCCATATATGTGACCTCTTAAATGAGCCTCTCTGTTTCCACTGAGCTGTATCAACTCAGGAGTTACTCCATTTGAAACACTTTAGATCATGGCCTGAAATGAGGTGTGGCCCCTTAACCACAAGGAGCAAGTTTTCAGCACTAAGATAACTGTACTCTCACTGAGGTCAAGGCTATGATGGGCAGAGAAGGACCTCTTGTGTGCTTGGATGCACACCTCCTATTTACCAAGAAGGTTAGTGTTCTCCACCTCACATGTGACCTTGGAGGTAACTTTGCAAGATACTGTACTCTTTGACAAAAGATGCATGAAACTGCTTATATGCCTCCTTCATGGGACACCCCTGAGCTCAGTGTTTAGTTTTGTGGACTGTTTTGCACTGTACTTAAGCAGTAAGTCTTTCATCAGTGATAGCTTGCTAACCTCTGATAAAAATAGAAGGTAAAGAAAATAAAAGAGTCAGATTACCTTCAAGTCCTCCATGCTCTTTAACATTTCACTTAAGAATCTGTAATAATCTCCTGATCTTGTAAGAAGCTCTATGTAGCGAGACTGAGCCTCACTAGCCTTGAAAAGAAAGAGAATTGTTAAGAGCTTGTACTACAGACTTAGATATGAACAAACCTATGTCTCAGATCATTTAAAGGATTCCAATCCACTTGAGAAAACATTATCACTTGACAAAGTAAAAAGCAAATTCTCCTCCTCATAAATTCACATGACTTTCTGGGGACCCCAAATGTATAAATTCTTCCTTCTGATAAACCCACACCTTCCTTTTCAAGATTATTTTCCCCTGCGGCTGATGTGATATTAAATCCAAGGCTTCATCCCCTGGTTCATCATGCTCTTCCTGTCTGACAGTCACAAGTAACCCAAGTTAAACTTTTAATAGTGGTTAATTCCCAGGTTGGAAGTGACTAAACCACCGGGGGCATGAATCTTACCTTCTCACAATATGTATGCAATGGACATTGAATAGGAATGAGGTAAATTTCTGAGGGCTAATCTACTGTCTAAATGAGCCCAAGTATGATTTTACAGCACAGTGACTATTCTGCACTAATTTCTTGTGCTTATGTGCTTAGTACACATTACCAATGACAGCGCTAATTATTAGAATACAGCTGGATATAACTCACAATGACTCATACAGACAAACAAATGTATTCAAAAGACTGATGGGGAGGAAAGAAAGATACCTCTTGTAGAATCAGCACTGCAGGAGACTGAACCACACTCTTCTTGATAGGTATGTTGAGCAATGTTTCTAACCCAGAACTGTAGGAAGCAACCTGTAGTTCATAATCCTGTAAAACAACAGGGAAAGGTAAGACCTATTTAGCAACTGCCAAGGAAGTCTGGGAATCTGGATTTCCCAAAACGCAAATAAAATTTTGGGGTTGTTCTGTGGTGGGTTTTTTTTTAATAAAAAGCTACATTATCCCTTGTTTGTATCTCTGGCCACATACAGATGATCCTCCATCATAAAGAGAAGTCCATCAGTTCAAGTACCACTGTGGAGACTCATGGAGGAGAATGACAAAGGGAAAAGAGAAAAAACATTTTACAAAAAAGGGAAGATACACGTTTCCGCTAGTTGAGGGCTACCCAGAGGTGAAAAAGATTGATGGGAGCAACTGGTCTAGGTACTGTTATCAACCAAAACTTCACCAGAAATAACTGTCTCTGCATCTCTTTCATATCATGTAAGCCACATCACGTATATAGCAAGATCTTTGTCACAGAAAGCTAGGCTGAGCTGGAGAAAGCACAGATATAAGGATAACATAAAAATACAAAGACCACAAAACCATTCCCTGTATATCTTCTTGGTTTTCATGGCTATTGCATACCATTCCTCCTGCTAATCTGCATTTGTCTTGCCTCCTAGACCAAATCCTAATCAGACCTAATTCCTAAACTACCAATCTGTTCTCTAGTCCCTTATTTTTTTAACATGTGAACTGGAAAGTTTGGTCTGGCTAGAAAGAGGCTTTGATTCTTCTGAAGAGAAGCTCTCACTAGTATCTCCTGCATCATCCTGTAGTCTTCAGGTGGCAAGCACACAAATTGCTTTCATTATATTTTGTACACACAAGTGCTTCACCCCAGCAATTTCTGCACACACACATCAGGGAGCCGACATCTCACCTGCCAGCAGAGCAGAGACAATGGGATGCGCCTGACCGTGAAAAACCACACCCCATAAAAATGCTGAAATCCAAGTACCTTAATGGCAGCTGAACACTGATCTGCATGCTTGAGAAGCTCCTCAACTTTGTCTCGCTTCCCACAGATTTCACTGTGCAAGTTCTGTCAAGAAAAAAAGTGAGCTGTGAAACACTCCCTCAAGATTTACCAGTTATTTCCTCCTGTACACACTGCCTCCATCAGAAGGCACCGGCAGTATGAGACCACTGGGACCCCAGAGGTTGAGACCTGAAATGACCTGTAGCCATGCAGTTTTTACAACAGCAAGCTCTCTGTGCATGAGAAGGTTGTTCTCAGAAAGAACACCTAGCAACTGAACAACCCCCAGAACTCGGGAGGGAGAGTTCCTTGACTTCAGCTTAGATGTATTTCCTCACTTTTTATTTTTGTGCTATAATTTGTCCCATAATTTGCGCCATCATGCAATCCCTTGAATTAATTTAAAGCTGATGTGTAAAGGTGTCAGTGATCATGTAGGAGCCAAAACTGGTCTTGTTCATAATTGTAGCAGTGCTGACAGAAAGTAATAAGGATAATATTTCCTCTCTCCCGCCTTCTACACATGCAGTGTTTCTTGGTAGCTTGCATACTTTATAATTCAAAACAGGCCACTGTATTGCAGACTGCATTGATACTGGTATTTTCTTGTATTGGTTTTATGTGGCAAGGTTTTGGTAGCGGGGGGGGTTACAGGGGTGGCTCCTGTAAGAAGCTGCTGGAAGCTTCCCCTGTGTTCGAGAGAGAGCGAGCCTATACCAGCTGGCTCTAAGACGGACCCACCGCCGGCCAAGGCCGAGCCAACCAGTGATAGTGGTAACGCCTCTGTGATAACATTTTTAAGAAGGAAAAAAAAGTTGGGACGCGGAAAACAGCCACCGGAGAGAGGAGTGAGAACATGTAAGAGAAACAAGCCTGCGGACACCAAGGTCAGTGCAGAAGGAGTGGGAGGAGATGCTCCAGGCGCCGGAGCGAAGATTCCCCTGCAGCCCGTGGTGAAGACCCTGGTGAGGCAGGCTGTCCCCCTGCAGTCCAGGGAGGTCCATGGTGGGGCAGATATCCACCTGCAGCCCGTGGAGGACCCCACGCCGGAGCAGGTGGGTTCCTGAAGGAGGCTGTGACCCCGTGGGAACCCTGCGCTGGAGCAGGTTCCTGGCAGGACCTGCGGATCTGTGGAGAGAGGAGCCCACGGAGCAGGTTTTCTGGCAGGACTTGTGACCCCGTGGGGGACCCACGCTGGAGCAGTCTGTGCCTGAAGGACTGCACACCGTGGAAAGGACCCATGCTGGAGCAGTTCGTGAAGAACTGCAGCCCGTGGGAATGGCCCACGTTGGAGAAAGTTCGTGGAGGACTGTCTCCCGTGGGTGGGACCCCACGTTGGAGCAGAGGAAGAGTGTGATGAGCCCTCGCCCTGAGGAGGTGAAGCAGCAGAAAATAACATGTGATGACTGTAAACCCCATCCCTGTCCCCCTTGTGCCGCTGGGGGGGCTTGGTGGAGAAATCCGGGAGTGAAGTTGTGCCCGGGAAGAAGGGAGGGGTGGAGGGAAGGTGTTCTGAGATTTCGTTTTATTTCTCATTTACCTTACTCTGGCTGATTTGTAATAAAAAGTGAGCTAATTTTCCCTAAGCTGAGTCTGTTTTGCCCGTGATGGTAATTAGTGAATGATCTCTCCTGTCCTTATCTCGACCCGCAAGCTTTTTGTTATATTTTTCTCTCCCCTGTCCAGCTGAGGATGCGGGAGTGATAGAACGGCTTTGGTGGGCACCTGGCGTCCAGCCAGGGTCAACCCATCACATTTCTGAATAGCAAAACAATTTAAAATCCAGATAATTGAAGAAGACTCATTCAGGTGCCGCATACCTTCTGATCGTGTAGGTATCTCATGATAGTGTTGCAATCGCACAGCTTCATGGACTCGATAGAATCCTGCCTGCGCTTGGCATCACAGATCCATTTGCACAGAGCCTGGTAGAGATCTCGGTAAGTTTTCAGCTGTTTGATCTGCCTTTCTAAATCCCATGATCTAGAAAAAAAACAGGGAAAACTGTCAAAATGGAAGGTGCATTCTCCTTCTCTCTCTTTAAACATTTTTCAGAAATAAGACAGTAATAAATTAGGTAAAACTATAGGAAGCTCTAGAAGGACATTCTGAACAAAAATTTCAAATAAATGAGAATTGTCCTGGTTTTAAGTCACCCAACATGGGTTTTTAGTGCCTCACTTTTGAGTAACTCTGCAATACACAGAGGCTGGCACTTTCTGTCAACTGAGGGATGGATAAAACCTTGCAGTGATAAGAATCAAGTTCACTGACTTCAGTACTCTTGTTCTCAGTTTTCACCAAAACAACCAGCAACAGTCAATTTTTATTAATAGGACTAGATTTTGGCCTCAAGTAAAACCAAAACAAACCACACCCCAAAACCCCACAATCAGAATATGCCTTCAGTTCAATAAAGCATTAGAAAAAAATTGTTGGGATTTTTTTTTACCTAATTTTTAGTGTTAATTTTTTAACCCTCAGGTATAGGGTATTCAGGAATAAGCATGGTTGCTTTGTTTGAGAGGGGAAAATGCTGACACTGTAAGTACTTAATCCAGGAACATTAGCAAGAATAAAAAAAATTATTAGAACAACTCCTTAGCACATAGGTTAGACATTTACATGACAACATTTTCCTGCTTGGTCTTACACAATCCCTTTTAAATTATGTTCATAGGTTAGACATTTACAGGACTACATTTTCCTGCTTGGTCTTACACAATCCCTTTTAAATTATGTTCAACCTGTTCACAGTTGCTCTAGTCTTATTGCCCTAAAACTCATCATTTGTCCTCTGGAGAGATGATTAGTGCACAACAGTTCTTTTAGACTCACTGTTAAGATGATCTTAGTAGCAACAGCAATAAGGAAGAAGCTATTAGGAAATACGAGCAAACCTGTTATCTATCTGCTTATCAGCTCTCTGCCAGCGGTCTATTAGCTGGGTAACTTTGTCACAGAACTTTCCAATGTCCATGTCATACAGGGTATATGACTGGCAAGACTGTGAGTGAATCTGAAGTGTTTTCTGCAGCTCATTTTCCAGGGTATTCAGTAGTGACTTTTTCATGTTTAGGTCTGCTTTCATTTTCTGGAGAAAAAACAAAATGCTGTCATACATTTTATCCTTGGGAGGATACTCAAATTTAACCTTCAACAGCATGCACAATGTGTTGGGATCTAAAGATTTTGTTTCTAATTAAGTAAGGTATGTACACTGATGTCAGCTGGACTTAATATATTTAAAGTGAAACACCTACTTTGGTAAAAAGCTTGACTTAGGAATGTGTTTAAAGTTAGACTCACTCTTATATAATTTGCTAAACCAAAGCCCTCTGCTGTCATATTCTGCAGCTAACCTTTCAGTTTCTCAGAACTATGTAGAGCAGTTACAAAAAAAAAAAACCAAAAAAACCCAACACCCCACCCCCAAAAAAACAGGAAGAGCCTGCCTTGTTTGTTCCTAGAAAAAACTGACTAGAAAATTTCACTGAAGTGTAAAAGATTCCTGCACTTGCAACAGCTGTAGAATCAAGCCTCAGGATTGGCATATCCAATTTTTAAATGTTATCTAAAAAAACTGCACAGATTGTGGGGTTTTTTCCTGTTTACATGTTTATAAACATCTTCCATGAAGATGTTTCTTCACACACACACTTGTTTGCGTGCATGTACTCGCATACTGTAGGGTATCACCAAATGGCATCTACCGTGCAGGCGGTGGTCTGCCTTGCAGCCCTGAGTCACAGGGATGACTGCATTCTTCAATAATATGCCCAAGCGTTTGGTTTTTTTTTTTTGTAGCTCAAATTTACACCAGCTAAGAACAACACCCAGCAACTGAACTGCAGCTCTCATGTAACATGATAAGAAGGTAACCTGGTTGTGCTCCATTCATGCCACCTACACACTTTTCCCTATTACACCTGAGAACAGGAAAGAATGGAAGAGTCCCTATTCTCCCAAAGGCTTTCAGTGCACAAAAGGACCAGTTCAACATCAGATAAAGTACTGGTTCTGCATGCCAACTTTGTGCTCAGCAAAGTAGTTACTCTTTGCCTTCTCCCCTTGTACAGGATGGATAGTTCTCACTAAGATTTGAAACTGACTCTATGGCAAAACCAGGACACACAATAATACTCAGATTTACTTGCTACAACTAGATGACAGCAAGGGCAATTAATAAGCCTTTTTGTAAGAAAGGAGGTATTGCCTTCAAATCTAGCTTCATATATGATACAAATCAACACATATAATTTTGTACAAAAATGGATTATGGAGACCTTCCATGCCACTGGCTTTGCTGTGGGGGCAGCAACAACTAGGGGATGGAAGAAGTAGTAACCCATACATTCCTTGAAATAATTTGAAAAAGCATTGTATGTCTATGTCATAAAATAGGACAGGATCAGCATTTCCATCTCCTGTGGCTTCAGAAGGGTTTCAACCAGCTCAATAGGCCAGTGCTGGCAGCTACAAATTTTGCCTTGCTGTGTCCTTGGGTCTTGGCCTCTCACCTTCAGACAAGCCCGGTAAGCCTCCACTTTATCAAGATCCAAAGGAACAGTCTCCTCTTCAGACAGTCTGATTTCAAAAACTCTGATCACATCTTCTGTTTGTAGAATAATCTGGAGCAGACACCTCAGTGCATTCAAGCTAAAATAAATAATACAAAACAAATCCATAATGGACTGGGACAGGAAAGGTGATTATTTCTAACTAATTGCAGATCATTGGTTATAGAGAATAGACAATACGGAAGAAATTTCAGTGATACCCATGATTCTCACTTTTTTTTTTTTTTTTTTAAGTCTTTCAGAAAAGAGAAAAATTCACATAAGTGTCTGTTTCTACCCACATGTACAGCATTTGTAGGAAAGAAGATGTAACTTTACACTGCTGGTAACAAAAGGCAGGTTTCTGGACCAAGAATTATGGAAGAAAGTGAATGATTTATTGCTATATTTATTGCTATAACATCGATTTTCTTACCTGTCTAAGTAGCCAGCAGAAACACCATTAATATTTTCCAGTTTTTGAAATAGGGCATTTATCTCTGACTGCAAGTACACATACTTTTCACAGCCTCTGAAGTTAGGCAGCAAGTCCTTATGCTTATTGAGGGTTTCAGCCATTATTTGAGAGTCATTCTGCACACCCTAAGGAAAGAGAATGCCTGATTTACACATTTTTGGTGGCTGAATGAACATTCTACAGCACATATGCAATTGGTATCCTTATCCAGATAGTCTGCTGCTATCTAACCAGCTTGACTGAGGACTCAAGCAGTGCCTGAGCTTGCTTTCTTCAAGGTAACATTGGACAGTTCTTTTTAGCACAGTCCACAACAGGTAATAGCTCTTTTTGAGCACCTCGTCCACTCTGAAACTCAGCTCTGTTGAAAGCAAAGCCCTTTACTGCCAGCTGCCTACTGCACTCAGTAGATGTGCCAAGGTCCTTCTGCTCTTAAGACCTTTGCAACCTCTTTGCCTCAGGGGAATTTCGCATATGCTGAACTTGTTCTCTTTTGTTCCTAATCTTCTCTCTCCAGTCTCCTTCAAATCTTAATGTCCACTTGACATCACGCTTTCTGTATTCTTTGTCTGACAGAATGTAACTTCTAAAATCCAACAGTCAAATTCTTCTACTTAGGAGCTAAACTCCAATCCAAATCATCATGGTTAGCTTCCAATTGAGAATTTTCTGCACAGGATGTGTGTCTTGCCCAGCTGATCAGAAACACAACTGCAGTATGCTCTGCAGCAGAGTCATACTGAACTTGAGATACTCAAAGAAAAACATCCACAGTTACCTCTAAATCCTTTATTCTGACTGAAAAGTCATGCACAGCCCCTTGATCTACTCCAAGAGGAGCTCTTTGAACCATCTGAATCTCAGCAGCTTCGATCTGACGCCGAAGCTTCTGAAGCTCCATCAGCAGCCAGGCCTCCTGCTTCTCATGTTCTCGGTTTCTCTCATTAACAATAATGGTGCTTGAGGAACCCACAGGACAGCTTTCAGTTGGGACAACTGTAAAACAAATTGGGTAAATGTCAACTGCCAGAGAACTGAGCACTACATATAGAAAGCCAATGTAGTGCCCAAGTGACCTAAGCACTGAATTGATCTGCAGAACTAAGAACAGGAAGATTTGGGCCCTTACGCAGCTGGTTCAAGGAATGAAATATCTCCTTCACAAAAAGACAAACCTGCTTCCTCAAATGCAGCAGTGAGATTTTGCTTCCTAATAACTGAAAACATTTCAGATGGACTAAATTCCTCTCATTTTCCCAGCAAGTTCCATGAACTTCGGAGGACTATTCCCAGGTTCACATCAAAGGAAGGAAGAACAAAACATACCCTTCCCTGTGCATGGCCAGTTTTGTTATGTTGGGAGACAGCAGTACAATTCTCAAAAAGGTTTCCATTCATAAGTTTAGGAGAACATTTTCACATGGAAAGAATACACCACCATCTGAACAAAGAAACTCCAGCAGTCCAATCGCTACAAAAAACAGGAGGACAACAAACCTGTTTGTGGCTGCCGTGACTGACTGGGCAGTTGTATAATCAAGGTTTGGTAGTGCTTCTGAGCATCAGTGAACTGAGTCTGGATCTTTCGTTTGTCTTCATCGCCAAACATCTCTGAGCCTTGGCTGTTCCTGAGGAATTCTTGATAATGGATCTCCAGGTCAGTTATTATTTTCTGGTAATCTTCCTTACGCATTGTTTTCAGCTGAATTGAGGAAGAAGAAAATTTTGAAAGAAGCAGCAATTGAGGAAGGTTTATGACTAGTTAGTCATTAAGGAACAAACAAATACAACTATATTAAAAAAAAAAACAAAACAAAGGAATCACATTTTAGAATAAAATCTAACCAGGCTGCCTCTAAAAGTACGGTGCTAAAAGTGGCATTTGAGCTAATCTGTTCTTATTATAATCATTTCATAACTTAAGAAATTATACATCTTACTCTGTCTACCCATTCCCTTGCATAGTGGGAACAAGTACAGCAAGTATGTAATAAAACCCCTCAACTAATCTTCCTGTTTATCCATACCATATTTGAATGGGAAAGCATGTTTCCTCTCCTTTAATAAAACCACAACTTCCATATATAACCGTTTGTGCAACCCAGCAAAAGGAAGGCCCGTGGTTTTGCAGAACATACATCTGCACAGGACACAGCAAGCACTGTTTGGGACAGCAGAGGGCAGGTCATGGATGTCCCTGGTCTACAGGTAAGGCCAGCTGGATTCTTACCTTGGCAATAGTCATTGCCCTGATTTTCTCAATGTCGATCATGCAATAATGCCAAGATACCAGGCTCTTCATGTTGATATACAGCTGGTTCCACAAAGCTAAAATAGCTTCATAGTATTGCTCAATTCTGAGATGAGAAAAGAAATTACATGGTCAAAATGTGCCTGTCCTTGCAGCATAGCTACAAAACATTCGAAGAAACATCCACCAGATGTGGAGTGTGTTAAGGCTTGTTCTCTACTTGAAAAAAAATCTTGGAAATTAATTTATCCATGACTTTCATTATTAGAGATGAGGAAAAACCTTGTAGAAGTTAAATTTTAAATATTTTTAGATCCCAACCCAGACCCCAGCAAGCTTCACTGAAGTGAATTTCCTCAAATCAAGGGTCTAGTCCTTAATCCCCCACCCTTATAGGGTGAGGGGGCACTCTGATCAAGGCACAGACCAGATTTTGTGATTGGTTGCTATTTTGAGTAAACTATTCTATCTACTCCCAGTGGTAGGTGTCCAAACCCAGGCAGCAACTCACTTGGTAGCAAGATCCACTGCTAACGGATTGGGAGGTGGGATGATAAGACTAACAGATGGCACCAGCATATCTACTCCTCCAGGGCCGGTCACCAGCCACTTGCTGCGCTCATTATTGTCCTTCAGGATACATTCATCTCCTTTGCGCACCGTTTTCTGTAAGGAATGCAGAACGACATTTTTTTCTTTAAGTAAGATGGGGCTTCTAGGAGAGACAGACAAGGAAGATGCATCTAGATCACAGAAGTGGGAGTGCTTCCCAGCTGCCAGGTCTGGGTGTGCATCTTGGCTTCACACTGGGCAAGAAATCAGTACAGATCAACCCCTTCTCCCTGAATCTGGTTTCCATGTGAAGAAAACCCAAGAAAACCAAGTGGGAGCCACAGAACACTCTGAGAGTTGCCAGTCCAGTTGATCATCAGACTTGGGGCTTGCCATGACAGATATCAAAGACTGAGCGTGACACATGGCCACAGTAAGCTATGCAACCATGTGTGTCTGTAGAGCTGGATATATATTCCTGTATGTATGTGAGCTGGAGGCCTAAGGATGCTTAGTGCTGCATCCATATTTGCAAAAGGACTGGGAATGAGCACAGCAGAGCTCGATCCACCAGCCCCAGCTGCCAGAAATCCTGACACGATACAGCCATGGGTGTGCCCATGGTGCAGGTTACAACCCACTCACATCCAAGAGGGGAGGCTCTTCCTATCATTTATCCTGACAGAACTCTATCTGCGTCACACCTCTGCAGCCAGCAAATACGGTTTTTGACATAACTAGTAAAAGGCCACAGGCTTTGCATTGATCTGAGCATGCAGGGACTCCAGACTTGTCTGGGCTTACCTTCATCTGAGCAGAATTTAGCTTGCTTAACGTAAGAGCAATTGCCAAGCAGTCAGGACCATTGCCTAAATTTGTTTAGTTTTGCTTATAGCAACAACAAGTAGTTGCTCTGTGTGGGCTGAACTTCTGTGACTCTGGAATAAAATGTGGTACGGAAGAACACAGACACAGAATAGATAGCAGAAACCCCAGATCGTAAACACAAATCACAGTGGCCAATTACTGGTCACTACAGGAGTGCAACCTAGCAAATCAGGTAAAACAAGTTTTACAGATAACAGAACAAAATAATTGGGTAATTGGGAACCAGTGAAGAGAAAGAGCGAGTAAGCAGAAAACGCATCTAAGCCTAGTGTTAAGAAAAAACATAGAAATAAACCCAAGCAGCCCCAGTACTGAGGAGGAAGAAAACCCACCATCAACGATTTCATACTCCATCCAGCAAAAAACTGGGTATACCAATGACTCACTGTACATTCCTCACCTTTTGTTAGATGAAGTGTTGACTTAAGGACCCAGAGGGACACTGGAAGGGTAAGCAATCACCACAAAAAAAGGTGTAGATGCTGGGAAGCATCTGTATAACAATTTTAACCCTATTACCAATGAGACTTTTTCTGTGCTAATTTGAACTATGAGTATTAATACTATTTAATGGGCTAATATTAATAATTTTGACTAGACTTACTAACCAACCAGAACCTAGCTTGTTTATTCATAATTGCAAGCAAGTCAGAGCTTTTTTGTCAAAGAAATTTAAACGCTGACCAAAAGCAGACAAAGGGGCTACACCTATCAGCTCAACAGTTTGTTTACTAAATCATTTGCCACGTTCTAGTTTACATGATGTTCATTCTCAGCCAAAAAGGGATACAATACCAGATCCTGTTTGTAGTCACACAGAGCCTTGAGGATAATGGGCTTATTACTCCGGTAGTCTGGGTTACGTGGCTTCAGCTGCACGATCTTCTTGGATTTATTCACCAAACTCTGCACTTGCCTCTTGTATTCAAGAATTCTCTCTCGTTCATTCTGCAAAGATTAATTGTATGTTAAAAATTAATTCTAAAAAGAAACCACATCTAGTTCCCACTGTTTTATTAAGAGAGGGATACATCTGGAGCCCACAGTAGGCAAAGCTTCCTTTAGCTCCAGTGGGATGAGTCTTTGGCCTACCATGTAAAACTGCAGTTTTAAAAAAAGAGAAAAGAAACATCAAAGTATCTTTGCAACTCTGGCAAGCTGCAAAGTTTGCAAAACTTGCAAAGCAGGTTTTTCATACGGATCTGCAATGTGGTTAAAGTGATGTGTAAGAAACACAGCAATAAACAGAAAGAATCTATTACAACATGAATGCTAACTGAAAAAAGTGGTAACTACACTCTCAAACCTGACTTCATCAATTGCCCTTTTACATCACCAACATTTTTTCCTCCAGTATATTCAATTTGGAATTGTAGTACCTAATTCATCATGAGCAAATAACTCAGCTTTTTTTGTCTAACTAAGGCCTTTCAAAGAGACTACAGTGATATAGCAACATGATGAATCATTTACTAAATGCACTTATCCTTTGAGGCAAAATCTATTCTACCACCTAAGAATGAAAGTCTTTCTTTTTTTTTTTTAATTTGTTAGCATGTCAGAAACTCGGGAATATGTTGGGCTCATTCCAGATTTAAAAAGAAATCAGAGTTCACAAACAGTATTACACAAATTAAAATAACACTGATCCATTTGTAGGCTTTCCTAAGAAATGGGCAGGAATATACCATTATGGTTTCAAGTTCATACAGTACTGTTTATAAACATTGCAGTACACCTGGCTTTACATCTGGTATCTGAAAAGGGCAACTGATTTCCAAGGAAAGCAGAACATAACCTGTTAGGTGGGTGTGACAGTACCTCCAGCTCTTTGATCTGCTCCAGCAAAGATTGCAGTGACATGCTTTTATCACAGATGAACTTCTTTCTGATGGAGTCTTGTAAGTTCTTCAGGTAGCACTCTGTGGCTTGGGCCTCTTCAAAGAACTACAGGAGAAAAGTTGTGATTTCAGTTGTACACAGCTCTTAGAAATGTCTGCTAAAAATCAGTGGGTTCCTGTCATGAGAAATCCCAGTTCACATCTAGTAGAATGGTACCATTTACAATATGGTGACAGTGTGTTATGCATAATTGTGTATGGATTTAGAAAGATTTTGGTACAGGGGGAAAAAAAATATCTGTGATGGGATTCACACTTTTAACAAAAGTGGCATGAACTTTCCACATCACTACTCACCTGAAAGTAAGCTGCATTCTCTTTCAGATGAACATCAATGCATTTGGTGATCTGAAGAATCCAGCTCCACTGAGTTTGTAATGTATCCATGTAGGCCTAACAAAAATAGTAATATACAGAACTCAAACCACCACACTGATCTCTCCCATATCTAGACTCAAGCAAAACTATTTATGCTCCACATAAATGCAAAAG
The DNA here is from genome assembly GCF_947461875.1 of Haliaeetus albicilla. NCBI lineage: Eukaryota > Metazoa > Chordata > Aves > Accipitriformes > Accipitridae > Haliaeetus > Haliaeetus albicilla. The sequence continues at coordinate 16,270,446 of NC_091503.1, read as the reverse complement.
AAAAAAATCTGCTGAAACAATTTAATGCACACCAGAATAATGTAACTCATGCAAATAGTTCCCCAACTTCTAATCATCTACCTAACTGAAATGAGTTAAATAACTGCTTGTGGGATGCAGAGAGAAATTTGTTCATGACTTGAATTTTGTTTGATCAGCATAAAGCCTGAAGTGCATGAACAAAAAGGGGTGAAAAGCACAAACAGTAATGCAAATAAAATATTTCAATTGCAAATTGTCATGTTCTCCTTCCAAGGAACATTGTCAAGCATGATTTTTTATGATGGCTATTTTTAAATTCAAACTTCTCAAGTAGTCCTCATGTATATTCTTTAGAAAATTACACACAACTTTTACTTCACTGCTGGAGCTTAAAAGGATCTTTAAGACAGAAACTGACCATAGAAGAAATATGAATGGTGATTTCACACAACATGGTAACAGTTAACAAAGTAAATACACTGAAAAGCAGAAAGGACTCTGTTTTCCTATTAGCTTCTTTTAGTTTCAGGATTCTTATGCACTCCTAAAACTATAAGAACTACAGCATTTCCTAATAAAATGAGATTTTCCAAATTGTTGCAGCCTTTGTAATTGAAAGGCAAATGTACACCAAGCTGTGAAAGTAAAAATGTCTTGGCTAAGCTGTAGAAATGCACTATGAATTTCAGCTGCAGAAAGTATTTGCACCTGGATTAAATATAAAACCTCAATAAAGGGTGTGGCTTTCTTCAAAACATGCCTACTAAAATAGCAGAAGAGCAATGACATGCCTTCCCACCATAGATTCTGCCACACTGTAGGCAACTCAAACGAGATAACAGCAATTTCAATACACTCAGACAACTCCCTAAGCCTCATATAAATTTTTACAGGCATCTATCATCAAATTTGATAGCAATGAGAGCTCTCCCAATAGCTCTTAAGAAGCCTGCAGTTCTTGCGGCCAGGTTTGTAGAGGAAGGTAGTAACATTTATTAGAGCATCTCATATAGCTGTATAAAAACGGACATACTTTTTGGCAGGCAAACCTTTCTCAGGTCCAAACACAGCATTTCATTTGCAGACTTTCACTGAGAACTTTTGCCACATACCAACGAAAGGAGCAAGTGAAATCACACGAAGTCTAACTCACCTCGATTTTGTCTGAAGCAGGGTGCTGGTTGAGCACTAGCTGGTCACTTTCTTGCTTTAGCTTATTGAGTTCTTTTTCTTTAAGCTCCAGTTCACTCATGCGTTTCTAAACAACCAAAACACAGCATTAAACAAGCCCCCAAACGTACGCAGCACAGGATGATTTACTTAAAATTTTCCAGGTAGTTGTGATAATGTAAAATTATCCTGCTAACACTACATATTCTATTCAGTGTACTGAAGTTAATTATGAAGACAGCAGAATCAAAGAAGGTACAATAATCTCAATTCTAGTCTCTAGGCTTACCGCTTCACATAGCAAAGCGGCAAAAGTTCTGCCTTTCCTAGGAATGATGGAAGCAAAAATGACTGCATCTTGCAACATCCAGAACAGCTGAACTAAAAAAAAAAGGTACCTCCTTAGTAGTGTGAACTTTCATTCATTTTTCAGTTTGGAGATCAGCACCAATATTGGTTAAAGAAATGCACATGCTCTATTTCCCTACATACCCACAGAAGACAAGGAGCAGTGCAAACTACCTCTGGCCATGTGCTCAACATGCTGCTGGCAAAACCATCAGAGGAAGAGACCAGTTCCCTCTGGTATAGCTTTACTTCCTGATGACAGACACTGGGGCCAAACATGGGGACCCTCTAACCCCTACATAGTCCTAACAGGGAGAATTAAACCACTTGATTCAAGTCCCTTAGTTTAGCATGCCAACAGCGTGCACAACCTATATGTCATTAATAGTCCACAGTGGACTGCACTTATAAGGCCAGCTTCCAAGGTCAAAAGAAACCATGACAACTGGTTGAATGGGACCACAATCTTCCAATAGATGTCCAATCTTGACTCAAAAGGTTGTCACACAGTACTTAATCCGAAAGTGTGGATAAAAATCCCCAGAAACTTCAAAACAGTGAAGAAATGCCCGTCCTGTGATCAGTCCCTCAGAGCCAGGCTGTAACTCTCTCACTATCCCAAAAAAGGACCCATGGAAAGCATGGGGAGGTTGAGCTGTCTTACAGAGAAGGCCTCCTGCTTCCTGGAGATGTCAGTGTTCCTGTCACTCCAATCATAGAGAAGCTCTTCTTCCTCACAGTCATTAATCCACATGATCTCTCTGCTGGTGGCTTGGATGAGGTTCTGGAATTGACGGAGCTGATCCATTCTCTCAAAGGAGTATTTCTGCAAGGAATTCCAGAAATTAGAAGCCATAAACACAGAAATGCCTTTGCTGGGTGGAGAAGGGGAAGCCAAGAGCACAGGGTGTCCTTTCTTTTTTTGAAAACTAAAATAATGGTAAAAATCGCACATCTATAAAACCTGTTGGCAATGGACAGCAGATAATGTGCCTGCGTTTATAGAGGCATGAAACCTGCTGGCAATGGACAGTGGACAATGTGTTTGGATTTATAGAACAATGGGAATCTGAAGTCAGCAGCTTCTGAAAGTTATTCCAAACACAAGTGTAGCAGACATGTAGGTAGGCAAGCAAAAAGGCACGGGGGAAAATACAAAACACCCGAACATTTAACCTCACTTCTACTTGCATTTGCTGCTCATACTACATCCCTGATGTTGTAGCACCTTTTGCACAGATGACACTTGATGAAAAGATTCCTTCTCCACCCTCACATCATAATACACATCCTGTTGCTTGAATGTGTACAGGAATCAGCTTCCAATCCCAAAGGGTTAAATCTACCATTTGCACAAGATTCTTACTGTATTTTACATGAAGATCCAAAACAGGGAAGGTGCACAGCCCTACACCAAATTTGATTGTAATCCCACCTTTGAGTAACTTTTTAAGCTTCATATATAGACTAACTTCATTGCTACATTTACTCCCATTAAGGAGGTAGAGCTCTACTCTTCAGCAGCTTAGTGACCAATTCCCTTCACCAGGTGCAAACTAGAAACTTCCTCGTGAGGGTAAGTCTATTATACACGAGGTAATGAATTAGTCTCAAGTTCATGACTCAAACTGAACCTTACAGAAACTACAAAGCACTGACAGTTTACTGCTGAACAGAATTATTTAAATATGCATCTGTCACTCTGTTGAAACCCGAAGTGTCCCTTGACTGTAACACCAGTGTTAATAAAGCAAAAAGAGCATTCATCATAGAGGGTATCAGAAATTAACACATCTCATGCTCACCAGCAGTCCTTCATATTCTTCCTCCAGCTGATGAACTGCAGCTTTCTCACGCTGAAACAGAGACAGCAAATATTTAGTGAGCCTTTTACAAGTTGCCTATTTGCTGATATTTCCTTTACAGTGTCAGTATTATAATGTTGTAACTACAGGTGGTAACCTGCAAATGTCTGCAAGAGACACAGGTGAGTAGCAAATCTGCACCACTGGAGGACCACAAGAAGTATAAAACCAAGGCTTGGACAAACTTACTTCCCTCAGGGATGCTTAGTACATAAGCAAGATTGCACATAACCCCTGTAATACCAACACAGCTCCCCAAACTGGATCTCTTTCTGTACCAATCTCCTAGACAGCTGTGGGGAACCAGCTAGTCCTAGAGCTAGCTTTGGAGATTATGAAGTAGTATAAACTATGATGTGAGCAGGAGGCTCCAATTTTTTTTCCTGTTCGTATGACTGGGAACCTGCACAACCTTGGAACTGGTATTCCATAAGGCCAGACTACCACCTTTCCTATTTGAAGAAGCAAAAAGGGAATAACACCCCTTCCACTCTTCAGCTTGGCTGAGAGATCAGAGCTCCAGAACAGAGTGCCTTTTCTTTAGATCCAACTCTCTCTCCTCCTGTCTGTGTGAGCAACTAACAGAAAAGAAGAATGGGAATGAAGTAAGCCTTCTCTCTCCTATACCTAGCTGCTGGGCTGATAGGAGAGGAAGTTAACCACTGCATTTTCAATGACTTCTTTATTCCAGCAACTTCTTTATTCCAATCACAAAATCCAGAGAGAAACAGAAGTCTCAGAGGGGCAAAAAAAGAAAAAGAAAACAAAAAGTCCACACGTAAGAAAAGCTCTAAGCTTAGCCCAGAATTTGGGCATTTTTCACAGAAATTTCCTCATTACTTAAGGCTGTACTAAGCACCCACCTTATCCTTTCACTTTCTTGTTTTAACGTACCTAGACAGAAAGCAAGAATAATCATTCTTAGCCATTCTTCTCACAAAAAACGTTGCAGTATTTATTTGCCAGCCTTGGTACACTACAACAAAGTGTTAAATACCTACTAAATTTTTAAAATTCTAGGGAAAGAAGTGGAACACAAAATAATCACGAAATAAAAAATATTAGAGTTGAAACTGATTGCTGTCATGACACCAGTGCTTTCTGAAAAGAAGCTGAGCTATTCAGCATTCTTTTTTGTAGTGGAACAGCAGCAAGTCAATGATATAAATTTACACCAAGCAACCTGTAAGGGAAGACAGTAATTACCAGATCTGTTTTGACTTTGTCCAGGTGCCAGCGATAGTCTCCAATGGCATTGTGAGTTCTTCTGTGGTCACCAATTTGTTGCTCAATGGACGCTGCATCAAACCCCCATTTCACTAGCTCCATTTCAGCCTAGGAGAAAGAGACAGTATTTGTACTTTCATTTCCAACTTTATTATCTAAATCAGAGCATCAAGGAATTGAACTGAAGGAAACACGACTATGCAGTAGAGAGTAAAACTGAACAAAGGGAAGTTCAGAATAGGGGGTTACAATTTCTTAAAATTGTCATCACTTAAACTGTGTGACAGGCTTCCAAAGTAGAAGAAACAAAGTAGGGAAAAATATTTAAGCTGCTTAAAATTAGACTAGATGAAGCACACTCAGTAGTGTATTTTCATCTGTTTTCTTTGGACCAAACTGTTCGTTTGTGTTCTACAGTATAGTTACATTCTTATCACTCTGAAAACAAATTATTACTTTACCAAACAATGCTATTCATGCAATTCATGTGAAAACACCCAGACCCAAGTTCTGTAGCCCAGTAAACTACATTTCCATCTTAATTATGCTCACATAAACTCCAATAACTTCAGTTAAATGCAGTCAAACTAAATGAAAAAACAGAAGATAAACTGAAATTATTATAGAATGTGTTGTCTTGCGTTTTGGCAACATTTATTGTAGGTTGCCAAGTGAAAATCTCTAAAAACAGCCTTTGAAAAACAGTAATACACCTGGATAATTACTAACTCAAAAACTACCTGACTGCAGTTCTTTGTTTCATTATTTTTAAATATTAAAAGCCACGGAATTCACAATTCAGCTCCTCAAACTCCAAATCCTCTTTTACGCTCTAAAGACACACTCCATTTCTGTCTGAATGCCTGTCTGCGCACGCACACAGTAAAGAAACAGGTATCTTAATCTTGGGTTGGGACCGAATTTAGTAATTACCAGCCTGGAGCTAAATCTCTAAGAGTCAACAGATGACAATAAAGCCTGAACCACACTCAAGCACAGGGGTTCAAAGGCACTGTTGAAAACGATCCAAGAAACAAAACCATTTTGCATTCAGCCATTTAAAAGTTACAGGACTTTGACCCTCCTCATTATATTTAAGCAGTCTAAAGAGACTGTGGCAACAGTGGCAGTCCTGGCTGGCTGCCAGTATGCGAAAAAAGGCTGTCTGGATTTCACTGCATTTTCCCTAATTCTGTACTGGAAATTTGACCAACCCTCCTACCACCTGATTCTCCTGTCAGCAAACCATCCAGACAGAAAACAGAAAAACACCGGCAGAAAACCACAGCTGCTCAGAACTTCTTCCCACATCTCACCATGTTACTAGGGGAAACATTATCCTAGTCCCAATGTGAGCAGGTAATGGGGCACAGCGAGGCACGATGGAAAGAAAAGGCATGATAGAAAGTTAAAAATAAATTTTCCCTTAAAAAAAAAATCTCAAAAGCCCAACAGGGAGCTAAGTGCTTACTGGCCCCACCTCAGCTTTGCCTTAGGGACTGAAAAAGGGAGAGGGGGAGAGAGAGAGAGACTTTTACTTTCACAGGAGGTTTTGTGTGGGAACGCAGCTATAAAGTACTTGCTTATGCCCCCTGTGCTTAGTGAGGGGTGCCTGAGCAGGGTGTCACGTGGCGTCTTTGGGAGGTGCAGCTTGTTCACTGTCCTTCATCGCTGGAAGAGTGCCCAGTGTCTGTTCAACATCACTCCTCAAACCATGGCAGGTCTGACAATTAGCCTACTCTCCCACAGTGGGTGCAGAGCAATTACATCTGCTGTTACTGTCCAGGCACAATGCTTATACATGTTACTACTAAAGGAGTGTATCTCCACTTCCCCTTCTTCCTCTAAAACATGCCACGCTATGGGAGGGCACTGAAAGACTAGACTATGACTAGCACTCACATAAAAGTATGGGAACGGTACAGAGCTCTCCCCTCCTCATCTGGTTTACACAGCAACCACCTGGCAAACACCATATGCAGATAACTATGACAGGATCACTAAGCAACCACCTAATAGAGAGAGATAAAAATAACGCAATTTCAATTTACAAGGAGTCTGCAAAGTATAACTTCAGCCACCTTGTTCCATCCTCCCTACTTGCCTCTCAGAAAGGGCTGTCAACCACAAACACCCAACTTTCACTTCAGCAGCACAAAAACAGACTATGAGCTCTCAACATGTGTTTTCTACTCCAGGTTACACCATCAACGGCTGTGCATAGGCAAATTTATTCTGGGAATGCAACAGATCACAACTTCAGCATTTTCACGTGGATTTTGGCAGCGAATTCCGGAAGTCTAGTCCTGTGGCAATCAGCTCTACCTTCTGGCTCCCACTGTGATAAGGATAGATTAGAGGGGGAGAACAACTGTAAAATATGCACAATGGTTAAATCTGTGAAGCTGGTCCTATCGGTGTAAAGGGTTAAATAAATACGAATCATAAAGGAAACCTGTGGAAGGAAGGAAGGAAATATCGAGCATAATAATCTCTAAGGCAAACATGCCAATGCCTTTTGTTATGTTAACAGCTGTGTCTCATTTAGCTTTCAAATCTAACTTCCACACTTCTTCCTCTGCAAAAGATGACCCCAAATCCATGTTCATATTTCAGTGGAAACTCACTATATGTACAATACTGGGGGAGGGGGGGAAGATGAACTTGGAATAATATATGAGTCTTATGTGTACTTTTAATTTTCTACTGGCACCCAAAACATTACTACATGTGAGGTGAAATTCATAAACAACACTAGGTCTTAGCAGTGTCTCTGGTTTTCCACAGATTTACCTTCTGCTGCCTCATCCAGTTTAAACATTCACTTGTGACACGTTTCGTGTACTCATCCCAACCTGAGCCACTCTGAGAGGAGTAGCAACCACCACCTTTGGAGCTGGCCCTCCTGGCACGGGGAACACTGATGGCTTTGTACAGGGCACGCATTTGCTCTTGAAGTTGAAGCAGCCTGAAAGGGAAGAAGCCACTTAGCATCTATGAAGAAAACACCCAGAAAACATGGAAACAATGCAATTCATCTCTCCCACTGGACCACCAAGTATTCAAAACAAAGCGCTGAAAGCACAGGCTGTGAAAAAAAACCAAACTGACTAAAATTTCATGGGGACAACCAAGGTGTGAAATGCTGTTATAAGTATATTACTGCAAGGCCCTTCTCCATGTTAGCATGACCCAAACAGATTTACTTCCACTTCATTGATTTTTGTCACATCCTGCAACACCAGAGAAGGTGAGCACTTGAGATACCACACACTTTTACCAGCCACATTCCCTCCCCCAACCCTTCCCTGGCAATACCTTTTCTGATACATCTCACAGGGCTGGCCCATCTGCCTCATCTCTCTGATCAGTCCATCCAGGATATCCATTTGGTCATTTGCCTGTGCAAAACACTCTTCCAGATCTCTGTTCCCTCTAATCTGGACACCATCCCCATATTTCAATTCCTAAAACAAACAAACAAAAAAAAAAAAAGAAAGAAATGGGAGATTAAATTAAATATTCATCACCTAAGCTTCAGCTTAGTTGTTTTAAAAGATATGTTATGAGGACTGATTATTTTTAAGAAGCATGATAGGTTTCAACCACTAGGTCTCTGCCAATTTTAACTGGCAGAAGGCCAATTAACAGAGGATCCACAGTCATTGCAAAGTCCTAATTACAAATAAAATACGAAAGAAAATTATTAAAACATAGTACCAACCAAATCTTTCCATAAAGAACAGCACATCCTGACTGATGTTTATTTCAGTGGAGCCAAGGCTTCACATGGTGTGCTAAGTTTTAAAGACCTTATGCTTTTGTGTTTAGAGGACAAGAAGCAAACACTGTCCTAGTGGGAGTTTGTGGATTTTGCTCCTGATTTTTCACAACTTTCCCTGAGGTTCTAAGACCCTTCTCCCCTGCAAAAACACAGACAGCACCCTGTTTGCCTGGGACCAGCTCCATGCCCTGTCACACTTGCATCCCACCTTATCACCCAAAGTCTAGGCAAATTCTCTGTGCACCCTCAGTGCAGTGGACCAGCACGGTCATGGTGCTTCAAGCAGGAAAACATGGCTCTTTGATCTCATCCCACACTGACACAGCCATGCTGAACAAAACATAACCCAGCTGTGATTTGATTTTGCAAATAAAATGTTGGACCTCATTACTTTGTCCCTCAGAAAGAAAAGAAAAAAAACCAAGTAAGCAATGCATGTTGTGGCACCAAGCTGGAACTAAACATCACTTTCTTTTAACTTCACTGGAATAATATTAATCCTTAACAAGAGGCAGTATTTACTCTGGCATTGATTTTTATATAAACATGTTCACACATGCTGTATCTCTGAAAAGGAAATGAACTGCTAACCCCAGAGTTCATTCCTGAAAGAATTTTCTGTCCACAGTGGGTCCAAAAGTGTGCATTAAATCACATCTACTGACAGAACTGTGAACGGGTTTTGCATCTCAGTGGCCTCAACAGCAGGATGCCTTCACCACCCTGCACCTCCTCTGACTTCGGCAAAGTCATGTTCACCGGGACTGAATCTAGCATCAATGAGTAACCCACCCCCAGGCACTATGGGTTTATATCAGTGTAACATACAGCAAAGATCATCTGTATGCTTTTGGGATGAAACAGTCAAGAAGATTTTAATCTACTTTCATATACTTCTTTAGGAATCACCTGGAAAAAGAAAATATAAAGATAATGAAGGTTTTTCCTATGGTGGTTCAGGTTCATTACGGCCCAGAAAATGATGATGATATTCTACAGGACACACTAAGAGAGTATAAGTGGTCATAACATTATTAACAGCTGTTTACACTGAGCAGAACCTGTTTGAAGGGTGGGTTGTTTTTTTTTTAAATCAAGAAGTCCCCCTTTTAATCGGATGCATTTCAGTCAGTTTTACTGAACACCGACTGGAGACAGAAGAGGGAGACCTAGGAAGTATGCTGTTCTGCTCCCAGTTGCCTCTCACAAACAGCTGAGAGGGGAGAAATGAGACGAAGAAGCAGAGCCTGTAAGTCCAGATAACAATGCAGCGTTCACTCCCTGTAATATTCATAATCACTTTTGATAAGAACAACAAGAAGCACTCACGGGTTGTACTATGAGCTCAGCTCGCATCAGGCAATCCGAACAGTTTTGCAAAAGCTCCTGGATGGTGTTCTGGCGTCTGGACACTGTACAGGTCCCATTCTGACTGTTGTGGGGGAGAAGAAGATGAAGTAAGTACAGAGTAATCGCACATTTTGAAGAGACATGAGACATACAAATTCAGAACAGCTAAGGGAAGTTACATGGAATAATCCACCTCATTTAGCTTCAGAGACACACACGCTTTATCTGGCCCTCCTGCATAACTGTACTCTGAAGTTTTAATGCTGATTCCATGATGGCAGAGCCACTTTATAACTCTCTAACAGCAGGCATTGACCGACTTCACCACAGGATAGAGTAGAAGGTGGAAACTGGCATGCCATAAAGGAGAAAGTTTTTCTTCCAGTACAGGTATTTGTAGCTTTGATAGACAAAACTTTGGCAGTATTACAGTGAGAATTAATTATTCACAATCTTTTGTTAAAGTCAATACATTAGAACATAGCTTTTGCATGATGTTATTGTATGTGTTAGGACACCAGCCATCGAATGTCAGAGCATAAAAGGAAAGCAGAGGCGTATGAGCACACAAGTCCATACAAACGTAGGAAGGGCCCTCCTATAAGCAGAAATGCATGAAGCTTAGTGCAGTGTCTTAAGAAGGAATTACAAGATGCACAAGCTACTACAAAAACAGATGTATGGCCTGGAGTTAGAGGACATGCTTTCTTACAGATAAATAAAGTGGGAGGTTGGGGATTCCAATTACAACTCCAGAACTGAAAACACTAGTGGGGGAAAAAGCCAAGATTGATAACAGGGTCGTTATTTTTGTCTTGCACATAATTTACTGCATCCATACCACCAGAAGGTTGCTCTTCCAGCATTTGGGATTCAGCCACCAAAGCGAGCCACTGCTAGTTGATTGAACATGGGTGAGGTGCTTCAAGCACAGAAGCATTCCTTGCTGATGGAATCAGAGCTCCCAAGCAAGCCCAGGCGGCTCCCAAACCCAAGCACTTGCCAGTGAAACTAAAATAAACCACTACTAAGAGACAGTAAGAAATTAAGATGCTTCCGAGCCTTGTCTAGTTTTCTAACTCCTGTGTTCACAGTAAGTAACCTTTTCCATTACAAATCACTGAAGGTTCAAACCTTCCACACAACACTAACATCAAAAAGACTATCGGTGCAAACCTGTCCAGCTCAGAGCCAGGAAGTCACGTGGATTCAACGGAAATCTTTCCACTGACTTCAACAGACTGACCATCCTTTGCAAAAGGAATTGTGACAACATGAAAAACTTATCAGAGCTGTCCTTGGGAAAATCACTGCAGTGATGAGAAATGTTCAACAGTATTTTTTTAAGAGCTCTTCTGCAGTGCGTGCAGTTGGTGCTTCAGCAGCCTGCCGTTCTCCTATCAGCTCTTCTTGAAGAAGTGGAAAAAGTTTGAGCAACTTTTCACCAGCCTCCCCCAATACCAGGGAATAGACTGTCAGAGACAGGACTGGAGAATCACTGGATAACTTAAAACAAGCTGTACACATGTAACTCCTGGCTTGCACTGTGACCCTTTGGCTGCACAAATGCTGCGCCCTACTGTGCTATGCACCCCTGTATATCTTGGAAACAGCTTAAAGAAAACAATTGTGAAGAATAACATATGGGTCTGATTGTGTGCCAGGCTTCCCATCAGCTTCCTTTTCTAAATCATTCCTTCTCCTTAGGCATCACTGTTGTGTTTGGATCCAGAAGTATCTGACTGCATCTAAAATTTACATTTAATTATACCCACAATTATTCTCATGAATGAAACATAATAAAGAAGAGAGAGGAACCTTCCAAGCAATTTTCTCTTTTTAGAACATCAGAAGAGTGGGTTTTTTCTTCAATCGCTTTTTCAGTCATCTCCTGACAGCTATAAATGCTGGATATCCATTAAAGCCAAAAGAACTATAGATGGGGACCAGACTTCTACTGTAATAAATTAGTGTATCGCCAATGGCTTCAGTATAACTTCACTGACCTCAAAGGCATTACTTCACTTTACACTGAAAGGAGGTCTGAACAACGGCTGTCACAGTTAACACGCTCAGAAATTGTGAAGAAAAGCTATTTTCAAATAAATCAAACTACTAAAACCATTTAAAAGATAGGACAAGTAGAATTACAAGTATTTTATGTTCATCCCAATAATGTTTGAATACCACATACAGAATTATTGTCCAAATAATAAAAAAGTTGGAAAACTGAAGATGGTTTAATACAGGTATGCAAAACTGTTTCAAAGGCAGGAGCAGATGCCTTAAAGTGGGAGGCTTAAACGCACCCTATTTAGATCTTAAAATAAAGCTCTACAAGTTACTTGTTTACAGTTCATGGGGACCTTCACAAGAAGAAAGCAGCAAGTGTTTAAGGCTCTCCAATCTAGTCAGTAAAGATGTAACCAAAATAATGGCAGAAGTTGGAGCAATACAAACCGAAATCAAAAAAGAGCACAATATTTCATCAATGCTGTTTTTAACAACTTGGATGTCAGTTTTGTTTTTAAACAAGTAACTGTTTTGCTAGTCAAAATACCGAGATCAGTACTAGGATAACAGGTGAAAAGGTAGTGGCCTGTTAAAGGCAGCTGATGACACTGGCCGAGCCAACGGCTTTCAAATCCGTCAGCCGACCAAATAGAGCTACATGGGGCATACCCAGAGACTACAGATGCCAATACAGGAGCTGACGTTTGATGGCATAGCTCCACCAAGTCAACAGGACTCAAAGACTTCAAATCTGAAGAGGATTTAGCTGCACAAATATACTCAAGAAGGGCATAAATCAATTTCTGAACTTAAAAAATAAAAACACTTCGCAAGACAATACCTCAACATATATTGCTTGATACATCAGATGGCACGAGCACAGTCTCACATGGACACATCTTCAGTACTTTTCACTCATGTGACAGGAGAGTATTTCATAAGCAGTTTCAAAGGCCCTCAGTATAATATTCCTCTTATTGAAGCCAACAGGCCTTTAATGGGAATAAGTAGATCAAAGCGGAAACCCCAATGCAGAGTAAGCAGACGTCCAACCTTGAAGCAGAAGGAAAGAGCCAGCCAAAGGAAAACCATATCCAACACAAAAAATACTGGCTCAAAGAAACTGAGGCAAACCCTAACCCCTGAACATGCTAGGCAGCATTGTAAAGTGGAGGCAAGAATGAAGCTGGATTTTCAAAGTACAACCATGTAACCTAGATCCTATATAAAAATACATTTATGTCCCTCAGAAAGATATAGGACCCCAACAATCCTCACAGGACACAGAGTAAGCAGATTACTATAGATGGTATTTTGTCAATGTCTCTCTTGCTTCCTCTGATTTTGTTTACATGAAACTGAATACGTTTAAAGTAATGTTTGGTCATTGTAACAACTACTGCTGCTATGAAAACAATTTGATTTGATTTGAACTCTGGCAGCATCTAAAGCTTGAACCTGTGAATAGGATCTTGCTGCACCAAACACTGTAGGCACACCACACAGTGAAAATATGGACAGGTTTTTCACTTGTTTTACTGCACCCCTGTAAACAAAGCGTACATTTTCAACCACTCCAGCAGAAAGGGAAAGAACTGGAGCTTGGTCTTTTAGCAGGACTTGTAACACGAGAGTGCAGGGACTCCTACTAATAAATACACACATTTGCAATAATCTGACTATTTGCTGTACTACTTTGGTTTTGTAAACCCTGCAGAACAGCACTGAGCAAAACTGCCTGGACTGCTTCAGACCTTAACTACCTATTTGTCCCTACAATTCAAAATTTTAGACCATGACACTTATTTTGAAGGCAACTCATGAATTTCAAAAAGATACTATTAAGCTGAGTTCTTTATTAAAATGACTTAGTTTTAATAGTCATTAACTTTAATAGTTACATAGTTTAATAGGAATAAAGGAAAACAAAGGGGGGTAGTGTCTTTGCTTTAAAATTATGAGAACACTTCAAAACACAGAAGAATCACTTTTATTTGGGATCTGAAAATGTAGCCCTATATCTCTCTACTGCCAGAAGAACCCTAGGAAAGGCACAGCATCTTCACATTGTCGTCATTCTGTATAGGAGCCACCCTGCTTTCTGCATGTCAAGGCAGAACACATTTCTCCCTTGCTATACTGCACTCTTGCTCTCCCAGAGAGATGAGAGGACAGCCCAACCTCTGCTGTCACTGGGATTTGGGCAGGACGGTAGCTCAGACAACATCTCCCTGCTGCAATATACCCCACCTGAGCTAAGCTCAGCCGTTACCTTCCTGTGAATCCTCCATTTCTGAACTAGGATTGTACTTAACTGTTAAGCAGTACCAGTGATCCTCACAAGACCCCCAGCTCTACAGAAACAAGAAATAACTACTCCTGTTTTTCATAAACGGGACTGAGAAATGCACTCGAGGTCACGCGATGAGTTATAAGAGTTGAGACAGACATGGCAAACCCAGCAGTGCCCACGTCCCGGGAACACAGCATGGCTGACTGCTGCTGCCACTGACTTATTCAAGCAGTCGCAAGATTTCCTAAGTGATAAGTTTTGAATAAATGACATATCCTCTGTAAACACTCAGCTTGCACCCTTACAGGCCCAACCGAGTTGTCATTACTGCAGAACCTGAGGGGCAAGGAAGAAAGCCAGCTACCTTCTGCTTTCTCATTTGGCTCCTGCTGCTGAAGACCTGCACACCCCCAGCATAAAGGCCTGCAACGTGGAGGCTGCTCTGGTTTCTGCCTTTGTTAGTACACAGCCTCCGAGTTATCCAGGGGGCGATTAGCGTCTAGAGAAGCAGGGCAAAGGAGACACGGGAGCACCTCCAGCAGCTCTGTGGAGCCTTCCAGCAGCTTGACAGCTCCTTAAAGCTTTTGAAGCACAAAGGGGAGACTCTTGGCCCAAAGATCCAATTTAAACCAAATTAGAATAATCCTTGTTAAATTTTCTGATTCCTCCACAAAACATTTAGCCTTTTAAAAATTCAAAGCATTTTTTTCATTCAAAAAGTAGAGGAAGCTTTAAAAAAAGGTCTTTTTGCAGATCCAAAGTATTGAGGGACTCCCATAACAACGATGAGAGCAAAACAATAGCACTACTTTTTCTTCCCTGCCTGCCGCCACCCCCCCACCCCATCCACACAGACTTGTTTGAACAAGCAATAGATTCATCAAGGGATTACCTGGTATGCCCAGGGTAGGCAAGTTAGAAGAAAAACCTGACCTGGAATGGCCATTCCCAGCACACAGCCTACACACACCAACTAAACCACCACCCATCCGCCACCGCCTGCCCATTGTGCGTGTGTGCCCCTGAAAACCCCTGCACAGGCATACACTGGCAAACGGTGGCAAATCACAATATCCGTAAGAATATAAACAGAAATTAAAATACTACAACACAGCTTTCCCCCCGCCGCCTCAAAGAAGGTGAATGCCGGTGTCGGAAATCATCAAAAGTTTTGTAACTGGGTTCTCCCCATACGTCTCTGCTCTTACTAGGATCAGTTTTGGCACACCATGGCCTCGCCAAACTAGTCCCATCTGCGGAGTATGCACACAGACTAAGGCACGATGACAGGAAACCTCAAAAGATGCCTGCATCTTGCACCATCGGGCTCTAAATACCATTAGAAATGTGCAAAACCTTAAGAGTCACGGGTGAAATCGTAAGATCCCTGAGGCCAAGTGCCTTCAGAGCAAGCAGGGTTTCACAAGTGATCCCGCCACACCTATTTGCAGAAAATCCTCGCACTTTTTCCCACTGGTATTAATCTCCAGGAGCAACAGCACTGTTTCTAAAGGCCATGCCTGCCCTGTGCTGCAGGCTGCAGACACGCTGCCTCTCCCACCTCTGGCTCTGGGAGAGGGAGGTGCCAAACACAGGGTCCAGCCTGGACCATGGAAATATACCTGTGCCGGAGAGCAGCCGCTCAAAATGCCAGCAAATCCCTTGCCTGACAGAGGCTTTCACACTTGCAAAGGTATCTAGCTTGAAATCTCATGCATGTACCTATGAAAAGGTGAGCTGGGATAGGTACAACCTGGTTTTTGTCTCATGGCGTGGCAGCATCACCAGCTGTTGCTGAAACCCATTTCTCAGCCAGCTCAAGCACAGCGCAGGCTCTGCTGGTGTGGCAGGTATTCAGCAGCAATTCAGACACATTCCTCCCTCTCCATCTGCCCATGTTTTTGTTCGTCATGGGGCAGTTTTTACCCACTCCATGCAATGCTGTGGAAGAGGAGCTTAAAGGGGACCTTACCACGCCAGCCCTATCACCACTTAGCTTGGCCAGGACCCTGCAGATCCCTGCGAGATTGATGAGAAGGGCAAAAACACGGCTTTGAAGCTGTTTTCTCCAAGTTTACTTTGTCTGTCAGTCCCTGAAAGTAATGTCAGGGCACAGGATGTGAATTTCTAACTCCTTTTCTAACTTAAAGCACAGAAGTTACATTAACTCTTAAGCAGAATTGTGTAAATTAATTTATTTTCACATCACACAGTGATCATGAATCCTAGGCTATTTTTTTCCCTGTTCTCAGCAATGACAAATAAAACTGCACAACTTGCCACTTCTTTCCTTTCTCTCACAGCATATCAGATTTTATCTCTCTGTAGCAAAAACATTGATAAATATTCGACTGATGAATTGGCAGTTTAGGAGCGTGTGACTCACTGTCAAGCTGAGTATCTGTACTGGGGCCAAGCTCATACTGAGTTCCCAAGCCAGAAGAAACCGGGAATGTTGTAAAAGCACCTTGCTGAGCCCTAAGGGTAGGGAGCGTCTTATATTGCTCTGTGAGTAATGTAATACTCAGCACGGACTTGTTCGGCAGAATACGCCCCAAAACTTACAAGACTAGACCCTAAATTGAATCCTACTCCATTTAGGATTAAGGTACAGTAATCTTCCCCAATGGAAAAAGAAGCCTCAGTTTTATGAGTTTGGTAACTGCCACTATACTTTGGCACTAAAGATGTCAGGCTGAAAGCAATTATTAAAACCAATTCCGTAGAGGATGGCCCTGATTCTGCAAGCACAACATGCACAGGATTTAGTGGACTTTCTGCATGCAGTGAACGTGCAAAATCGGGCAATTGCTTTTTTTCATTAACTGGCAACAAAACCCTCATTTTGTATTGCGGGGGACATCTTAATTCAAATCATTAAATTAATTCAAATTATTAAAAATAAACCTATGCAACTCAGTAAGGTGCAAACATGTATATTGTTTTGTAAATAATTATTTAAAGTGCTTTGAATGGTCAGATCTTTTCTCATACAAAAAACCTGTACGTAAATATGTATATATATGTATTTTGATCTCATTAACAGGGGTCTTTAGCTCCATGCAGAAGCCTCGCAATAAAGTGAACAGGAACTTTAATTGCAGTCTCATTGCCAGATATGCCTTCCGAAAAAGGAGATATGAATATTATGTTATAGAGAGTAAATGAAAGGATGTTGATAAGTTTTCAACCTCTTGATCAGGCGCGTCCTTTCCACTCTGGCTACACCACCCCAGAAAACTAAAGAAAGAAGAGCCTAACAAACTATAGACTGTTTAAAATATGTAAGAAACCCCAGGAATGCTAAATTAAAGGAAGGTATTTCTCCTCTAGTGAAAGTCAGGAATAACAGGGAAGTCAGTCTAGTGAATCCAATATAGTTGCACCAGAGTGAAGTCTGGAAAAAGAGAACAGCCAGGAAGTAACATGTTCTGTCATTAATTTTTCATGTCTGTCTCTTGCAAACAGTAAAGGTATTTGCAGTGGAGCACCACTAGCAAAACAGATCCTCACAAACGCAACACAGCGATGGCATTTTGGAGTCCTAGTATGTGCACTCTCCCATGGTAAAGTACTGAACCTTTCTAATTATATAGCAATAAATAGGTATTCTCATACTACCGTAATAGCAAGCAGACAAGTTATAGCTGCGATTCATCGTAACTAACTTACCTGTGCACACGCCAAACTGAAAGCCAAATGAAGAACTAAAACTAAGAACGGGGCAGAGTAACAGACAAAAAAATAGGCAGAATGCAAATTTTGTCTTTTGTTCAGCAGTCCTCTAGCAACAGGTCTGATGTACCTAAACAGAGCTCTCAGTGCTCTCTAGGGTAATCCTAATTCTCTACAGCCATTTATAAATCTGCTTGATAGAATAAAGCCCGCCTGTTCTCATCTGCTGTTTATTTAATATATATGTGTAATTCTCATCCTTCTGCAATCTAATCCTGATGTACCATCCGTAAAATTAGGGCTTAAATTCTAACACAAATTACACGACAGCACTTCCAAATCAATCCCTAAGTCAGTGGCATGAATAATTAGGCCAACGGGTTTAATGGAGCCATTCCACATGTAAAAAAGAGTAATCACCAGCAGTGTTTTGTATAGTCGCCTTATCATACACCAGTGCTGTTTCCTTCAGCGACTCTAACTGCCGCCTGCTTTTCAGTCCCGTGAACTCCCAGCCAAAGGGATTAATGGAGAGGTCTTCACGGCCACTGCACTTATTTTGTCAGAATCAATCTGCGTGGATTGCCGGTACAGCTGCATCCATGAAAGCAGGTGTTCTTCAAGCCAGGATCCACAGCCAGTACCCTGCCCGCAAGATCTTCATGGCGCTCGCGGCAACACGGCAAACAGTTAAGAAGGTAGAGGGGGGGAAGCAGGCTGTACCTTTGCTCCCCAGCCACCAAATATCAGGGATCGCTGCATAAAAGACCACCACCTTAAACTCGTGGGCCTTGCACAAGCTAGAAACAAACTCAAAAATGACCAAGAGAACGATTCCCACCGGCTGGAATCGTTCTACAGCCCTAGTTAACACAACTGCTGGTGAGGACAGCGAGAGCTGAGCCTGGCCGCACGAGATATAAAGCAACTCACCTCAGTACAGCTTGCTTTCCACCACCAAGCAAAGCGGGGTTTTATCAGCAGAGAGCTGTTGGGTCGGTACAGCTGGCACAGAGGCACGGACACCCCAGAGCGACGCTGAGGTTACCGTTCTGCCTTTCATCCCGTCGCTCTCCTCACAGAGAGTCCCCGCCAAAAGTTGTTTCGGTTTTTTTTTTTCCTTTTAAATAAATTAAGCCAGCTCTTTACTTGCATTTTTAAAAGCCTTTTAGAGGTGGGTCTCCTCGGGGAGGAGAAGGAAGACTTGCGAGCTCGAACCCCTCGGAAAGCAAGCCGCCAGCGCCTCACGGCAGCTCTCCCAAGGCGGGCCCGAGGCAGCGGGGCCGGCGGGGCCCGCTCCCCCTCAGCCCCCCCGATCCCGGCCCCCACGTACCCGTATCCGTCGGAGGCGTAGTCCCCGCCGTAGGTCTTCTGGTAGTAGTAGGTCTTGTGGGTGTGGGTGCCGCCGCCGCCGCCGCCGCCCCCCACCACATGGGAGCTCATCTCGTAGCGCAGGTCGGTGCCCGACTCGGCCCGCGCCATCCGGCCCAGGGTGTTGATCCGCGGGTGCGAGCCGCCGTTGATGCTCATGGCGGCGGGGGGGCCCGGGGGGAGAGGGGACGAGCGGGGAAGCGACGGGGAGGCTGACCCAGACGCGACGGGGCGAAAGGCATTCACCCCCGGCAGGGCCCGCCGCGGTGCCGCCTCTCCCTCGCAGCCCGCCGAGGGGGCCGGGGAAGGGCCGAGCGCCGGGGGGGGGTCGGCGCGGCCCGCAGGTGAGGGGAGGGCAGGGACGCCGCGGAGCGGTGTGAGGTGGCGGCGGCTGGCGGCGGCGGCAAGAGCGGAGGTCCCGTCCCGTCCTCTCCCCTCCCCGCCGGCAGAGGAAAGGAGAAGCCACACCTTTCGGCGGCCGTTTTAAGCGGCGCTCCTGGGCGTGGAGCCGCCGCCTCGCCTGCGTCCTCCTCGGCGGCCGCCTCGGGTTTCTCCGCGGTCCCGGCCCCCGGCCCGCCCCGGCCCGGCCTCCCCGCGGCGGCGGCGGTGGCGGTGCTGCCGCTCCCCGGTGGCCGCCCGGGCACCGCAAGGCCTCTCCCAGCCTCGCACCGGTGTTTCCACCTTCCTCGGTGCGTGGAGCTGCCCTCCTAAGTTGCCAGTGGAGGTTGGAGCCCATTAAAAACTCCCTCCTGGCCTCTATCCTATCTACCGGCTTTGCGCTTTCCCTGTGGCCGTCGTAGAGGCCTTGGGGCGCGGGGCCGGGAGCGCTGCCGTGAGGGCGGCCGGGGCAGGGGTGCCCCCGACGGCAAACACCCTTCTGCCGCTCCGGAAAGTACCGGCACCCAAACATGGCAAAGCCGGTTAAATCGGCACCGTTATGTCAGGGATGGGTCCAGTCCGCTGGCAGCAGCCCTCTCCTCCCTGCGCATCACAGGGCCGGCGTGCTCGTCAGGAAAACGGCGTAAATGTTTGCGTCGTCAACTCCAAAATACATCGGGTCTCGCATTTGGGAAGGCTGTCGATACGCCAAGCCCAGTGCGTTTCTGAAACAGCCCTGAAACTGGTGCACCAGCACATGAAATGTTTGAATGGTGTCATGCGCTGGCTGCATTTGTGCATGAGAAAGAGGATATCCAGAAACGCGTGTTTAAACTGACTCCCTTAGTTTTTCTTGATTCCTGCCTTCTGATGCTCTGAAAGTTGAGCTTTACTCTTAAAAAATAAAAAATAAGCCAGATCCTAGAGGCAAAACCGTCTTAATACATTTATGTGCATGCAGGGTGTAGGCAAAGGCAGTTTGCTGTAGGATGCCCGGTGGTGCCTTCGTGACCAGCCATTGACCGCTGGGTCAGTCTCAGGGGTCGGTTGGGAACAATTTCTTAGCTATGCTCAGTGGCACTGCCTCAGCTGGTCGGGGCACTTGTCCATGGTGTCAGAAAACAAAGAGGAGTTGACCTGACTTTAAGAAGCAGCAGTCACTTGTGAATAACCCTGCTGAGCTTTTCCAAAATAATACCGAGGCTTTCATCCCAAAGTGCAGTATGGAAGCCAGCCATATCAGTCATCTGATGCTCTGCGACAATGCATGTGCTATAAGTTTTTTAAACTTGTGGGATGTCACCAGCAGCCTGCACCATGCATAAATTCTTGGGCCTGTTTCTTGATCATTTTCCCGGTATTTTAAATCCAAGCGGTAGGCCACAGGACAGTAAATAACAACTACACAAACATACTGAAGGACAAAAAGAGAAAACCAAATGAGAGCAATTCTCCTCAATGCCACTGAAACTGCTGGGGCTCTGTGTGAGCACCATGGTGCAGGTTACGTGAGAACCTGCTCTGCTGCTGGAGGTGATGGTGGGCACAGCGTAGCAGGGGCATAAGAGCTCCTCCAAGCAAACGTGGGGTTGCTTGGTCCCAAAAGGCATCCTGTCGGCACTGCCCGGAGCTGTATGGAGTGCTACAAAGAAGCAGAATGCAAGTCGGCTATTATCTGTGAAGTCATACAGTGACTTCTATATTCTAATATATATGCTGTATTATATATAACGTGAATCATTATATATCAGTGCATATATATATGTATACACACACACATACATATATGTATGTATATATGTGTGGATTTGGGGTGCTTCTTTGAATACAGATTACATCTGCACGATTTGATGATTTGACATTACATTCCAAAGTCATTAGGGAGCAGAATACAAAAGCAGTCAGGATGAGTAAGATAGACAAATACATAGGCTTAATGCCATAAAGAAGGAAGTAAAAAGCTAGAAAACCGATGTAGAATAGGAGGGAAATGCAGAATGAGGGAAACTTGAACTTTGTGCCTTGATACTCCAGTCCAAACTTTTTGAAACATAAATACAGATCGCTGCATTAGTACCACCAGCGTACCTAAAAGTCAGATTTTTTGAGTGGTGATGCATCAGGCGAGGCACTTGTATTGAGACATATACGATCAGAAAGCATTTTTTCAGCAAGTCCCTTTGAGAGCTGTCCAGTTTTACGTATGTGTATTTAGAAATCCAAAAGTATTACACTGATTTGAGGTTCTTGCTAAGTTTTAGCACCACCTCCAATCAGCCCCACCTTTCAGCTTGGACTGGTGTGCCAGCTCAGTGAGACACTCCATTATCTGTCATGGAGACAGCATGTGTGTGATACACCCAGAGGCCTGGATGAGTCACTGTTACTTGGACATGTAGAAAAATGTACTTAAATAGCAAGTGGATTCTGCTGGTCCTGCTTGCACAATTAGCCCCACTGAAATGAAGAGGAGAGGATAAGACTGAACCGATACTGAAAACAGCTCAATAGTCCTGTCTGTTTTCATACATAGGCAAATGAAAGAACTAAATATGAATATTTTTATTTGCTGAAACAGTCAATTTTACTTGGGTGCTTACCCAAGTGGTGGACTCTGTTACCTTGAAGCAGGATCAAGTCACATGGGTATTGCTTAAAATTCTACCAACTACAGGAAAATATCAGTGTTGTAACTGGATGATCTTGCTTAAACCTTGCTCCACTACTTCTGGAGAGGTCTGGTTCTGATGTACCTAAGGCCACATCCTAAGTTCCTTGACCTTCTTTGAGTTCAAAGAGTTTTTGAGAGCAAACATCCAGCAAACTCTGCAAGCTGCAGAGTCTCATTTTCCTTCTGAGGAAAACTCTGTGCAGAAAAGAATAAAATGCAGTAATTTGGAGTTTCTTGCTCACCTGCCTTCGCAGAAGGTTGAGTTCTGCCTCTTAAGACATGGATTCATAAAAACTGTCTGGTTCTTAGGAGACCCTCTTTAAGCAAGTTAGTCTAAAGGAGATATAATATTCCCTCTGGGCGCCTTAAAACAAGCTAGTCCCAAGGTCCATCCTGCAGCCCTGTATCCTAACTCACCTCCTTTGGAATTGCAAACACCATAAGGATATTAGGAGAAAGCAATTCCAAAGAGGCAAAGGGGCTACAGCTGAACACTGCTTTAGTAAACAGAGGGAAGTTCATTTATACATAATACGAGGGCTAGGCATAATCTATTTCTTTAGGTTTCATAAAAGGCTCCTTCCCAACACCAAATGGTGTACCCAAAAGCTCTATTTTAGGCTTAGGCTGCTGGATAGTGGGTCCTTAATTATTCAGGACACTACCTGAGGTGAATGTAACAAGCTGCATTTGTCCCTGTCTATACCAGAGAGATATCTGTATTTTATTTTAAGGACTGAATTCTCAGGGGCACACTGAAATTCCCCTCAATGGCTTGTTAATTAACAAATTCTAACAGTAGCTGCCAGCCCCTCCTATTTTACATGCCATCTTCTGAGCTTATTTAATGGCATCCTCTCTTTAATGCCCTCCTTGCATGGAGAGGAACCAAACAAATTTAAAATAGCTGAAACACATTGATAACCAGTGACATCTGACATTCAAAGTACAAATCTGAATATGGCTTGGTAACTGATTTCCATTGTTGTAGCTTGCGAAAAACCAGCTCTGGTATTCCAAACAGAGATCAAATCATCCAGGTAAAACAGCATGTGACTCCTGTGTTCCTAACTCCTACAGTTTTGAGAAGTAAGGACAAGTTTGCACGTGCAAGCCACTAATCTGGCTATGTGCCTTTGTAAAATGATTGCTATGCACCACCACTCTTGTGCAAGGGCTGCCTGGGAAGCGACAGCTTAAGCTGACTGGCAGCATTCACAAAGTCCATGTTTATTACGACTGAAGGTCAGTCCTGGGAACTTTGACTTCCTCACTTCACTCAGGCTGAACTCTCCCCCCAGAAAATTCACAGTTATCGCTCCCGAGTCCACAGTCTGAGCTCTTCTCTGCATGGGAAGAGAGACTCACCAGCTGGTGCCCGTAGCAACACCTCTATAGTGACTGCAGAGATGGTCTGAAATGGCATTAATAACAAACCGAGAGGGCTCAGACAGCTTATTCAAAGATATCCCTGTCGTGGGGAAGATATATCTTAAACACACTCAACTGGTGCCTAATTATGGGCAGATTTATGGTGCCCTGCAGCACAATCCATTTTAAAATGTAGATATGCCCCAGCGAGTGTTTGGAGGGGTTGGGGAGGGCAGGGAATGACTGACACAAGGTGCTCAGTGCTAGCCTGTGACTAGTCAAGCCCAGGACTGCCTGCCAAGAGTTATCATTCCCAGGTCCCTGAACACCCGCTGTGCTCCTTTTAGACAGTCCCTGGAATATTATGCTACCAGTTTCTGGTAGGGTTAAAAAAAATGTCTTTGAATTCAGCAGGAGGGAATGCATCTTAGGACTGCACGATTCCTTCTATACCATGCAAAAGTAGAGGGTGTGGTAAGGGATGTGTCAGCCTTGTCAAACCTGACTGACTACTCAGACAAAAAGTTTCAAGATGCCTCGCTGTTTTGCTTCAGGTGGAAACCAACACGTGACATCCTTTTCCCACCGTGGTCCCACCATGACTGACAGAGCGTGCGCACAATATTTCTATACAGCTCTTGATCTCATGTTGCTGCAAGCAGAGCACCCCAACAGTGACAGTACAAGGTCAATTACTTAATGTTACGTTATTTCTGTTCCTTTAAAAGCTCACTTCACAATTCTGTTTCATCAACACTTGGTGGCATTTGCTGGAGCTTGAGAAGTTAACATATAGAAAGATACTTAACAGTGCTGAGAGCAATGCAAGGCCATTTCTGACTAGGTATTCTTTAGTAGTGGGACAAAAATCTTTTCAGCCACATGACTTGCATGCAAAATGCATTCGTGAGGATGAATTATTTTAATAAAACATGAACTTTTGGCAAGGGGCATCTTCCCCTCATTATTCAGGCAGTTTGATAATTGATGCTAGATACCACAGTGCGGCTCAGCCACGTGCAGTACAAGACGAGACATGGGACAGTGGAAGCTCCCAAGGGATCTTTACACTTGCTTCACACTGCGGCTGCTGTAATTTACACCCAGGTATCTGCAAGCCCAAGGGGATAAGGAGCATGATGATTTTATTGACACCCATCCCTTTCTTCTGCTTATGCCCTCATTCTTGGAAATGGGAGTAAAGGGTCAAATGGGAGCTGCTACAGTAGCCCTGTAGACACCCAGGCTTCCCCCTCATTAGTGTGAATCCTCCATTAGCAAGGTTGCACATTGTAACAGATGCTTGTCATCCCCATGTCAAGTAACTGGGCTATTGCGTTGGCCTGGAGCACTGATAGCCTTATTAAAATGTTACCACCATAATTTAAAATATGTTGTAACTTGTAAGAGGGAATACCAGATCAGAGCAGTTATAAAGGTCCCAAGTATCTTTACCAACTTAATGGAGAAGAGTACGATTTTTAAAACAGGTTTTCATGCACATCTCCCCTTTGCTGAACTTTTATGGTGTATAATGGCTGCAGGCTGTGGAGGACAATGGAGAATTGGATCTAATATATAGGAAAGAATGCCAATTAACTCACTTTGCATTAGTTTTTGCAAGCAGACCTGTTATTTCATGTTCAATTAGTGGGTCATACCACAACTATTTTGATAACAACCAGGGAAGATAAAGGTTCAGTTCTTTACTGCTTCTCACAGCTGAGGAGTGGGGGTGTCATCCTTACAGGAATATTTTGTTCTCCAAAACCCCAAGACTATGGAGGGAAATTTATCTCCTGGTAGAATTGGAAACCTCCTTACCAAGATACCCTCTCTACAAACTCCAGCTGTTATCACAGCATTGTGTGCTCCAGCTGTGCTTGCTTGTACACTCAGCCAGCAAGAGCTCCCCACACCAAAGGGACCTTGGACTACTTGGTAAAAGCAGCATTAAGAATTGCTTTGTGCTGAAAAAGCCTTTTCAAATGTGTAAACTTAAGAAAGTTTCCTAAGAGTTGTCTTTATCCCGATCATTTAACAGAGAATTTTGTTAGTATAAAGTTTGCAGTACAAGTGAGAAAAAAAAGAGGCAGCCTTCCCTCTCACCCCCCGCCTTAACTCTCTGAAGACAAAATCAGAAGCGAGAAGTTGAAGTTAGCCTTTCTCCTCCTTCCAGCTGAGTCATGTTGAACAGAAATGGGAGCTCTTTATTACAACTGTGTTCTCATCCATGACAAAAGCACAACCATCACTATAAATCATTTAAATCTTGAGTAGTCGTCATCAGTGGGACCAGAATACTGCAAGGCAGCCACTGGGGATCATGAAACATCTGTGATTACCACAGCTTTCAAGATGTGACGATGTAAATGTGGAAGTGTTCTCCTGTCTAGACCAAATTCCAGTGCTGCCTAGGTTTCACTCAGACTTGCAATGGAATACTGTCCTCCTCCTCAGTCCTCAATTATTGCTATAGTGTTGCTGCTCAGCGTTCAAGAGCTGGTGCGCTTCTCTTCCTTCCCCCAAACACCTACACAAACCTTGTAGTTCAAATAGCAGAATCAATTGCATTTAGTTTTCTGCCTTCTCATTCTCAGCTCCATGTAATTATAAAGGTCTGATAAAGAGACCAGAGGATTAGAGCTCTAATATGATACAAGATGCTAAAGAGGCTACTTTGCATTAATGTTTTCTTCCCAGCTCTCCATGTGATTTGGATGTGTCTGTGGGTATCTACAATATCTTCTCTATGTAAGTACGTCTGAGTCAGACATGTAGGAAATAAAATTATCACTTTATTTCCTCTTCTTCTGTTCAGCTCCACTTTTCTGTTAGGATCATTTAGATCCCTTTAGGACACAGCCAGTTGTTTCCATAAAAACGCTGATCTTTTGCATGATTAGCAGCATAAGAACCAGTGACGTTACCATCAATTAAAAAAAAAAAAAATTATGGGAAACAGGGGAAAAAAAGGATTGCTTCAAGTTAACCTTGTTGGCACAGCTCTGAGCTCTTATGCTGGCACTGAGGGACTGACAGCTCTCCTTAGTTTTATTTTCTCCTGTGGATTCCTGGGAAATCACCTCCAAACGGCATTGTAAGAAACAAGACCAACTTACTATAACAATGCCTCCTTGTGCACATGTCTCAGTGAACAAACTGTGCTCAAGTAGTCCTTAAAACATTGTAAACAGACACTGGAGGACCACTCTGTAGAACACTGTGACACACTGTATACGTGATTTCCTTCAACGTAAGCAGAAATTTCACTTGTCAGTGTTGCTCTGTTAAATGTAGTATGAGTTTAAATTAAGAATAAGTCCAGTCCTTCCAGTTGCATGACAGGTATGGCCTCACCTCCAGGACAGACTCTAGCCACATCCTTGAAAAAAGGCCAGTTTTGTCTGCAAGAAAGTAATAAAATAGTAATTATGAACTGGGCTACTGTTTACAGCAGTGCGCTTTCTTGTGCTTTTGCAGCTAATGCACTCTGTTGACACAGACAAGAACAGGAGGAACCACAACCTGGCTCTTCTGGGAGAGGCAGGAGCACTCGGGGCTCGCTCCACCTGCCTCTGAACTGGGCAAAGGGCGTACGGGAATTGGCATGAGACACTGTGCCCGAGGGGAGCTGCTGTGCAGCAGCACTGGGGCAGGAGGAGGAAGGGACTCTCATGTATGTCAGACATATTTTGCTATAAAGTTTTCCCTGCCTCATCTCATCAGGCCATAAGTTTTTCTGGACTTCTGTGTGTGAGCCCTGACTAGCACTGGGAACTTCCTGATACCACTAGGACGACACCAGGACTTCTAGGTGCTGAACGACATAAGTAGTAAAGTCTCCCTTCCCAGTTTTAACAAGAAATCACAGAATGGTTTTGGTTGGAAGGCATCTCAGCAGGTCTGTTGTTCAACCTCCTGCTCAAAGCCCTTTAGCTATGAGAACAAAGTGGCTCAGGGCTTTGTCCAGTGAGGTCTTGAAAACCTCCAAGGACGATACCTGCACAACGTCATTGCGTGTTCCACCGCTCGTTGTCCTCATGGGGAAAAGTTCATCTTCATACCCAGTTGGACCTTCTCTTGTTTCAATTTATGCCCACTGTCTGTTGTCCTCTCACCAGACACCACTGTGAAGAGCTTCGGTGGCTCATAGGTGCTGACAGCTGCTTTTAGCTTCCCCTGAAGACGTCTCATCCCTGGGCTGGACAAGGCATGGTCCCTCAGCCTCTCCTTACAGGGCTGGTCTCTAAACCCCAACCATCTTGGTGGCTTAGTAACAAGTTTATCAACCGGCGCTGACATCTGGATGCAGTACTCTAGATGGATCTAATGAGTCCTGCACAGAGGGGGATGATCGCTCCCCTCCTTCCAGTGGCTGCGCTCCTGTCGATACAGCCCCGGCTGCATCGGGCTCTTGGCCTTCCTTGCTGCCAGAGCACACTGCTGGCTCACGTTTAGCCTACTGCTCAGCAGCACCCCTATGTCCTCTCCTGCAGAGCTCAGCAGCAGCCTGTACAGTTGCAAGGAGCTGTTTCACCCCAGTTGCAGGACTTTGCATTTGTCCTTGTCAAATTTCATAAGGTTCTTGTTGACCCCTTCCTCCAGCTGCCAGGGTCCCTCTGAGTGGCGACCGTGCACTGGAATGTGTCGATTGCTTTCCCAGTTTGGTGTCAGCTGCAAACTTGATGAGGGTGCATGCTCTCTCCACTTTCCTATCACTGACAAAGACATTAAATTGACAGAATAGATCCCTGAAAAACTCTGCTTGTAAAGGCCTCCAGGTAGAATATGAACCCTTTAAGCTCAACAAACAAGCCAGTTTTTTTCACCCTTCTACTAATCCATCTGTCCAGACCAGAATGTTCCAGCTTAGATACAAAGGTGCTGTAGGAGTTCCTGTCTAACATTAAGTTAAAGTCAAGGTAGATAACAACCACTGCTCTTCCCATATCACAGAAAGCAATCAGGTTGGTCAAGCAGGGGAAATTCCCACTCAATATTAGGGGAAATAAATTTACCGTGAGGGTAAACACCGGAGCAGGTGCCCAGAGGGGCTGTGGAGTCTCCACCCTAGAGATACTCAAAACCCAACTGGGCAAGGCCCTGAGCAACCTGCTCTACCTGGACCTGCTTTGGGCAGGGGTGGGACGAGAGACCTCTAGAGGTCCCACAAAGCCTACGTGATCTGATGATCTAACCTTGGTAGATCCATGTTGGCTGTTCCCAATCACCACCTTCTCATTCATGTAACAAAGCCTTCACATTCACCATTGTCCCTCAGAAAGGTTTGATAGCAGCATGAACACACCATATCTGCCCTAGAATATCCTTATTCCAAAGGGCATAAATCACCACCTTCATTATTCAGTAGCATACACAGGAGTTCTGGCAGACTCAGTAGAGAGCCTGATACTTCTGTCTTCTGGGTGGATGAAGACAATACTTTCCATGGGGGAATTTTTTTTTATTTTTTATTGTTAGATATCCACATTCAAGCATGTTAAAACACTAGAGCTGATCGTAATTTTCCCAGTAACAATACTGATGAAATACTTTCCAAAAACATCCCCTCTATTTTGGCATCTCCGAGAGATGCCAAATGAGCCAACCTAATGAGATGAGACAACATAATGGCTATGCTAACATTAGAAATGTAAGAAGCAGAAAACAATGCAAAATTCTTATGAAGAAGTGGAAAACAAGCTGATTTACAGTTTAAGTTTCATTTTCATTGCTTACAACAATCTGTTGTAAAACTGTCAGGCATCATCCTTAGGACACATCTACACTATCATTGTGGTTCACTCCCTGTTTCACTCCTGGGCCCCTGATTGTCCATACCACTTACATGCTGGTTTGCCCCCAGGCCTCCTACATTGAGAAAATCAACTTGCTCCCTCCCAGAGGGCACAAAATTCCCACGTCCCAGCTCCAAAGACACAAGACACTCCACTGCTTGGTAGGTCAGACTTTTCTTCCTGAGGCGGTCAGGGTTTACTTCCTAAGCAGACCACGGATTGTGTAGGCTCACTGGTAGTCTTTCATCATACTAAGATACTAATTTTGCTGTGTTGCTTCATCTGGAGCAGATGAGCAGTTTTCTACAGGGCTGCTGGAAGGCTGCTCCAGGGCAAGCTGTGGGAAGAGCTTGTGGAGGAGGTGCAGCACTGAATGGCTGAAATCAAGGATTTCTCAGGAAGGGGGGAAGCGTTACTGCAAGTTGCTGATCGAAGAAGCCTGCAGTTGTACCGTGACTGTTCAGCATTTTTAAGGGAGAATATATGCCTGTTTCCTGGCTAGATGAGTGCTGCAAGGAGGGCCCACGTGTGGTTGCGCTGTACCAGAAGCAGCCTGCAACCCACCGGTGGGGCTGACTACCTAGCTGTGGGATTGCCCATGACCCCAGCATAACAAGAAGCCTGGGGGTTATCTTCAACCAGATGCCACCAGTGGTGAAACTCCAGCAGCAGGGACTTAGCATGGCCGATGACCAGAATACGTCTCGCGCAGCTACGTGCTGATACTGCATTGTTGTCATTATATTGCCATTACCACCTGAGCTGGTGCCACTAAACAAAGCCCAGCGGAGCCCACCCATGCTGCAGTTGCACCTTCAGCCGTGGCGTGGACGTGCTCCGCGTGGCAGATGATTATCAGCGTAACGATGCGTGATGTCAGCTGTCCCTCCTGCCGCCACCTCCTCACCCTCTGCAAGCATCTCGCATCCCCTCAGTGGATACAGCCCTTAAGTGAAACAGTCCACTGTTGTTTTAGCAACAGCCTACCCTCAGGAACACTGGTAAGGATTTTGTGTAGGCTGGCCAGCTCTGTTTTAACCACTACTCCGATAACCACTAACCTTGCTCTGAGCCAATTTTGTGGTAAAAAAAACCCTGTTTCTTCCAGAATCCTCACGCCCCTAGTAAAGATAGGGATCACCCCTGTAGCAGTGGCAGATTTCCCTACAACCCTCTGTCATAAAACCTGATTTTCTGTACGTTCACAGAAGGCTGCGTCCTTCACACGTAGAGATGCTGTCCTCCGTGGCATTGCTTTTGTGAGAGGTCTGTGGGATGCCCTGGCTTAAGAGGATGCCTGTCATATCTACAAAGGCTTCTGTACTGTATGCAGAACTACCTTTAAATAAATACACAAAAAGTCCAACCTAGGGGTCCTCAGCATTTTTATGTTCTACGTCGCTATAATCTCCTTTCTAGTTTCACACGTCCTCAAGAAGATCAGGTTTTGCCTGTTAAATTGGCTGATGGATGTGTTCTGTATACACTACTACATATTTCATGCATAATAAGAATAAAAACATCCTGCTCCAGAATGGCAACTGAATTCATTCATTCATTCTTTGGTCTGCATTTCCTTCACCTTTATCCCTTCTTTCTGCAGACTTTGACAAGTTTCCACAGCTAAAAAATCTGTACCCAATTTACACCAACAGACTGAAAAATCCACTGCTGCGTGCCCTTGTTTTTAATGGGAATAGCCCATCAGGGTGCTTGTTCTAACATGCGTGGTATGAATTTTGCACCAGCAAACAAATTTTTATCTGGCACGCAGAACTTATTCAAAAGGTATTACTTCTGCTGGGACTAGAGGCAGGAATGAGTCACATCTCTTTAATACTCAAGAAGTGCCCTGCCCCAAGGAGTGCCTCTGTTTTCCTCCCCTCCCTGTCTCGCGCGCTCTCTCTCAAGCCTTAATTGTCTTGAGTTATAAAGCTTTTGAGAAATCACTCTTAAAATTATGACTCCTGTTAAATTTAATTAGACGTGAACTCCAGCCAGGAGAGCAGGGGTAGTTTCATGAATTGTTATTCTGGCTGAAAACAGCAGGATTCCCTGACCACAGGAAGTTCAAAGGACCAGCAGCAAAAGGAGGAGATAACCTTCGTTCCCAGGCAACACCGGCTTCACTTGGGATGCCAGCAGATTTATGACATGAGCTTTGCTCTACTTACCATTTGGGGTGGGGCCTCTCACACTGATAAACAGTCAGGTTTCTACAGGGCTGAAGTTTGCAACAGCACCACATATTTAGGCACAGGCATTATGGCAACACGCATTCAGCGAATTTCAGGGTCTGCTGTCCCTGAAGCTGAATATTGCTCCTAAAAGAGGAGGTGTTGCCCCATGTCACCCATTTGGAAAAAAAATAAGATTCAGTGAGGTCACATTATTTTAACAAGAAAAATGTAGTAATATAGTAATATTTACAAATTTACAAACCCAGAAGTCATTCGGATCTGCAACACTTAAGAAAACAAGGGAACTTCATTTAGGCAATATTTCCTCTATATAAAAACACAGACAAAGCAAACTAACAACCTAAGCCTACAACAGGACAACCATAATTGTAAGTGTGTACTCAATAACAACCTGTGGCAGAATTCCCATTGACTTTACTGACCAAATTCTCACCCCACAGATTTTTCTCAAGCTGGTTCCTTACCTAAAAGTAATTTCAAAGTCATTTCAAAGATGAATAATGGTCTTTTATTTATTGGGCATCAACAGTGTATTTAGCGATGTATAAACATGCACAGCAGAGCCTTTGCCCAAAGGTCACCACAGTCTAGTCAAAATACAGCTAGAACAGATTCAGAAGAGCACAATAGCTCCCTAATATAAACATTGATCATATAAGCAGACAGATACAAATATGGAGACTGATGGAGAAACAATTCAGATGCTGCTGTTTAAAGGGTTCATGCATATACAGAAGGTTTTAGAAAAAAGCGAGGGAGGTCATATGACTCACTGTCAGGATGAAAGCCAGTTTGTTAGAAGGCACCAAGCTGGGATCTGTAAACACGTATGGTCTATGGTCAGGAGGGAATCTGGAGCAGCGTGAGAGCAAGATAAGGAAGGAATGTGTGAGCAGATACAGAGAGAGGGGGTCACGCAGGGCATCACTTGGGAAGGCAAGAGGCTCCAAACTCAGTGCGGAGAGACAGGAAAACCTGGAGAGAGGGAGTGTGAGGGGTGGTGTGGCAGGAAGGGAGGCCGGCTTCAGCAATAGGTGCACTTAGGGTAATCCATGATGGGAAGCAAGGACTTACGAAGATACAATTTCGATTCTTCCTGCAAGTTTTAAATACGGATGAGTTCTGTTAAAAGAATACATTTTGTCTTTTTTTTAAAGGGTTCAAGAAAAAGTTTCCATGTATGAATGACAGAACATCCCTCCCCTGACCTATTGATGTTGTCTCTTTAATACCTGCGAGAAGAGGGCTGATGCGCTGCTCACAGAAAGGAGCAACACAACATATTCCTGCATGCAATGTTCGTGCTTTTCTATGATTGTAACATGCATTTAGCAGAGGGCACTTTGACCCTGTACTGAGGATTTAAACTTCAGTGGAGCTGAGGTACAGCGTGAGCCTTAGCAGCAAAAACCAGTGCCTTGGAAGGCAACTCAGAAATTCCGGAGCGATGTAGGCATGGGTAGATGCAGGGCTGAAAGCAGACTTGATTGCTGCATGAAACACAGCAGGTTCACAGAGAGCCAGGATCCCATGGCGGCTCCCACAGCCTGCAAACAGGCAGTTTGTGCCCCCAGTGCGAGGGAGCAGGGAGACCCATCCAGCTGGGCACTGCCAGCCCTGCAACCACAGGAATCCCAGTTGGCACCAGGTAAAGAATATTTTTTTTCCACGCCTTCCTCTCATCCGTGAAAGCCCTCAGACACTGTCAGGAGGTCAGCAAACCACTGCCTTGCAGAAAAACAGCAAGCACAATGAATGGCTGGATGTGCCGGCACGAGTTGGCTGTAAGAGATGTAACAGAGAGCATTTTCTAAGTCATGCCCTATCCTGCATACAGCCATAGCTGAAAAACAGCTGGCTACTTTTCACAGAGATGAACATTTTAAAGCCAGAAGGAACTGTTTTGATAATGTAATTGGTCCCTGGCACAGGACAGACTATGTAATCTCACCTCGTAAATCTAATCTTGAATCAAACCTGTATTTTGTGGCTGAGTTAAAGTGTTAACTTTTGGAAACATAGGCAATCCCTATTTTACTTCAGACAATTCTATGACAGGGGTGGTTAAGAGCTTCAGGAGGAAAAGATCAACTTCAAAGGATCATTTTGGATCACAGATCTAAGCCAACAGTTTAACTTCCCGCTATCCCTCGGTTAGCAAGCAGTATGAGACCATCTCAGTCCTGTCCAGCTGTCAGAGAAGTGGGAGCTTGTATGGGACCAGCTGGGAAAGCTTAGGTGGGAAAAAAACAGATATGATAAAGGGATACTGAGGTGGGAAGCTTGTCTGTCTTTCTGGCTGTACTACATGATCTGACTTTTAGTCTCTTAACAAACCTTGTTTCTCTTTTATCCTTACATCATCCCAGCTACCACAGTTCTACCCCTGCATCCTGCATCTCACCTTGGAAAACAGTAGACACAAAAAAATGTCTTTCAACAAAAGAGAAAGCCACAGCAAAACGCCAAAGCATATTACACCCCCACTGTGTGGCTTGCAGCCAGGTGGGACGGTCTCAAGATCTGTTAGGAAGCATTGCTTAAGTAACAAACATTTGATCTTACAGACATAAAATAATGCATTCAAACAAACAGATAATGCATTCATATGCATGCTGTCCATCTCCTGACTCGCACGTGTAATGCTGGAATGTATTACTTTCATAAAATATGTCTTTTATCTTGCTGCAGCTAATAACAGATCTGTGGTTAAGAATTTTTCATGCATGCTCCATTCAAGTGGTTCTGCCTCAACAGAGAGCTGCTGTGCCGTTCCTCTCCCCTCGCAACCCTGGCCAGCCGGCATGGCCTGAGGGAGGGAGGCCTGGCACACCGGAAAACTGGCTGTTGCCAAAATTACCTTCTGAAAAGAGGAGGGGTAAGATGGGGCACGGCCACAAACCAGAAATCCTCATGGTGCTCCTCCTGCAGCATGGTCCCTCTGCCTCCAGGATAAAAGAGCTCTGACCAAAACAAGCAGGATTTTCCATTGCATTCGTCATCCCATCAGTGGGAAGCAAACTCCTGTCTCTCCTGAGCTCTGAAATGAGCTGGAAATAGCTCATTGTTGGTGCACAGTCAGCCTCTGGTGGGTCAAGGGTGGTGTGGAGAATGAGCTATTTGACCTGGTGTCCTCTGCTTAGTACGAGAAAAGGAAATTATTTTCATCTTCCATAGCCTGTGAAGTAGCACTCCGTGCTTATGGTACCTTGGAAGACATCAGAAGGTTAGGTACTGTCTGGCACCAGCTAGGTATTCTTATATCTAAATCTCAACTTAGACTAACAAATATAAATGTACATCTACTTTGCAGACATAATTTTTAGTGCTTCCACTTCTGCACAGTTGCACCAAGGGCTCCTGAGATGCAAAAGGACTGGAGACTAATTTCGGTGACTGGCACATAAGCTCACTTTGTACAAACATGCGGCCTGGAAAAACGTTTGATCTGTGGTGAAATAGGTTTGTTGCTTACACAGAAGAATTTGGCACAGAAATCCCTTTTTGGATTATAAGATTGCTATGTTTCTAAGCTGCAGTCTGCTCAAGACAACTTACCTTCTTTTTTGCAGCATGATCCATTTGTGGTCCCTTGCATTGTACCTGCCATCCTCACACACGTATTGAAGAACTGGGAAATACAGGCAGGCCCCCACCCCCCAACATATGAAATGAAACAACCCCAGTCCTTAATAAGCTCATTTGAATTCTAGCTAATTAAAAGGCATGAGAAGGGGGTAAGGATCTGGCCCTCTGCCCCCTCCCACATCACCTGGGAGAGCTGAGGTCCCTGCCCTGCTCCCCAGGCACCCGCAGCCTGCTTGGGAGGTCCAAGGAGGATGGTGTCTGTCTGCAACCTGAATCCTGGATGCTAAAAGCCACAAGAGCAGATTAGATAAAATTTCAACTCCACCTGCCGAGCCAAACTCATCTTGCATTTAAATCTGTTGATATCAGAGGCTGTGCACAAGGCATGGATTCGCTGCATTGCAGCTACCCACTGGATATCAGCGGTTGCTGTTTGCAAATATTGTGTGGTTTTATCTGCTTTATGTGTATCTGTCCTGGCTATGCTGGCCTCAGCCCACCTCCCTTTTTTATGTGATTCCTGGAGCAACACTATTTAACATCAACCCCATGTGAAACAGCGGGGCTAGGAAGGTACATGAGTGTGGAAAGTAGAAAGCTGATGTGAGCAAATTCGATGTGGGAAGGAGCATAGAGACTCCAGAGTTGGCCCAGGCTTGCTGTTCATCTAGCCCCAGCACTGTCCCTCCAGCAGTGATCTTCAGAGAGAATGTTCCCCACAAAAAAAAAAGAAAGTTTGGATAATTGCCTGGTGAATATGGTTGTAACGGTGCTAAGAATTGTGTGTGTTTCAGGAGGAGGGAAGGAATCATTTTCCTTTTCTCCTCTATACCAATGAGAAGTGACCTGAAACAAACAGTTAACGGCCTAGAATTCCATCTTTTGGTGGGAATCTTCCAGAGCCTCTGGTAGGTGACGTTTGAGGACCCACAGAGTAAACTTGCAAAGAAGAAACAAAAAGAAGGTGGCACATACAAGTTTCAATGTATTCCAAGACTTTACCTTGAAGCAGAGGCTGCCCACAGGTATTTCCTTCACACATTTAGGTGTGAGGGACTTTCAAGCCGACCCACCAGCAGTTTTTGTTCTGAGAGCATAGTCGCCTTCACAAGAAACCACATCAACATGCAAGCCAAACCCCCCCAGGACAAGCTATTTCCCATTTACTCTTTCCAAAGCTGCACTGGATCCGAGCTTTCCAAAGGGCATGCCCTTGTCCTGGGCTACGAGGGAAGAGTTTGCCTCTCACACCCCTGATGCAGCTCCCAGTTCCCACAAGGCTGTCCCAGCACGGGGCAATGGGTGTGGAAGGCAGGCAGCTTCCACCCTCCCATCCCCTCACTATCAGTAAAACATAAATTATTCACACTCGGTCACAGGTAGGAACATGCCATCTGGATGGCTGCCTGGGTTTGTTCTGCCACCGATGGCTGCAAGTAATTAGCAGTTAGCCCTGCAGAGAGCACGAGGTACTATTTTTACGGGTCTAGCAAGCTGCGATTATACAGAGACCACAATAAAGGCAGAAAATAACCCACACGGCCAATTGCCAATGGAGAGGGAGTGCTCTGCAGCATGGATCCAGCCAGCTTTCCACTTTCTAAACTCGAGGAAATGCCTGCTTCCCTCGGCACCTATGGGTCCGCCCCGCTGCGGCGTTGCACCAGAGAGCAAAAGCGCTTGCCACTCTCTATTTGCACACCCTCCAGCTCCTCCCCACCGTTCACTTGCCTTCCAGACTGAAAATGACTGCCTGGCTTGGCAAACACATTGCCAACAACAAAAAGGAGAGAGAGAAAGGGCGGGGGGGGGAGAAAAAAGAAAAAAAGAAGAAAAAAAAAGGCTTGTGGTGGTATAAAACAGACCCCTGCAGCAATGGGGCTGGGTAGGAGCAATGCCTGCGCTGCCAGCCAGTGTGGTGCTGGGAGCGGGTGGGATGGCGTGCAGTCGTCCGTGGGACTTGTGGAGATTGAGGAGGTGTAACTTTTATGGGGGGATATAAAAAAGCACACACACAGGGCAATCAGAAACTCTGAACCCTGCGCGCTGTACATATTGTAGGCGTTAACATTGGCTCCAGCAAATACAGGGCGGGCGAAGGGGAAAGACGAGGATAAGTGGGAACCGTCAGCGGTGCCAGGAGGGAGAGGGTAAGCTCTGGCCAAAGAGGTGCGGGAGGGTCAGACTGGGGAGCCGCTGGCCCTTGCTGCTGCAACCTGCTGCCTGTGTGGGCATGGGCAGGAGAGCCAGCAGGCAGCAAGGCAAAGCAGCTCTGATTTTAGAGGCACTGAACATGCCCCTGCCCACAGCAGAGGCTGAGAACGCCCAAAGAGTCAGAAACTGGGACGGTGCAGCACCTGGGGGTCTAATGAGGGTGGTATCTCTGAGGAGAGAAGGACTGAAATAAATAATTTGGGGTTTTGCTATCTTTTACCCCACTTTCCCCCATTCTTGTACAATTGTCATTGAGATAAATGAATAATCTGTCACCTTAGTTCCTCCACCTTGTTATCAGTTTAAGAGGAGGCTCTTCAAAGATGCCTTAGTGAGCCGCATTTGTTTTCACTGGGATTTATAGTTACTCAGGCAGCTACTTTAGAAAACCTCTGCCTGGCACCAAGGGATATGGATCCACCTGGGAGCCCAAAGAGCTTTGGTAAATGACACCCAGTGGATAAAGTGCTGAACTTCCTTTCACTGGCATAAATTGTTCACTGAGGATATCTTACCTCTCCCTTCTTTAAAGGACACCAAGGGGAGAAAACTCCCCTTATTTACATGACCCTGACACACATGTGTTTAAGCACAGACAGTCAAAGGCTTCTGTAAGTTTGACCCGTGATTTCACCCAGGCCATACCAAACTGATTGTTTCTCCCTAACATGTTAGTATATGCAATGCGATAAAGCATGAGTGTTATCAGACCATATTTCCTTTACAGAAACAGCCACTCAGCCAGTTGCCCAGGGATGCTCCAATTACGTCACTACTATACAAAATAATTTAACTTACTCAGAAATTACATAGATTGTTCCTGCTGAGGTTAGGCTGTGTTTAATGCAAGATAATTAAAAATTTTTCCGCATCCTGCATGCCTATTAAAGTGCTCTAATTGTATCTGCTAGGAGAGTGCCTTTGCAGAGAGCTCATTCGGTATCGGCAAAGTTGTGAGACACCGAGGCCCTTTTCTGGCTGTCAGTGGGAGTAGCTGCAGTCCCAGTGATTAATGCAGCTATTAAGTTACAAGGAAAACTCTGCATTTGACTGTCCTCTGACTCAGCCATAAACAAACTTGCTTTATCTCTCATTCTCCAGCCTGGGCCCCCTCCCTCGCTCCTTTTTCCACATCAACAAAGGAAAACATGGGACAAGATGAAAGAGCTGGGCTAGGGCTTTCATTAGCATGCCATGCCAAGGAAAAATGGTAAGAAGCTCAGGGAAGGGCTCACTGCCCAATTCATACCTCTAACCAGTGCTAAGGTGTGCAACCTGAAACAACACAATTGGCATGTAGCATTTAATGACATTAAGTGTTGATGCCTCCTGCCAATACCAAGTGTCATCCTTGAGCGCTGTTCTCGGACCCGCTCTGGTTTTAATCCTGCCTTACTTCTGACCATGCTCTCGCCCTCAAAAGGCACATGATCAGTGTAGGAAGAGAGCAAAGCTCCCTGCTGCCCAGTTCAAGCGCTGCCTGTCTAAACAAAACCTGTCTTTCACGGTAATGCCCTTTCCTGACGCTCTCCGGGACCTTGCCGCAGCAGCCCAAGCGGGCAGACACGGCTCTCATCAATGGTTCAGCCCCAAACGGGCTGAGTGGTGGCTGCAGCCCGACAGCCGAGCAGCCCGGTTTGGAGACCCGCTCTGTAGGCTGCCCCGGGGACCTCTGGGGAAGAAGTCTGCAAGGGCTCATCGTGTTCTTGCTGTGTTTTGTAGCATGGAGCTCATAAACCCATCCTGCTGAATGCCTCTGTTGAAAGCTTTTTATTTCAAACCACTTTATCAAATAGCCTGTCACTTGGTCTTAACTTTATGAATGTCTCTTCCTAAACCTGCTTAAACAGATCTTTTACTATGCCATGTAATAAGGCAGTACTTTATCAGGAGGTTTCAGTGCATACAGAATAGTTTACAGCAGCTGAGGAGCAGGCCAAAATACATTTATAGTTCTACTATTTATTACTTTTCATTACTGTGGTTTTTTAATGCACTGTGTATTCAACCTGAAAAAACAATATAATCCAAGCAAACAATACTGATAATGAGCACCGAATAGCAACTTTTATATCGCAGAAAGGTCAAAACCAAGCTAGATGTCATCCCTTGCCTGTAGAGATTACAAGTGACAAAGCAGATGAAAGGGGGAAGGAGGGAAAACCCATACCACCACTGCAATGCCCAGTAAGATTTTGCTTGTTAAGCCGCCCAGCTAAGTTTCTGTTACAAATTTTTTCTCACTAGTACATTAAATTTTTGTATGGATGAACGTATCCTTTTATAACTAGTCCCAACCTGTTACACTCTTGGCTGGCGCAATAAAAGCAGCACTATCTTCCATCTCGGGAATGGACAGGGAAGGATGGCGTCTCCGGGTGACGTCAGGAGAGTCCAACCCTTTCTGCTACGAGGCCCAAGACTGCGACCCACTCCCACGGTTGTGTGTAAAACCAATCCTTTAGGATACTGCTTCCACAAGCCCTGTCCTACCCCGCCTCTTGCCTCCTTTTTCCCACTGAAGCAAAAAGGCAAGCAACAGTTCCCCGCAGATGTTCGCGCCTGCTGAATTTCATTATTTATTTCATCCATTTTCTTATTTGAAAGCCTTCTTATCTGGCCGGGGAAGATGCTGAGCCATTCCTCCACAAGGGACCCTTTGCGCCCAGCTCCCACTCAGCCCCAGATGAACCACAATGCGATCTTGCATAGCAGCGTGGGGTAATGATAATATTTCTTCCTTGTCCCCACCTTTTGCTACTAAGCTGCTACACTCTTCTGGGGAAAGGCTGCCTCTCATTAAGCTACTTTACAGCCAAAAGGGCCCCCGAACTTGTTCAAAGTCCTTAAATCTCACCACAATGCAAGAGACAGTACTACTACAATATTTACGAATGAAGGAGCAAGCCCTGCCATGTCTTGCTCTTCCTATCTGCTATGTTCTTATCATCAATATGGAGCAAGACAGGCTGCTGTGGTTACACAGAGCCTCCTGAAAGAGCAGAGGCCGGAGTGAGCTGCAGGAACGTGCTCCCCTCTCTCCTTACTGTCACAGGTGCCCGCGGTCGCCTCCCCAGCCATCTATCTGCCCGGAGCTGGCACAGGATCCTCTCCAGTTGTGTCCTCCCCACCACACTGATGCACTCTTCAGAGAAAAAAGCTTAATAAAGCGAGAAGTTTCAGATGCTTTTTTAACAACTCTTCTTTTCAAATCACGTTCCCCACGCTGTCTGCTTCTGCCACAGACTGGTGTGACAGCATCAAATGGATGACTTGTGTGGGCAGTAGCGCATGACCCTACTATGCTTGGCACCCTCCAAAAATGAGAAATGATCCCATTGAGCTTTACAAAAGCAAGTCCTCTGCCACGTAAGTAAAAGGTGCCTATGCTGTTTTTCCCATGCCTGTGTCTGCAAATAAGTTACATTACAGAGTTTGCAACTTAAACCATGTGGTCAAGAAGAATCACTGCAGACAATGACCAAATTGCCTGTGGCAAAGCAGAAGGAATGGTGCTCCACAGGGGCAGCTGCAAAGCACTAACAATGCTGTCAAAATGCTCATTAGCACCTGGAGCATCCAGTACAGTATTGGTAAACCAGAAACCATCACAAATAAGGGATACAGCTGATTTTGTTCAGATCTCCTGAGGCTCCAAAGGCCATGGACATACACAGCCTAGGGTACAGTCCGAGCTGTGGGGATCAGTACCAACTGCTATGCAAGGGGATGCTTTAAGAGATTAGTTTTATATAATCTACTTCTCAGGTTGATCCCTTTCCTTATACCCTAGGCAGATGCAGTGCCATGAACAGAGAAGCTAAGCAACAGATGCTGTGAACAGGAACAAGCTTATCTAATGAGAAATACAAGGTTGGTCCATCAACCTCAGCATCCAGGCTCCACTGGGTAGTCAAGGGCACATACCTATAGAGCTGCATATGTGCAAGGCAAGTGCAAAGCAATACTTCCCCAGGTCTCAGGCATCCGCTGAGCCTTGAGTTAGATGCTGCACCAGAGGAGCGACTGTTTTAACTCAGGTGCAGTAGATTCTCTTTCATGAATTTATTCAATCATTTTCCATGTAAACCTTAAGTATCTGATGCACCCTAGGCCATTGAAGAAATTCTCAGAGAGTGGCTATTCTGTACTTCTCTTTATCCCAGACACATTTCTCTGTACTTTTTCCAGTTTTACAAATTTGTTTTTGAGACAAACTAAAGCCACAGATGTACACTGTGATGTGCTGACGCCTTCACTTCTGTTCACCACCTCCTTCCTAAAAATGATTTTACTTTTGTTTTAAATAAGGATCATCCAGATTTTCACAGCTCAGTCATAACCCCAGACCTCATCCTTGTGTGGCAACCACCAGCCTGGTACCCATTGCAGTATACATAAGGTTGGGATTGTTTCCCCTCTCCTCATCAGGTGCATCACCTTGCACTTAACTGTACTGTATTTTATCTGCTATTTCCTCATCTAGTCAGTGTCACAAAGCCCTTCTGCAGCCCTTCATGATCAGCCCTCAACCTCCTTACCCTGATAGCTCAGAATCACCCACAGGTATTCTCACCTCACTGCTCACCCACTCCCTGATCATTTACAGATATGTTGAACAGCACAGACTCAGGAGAAACACCGCTGATTTCCCTCTGCGGCCATGCTTCTGCATTCACTTTTCCTTCCCCGAGGGATGACATCTCTCACAGCAATTGGTGAAGGCTTCTTGTTTTTCAGTAATTCTTTAATTACCATAGCACTAATCTTCCCTTTAACTGACTTTGCTCTTTCAGTAATTACGCCATGCGGGTATTTATGGCTGCAATGGACATGGAACAACAGATCCACCAGAGTACCTATAAAAATTAGGATTGATACTCCACCCAAACGCTGACTTGGGCAATAAACAGCAAACCTACATCCACACATGCACATCATCTCCCAGTTCAGTGCAGCTTTCCGCAGAAGTCCACACACTGCTCCTGGAGGACTCATTCTCCCACTGGACCGCTGGTTTGAATGCCCAACATGTTTGCCGGTGCTGCATTTGCCAGCGGTGACCACTTCTTCCCTGTGACTGAAGTCTGGTCCAATCATTCATTGTCATTATTAACTGATTTCTGTAATTACAGCACCAGATCCCATCCCTTCCCCAG
The DNA here is from genome assembly GCF_947461875.1 of Haliaeetus albicilla. Lineage (NCBI taxonomy): Eukaryota > Metazoa > Chordata > Aves > Accipitriformes > Accipitridae > Haliaeetus > Haliaeetus albicilla. Next base: position 16,227,985 of record NC_091503.1, on the reverse strand, counting down.
AGAGCAACCAACCAACCAGCCGAGCAGAGGGGTAGCAGGCACGCTGCAGCAGGGTCTCTCCGCGGAGAGACCTGGCCTTTCTCAGTCCTGAAGGCATTCAACCGTCAGGCCAACTTGCTGTTCAACCCTTAACAGCGGCTGCAAAGCGGGACCAAACACAGAACCGCAGATGAAATACGTTTCCACACTTGCTTGAGGAATGCCTTGCTTCTCCAAGGATTAAGGCACTCAGCAGCGGCACAGTGTCTGCATGCGGGAGACGGGCTCTTCTGGCATGGAGAGTTCATCAGATTTAGGACAGGTCAGATACACGTTCTTGCCCAAGAAACATGCAAGAGACATGCTGATTCCACACAGCCCCCTCCCCGCTACTCAGAGTTCGCAGACGCATCTCAGCATTAAGTGCATGCCTACACACAGTCATTAGCAGGTCAGAAATATTATGGTGGGATAGCTTTTCATGCATTAACTTAGAACAGAAAGAATTAAGAAATATATCTATTATTTTCTTTCAGAAATGTTAAAACTCTCACACTAAGTGCTACACATTTGCGTGCGTTTTTCTCTTTTAAGATACTTCTGTATTTGTGCCAAGGCTGTTGAATTTTGTAAATATGTTAACATTATTTGTATTATCTTCACTTTTCAGCCAGAGAAAATATCAAAAGTTACTTTTTTTTAATTGTCTAAATATTCATAGCTGGATATGCCCTACATACTAGACTCATGAGGTCTACATTAATAAATTGTGGTTGGAAGGAAAAGGACATTTATGGCACATTTTTACACAGAACCATTTTCACTGAAAGAGATAAAAAATAGTGGGGATTTTTCTTACAGTGACTCAAGAGTTGGAAAAATACCATCTGTCTTCATTAAAATTAAGAAACATGATATTTTCTGACCTCGTTCTGCATTGACTTTTTTTCTGATTGACCTCTTTGATGATAATTGTTTTTATACTTCATTTTATACTTCTGCAGATCAGTGCAGACAAGGTCACTGCATCTCTCTGTAAAGAAAATATGTATTAATCCCTGCATTAATACCTACACTCATACATGACTGCCCATACCTTTCTGTGACACTGTGATATTTACTGTATCAAATAAGTATTGCTATCCAAGTACTAGTTAAGTAAGGCTTTTAGGTATCTTGGTCATATTCATGCCAAATGTTGTTTTCACATGTACCTACACAACACACGCTCCACTACCGACAAATATGACAATGCATTAAACCTTTCTGATAGGTAGTCAGTATATTTCAGGTAACTATGAGAAAGTAAGGGGAAAAGGAGATGCGATTCCTGCTGTTATATCACTGTTTCTCAGCTTGGCCCTCTGGCATTTCACCCTTATGCAAGACCTTGAAGGACTGCTGCCTTCAAATAATTAAGATCAAATGCATCCTAATGATTTTCCCCTGTTAATCCAGGCCTGAGTGCTCACAAGAATGGTGTTTTGTATTTGTATTTTGAAATCCCTTGCGCAGGCTTTAGAAGAGGCAGCCTTCTGCCAGTCTTCATGTCATCTTCCAATAACTTACTACCAAAAGGAAACCACCAGGAAAGACTGGAGTTCAGATGTTCTGGAGAGTTAGTTTTCCATCTTTTATAAAAGAATTCATGGAAAAAACTACCAAGAAGGACCATAAAAAATAATCCCTTTTTTCTTCAACTGGCTTTAATCTCTCCCTCACTTTCAGCGAGGACGACTCCCAGTGGTGGTCCCAGATCAGATGCAGTACATGAAGCAGCTGCATTTCAGAGCACAGTAAATCACTTGCAGACATCCAAATTGGCCACAGATGCAGAGCCAGCTCATCCAACAACGTACGGGACAGTAACGCTCAAGAAGCAACTTTAGTTTCATCAACTAAGGTAGCTTGGGTGACGCCTTTGCCTGGAGCACCGCGCTGGCTTCTGTTGCAGCCAAAAAAAAGCTGCTGACTGCGGACAAATCATGGAACAGATTAAGAAGTAGCTGAGCTGACGCATGTGCTTTGTATATCGTCTTCTTTCAATGTACGATTTGATCCAAACTCCTCAAGGCATCAAATGGTGGACTGGGGACATGATTTGTTTTCTCCTCCATTATAAAAAAGAAAAATCCACAATATATTTTTTGGAAAGATCAACTTGAAGTGATGCATGCACACCCAAAAATACAGAAAGCACCACGTTCCAAATTGCATAAACATTCAAGATAATATTTTTTTTAAAGTGTGCTTTTTGATATTGCTTCACAAATCACATATGCAGATAATGGCTTCATGTTATCTTACAACAGACAACCAAAGTTTTGCCAATACACCTGCACAGTGCAAATGGGAAATGTGCTTGGCTTTCCCCAATATCAAAGTACCCTGTGCACCACTACTCTTATACTTCCCCAAACCTGATAAGAGCATGTGTGCAGCACTTCAAAAGTTAAAAGGTTTCTTTAATATCAAACTGCAGGGAATGGAGAATGGCATTTCACATCTTTCAAGAGTGTCTGCTCTGGCTGATCACAGTCATGCTACAACCTCCAAACCAGCAAGAAGACACAGTAGTGATTTGCAAGGAGCCTGAAGTCTGTAACTAGTTTTTAAACTATTTAAATCAGAGGGGAAAAAACAAAACAAAACAAAACAGACAGTTGTTTTTACTTACGGTGTTTTGCAAACACACCGAACACTTGCAAATCCCACCATAGTTCAGGGGCAGGGGAGCTGCTGGAAAGACCAGCAGTACCTTTCTGAATGGTCTGTGGCATCTGCCAGGGCACAGTATGGAGATTTATGTTAAGAGGGGCTTTCAGTGTGCAACGAGTATAGGATTCAGTCTAACACCTCCCCAGAGCCTCCTGCAAACTGTGGGAGAAGCCCCTTCACTTCCATGGCTGATGGGTCAGTACCACAGAAGACCAAACCAAACCAACCTGCAGAGAAGAAAGGAAACAGCAGAAGCATGTTGCCAAGAGCTGGAGTGCTCTCCCAGGGGCTGGAGCATCCAGCTTCTGGAGGAACAGCCATTGCTGGTACCAAATGACAAGAGCCAGGGTGAGGCGAGGCATTTGCGATTCAAAGAGATGATTGCGCCAGAGGCAGAAATGGAAGCCAAGTAAAGCCTCCGCTCTCCCGACCTGAGCACGACAGCAGAGGAAGGAGTTGACACCAAGTAGGTTTCGCTTTACTAAAAAGATTTTTTGTTTTGTTTTGTTTTTAAATCGACTTGCCTGCACCTGTCAGGGAGAAACCATCAACTCAGTATAATCACAGAGATCTAGAGGGCAGCTCCTCCAGGATCATCCATCACACCCTGGTCCGGAGGAGTTGAAAAAGTTGTAATAAACACAATGCAAGCAAGCAAAGGCTAGAAGGCAAGATCAAAAGGTTTACCCGGCATGCCTAGCTATGGGAATGGGGAGTGCAGCTGCGTACATGAAAGGGTTACACCCAGAAAATGAATACGATTGCCAAGCAGGGTGGAAAGAAATTCTGTTTACAATTGCAAACCCTCATGCTTCCATCATCAGGTGTTACAGAACAGGAATCATTCCCTGCAAAATTTTCCAATTACCTTCCTTGACTTTTTCTGTGCGTAATTTCCTTTCTTATTATTTGTTTGGAAAGTTCTTTTCTGGAGTACTGTTCCCATGCAAACCAAGAATTAAAAAACCAAAACCCCAAACCCAAAAAACTCTGATATCATAGGATGAGCTGTATGCCAGTTCAGACAGGATCATAATGGAAAAAAAAAAAGCCAAAACCCTCAACTATTTGCTCTGATTCAGGTTCAACTTTTCAGCTTCACCTATAACAAAAATAGTGATAACTTCCTGTGTCTTTATAGAAGGTCCAATTCATGGAGTCATTTGAAGTTTTATTACCAAAAAAAAAAAAAAAAAGGCATTTAAAAAGTAAAGCAAGCTGCCATTGCTTTCCTTTTTCCCAGAGCATATGCAAGTTCTGAATACACCTTTATGCTTTTAAAGAGGTGGTCAACTTGAAAACAAAATTTATAAAAGGAAAGAAAGAGGAACACAGAAGTACTTTGAAAAACAACCACCAGGACAGCTGCTGACTTAGCAATGGCTGATATTTTGAGGTCTGAGAAGCTTAAGATCAAGGTCTTCCAGAAGAAAGCATTCAATACGGCAAAGAAGAGTTAAAAAGGAGAAAAAGAAAGGAACCAACACGAATCCCTTTGAGGCCAGTACATCACTGAAGACAAGACAAGGACTTTGCTGATCCTGGAGGCCATTTGCTGGGAGGGAACTCAAACTCCTCCTGTTACGAGATAAGGTTAAGAAAATCACCAGCAAATATCTGCATTGAAATACTACTACTAATAATACAGTACTCTGCTTTCCTGGGATGGTTTGAAAGCTTGCCGTATTTTTATTGGACTTTCCAATGATGTCAGTTTGAGGCAGGGCTTAGGCGAGTAATTGCTAAAGGGTGAGTCTAAAAAGGGTATAATTACTGCAGGGAGTGTCTGATGTGGGAAAGTGGCATTCCGGCTGAAGAGATAGACGGGCCCGTCTCTCCTGGGTCCTGATGAACTTACCGCATGAGTGTTCCCGGCCCCATGCAGTTAGTTACAACTGTGCAACGCCACTGACCTCAGTTATTCTTCAGCAATTACTCAGGCAAAAGCAATTTCATGTCTGGCATTATTCACTGTCACAGTGCTGGGAATGCAAGCACATCTTAAACCTTTAAGATATGTAGCCCTCAAGTTATTGCATCAGGCGATGGTTGCAAAACAGACAATTGCTGACTTCAGTAAGGTTGCATGGGTGTAACTGAGAACAAAATTTGGCCTGTAGCATTTGGAAGGGTTTCACTGTAACTTGCGAGAGGGATGTGGAAGAATCCTCATTTTGAAATAGCAGAGGAAGCACTACCTCGCCTGCTGTCCATCTCCTGCCCGCAAAAGCTGCCCAGCCTCCTCTTACAAATGAGAGGAATTCCAGGTGTCACTCAAAAAATCCATCCTCCTTCCAACTTCTTTAAATTCACCTCTCCCAGAAACGCTGACAGCTACCAAACCGGGCCTGTAAGTACTCTGTACCAAAACTCGCTCGTAGCCCTGAACCACGTAGCTGCTCCTACACCCATGCCCGTCGAGCCATTTGCTTCACTCAGCTTTTGGGTCTTGCCATTGACAAAGGCTGGAAGAGCTCTGCAGCTTTTTTCTTTTAGACACGCCTGTATAGCACCGCGGCCCCTGACCAAACTGCCAAAAATTGTCTGAACGCGAGATGTCTGGGCAGCACAGCCTCATCCAGAGCACAAGCCGTTCAACCCCCTTGTCTTGTGCAGCCTTATGAACGCTGCCAGACGCGATAGCCTGGGAGCCACTCAGCGATGCGAGGCTACAGCTACCCTGGGAGTAAAACAGCTCTTAACAAGCTACAGTTTTGACATGCCTGCTGTTAAAGTCCTTCCCACACAAATCTTTGCATCTTTTGCCTGTACTGCCCCTTGCGTCCAAAGCAAACTCCCAGAAGAGATCACCCACTGGTGGCTTCTGCAAGAGCCGCTGTGCTGGTCTGGGAGCTTACATCTCCTCACCGTCCTGGCTAACGTAACTATGAGATAGCAAAAAGCATCAGCAAAGAGCTGGCTCAAGTCTGAAGGTGCTCTTACCGTGCACTGACACCCTAAAGGCACACACGGCTGACAGCATAGCACACACTGACGGCTCTCTGCAATCCACGCCTTGTGTTGAAGGATTTCGGTTGCGTCACCTTATTTTTCTCCCTGACTTGTTCCCTTTCCTTTCGGTAAAAAACTCATAGTTTCTCCTGGCTGCACTACCAACAACAGGCGCTTTCAAGACTTGATTAAAATGCACTTCATTTTCATTTAAGCCTTGCCACCAAACTAATTTCATTACTCTCAGCTCCCATTTCTAACACTTTCAGCATCCCAGTCAGTACAAAGCAAGAGAACATCGCACCACCCAGCCTCACCAGCTGTCAAGAAAAAGTACTCATTAAACATCTTTCAAAGCTATACACAGGGCAATGCAAACAGCACAGGTATTGTTAATCCCATACAAATGGTAATCCTTTAATTCAGCACAGTACAACCCATAGGCAGCCACAGGGTACTTAGTGTAATTGATGGACTCCCCAGAAAAGGGCCTGGCTGGTCACAGAAAGCTGACATCTCATTTCTATTTAAGTGGAAATCATTTAGCAGTAGCGTCTGTGGGCATCGCTACTGGTTTCCCCAAATGAAAAAAGACAAGAGAGAGTTCCTGGTTCATCCGTGGGAGGGGAAATAGTCCATAAAACATGTTTGACAGGGACTTGCCAGTATCTTGGGAAAGTTTTATATTTGTTTAAGTACTTGGAAAGCAAACGCTGAAGGTAAGTTAAAATTGTTTTGCAACTCCTTTAAGCAATAACAAATTTTGAGTTTGTTTGGTTGTTTTTGTTGGTTTTGTGTTGTTTTTTTTTTTAAACAAACACTTCCATTGTAGGCTGGAGCTTGTTCAACTCTGAGGAAAGATCAGGACTGGCTTTTCTTTCCACTATCTATCATGTGTATAATGTTGAAGTACATCTTAATGCAAGCACTTTGAATGACTGAAAAAGGCCATTAAAAAGATGGTATTTTCTTCTTTTGCAGTATTTTTCAGTGCTATAAGCAGTAATCATCAGAAGCTCAGGAAAAAGAAAAAACACATGTAACTGACTCTTCTGAACTGTTCTTTTAAATCCTTTAAAAACAACTCTGAAGGAACCACTTACTTTCTCCTGCTGCACCAATCCTAATGTGCCAGAACACCCAAAATGCGACACATTGAAGAAACGGTGCGCCTGTCTCCCCTACACAGCTGCAACCTCTTCAGACCAGTTTTAAGCCAGCCTTAAAGCTCAACTGCCATCAGTTGCACCGGGAGTTGAGCCTTTAGCAGGGCTGAGCCCTTGGTCTGGTCCCTACCCATCCCCAACAATGACTCGCACCCTGTGCTGCACTGATGCTCCTGATGTCAGGGAGGCAAGTCACTGCAAATCTGCCACCTCAGCCACATACCCCTGCAGGGAGTGGCTTTTCAGACAAGCCAAAACTGCCCTGAAAAGAGTCGCCAGCTCTCCCTCCTGTTTCTTTGTTTTGCCCCATGTGTAGCTGGTGTGTAGTCTATGGTGAAGGTGAGGAGCTGAGGTCAGGCTGGACCAACAAGGGAGGGGAACTAGCAAGCGGTCAGAGCGCGGCGGATAGATCGGTGTCAGCATCTAGAAGGAGCAATGGTGCAAAAGGGGTTGGAGAACCACAAAGCGACAACCCCTTCTCCTCTTCCTCAACTGCTCTTTCCCATCTAGCTGTGTCTATCCAGACCGTTGCTCCATCACTTGAGCTATCATCACCTCCAAAGAACAACCGTTTCCCACATTCGCTACTATTAGAGCAAAGCAAGTCGTATAAACAGCGTGTTTCACGCAGTGTGGCATTACCTCCTTATGTTTCCTCGAGGGCCCAAATATTTGTCAGACCTGAGGTCTACCATGCATAGTGGTAGCTCTCGAGTCCACAGAAAGGCCTGTTTGTAGCCCAAAGAGACGCAACGCTCTGCAACACATGCACACTTACGCTCCACAAGTTCATGCCTGTCGAGGACTGCAGAATGAGAAACCTGATGAGGACAGAGAAAAGAAACTTGAGGAACTGCTTGTCCTAACCAGAAGTATAAAAGCATGAAAAGCAACACCTTATCTCAAGCAAACAAACTAGAATCTTTCTTTTAAACAGCAACAACCAGCAAACCCTCCACTCCCCATTTCTAGTCAGCATCAGCCATCATCTAGTCCTGCCGACTCACAGGTCTCCGGGCTCCGTGCATCCCAAACGCAAACCCTTGTATGCAGACCAAAACTGGTCCTCTTACCACCTCAGAGCAAACCTTACCCCAAACAACTCTACGCACCTGACCCCACCTCAACACTCAATCCTTACTATATCTGGTGAGAAGGCTGCTCACCCAGCCCCACCTCTCCAAACCTTGTCTCCAACCTGCTTTGACTATTTATAGGCTAACAGCAACATTACCGATATGATGACTTCAACTTATATACCTTACAAATACTAATCTGCACAGCAAAGAAGCCAGAAAGAAATTACACCTTTTCAGACTTGCTGTCCAGATCCCTAACCAAAGTGTTGGTAATGGACCTGCAACATCTCCTTGCTCAGAATTCAGCATCATTTTTGATGGTACAAACGTTCACTCAGACTTTGCAGAGCTGCCCATCCTGAGTCCCATCCATCTTTCAGGCAACGCACAGCAGGGCTAAGGATAGAGGGGGATGAACAGGTAATTTCATTTCTGGATCCTGCAAGTACCACAAAACTAGGCTGACTCTGGACAGTACCAGCTTGGCAAGCTGCTGGCTGTACCTGATCATAGGTTTAGACTAGGGAGTGAAGGGGCTGAAGAACCAGCTTTGTTTCTTGCTCATTTAGGTGCCAGAGGATTGGGATGACAGGTGCTGCTGATCATACAGCCCAGGATGATGCCTGGGGAATACAGGACTTTCCTGTTTCAGGGTAAGGCTAGAGTTGGAACTGGGGTTAGTGCTCAGGGCTGGAGGCTCTGAAAAGCTGGATCTGCCCCGATGAGTTAGTGGCAGGGCTGCAGCCAGCTACAGAGAACCAGCCCTGGCTGAGTCTGGGAGCGGGGTTCATGCTAGGCTTCGAGGGTTAGGGCTCGGATTAGGTAAAGGAATGAAGAGCAGGAATGCCAAGTAAATGCTCTGGATCCAGCATTTCTGTCCTCAGAACCAAGCTTTCTGTCCTCATACCCCCATCACTGGCCCTTCATGCCAGCCCTTCGCCCCGGGCTAATGCCAGGAGGAGGGTCACTGCCCATCTTTCATCCTCCTCTGCAGCAACCCAGTATAGCCTGCTGTGAAAAGGGAAAGGGGAATAAAGGGGGGGGGAATAAAGGCGGGGAGAAAGGACACACAAAAAAACCCCAAGCAATACCTGCCAACTGCAAGTCCTGCCCAACAATCCCAGCCCCATGGCCTTTGCAAACTCCAAAGCACACATGAATCTCCGGGCTAGATTAGAGACAGAGTCTTAAATCTAGTGCTGTAGGCTAGGTCTAGCATTCACGTTGTTGCTTAGGAGAGCTTACAGTTCCACACAGGCTGCAGAGGTTGGAGGCAGGTTGTTGCATGTCAGGAAGAAGGGCCAAGTTTGTTCTTATGTCGAGCCTTTGAAAATAAACAACTGGGGGTGGGGGGAGCAGCTGTCAACGATGCAAACTGTGTTTAGGCTAGTGATTGTGGCAAAACAATTGCTAACTATGGCATTACACAAAAGATTGGCGTTTATGCCCATGAATTTGGAGAGTTGCGCAACAGCATCCTTGCCATTTTTTAGATTCTCACCGTAAGTCTTCATACGTATGGGGGGAAATAAAGTCTCCTTGGTGTTTGCCATGTGCCATCTAGAACCTCATCCTAAACCCAGCACTAATACCATAGCTGCAGCCCCTGCCTGGCCCAGAACAAATTATGCTGCTATCACCTCTAAAAGTATAAAACTTTGCCCAAGAACTACAAACTCAGGAGAAGAAAAAAAAAAATCTAGGTGCCACGTACACATCCATTGAAATTTATAGAAAGTTATGTAGAGAATTGAAACATGATTAGCATCTTTGATTTATTAAGGGAGCCTTAACGCTTTCCAACATAGTCTGAGCAAGAACTTACTTCTCCCTCTAGAGGTTATGAAAATTAGCACAAGGAACATAAGATTGTGTCAAGACCAGGAAAGTAACAAGATGCTAAGACAGAGGGTCAGCGTTTTTGCTTTGAAAGTCTAGTAGCATTTTAGAAGGACCAAAATTACAACTGGAAAAACAATGAGTTATAGTTATGTATTTATTTTTACAGCAATGCCCTAGAAAGTTCAAAGTAAATTCTCAGTTAGCTTCTTGCATTTAAGCAACCTGTAAAGCTGTTTATCATGGACTATTTTTAAAGTTCACTGAGAGTGACGAAACAGTTTCTTTAGGTCCTTCTTCACTCACTGAGTGTCCAAATCCTTTTGTTTCCTCAGCAGGGAGAGATGAGGACAGGCAGGTCCCCATAACCAGACAAGAGACCCACACACACTTTCCCATCCCAGTGGTTCCCTATCATTCTGCAAGTGCACCCCAGGGGAGAAGCCCAGGGCGAAGGGCACACAGAGACAAAGCACCTGCCATGTTCTGCATCTCTGCATCGTATTTACAGTATCATATTCAAACTGGCTGTGCAATTTTGCAGGTACAAAAATATCTTGCATTGTACAAAACAGCAGGTAAAGTTTCAGCTGGACAACCAAATAAGCAATCCGGTATTCTGGAATCCATCTCTCACCTTTGCACCCCTTTATCATTAGCTTCTCCACCAGCTGTGACCAAAAACTGCAGGACACATCAGTCCTCAGAAAATGTTGGCCTCACTTCTTTTATATCTCAAAGGAGCACAGGTGTGACTCTTGCCTGAGCACACATGCCAAAAGCAAGCATGCAGCCTGCCACGGTTAGTTTTGCACTGTTTAATCAAAATATTTCAGCACGGAAATGAAAACCCTCTAAGGAGACATATCCTTACATGCAAAGCTAGCTTTACTGGCTTCATCACAGGGAAACCAAATCCACAAAACTCCACCTTCCAATGCTTCTCTCGCTACATACAGTAAAATATATAGTGTGGGAGAAGCAACAAATTAATACCAGCCTAGCACAGATCTCGGAACCGAGACGAAGCCTGATGCCAACCGCTCAGAGTGCAAACCAGCCATATGGCACTGTAGGACTTCAGGGAGATGGGGGGAGGAGTGAACCCCCCCAAAACTCCAACACCTCACTGATGAACTTTTTTAGAACTTAGCATATCTTAGCTAGGAATATCTCCCTCCCAGTCCTCCCCCCTGTACCTCTCCCACTGAGTCCCAGTGAATGACTGGGAAGATGGGACTACTTGGGGATGCCCTGGAAGATAGGATTAGTTGCGTTTGTACATTTTTATCTTTGATAGCAGAGTTGTAAATATTCCCACTCTACATACTTAAGCATTCAAGTGTCACTAAATCTTTTGGCTGCAAATTCCCAGAAGTGCATTTTGCCAAGCAAGTGACCTGTGCCTGAGAATTTGATGTCTTTCATAGGCTTAGCCTGTTCTAAAAAACAGTAATAGTAACAAAATAAAAAATAAAAAACCCAGCATCTCAGATTAGACGGCTAATTTTCAGCCTGTGCTTACCTGCCCTGGTGCAAACACCACAAGCAGCACTCTGCTGCAACACACCAACAGCCTGCCCTCTGTGTAAAGTGCCTTCTCCTGCCTGTTTTAAACCAATCCTCCACTAGTTTAAGCTAGTTCCCCTTAGCTCCGCTATTCACAGGGTTTGATGAAGAGCGCTTCTGCATTCACTTTCTCCACCGTTTTCATCATTTCTTAGACCTCTCTCATCTCACTGCTTTGCTTTCTCCTCTCCAAATGGAGGAGTCTCACTCACCCCTTTCAGTCTCTCCCTCCAGCCCCTCAGCCACGCTCTTCCCTGTGCCAACTCGGTGATGCAGAGACCGGAGCTGCAGGCAGCACATTACGTTTTAAGATTTGGTCAAACCCGTTTTGTCTTCAGCTTGAAACCTATATGTTCCTTAAATTAGAATGTAACATCATTTTCCAATTGAAAATTTTACCTATAGGGGCTTTGATTTCACAACTGGTATTTTAGAAGCTTAGCGTTTCTAGTTTAGTCAGAAAGGAGTATTAAAGCAGTTGACAGTTAACTATGCTTTTGCAGCTGTAAAAATTCATAATGATTGCCTGACCGAATTGTACTCCAATCCATTTTCAGAGAAGACATATAACAAAACATTTGTGCTTTGAAAAACATGTCAGACAATATAAAAAGCCTTGATTGCAGAAACATTCTCAAAGCCACAGTGACAAAGCAATCGAGTTTATGCCATGACCTCAGTACAGATGTTCTCATTCAAAAGGGGGGGGGGGGAAATAGGAATAATCTGGATGCTCCACTTTGACACTGGAACACCCAGTGAGCAGTGGAGCAGAGGAGGAACAAGTTTGCAGTCAAGGGAAGGGAGAAGGGAATTCTCAGTCTTAAGGGTAGGGATCACACCCCCACAATTCAGCCTCACCACTGCGGTAACCTCTCAGGGTCATCTCCAGGAACCACAGCCCACCAGTTACCCCACAGCCCACCAGTTACCCCAGAGCCACCTTCCAGGGCTGAGTGCCATCAGGTGAGCTCCACAACGGAGACACTTGCAATAGCCCACAAGAGACCCCAGAGCCCTACCAGTAACTGCAATCTTGGGGAGGGGAGGGAGGGAGGAGAAGAGTGGAAGACAAAGGGGAAGCATTATCTTAGGCTGTTTGTGTCCCAGTTCTTCTTATACAAGGTACTGGCATTCCTGCCCTGGCAATGCTTCCCTGTCTGCACAGATGCCAGCAGCAGAGCGCACCGTAAACATGCTGATATGGCCAAGTGAGTGGGCCTTGTCAGATCCTAATCTCTGGGGGGAAAAAAACCCCTATCTCATCAAACATTGATATCAACAGAGCATAACTGAGCATCTGTGCTACTTTGAACTTTGCAGCTTTTTCTTTAGCACAGGATACAAAGTCATGCCATCCCACCCCCATCCTCCCCACCCCCTATCAGACCGGTGCCTTTCTGTAGTTATGTCTAACACTTCTTAACAGCCATTCTCTTGCTTCAGGGACCACCAGTAAGATGGCTCATCTCATGGTCCTGGCCCAAAGAGCTCCCGGTCCACCCTGTTCCTGCGGACTGCCTCTCTTCTACACATCTGAAGCCTGCGATGGCCAGGACACGTGAACTGCGCTCACAGCCCACCCAACAAGCGCGTAGCCAGCTGCAACAGCTATCCCCAGGCCATCTGCACTTGCACAACATGAGCTTTTCTGGCATGCTCCACCTCAGGTGCTCTGCAAACACCCTGCCTATGTAAACATGCCCTAGAGAAAACACCTGAGGTAGATAGCTCATGCTTTGCACAGCCTGCACAGACATCCTGCTGCACATCACTGCGAGCAAGGCTCCAATCCCAAATGACTGATTGAGGACCACCTTCATGCTGCAGGGTGGCTAGAGCTAGGCAGACCTGATCAGGCTGTGGTGCACGGCCTGGAGGGAAGATAAGGTGATGTGGGCTGGGACATTTCCTCTTCCCTCAAGCACAGGTGATAGCAGCCTCCTTTCTCTGAAGTGTCTCCTCAGGTAAAGGAGGTAAACACTCCCCAGCGGGACATGCACTGTGGCTCTGGGGCTTCCAGGCTCTTTGCCAAGAACTAGCATTTATCCTTGTCTTCAGAGCACCCAGCGCCAATGAAAAGAAGGTTGTCTCTGGTGCCTGACAACCCCCAACTCACACTGATAAGCCATGGACCAGTTTTCTGGTGGAGTCATCCACTGCTGAGCTACATGAAGTTAAAGCACACACAGCTTCTTAGAGATTCACTTATGCTTAGCCCGCTTCACCAAAAATGCTGAGGTCTGCCTAATGCACAACCTGTTGCTGGAGGAAGGCAACAGTTCAGGCACAACCCCCCCCGGTGCACACACCTTCATGAGCCACAACTGCTATCGCAGATGCACACACCATAGCCTTGTCAGTCAGCAGGAAGAATCCCCCAATAAAATAGGATTTCAAGGGCAAAGCGCACCAAGCTGTTACTGTTTCAGTCACCTTTAGCACTGCACCTTTGAACACCTCTGGTTCAGAGCAGCCATCACCAAGACCACCTCTGCCTGATTATGTCAGAACACAAGCTCCCACGACAGCAAGGAAAAGCAGGAAATATTGTGTCCGTACATCTGCCAGCATCTCAGCCCTTGGTGTTAAGACAAATGTCCATCAACAGTAGTCACACTCACCTCTGGACTTAGGTCTTGCACCTCCTCCTTCCTTCACTACCAAGTTAGAGGCTGCCCCCTTTCTTACACCTGATGTAATGCCATTTTCCAAAATGCAGGTATTTCATCTCAGTCTCCCAACAAACATCCCCACTTGCTGAGGAAATACCAGTCTTGCTTCCCAATATGCTCCAGCAATACTGTCTACACTTAAATGCATACTGTACGTAAGAGTGCTGTCAATTCCTGTATGGGTAGGGAGAACGGGAGCACAGATAGAGATCTGGAAGCATTGACCAGTTCCTCTCTTACCAGATTTCTAGTCAAAGGCACCAAAGAGTTTGTGAAAGTCAAACTGAGGAGTGCAACCCCGTGTGCAATTGGCCAACATCATCTTGCTTTTGGGTGTGGGAGGTGAGGAGCAGAGAAGGAAGCTTCACTCTGCCCCTGGCCGACGCATCATTGCTGGATATCCATTGATGGATAAAAGCTGTCCTCTGCCATCAGACAACGTATATCCTGTAAGCATAAATCCCCAGGGCATCAACTCCACCCCTAACATAGGAGAATATATCAAAGACATTTACTGGAATCAGAACCTTTCTCTGTGCTGGCACAGGGAGTTCTGAAATGGCACGCAGTGGGAAAAGACAGCTGATGTGCTGCAGCAGGAGGCAGACACCACTCTCAAGACTTGTCAGCCTCAGTGGCCAAAGCAGCTGCCAAGAGAGAGGTTGGTCTGTCTTCAGTACAGTGCCTTTGCCCCAGCCCAACTGGGTCACTTGTGAGCAGAGGTCTGTCAACTTCTCCCTAATAAAGAGCTGGGGCACCTTGGCACAACATGGATTGGTAATGCTGAGCCACACCACAGAGAGGTCCTGCCACAAGCCTTTACACAGCCTTGAATTCAAACACACATGATTAATCTTGATGGCAAATACTCATTTGACCAGCTTACAAAATCCCTGGTTCATAACACTCTTAAGAGCAACACTGCCCTGTGTTGGGATCCAAGCAAAAATAAAAATTACAAAAAAAATCGGGCTTTGGTCTGTTTGGGTATGCCTGCCCGATTGCTTCAAAAGGGCACTGGGCAATAAGGACAGCTGCTTCCCAAATCAAAAACTCAGCTTTCAGTAAGAAAATATTAAAGGTGATGCAAGCACAGGAAGGCAGCAAAGGCACAATGCCTGCAGAGTTTTCCGTGGGTAGACTGTGACAGTCTGCAGAGGACACCTAGCTCAATTTGCTTCCATACTGTGAAGAAGGCAAGGGCCTTTAAATCACCGTTTGCCCTCCTCCGAGAATCTGTTTGAATCAAATCACTGCTCTGGAACAAACCAAACTAGCTTGTATGCAGTGTGAGGCAGGGGAGTTAAGACCCCAGGAACAAATCAATGCAAATTTAACAACAGGTTAAACCTGCACAGGTAAAGGATTTTAACATGCACATTCTTTCCTATTGAGAAACCCATGGCATATACTCTGTTCAATTACACTATGTTATTAACAAAACCACCCGCACAGTTAATAGTGTATGTATATAAATAAAGGATTTTAATTTAAAAAAAAAAAAAGATGGTGACTAAATAACACACAACAAACCATCCCTTTCCTCAAGCCAAAGCTGATTCTATTTGCCTTTCTTCATTTTTGCAGTCTTTTCTTTCCGCTTCTTCACATGCTTTGGGATTTTAGTTTTTCTCTTCTCTCTCTGGGCTTCTTTAACCATCTTTTTCCTTTCCTATAAAGAACCAAACACCATTCATTTAAAGCCAGAAGGAATGAGAGATTTTGAGCAGGTCAATCATTTGTTCCATTAACGAGTTAATTAATGCACCACATAAAAATGAGGTTATCAAGAGGAAGAAATAAAAAAGAAAAAAACCCATCAATAGGAATGGTGAGGGGAAAGGAAAAAGAAGTATAGGTTGGGGGTGGAGCTAAGAGCTCCACACTGGTAATGACAAGGCAAAATTCAGACTAGTTAAAACCTGAGTTTCATGCAACCTTTGAAGAAAGGGAACAAGAGGCACTCTTAACTCATGCTATTTACACCTAAGATTACAACAGGATACCTGATCTAGGTTTTCTGCTACCCTCGGGGCTACTATAGTATGTGTTTCTATATGTCATGCAAAAATACTGATCCAGTAACTGCTGGTAACTCAGAGCAAGCTGATCATCACCAGGATTGGCAAGAAAGGGTGCTATGCTACTGCAACACACTATAATTTGTGCCAGACAGTGAAGAGACTACACTCAAATGGAAAATGCAAAGTCAGCGTAATGGGGTGAGGGGTGGAAGTAATTGCTGCTAATCAGTTGTTCAACCTACAGCTGAACACATAGGTTACCAAAAATGTCATCTTATTCACACAAAAAGAAGTCCAAATGAAAACCTATGCATAAGGATGAGAAGTGACCAAGACTTCCCTGCTTCACATCTGAAAGGCAGCAGCTCTAGATCAGCAGTAAGTATCTAGAAGAGTACTACATTTTTATCTGATAGATAGGGAATATATTATCTTACCTTTTCTAGGAAGAAAAGCCTAACAAGCAAACCCCCAAATCTTGAACTCCTTAAGCCCAGCAAGTTTCATCCTTCTTTTGCACAGCACCTAAAAGGCTGCCAAAAGGCTCTCGCCCATGGGTGATACTCTGCAGAAGAGCCTCACCAAAACAGAGCATACTTGTTCTGCAGTTTGGAAAATGAAACCTTAAAAAAAAAAAACCAACCAAACGCAAACCATAATCCCTTTGCATGACTGTGTTACATCTCTTGCCCACAGCAAAGCTAGCCAGTCTGTACTAATGGTACTGCAAAAGCCACTGTGGTACAAACATTGTCACCAAGTCTCTAGTTCTATAGATCAAGTGGTCTCAGTTCCCTGGGCAAAAGGAGGTTAATCAGGGACCATGACCACAAACCTGAATAACAAAGCCTAGAAGAGTAGCCAGAGGCACTGAAAAGCTGCCTAGGCTCCACTAAATTCCTGCTTTGCATAGCCTTAGAACTCCCTGCAGAGATCCCTCTTCTAGCTTTGTCTAGGCTAGAGAGAGCTATGTCACATGTTCCTCTACATAAAAATACAATTCATAAAGCATCCATAATGAAATTCACTTTCTCTGCTCTCATTCTCCACAACAGGAAAAGTCCATACCTTGTTTCAGACAAGTAGCAGCAAGAACCACTCAGAACTAAGTTTGGATTTTTTTCCTGTCACATAGGCAGAGGTGGGAAAAATAAACAATTCCTGGCCAGCTGACCTTTTTGTCCATGCTAACTTCAGCAGGTTTATCTTTGGGATGTACAGATTCTTTACAGCCCAAATCGGAGTCCCCTGAGCTGCCACCATCATCATCAGAGTCCGTTTCTGACTCATCTGCCTTCTTTTCAAGAAGTGCAGGAATCTGCAAGATATATCAAGAGAGAATTATATCAAACCAAAACAAAGAAGCCTAATGACAATACACACACACACACAAATATATATATAAAACAAATCAATCTACTACAAAGAAAACCTTGAGCGAGCTTCTGCCATCTCCTTTACTACAGCCATCACTGAGTCTCAAGAAAAAGAATGAAAAGTAGATTAATCCAAACTAAGAACGAGGAATCTAGAATGTACACCACAGAATCTTTTAGGTCAGGGCTCACAGCACAGCTGTATTGGCACTCCCAAACTAATTTCCGTAAGTTAAGCAGCAATTTGCTAATTTACGTGGAAGCCAATTTTTAATTATATTTGGATCATACCTAACTCTACCTTGGGGGCACTCTATGTAGGCTTTATTGCAAATACAAATATCTACACTGGGAAACTCACTTATTCTTAAGCCTGAAGACTGTGCCACAGCCTGATCCCATCCATATTTATATTTCCATTTTAAAACAGAGTCTACACCACTGCTAGATAACATTTACAAAGGAAGGAGGGGAAATCCACATAAGGCTTCCGCCTTGAATTGTATTGCGACAGACTGATCTGTACTCAAATTCTTATCCAACATACTTTACAGAAGTGTCACTGTCAAGTACTTAAAATATAGTAAGACATAATATCTTATGCCTTATACTGCAGGGTTGTTCTTTAAACAATAATTACAGCAAAGCTACTCTGAACATAACAAAACTTGTAGTCATGCTACAACTTAAATCAATTACATTTTCCATAATTGGAAAACATCTTCCCTCCTCTCCACCTAAATTTTAGAGATCATGGCCATAGCAAGGATTATCATTTCATTCTCAAGTAACCCAGCATCAGCCACCATGCAGGGAAGCAATTCATGTGGTGTGCAGACACACTGTCATGCCAGACCCATCCCAGACATAAATGGCCACAACG
Organism: Haliaeetus albicilla; assembly: GCF_947461875.1. NCBI lineage: Eukaryota > Metazoa > Chordata > Aves > Accipitriformes > Accipitridae > Haliaeetus > Haliaeetus albicilla. Next base: position 16,209,725 of record NC_091503.1, on the reverse strand, counting down.
CCGACAAGAAGCTTCTTTCATGGTGTCAGCTGCAAGACAAGGCATTTTCTGTACTCCTTATAAGAGCTTTTCTGAAAACGACTAAATTGAAGGATTTCAAAGAGACCCTCTCACCTTCTGAACACCAGACAAATCCTTCTTCAGTCCTGTCACAGTCTGGTAGAGAATCTACACCCAGGGAAAGAGAAAGAAAATCACATTATCAAAATATGAGTCTTAAATCTTCATGCCAAGAGAAAATTATTATCTTAAAAAAAAACAAAAAACAAAAAAACCCCAACAAACAGGAAAAAACCCACAACATTAGCATTAGTACTAACCAGACGATTTTGAAGTATGACACTAGATTCAGTACTCCACGCCTTGGTAACAAGGCTTCTGGTTTTGTTTGTTGCTATCAGTTTCTAGCAAGAATTCATATTCCCTCCCTCTTTTTTCCAGTGCCTCAGCATGGCTACTCACATTATCTTGCTGAACATTCAATGCCATATCCTCTTCTTTCAATTTCATCATTATATCCACATCTCTCTCATAGTTTTTAACTTCAGTCAAAGTTCGAGGTATGTAAGCCTTCTTAAATACCTAGCAGAGTGAAAGGAAACACAGATTTACTAATTTACATATAGTTTCATTATGTTCTTCCTTCCTAATTATGCATCCTTAAGAGAATAATCATAAAGGATTTCATGGCTCAGAGAAACTAAAAATGAACACAGCAGTCATCCACTACCATTTGAACTGCAGCATATCCTTTTTTTTTTTGCAGGAGCAGAATTAACATGCAACCTACACATTATTGATAGATCATGACTAACAATGCTCCATCCTTAGCATGACTACCACCAGGCCACTTGTAAACTTCTCCAATCCTTCCAACTTTCTCTTGACCTATTTGAGTCCTAAGGTTTTATAATCTAAGGATTTTCTCTGATGTTTTTATTGTGATGTTTACAATGCCTTCAGGAGGCAACTCTGTTAAAATGTGCTGTTAGAACTTAATCTCTTTATATAATAATACCTGCTTCAACCTACAGTCCAACTCAAAAAAGGTTCCTGCAGCAGTATAGTACAGTAAACCTAACTGCAGTATCAACAACAACATACCTAAAATTTGTCATGCAGTCTTTTTGAAACAGTTCTCCAGCAAACTTAAGTCACTACTAGATCAAAAAGAAGTATTCTGCTTCTGTTTTTCATGGTATCGGTTTGACCCCAGTACAAATTCAGTACACTTTATGATCATAACTGCTAGACTAAGTGCTATGCAAAGAGCAGAGGCTCCCACCTCCACAGAGCTTGCCCTTAATCAGCACTACTCTTTTGTGAAGGAAGTGACACAAACTAGCTGTGGTCACATGAGAAGCGTAAGAGAAATAAACTGAACTTAGATGCTACTAAACCATCTCTCTTATAGGTCAGTACCTTTATATAAGCAAAGGAATAATTGGTTTGCAAAAGATGGGCTTGCAAAGAAACACTGGCATCTGACGCTATAGTTCAGAAGTTGTATGCTGAGGATATCTTAGGTAACCACCCCCCCCAAACCCCCAAAAACATCTTTCCTTGGCCAAGCTTGAGCCAGAAGCAGTCAGTAAAACCTGCAGAGCTCCAAGAGAAAACGAAAAATCTTTAATAAATCAAGTAGTATTGCCTCCAAAGATAAACACCATGTGAACCAGTACAAATAGGTTCTCACTGCTCAACACAGAGTTGGTGTTTTGGTTTTGGGGTTTTTTTTCAGTTTTTGTTTGGTTTTCTTTTTTAAACTCTTCTGGAACCGATAGATAAGACTAAGATAGAAATTGTTTCATCTTTACATCAAGCCTTTCCAGAACGTTAGCAGTTTTCTGTAATGGACTTGAGATGGCTTCACTTAATGTAAAAGCAAGGGAGAGAAACAGTACATGGAAGAACTGAATTAGACTAGGACTGGAGCTAGACAGGCAATTTGGTTAATGCATGTATCCAAATATCCTACTTCTGTATCACTGGTCCAAAAACACTGGCATAATCAGATCTCTCTACTCAGTTTTTTTGTTAACTGAACCCGAACTGGAAGATACATCAAGGGGCCTAGCTACAAGCAAACATCTTGGTTCAGGAAGTAGAGTATTTGCCTTCTAACACCTTATCACTGTCAGCTTTTACACATGGTATCCCTTAATACTTCACATCTCAACTCGTTCAAGACATCTCATTATCACAAACAATGTTTTGCTTATCAACTGTACATTTTGCCAAGTAAAACAGAACATTTTTCATTGTTTAGAAGAGGCAAGGTTAATTTTAATTTCATAGCAGGAACAAAAATCCTCGCTTACTTCCTCATCCACTTTATCTTGACTGGATCTTTCCTCCTCTGTTCGTTTCGATGCTATTTCCATTGCCTAAAGAAATATAAAACAATACAAAGTTATCACTCTTCAGAATCGCATCACTTAATCCAACTAACCATTCCCATCTGTGTTTCTCCCTGGACTCCATACTGTCACTCAAATACTCCTGCTTTCCCTATGGCAACGCCTTGAGCGACACCTAATGGTAACCAACATTTCTGCAAAGCACACTTAGAACTGCAGATCTGCTTTATTAATAGAGGGAAAACATGCTTGCTGCTCCTCCCAGACCAAATTATGGCAGGCCCAGCATGACTACAGGACATAACAGCGCAAGGAGAATACAGCGAGCAGTGCTCAGTCCTGGAACTTGGCTGTTCTCATGCACGTTGAGCAAGTCAGAGGAGCACAAGTAAGGGGAAACATGTAGCAGCAGCTCTTGTCTCATTCAACCTCCAACATGACAGAAAGTACACAACATTTGGAAATCCCCATGCTGTACTTGTATTTGGACCACATTCACGTGGTCTTGACCAGGAATGACACATCAGATCTCCACTCTGGAGATCATGGCATATGCAGCCCCATTTCTCTTGCGTTAACTTAAAAAGCTTTTTTTTTCTTCCCCCTCCCTTTTCAAAGAAACATCTAACTGGGAGCAGAGGACTGGCAGCTAGAGATGAAATACAGGGGTGCTGCTAGCAGCACTAAGTTTACCTCCTCCTAGAATCAATGTGTTCTGCCAGCTGCTATATTTGCCTAGCAAGACCACGTACCTTGGAGTAACACTGCCCCAAGTCATTCCCTTCCTCCCTCAGCCTGCCCTGCCCAAATCTGCATGCTTAACCCCATACTCTATATAAGCATGGTTATATTTCTGCAGAGCTTCTTCTTGCCAAAACCCACAGAACTATTTTAAAGGATCCTGGTTTTAGTAGCACCTGAAACAGACATTTGAGTTTTCATGATTAGACTTTTTAAGAAAAAATAGAACAAAATTGTTGTCAACCTATAATGGTATAAATGGAAAAGACCTGTATGCACTTTTGAAGCACAACATAGCATAACATGTCGGGTACCAGCTTCCTTCAAAAGCAGGATGTAGAGTAAATGAGATGAAGGAGCTTGAACTAGATCTGATTTTATTGTTCAAGTCTTCCTACATAAGCAATAAGACCATGAGGTCTTACCTTAGACAGATAGTCATCAATGTTCTCACTTGTGATAGAAGGATCAGTAATAAACTCAAACAGCTCCCTCACAGTCATCACTGCAACACTGTGCTTCTGGAAAAAGTCTACCAGGAAACAAGGAGGGAGACAAAAACCATAAGTAATTATGTGTAACATATGCAGCTGTGATGTTAAAGTGACAGTTACAGCAAGCCAATGGCCCTGATGACTTGGGAAAGTTTCAGCAGCATGTACTGCATCATATTGGGTTTAGTTATCAGATGACTCTTGGCCATCTGAAATAAAACTGCTCATATTCCAGATGCAACAAATACTGAAAGGAGAATAACTGGTTAAATACAAAAGCCAAATCAATTTCAGCAGGAGCCAGACTTAATGGAGTAGAGGCTAAGAACTACTAAGTACTACACTCAGAATTGGTTTCTTGAATCAAGTGTAACCAAATTTGGAGGCTACACTTCTGTACTGAAAAACAGCAGCAAAAGACATTGAGGACTGCTTAATAAGTGTTTCCTACTAAAGTTCTCAGAAGATCTCTCACCGTGAGAAATTAATCATAGAAAGAACAAAAAGATTTCATTTGGAGGCAGCTCGCTGTGCCCATGGAACCCCAAGCCTTGCAATGCTCACAGCTAGGGCTGTCTTTGTGGGAGGACTACACAGAGAAAGTTGCAGTGACAGGAAACAAACAAACAAAACACAACAAAACCACTGCAGCTCACTGAGGCACTAAAATATCTAGGGAGAGCAAGCCAAAAGACATGAAAAAAGAGCAAAGATGCAAGTATCAGAGCTGGAAGGGAATTATTAGAAATCCATGAATGGAAAAGGAATAAAGAAAAACTAGCATACTGGGCATCAACAAACACATAGCATCTAAATGCACACAGTTGTTCCACAGACTTTCAAGAGTCTCTGTAAAATTAGAAAAAAGCCAATCTGAAAAGAAAGGGGCAAGAAAAGCAGCCTGCAGTGACAGATTTCTTGTCCACAGAGAGAAACACAGCCTACCAGGAGATGTGTGTCTGTTACATAACATGCATACTCACACATGAGGACGAAATTTAAAAAAAAAAAAAAAAAACAACCATAAAGGTACCTTGTTTATCAAAGCACTATGACAAGTGATAACACCTCTAATAAATTACTCTATGCCTCAATACTCTCAGCTGACCTGGACAAGTAAGTGCAGAGAACTTCATAACACATGGTAACTTCTTGCCAGCTGAGGAATTCCAGATGTGGATTCCACTTACAGAAGGAAACAGATCACTATGCCCGCGCAGTCCTTTAAGTAAGTGAAGTTAAGACTGCGGTGGGTGCTGCTGCAGACTGGGACTGCTCTTTAATCAAGCTGGGACTGGTCTCAGATCTATCATAAATCTGAGATTCAGCCAGGTGACTCATTTCGTCCAGATGATTTCTAGCAAAATAGAGTACACTTTTCTGAACTTAGTACAGTACACTGCTCCCCAAGGAAGCCATCAGAACCCAGGAGAAGGAGCATTTTAACTGAAGTTTGACAGCTTCTACAGACAGTTATACCTGAAAGAACACAGGTTAACATAGTTCACCTTCCTAAATAAACCAGCTATCAGAACAAGAGTTGTAAGTGCAGCCCACTCACCATTAACGTTGGCACAATCCTTTCGCAGGAACTCCAGCGCATGCGGGTGGTCATGCTCCACTGCCTGAGACACATCAATGATGTATACATCCCCGCTGTGGTACCTGCAAAACCACCATACAGAGCTGCACTAACTCCACCACTGTTATATGGGAGATATTGAGGGGCAGGCAACAAAGCATGCTTCAAACTTAAGAATCACCAAACAATCTTAACATATTTCTGTAGTGTACACCTCGCATATTAGGGCCAGGGTGGCTTTTCTGGGTCAATCCTTTCCCTCCTCTACACAAGCTGTATTATTAAACTTTAAAGAAATAGCCTTCTTGTGAACACAAAAAGCAGAGTTATGGGTAAGGGGAGAAAAAGAAAAAAAAAAAAACCTTACTAATTTTTTCTCTAGTTGAGGGGTTTTTTTTTGTTTGTTTGTTTGTGAGGGGTTTTTGTTTGGGGTTTTATTGTCATGTTTTTGTTTGTTTGGATTTTTTTTGTGTTTTTTTTCTTTAAAACAGAGAAAGCTCAGATCTGGGTCAAAAGCTACATAATTAACTAAGTTACAAAACCCAGTCACAAAAAGGACCCCACCCTCCCTTAAAGGTACATTAGTACTCTCACACAGAGGTTGCCAATGCATACATTTTAGATGTCACAATTCAGAGCACAGTTTAAAAACATACAGCATATTAAATTCACTGAGATCTGCATGAACAAGCCTGGCATCTTGATACATTCTTCTCATGTACTGGATGATTTGCAGGTACAGCTCCCGAACTTTGGAGTCAGATAACTGAGCATTCTTCAGCAAAGGAGCAGGCCTTGAAATCACAACACAAAAACCAGAAAGTGAATATTTTTGCCTTCTTCATACCAGCTGCAAATGCTTTAATCGCTGTACCTGATCCTTCTGCTCACTAAGTCTGTCAAGCAAGTCAGCATGAGCAGCTAAGCGCACAGAGCCAGCATGAAGGGCAGCAAAGCTTGGTATATGGTTGCCAAAGATACTGGAGCTTTGTTTCCAACATGAGCTAACTTGGACCACGCTACATTAATGGTTGTACTACAAAACGATGAGCTATCTTCATGTATTATTAAGCAAGCTTTTCCAGCCTTAATCTCTGGTTAAGCCACTTTACAAATTCATTTTGCACACAACTGAGGCTTCAGAATCATGCAGATTGTCTGCAGTAGTAGCTGGCACGTGTCTGGGTATTCTACAGGTCACACACACGTAAGAGTAACATATTAATTTTACAGGCCTAAAGCAATAGAAGGTAAATTCAGAGGGTTGGATTGTTTGTTTTAATAAACCTTTGTGGAAAGCTACTAATAAAAAAAAATATTTGATTTTCGAAGGATACTTACCTATCACCTTTACCAATAAAGCCCATGACAAGCACGTGACTTCTTAGCATAATTGGCTCTGGGCAAGGTATCTGGGCTGTATTCAACCTGTAACATAGCAACAAAGCCACAAAAAAATAAAACCAAACTCTACTATTTGCACTGCACTAGTGCCTATAGGAGCTCTGTTGCTTTAAACATAATGCACAACAAGAGCTCCTCTATTCAGGAAACTCTCACTTGTTAAGAACAACTAGGAAATGAATACAAAAAGCCACAACCATTCTGGCTCTGACCCTTCTCTAAGCATTCCTCTGTCAGACAAAGAATCTTTACATGGTTCAGGTTAATCCTAGATTAACCTGTATCACACAGTGTGCTGTTACTCAGCAGCAGCTATTTCTAGCTTTTCCTCGCTTTTCAGTCATGTCAGAGAGTTCAGACATCGAAGAGCTTAGAGCATGAGCAGCAAGACAAAAGAATATCTTTATTCCTCCCTCCCCTTTCTTTTTCCTCCCACAGGGAAGCTTAAGACACTTTCCTGAATATTCCAGAGACCCTAAAAGGTAGTGATAGCCACAGTCTAGCAATAGGAGAATACCTCCTATAAACTTAAAGTTTCAGTTACCTTTGCATGCTGAAATAAAAACTGGAAGAATCACCTTATTAAATTTCTCATTTCTTTTTCAGCCCATGTCTTCACCATTTTTCTTGGGTTGCCTTTGCAATATCCATGACGAAATCTTTAAATAAAGAAATAAGACAACAGCGACTCTTAGCCAACCAATACAGTATTAGCACTGGTGATTTTACCACCTTTCAAACACCACCTCCTCCGCAGTAAAACCAGGCAGAAGTCAAACTCACCTGAATTCACCACTCACATACTTATCCCGATCTTTAAACATCAGAATAGAGGTTTTGTAAATCTTTATTGCTCTGTTCTCTCCATTCGCAGTACTGGCATGATATACATTAGCCTATCGGATTATGAAGGGAAGAAATAATATTAAAGAAAAACTCTTTAAACCAACATAACCTTCTCTCTTCTTCGTTTTCTGACATCCTGGAAAAGATCTGATAAGCTTTCTCACCCCAGCCCCTATGTGGTACCCAGCTGAGTGAGACTGCACACAAGGGCAATCTCTTTTTCTACCAGAGGCAGCTTACAGGAAGTACCTAAGACTGGGTAGGGGTGTGACAATGCATATAGGACAAAAACAACAATGCACAAGAGAACTCTCCCTTATCCACATTTTGGAGACTAAAACAAGCCCTTGTGTGAAGGATTAATATGAGCCTGTGCACTATCTAGGCCCCAAAGCATGGCCCAAATACCTCACATTGACACCTCTACACACGGCAGAAGTATGCCTTTAATCAGCATCCAAGGACTTGGAAGAAAACCAGATCAGCCAAGGGATTAGGCATTCTAAAACTGATTTATTAATTCATTCGGAAATCTGTGGTCTGGTTTTAATTATCTGCAATGTTACTTGATAATAACAGCACACAAACATGCTAGTTTTGTAAAAATAATGAAGGTTTAATGGTATTTTAAACAGAATTTTGTTACACCATTTAGATACTCCCATGTCTGCTGTCATGTAGAGCCAGTCTGATCTGCACACAAGAGAGTCTTGCATGAAGAAAGAATTACCTGGGTTTGTATGTTTTTTCAGGCACTGTTTAATATTGTGTGTACACATACCCTTTCCAAAAATTTCAGTTGTAACATACAATTAACAAGATCCACAAATTTAAGATAACATTTAAATATTCTGAGAAATCTTTCATACTTGGGCAAACTTGTTTCCTTTAACATAAATTGCACTTTAAGATAACTTCCTACCAATCAAGCAACACACACACAAAAAAGTAGTACTAAAACCAGGCATTCCAATACATCTTCCGAGCACCATAAGCTTCCACCTAGCTTGCTGAGAAAAAGACTATTATGTCACTTTTAATAAAACTTACTTCTTTCCCTGTGCTGATGCAGCCATTGATTTCTGATATGACACCTCTAGTTAGCATCTTGAACAAAATCATTCGGGTCCTTGGATCCAACACCTCAAATTTAATACAGAAAAGTCAGCAGAATTGCTGTCTCTGAAGAGGACAAAACCTAGTAATACAGTCCAGTCTTAGTACTGTACTAAGGGACCCACAGCATCAGACCATTCTTAAGGATCAAACAATAATCCAAACAGCAACCACTCAGAATTTTGCCATGATTCTAAAACAATATTTCAATTTTGCTTTCAACATGATTACTTTTTTTTTTAAGCTAAGCATATGTCCTTGAGCTAGCTCTAGAAGAGATAAAAGAGAATGATTTCCCGCCCACTGTTGCATTAAATGTGTTAAAATAAAGCTTCTTTTGAGATACAGCTGTCATAACTGAAATAGAGCAGCTATGTGGCATTGGGCCAGTAATAGTTCAGTCTTGCTAAAGAAAAAAAGTAAAAAGCAAACCCAGCACATCTTTATTGTACTTTAGAATTTCAAAAAAACTTAAGATGGAATTCTGCATTGCATATATGATCAAATCACAATGCTAAGCACAAAAAATAAGCTTCAAAATGTTTATGGAAGCAAGTACAACCTTCATACAGGAAAGAAACATAAAGAAACAACATGTCTCTTCAGGATAACAAGGGAAACAGAATTCCAAGGCAAAACTCTGTTCCTACAGTATCCATTTTATCACTGATTCCAAAACTCTACATTATTTGTTCTGGTCAAAAGAGAAATTTGATGAATTAAGGACTTACCTGTTCTACTGTTGCTCTGTCTGACTTGTCTTTGACTCGGTACCTAGCAGAAGTGAAAATAAAATTATACAATCCCACATATGGACTCAGTACTTTGACAGAGTAAAACACGACATTCTGTATCAAATATAAGATGACAGCCTCAAGAAGTATGACTTTCAGTTCATACAAAAGCAAAGGTTTCCCCTGCAGGCAGGGTTAAAAAAAAAAAGAAAAAAAAGAAACCCATAAACATCAGCGCCCTTCACTTTTATAGATATCTTCTTGCCTCCACTGAATTATGCTCATTCAGGAGAAAACAGTATATGTCTTAACAACTTAAGGTTATAAGCTGGAGGCTTTAAAAAAATTTAATGAAGAAGTACTTTTCCCTCACCAATTCATCAGGCGGAACCTTCAAAAGGCTTCCAATACCTTTTTAGCCCAACTGCTTAAGGACCTCTGTTTAGAAAAAAGACTATCAGAGATAAAATAGTCTCTTCTAGTGGAATGACACCTATCACTTCTGTCTTACTACACCAATACAATCAGATGTGCTACCAGGAGCAGTGACAGAAGAATCAAAACTTTGGAACGATTCAGGCAACTGATCTGGAAACCAAAAAGTTTAAGACCAAAAGGAAAATTGCATGCAGACTACCTACAAATTTTGGTTTTCTTAATAAATTTATTCAAAACTCAGGATCACACTAGAAAATAAGAACTACTCTTCTGGGTTCAAATTATTTAAATGAAAATAGAACCACGAGTAATACTCACAGGTCTGCTTCCTTCTGTCTAGACTTTTCTGTGACTCTGTTTATAACAGAGTCATCAAAATTTAACTTATCTGAAAAACACATAAGAAGAAATAAAAAACAACAAAAAAAAAACTCCAAGAAGTTTCCTATGTTTGGAATTGCCCCTGCAATTCTGCCACCAGCCGATATGCCACAACACAATATTAAAACACAAGCGGAGCTCTCTGTAGCAAGCACAGAAGCTTAGCTACATACCAGAGTTAACCTAGCTCTCCCCTCTGTCTACTTTTCAAAGTGGTACTATAAGGTAAAAACACAGATGAGTGAGACAGTCCCACAGACTTGGAGATATAATGCCATCCAGAAGTAATGCCTTTTGGATAACATCTCACCATTAAATTTGTCTACCCTTCTCTTATCACAATCAAATGCCATTTTTCCGAACAGAATAAGCAACAGCCTCCAGGATTCTCTCCCCATGATGTATTTAAAATGGTGTTAATCAATTGCTAAATGTATAAAAGCTGCTGTATTTGGCTACATATACCAGCACCACTCTTTTAAACCTTCATTTTAGAATAACTTCATTATAAAGAAAAACACAACCTCTGTTTACTACCCTGTCAAAGGCCACAATCACAGCTACATCTAAGCCCTAACAGGCTGAGCTGAGCAGCCATTTCCATGACATGGTAAACATAAAACTACATCAGCTAGGACAGCAGCCTCTTTGCTTATCACAGAAACTCTACCCCTGTGAGATAACTGTTGCATAAGGTACCACCCTAATACTACAGGGGACTGCAATAGTCTAGAAAAATTAGCTATGGTAGCAGCTTTGAGAATGACCAACATCATCACAATAGAGAGTTGATACACTGCCTCCAGCCAAACAGCTTGCTCCTACAGAGAAGCTAGGGAAGAAATATTTCAGCTTTATGTGCTCTGGAGAAGTCAAATGGAAGGAAAAAAAAAAAAAAACAAAACCAAAAAACCCAAACAAAACAGCCCTGTGGCTCTAAAGGGGGATTGAAGGGGGTATGACAGCTGGTTAATGGAGACTAAAGGCAACTTCCAAGTACGCAAATGCCATTTTTTAATCTGTCTGGAAATGGATAACTGCCATTCCAGTGAGTTCTGGCTTAAAGTAAGCAGAATTAGTCCAAGAATGTCACAGAATGGTATCTGTTTTCATAAAAGAAGACAATGCAATTATACTCACCTAAATTAATTTTATGTTCAAATTTCCTTAAAGCCTTGTCTGTAGGGGTAGACATTTTTGCTGAATAGCAACTAGGGGTCTGTCTATTTGCCTGAAACAAAGGATTTGTCGATATAAGTTGCCTTCTCTAAACAGCCCATTGGAAAAGTTAGCTCAAATGCCTATGCCTAGAACTATAAAAAGAAAACCAGAAAGGGTGAGGAAATGGATACGGATTAACATCAGATTTTACTTAATTCAATAAAAGAAAATACAGGTGACATATCAGTTAAAATTCCAAAAAGTGCCTCAATTCGGGGTTATTTTTAGTCTGGGAATTGAGCTGCAAGTCTCTCATATTAACACTTTTTCTATCTGTAAAAGGAAGTGACATAGCAGACAGAAACAAGGAGAAAAATGAGAAGGTTAACAAAGAGAGAAAACTTTCCAAGATGCTGTCTTTTCTTACAGGTAGTCTTCTCCAAACACAATTAGTATCTGAACGTGATTTCACCAACACTGGACAGCATAAACCTCTAACTAAAGGCAAGAATAAATTACCCAGGACAAGTGCTGTGAGTCAGACATGATATGCCATGATCAGCACCACTCTAATCTCAACTATTCTGTTATGTTGGTATCAATAAGAAAAAAAGAAGTTTTGAACCTCCAGTGTACAAGCTGAAGGCAAGAAGGATGTTAGTTCTCACATCACCTGTGCTTTTCATTCTGCACAATGCCAGTTTCTATGCCAACAGCATATACTCTAAATTAATTCATTTCTAGCACCTCCCTCCATCTCCTATGCTTGCTTTTGCCTCCCTCGCCATTAGTCCAAAACATAACCTGTTTCACTCTGGGTGTGACAAGCAGGTGTGGTCTTAAAATCAGATAGAAAGGATGGGGAAGATGCTTAAAAACACAGAGGACAAATACAAAAAAGTAAGCAACATCAGTAGAGATTGGGGTGGGCAAAGAAAGAAAAGTTGAGAAAGGTAAGGAACAGAAAGAAAACTGCAGTGACAAAGAGAATCCAGTGATAAGGTTTGAGACAAGGAAATCAAGTGGAGCCCTGGCTACGACGTACATACACACATGGCATGGCAGAGGATCAGACTCAAAGGAAGGGGATTCTCTCAAGTAAAAATTTCCATTTGCATTTATGCTCAACATAATACTAATAAAGAACAAAGCCTTCAGGTTAACCCCATTTGCTCTTGGACACCCTTGATGCCCACAAAATAGCCTTCAACATACCTGTGGATTGCATCCACCAGCAGCATTGTGGCGCTTCATGAGTCTTCCCACCTCATCATCCCAGTCCCAGTCTTCATCTTCCCCGTCATCATCGTTGTCGTCATCATCATCATCTCCTTCCTCACTGTTAACTTCTTCACACATGCATGACTGGCAGTTCTCGGTGACCTCGCCTTCTTTAGCTGTTTCTGTGTCTTCTGTAAATTCACTTCAAACAAATACAGATGTTTATACAACTACAAATGACTGTTGCAGTCATCAAAAATTTGATATGTTTATCTGAACAAATGATTTCACAAGGTTAGCTCTCAATGAGAGGTTTCTCACTTCACCTGTCTCTAAGCAAGCATATACGAGGGTGTCGCTGCCTTTAAAGGATGGACTACGTTTAAATTATCTGCTTCACCAGATCAGTGCTGCCTTCTAACTTGTTCTGCAGTTACACATCTTTGGATCCCTCTGACTCCACACCAGGTAAACACACCAGATCAGGCCAGCTGGCTCCTTCACCAGAGACGAACCGCTCTGGTTACTGCCACAGCAGATTTCCACCTGACAAGGTATCCCACAAAATCTCACTGAGGCAGACAGCCAACCTACTGGTAACTCAGGGCACCAGCACGACCTATGCGAAAAAAAGATCTAAGAAGGAGTTTGTAGGAGAAGTGAATCCTCTTGACTTACTCATGTCTTACTGTCTGTAGTATCTGCCAGAACAAGTACGTCCCAAAGCAGATTGTCCGCCAGCATTTGACATTTAATTAAACGAATCACAAACTGGAAAGCGAATGGCCTGAACCCGTAACACAAGACCATTCCTTACTCGCTCCCCACTAAATACAAAAAGCTCCAGGCTTTCAGCCCAACTCCAAAACGAATCGAAGCGATTCGCTGTCCTCAGCGGCTCACCGCGGTTTCGCCCGTTCGGGCACGATCAGATGACGCCAAGGTGAAACTGCCTCCCGCACCCCGAGTCTGCGGGCGGGTCTGCCCTCCCCCGCAGTGTTCGGGGGGCACCCCCCGGCCGGGCCTGCTTCCCCGCTGCCGGGCGGGTGCAGGACTGCTCCCCTCACCGCTCGCCGTTGTTTGCCGGCCGCCCCTGGGGACGGACGCACCCCAACCGCCGCTCGGCAACCGCCCCGGGCCCGGCCTCACCTCACGCCGGCACAGGGCGCCGCGAGAGGCCCGGCCCGGCCCGGCTCCCCCCGCCCCCGTCCCCTCGCCGCCTCCTACCCGTCGGAGCACTCCGCATCGTCAAACTGCCCGGGCACGGCCTGGCTCATCGCCACCGCCCGGTAATCCATGACGGCGGCGGGAGGCAGGCAGGCGGCCGGCCGACACGCGGGGCCGCAGGCGCCGGGCTGCCCCCTACGGCGCCGGCAGAGGGACCAAAAGCATCGAAGGCGAGCGCGGCCGTACAACGAAGGCGGGCGGGAGCCGCCTTCGCCCCCGCCCGCTTCTCAGGTTCGGAGCGCGGGGATTGGCTGCCAAAGGCCTGACGTCAGTCCTACCATAGCGGGCTTAGCGCAGCGGCGGGCGTGAGGGGCTGGAAATGGCGGGCGGGGGGAGAAGGGCGCGGGAGCGGGATCTGTGCCCGCCGAAGCCGGTGACACGCCGCGGAGCGCTGACAGGCGCTGCGAGGGTAAACCCGGCAGGCACGGCTTTCCCCTGCGGGCACTCACAGCAACCGCTGCGAGGTAAAGAAGTGCTCATCGGTGGAACATCCGTGCGGTACGGCATCGTCCGGCCTTAAAAACGCTGCGTCTTCGAGCCCTCTTCTCTTTGCTGGAAATGACCGTTTATGCCTCAGATTCTCGGCTGCTTTCCCTAAAACATTAGCGATGATCTGTGTCATCTGTGATAGATGTTGATAGAGTTTTACTCAATATACTCTGAAATGCTGGATTCCAATCTTTATTTAAAAAAAAGCTCCATCTGAAGCCAGATGAATTCCACATTTTCAAGCCTCGCTAGAAGCATCTGAGGTCACTGTAACACCCCTTACACTGAACGATGTGCTAATCTGTTTATATACCGATACCACGTAGGACTAAGTGAGTGCTAGGCTTTTGCTATCTGGTACATAATGGTAAAATTTTAGAACGCGGTCTTTTCTGTAGACGTTTTCCCATTACCCAAGTGGTATATGTAAAGGCCATCAAAAATCTGCGATTGTGCTGAAAACAGGGATGCTTGTAGTGAGAAGCCTTTAAGAAAGAACAAATGGAATAGATGTCATTCCCATCCGCAAGGCTTCTGTAAAGTCAACCCATTGAGTCTCTGAATGTGGAAAGCACCGAGCCAGCTTCTGACATTTCTTAAAGCTACAGCTTTACTTCAGACTGTCTTCAAGTTCTGCCAGTTCAGCTTCTGACACTAGAGCAGCTGGAACCTAAATAACCCTTTCTCCTTCTTTTGTATAAAAGAGGGAATCTTCTGTCAAATATTCTCCCTCTGTAACAAAGTGCCAGCTGCTAAAGCGGAAAAGAATACAGTGTCAGTCTGAAGGAATAGTACAACAACTGCTTTCCAGATTCTTCACTGCAGACAAACCCACGAGGCCTAACTGTGTGAGAAGGTACTGCTGCTCCGCTTGGTGTTTTTATTATAGTATCTGGGAAATTCAGTAAGAAGATGGTATGGCCTATTACATAAGGTATTGTAGGATATTCTGACTGTCCCACTCATTAAACAGACTAATTCAGTAGCATTTCAAGCATATATTTTTGCCTTCTACCTCTGTTTTCAGTGAGTAAAGTCTCCCTTTTATCAGTCTTCTCAAAATTTAGTAAATAGAGCACTGCATAGAGCATTGGAAAACTTTTATTTCTTACTGCTTTAATGTAAACATTTCTTTTTCTCCATTTTCTACAATCAAGTTGTTTGGCCAAGTTTAATTTAGATTTCTTGGGTTTTTTTTAAATTCTTGCTTTAAGATCAAAGATTACTGTAAATTAGGCCCAAATCTGACAATGACATTCTTCAGACTTTTCACTCCACTGGAGCTTGATGCAGGTGCAATGACTGTAAGGCATTGTAGAAGGGTGGGCTCCTTCAGTTTCACCATTTCATAATGCTGGCCCACATTGACTTATCCTCACAGACAGAAAATTTCCACTTTAGTCAGTGAAAAAGTAGTTTGTATAAATTGAACAGAGGGTGTCACCTCTTGTTTTGCAATAGACAAATGTACTGTAGTACTGTAACACCATGGGTGAAGTTTACTCAAATTTATCCTCAGTTGCCTTTCCACCTTCTTTGAATAATTACTGTCAAGCCACGTGACCCCTCAACTTATTCTAGTGACTTAACACTACTCGTATTTCATTGTACCCTGTATGCAAATTGAATTAACTGTGGCAGAAAAAAGAAAGCTTGGGGGCTGGTTTTGGCCTTAGTATATTCACTGAATGTTTTGACTGTGGGATTTAGGAAAGCTTTCAGTCTTAATATGCTTTATATTTCATTTAGCAAAAGATCCACTCAGATAATGTATCACTTTCATATACATTGCCTATCACGCTTTGGGAAACTTTTATCAGTTAAACCATCAAATACGTGACTCAAACCTAGTGATCCTGAAGCAACACGGAATTGTGAGGTTTTGACAGCACCTCTGTTTCAGTAACACACTCTATCCTTGCTCCTTCCAGAGGTATGTTAGTCTACTCTGCAAAAAACAAACAAACAAAAACCAACCACCAAACCAAAAACTCATCCGCTGGATTTTACTCCTCCCCTCACAGTACGTTAACAAACACGACGGGCATTCCCTACGTTACAAGCAACCCACGCTCAAGGCACAGCCTCTCACACCCCCAGGTGCCGACGGGGCAGGCTGGCAGAGAACCGGCCCTGCCCTCCCACACCCCCACCCCGTCCACCTCTTGCGGCCACGGCCGCCCCGACAGCCGCCCCACACCGACACAGGCACCGCTTCCCCCAGGCAGACTGCAGCCGCCCGGAGGCGTTTCTCACAGGCAGCGCGAGCCGCACCTCCGCTGCCCAGGGCGTTGAGGGAAACCCCACCCCACCCCACCCCGACCTCCCGGGCGCCGAAGGACCGCTACCAGCCCTTCCCCGACAGCCGCCGCGCCTCAGGCCGGGCCACTCAGCCGCGATTCACCTCAGGCAGGGCGCCCGCCCCCGCGGCGGGAAGAAGGAAGGCGGGAAGCCACCGCGCACGCGCCTCGCCTGGCGAAGGCGACGGCGCATGCGCACGGAGGGGAGGGGGCGTGCTGCGCTCACGTGACCGCCCTCACCTCCTCCCCGGCGGAGCCACGTCCGCTGCGGCGGGGGAGGGCGGGGCGGCGGGGGGCGCGGCCGGGGCGGGAGCGGCCCCGGATGGAGGCCGCCGCCATTTAGACAGCCCGCAGCGCCAGGCGCCCGGCCGGTGAGGCGTGTGTGCGCGTGCCGGGTGGTTGTTACTGCCGCCATCCTCATCATGAGGCGCCTGTCGCAGCTGCTGTTGCTGGCTCTCCTCGCCTTCCCCGCCGCTCTGCTGCTCGGGGGCGCCCGCGGCGGCCCAGGTGAGGCCGGTCGGTCGGTCGTTGTCGCCTGGGGGAGCGGTAGCGGCCGTTGGGGGAGCGGGTGGCGGGCTCCCGGGGAGAGGGAGAACCGTCTGCCGCCGGGCCTGGGGAGCCCAGCGCCGCCTTCGCCGTCCTGCCGTTGAGGGGAAGGAGGAGGCGGCGGGGGCGGGCGCTGCTCATTCATCGCCGCCGGGCGCGGGCCTCCCTGCGCACATGGGCCGCGGCCGGGGCTCCCCTCCTCGGACCGGGACGGGGCCGCGGTGCCTGGTTCTGCTTCTGTGGAGGCCGGGCTGTACCCCCGACCCGAGGAGGCGGGAGCGGGGGGTACCGGCGGCGGGAACCGCGCTTTGCGGTGCTGCCGCCCCGGGGGAGCGATCTGGGGCCCAGCGGTGAAACGGGCCGCGGAAAGCCACCCCGGGGGGGGCTGTCCCGCTCAAAACCCACTCGAGGCTGTGGCAACGGGTCTGGTTTTTTTTTTTTTCCTTCGCTCCCGCTCTGGGGCGGTGCTGTCTTCTGCCGTCAGTCGTTAGCAGAGGCGCTGGCTGCCCGCCCGCCCTCCGACCCCCCACCCCCAGCGTCCTTCAGATCGCTGATCTCTGTTTACACCGCGGCGTTATCTGATTCACCGTCTGAAGACTGCCCTCCCTGCTGCGAAGCCTGGGAAGAGGGAAGAAGGGTAGCCGTCTCGCCCAGCGCACGGGCTGGGTGGCAGCGGCTTCCCCCAGCCGGCGGCTCGCCGTTCCCGCTCTTGCCACATCAGCAGCAGCCCTTCTGACATCCCTGGGAAAAACTCTGAATTTAGAGGTCTAGGAGAACGTGCTAGCGCAGTTGCTTCTGGAGAATGCCTGTAGCCTACCCGTAGGCTGTTCAGATACAAAAGTTTTCCTTTAAAAAAAAAAAATCTTTATTTGTAGACTTAAAGTTTAAAACTTCAGCAAACGAAATCACTGTTGTTAGTCTTATGTTAAGTATTGCACGTGGCTGAGCAAAAGGCTATGAGTGTATCCTCTAAAGGCACTGGGGGGAAGGTTGCATTTGCTTTTTCTAGCTATGACTGACAATCCTGAGGTCCTTGGATATACTTGTCCTGGTCAAGGATTCTTATTCCCTGTGAAAGGTTTTAAATATTTATTTTAAATGTGTACTGATGGCAGTTAGATCTTTTTCAGGCTTATGTAAATCAATCATTCCTTCATTTCTACTCTTTCATTTTTGGAAGACGTTAGGTTTTTTAAAAAAAAAAATCTGTAGTTTTGTGTACATGTTTTAAAAATTCTTAGCTTAGCCTGCATGTGCTCTAAACTGCAAACAGACAGAACTTTGTCCTGTGGCTACTATTTGTATTAATCATATCTGCCCAGTGTTTGAATGTATGAGACTCGGCTCCATAAAAGCAAAGAGGCGATGAACTATCTGACTGTTCTTGTCTTGGAGCCTTGCTCTGGAGCCATGCTCTAGATCAGGTTTCTTTTCTGAATAGTGTTGTGGTTCTTTGAACATATGGGTGTAGTAGTATATGATACTGAGGAGGTCATATTTAAAAAGACCTTTTTTATATTTTAAAACTTGAATGAAAATAAGTGCAAAAATAGTAACTGTTTAACTACGTGTGAAAATGTAGTGTTCTGATACCAGCGGATGTAAAGGACATGCTAATCTTTTGTTAAACTCGCTAGTCTTGGAAGAAACAGTACTCGCTAAATTTATTTCCCAGCAATAGCAATGTCTTTTTATTTTCACATTTGTAATGACAAAACAAAATTAAAATATTTTAACATGATGACATGTTAAAAAAAAAATTAAACAATAGCTTTTAAGGCAAGTTGTTTGCTCTCTGTGAATTTAAGCATTGCTGTGTGAAAGTTTGTTACCCAGCTGTAGACTTCTTGGTTTTGAACTTACTGGCACATAAATGGGTAGTTCAGAAAGTTAAAATTCTTCAAACATTAGTTTGAAAATTGTACTACAATGTCAGTTTTCTGTTGATTAACTAGACATTGAAAAGGCTTTCTTGTATTTGCGTTTTCTTTTGGTAGGTTCAGGTTTATTAGTTGCAGCTCAAGATGCTACAGAAGATGAGGAAGCTGTGGAAGATACTGTAGTTGAAGATGAAGATGATGAAGCTGAAGTTGAAGAAGATGAGCCAACAGACTTGGTAATTGTACACCAAATGAGAGAACCAGATTCTCATAGGAGCCCCTCGTAGCTTTTTTCCAGCTTAAGCTGTGCCTCGGTAAACTGAGGAGGATACTGGGGTACAGGACTACTTCATTCTGGTTGCTTTGGTACCTGTTTTCAAGGGGCAACAGAATCTTAGTTAAGTTCAGTATTAATTCTGAAAACCTTGTTCTGCAGCCTGTTTTTGCTTACTAGTGGCTGTATTGCTGTTTGGGGGTCAGTTGCTTCATCTTGACAAAGTGAAATACTTTAGTTATGTGATCTGCTTGTAGCAGTAAAGTATTAGGCTTGCTAGATGCTTAGTGTACTTAAATTGGTACAAAAAGTTCGAAATTTCTAGTGTAAAATAAGAAAGTTTGGGACATTAGGAGGAGAAGACATGCATAATAAAAATGGAGACCTGGTAAACTGTTCTTCGGTTCTATTAGATTTTTATTGATGTTGGTATGTTTGTGAGCTTATGGTTGGCCAGCTTTGCTAAGTGGTAGAAGGTATGCTAGGTATTCAGTATTGACAGAATATTATTAAATAACCTTTTGGATGTAATTTGCTTTTAATGAATAGTCTATGACTCAGGTACAAAACATTACAGTTTTTAAGCAGTTTCTTTTATTTATCACTGAAATAGAAGATACAGTTTTGCACTAGGTGCTCAGCTCTGGTTCATGGCTTCCCTAGCTCATGGTGCATGTGCAACCAATCCAATAGGCTCCTGCTACTTCAAGTGGTTGTTTAAGCAGTGAAATCAAATGATCTAACTAACTTGCAAGCAATTAGTTCAGACAGTTCAAAATGGGATCAGCCTTGTTTCTATTTGGTGGGGGAGGCGGTGATCCAGTGATCCCCATGTGGAAAATAAGCCCTTAATGCCTTTGCCAAATTAAAAAGTGAATCATCAGAAAGGTGAGCTTGAACAAGTGAATCCACCAACCTGTTTAGTTCCAATAGTCTAACGATTTCCAGGCATATGTAACACTTAACTAATGAACACTGAATAGAAAGCTTCTATAAACACTCCCTCTGTAGCGAAAGTAACTCTCATTTGCCTTATGGTTGTCTGTAATTTTGGAAATGCTTGTTTTCTAAATAGAAATAGCTTAGATGTGAACACTTAACATTTAGATTCTATTATTTTCCTTTCACCACTAAACAGAGACCTTACTGTTGCTTTCTGATAAGAAACCTTTCAATAGAGCTAAGTGCAATTGAAATTAGTCACTGTGTCAAATACGAGTAGAAGGATAAATGCTGAAAACTATGCTAGTCAAATCTAGAGGGAGAACAGACTAGGTGCTAATCCTGCAGCAGCAGGAATTGATCCTAATGCATGCCATTGTTGCATGCTTTGACACGTGGGATTCTCATGAAATGAGCATGGTCTTTGCTTTGCTGTTCGCTATAGGATTTTTCAAAAAAGTCTCTTGTCTTAGACAGAAGAAAAAGAGGAAGAAGACTTGTCAGGAGAACCTAAAGCCTCACCTAGTGCCGATACAACCATTTTATTTGTGAAAGGTGAAGGTAAGAGTCCTGTGCTAATCTACCATCTTCGTGATGCTCTAAAAAACCAGAACCTGTTGTAGACACTCTCTGTTTAGAAATGGGCTAGATGTGGTGTATGAAGTTTCTAATGGTTGAATATTTTTTTGTGTTTTAGACTTCCCAGCAAACAACATCGTAAAATTCCTGGTGGGCTTCACCAATAAGGGTACAGAGGATTTCATTGTCGAGTCTCTCGATGCTTCTTTCCGGTATCCTCAAGACTACCAGTTTTATATCCAGAACTTCACAGCTCTCCCTCTGAATACAGTAGTTCCACCACAGAGACAAGCCACATTTGAGTACTCTTTCATCCCTGCTGAGCCTATGGGTGGTCGTCCTTTTGGACTAGTTATCAATCTCAACTACAGAGATGTAAATGTAAGCTCGATGTTGTAATTCACTTTAATCTTTCTAGTTGATGTGGAAATGTCAGGAAGGAACTGCTTAGTCAATTTACTGCCTCTTCAGAAAGTGAATGCCTTTGTGGTTTTTAAGCAAATCAGTAGATACATAAGCACAGTAAGAGACTGTCTACATGTTTCACAATACCCCTCCATGTACACTTAGTTCTGTATATGTTAGACTTACAGTGTAAGCTAGAATGCCTTAGAACTGTAGTCATTTAAAAAAAAAAAAAAACCAAACCACAAAACCTAAAGCTTTCTTTAGGATAACTTAAATCTCATTGTGCTTTTCAGATTGGGCTTTGCTAACAAACCTAACTATCAACCTGAATCCCATCTGCAAACTTGACTTTGAGCAAATAAATGGCTAGTAGTTGCAATCTGGGGGAAGACTATCCAAAAGCATAAATGGGGATTAAAACAGGGGATTCTTTTCTATTTTAGTGCAGGTCAAAGTTTAACAGGCTTCTGCACCTTTATGTTTTGATTGTTCTAATGAGAACCCTTCATATGTAATATCTCATTACAGGAAATAACATATTGAAGGCTAGATGTGACTGTTCTTTGTACTTGCACTAAAAAGTTTGCGCTTTTGTGTTTAGTCAAATTTGCACTGCTTATAAACTTCATCAGGTCTTGTGCAGGAGTTATTCCTTTCTAGAATTTTTCCAAGAACGTGGAAAAAGATAAACACTTGTGTATGTGTTCAAGAAATGAGTTTAAAATGTTATGTGGAAACTTTGTTGTAGGGCAATGTGTTTCAAGATGCTGTCTTCAATCAAACTGTTACAATTATTGAAAAAGAAGATGGGCTGGATGGAGAAACGTAAGGAGGCTGGAGATTCAGGTTTAGTTGGTACACTGGTAGAACAGGTTATTGATGGTGCCAGCGAGAATAGTTTTTATATCTTCATTTTATTGAATGTTAGGTCTGCTGTGTTTTGCTGTTGGAATCGCAGGCATTTGACTTGTAAAATGTTGATAGACTGAAAATACGATCTTTTTCCCCAAATTAAGATCTGTATTAATGCTAGGGATCTTCAGGATTGGTACTAAGTCAGTGAGCATTTTATACATCTGTTTTGGCTCAGAGGGCTTAAGCCTGGAATAGGACCTTATGTTATACAGCTACACAGCAATTCAAAGCTGTTAAGCTTTTGTTATGCTACTGTGCTTTTTCCTGAGATTTAAAGATGCAGAGGGTCCATAGTATTGGACTGTGGGTCCTACTGTGGAGACTGAATAACTTGCTTCTGGAGCACTCCTGTATAATCCAAGATTACATAAACTGAAAGATGTATTTGGAGTATGAGATAGAGGAACTAACACTCATTCTTTGTGGCACTAACCCCTTTCTGTAGCAGGTATCTTTTGGGAGTGTGGGGTTTTTTTTCTGTCTTAAAGACTAAGAATGTCTGACATGCCTTGTATGTTGCAAGTATATGCTGTGCTGATATGCTTTTAAATATTCTAACACTGGAGTGGAATTTTAAGAGAACCTGTGAGTTAAAAAAAACTTCAGAAATACTTGTAGATAATGCTGAATATTTGAATTCTCGTGCCACAGGTAGAAATTCCCGGCTGAGCAAGCTTCTTTTTAAAAAAGGACAACCAAAAGAAATAGCTGTTGCATTAATTCATATTTCTCAAATAGAGAATAGCATCAATGACAGAACAATTGGTTACTTGAAAATGTGTGATACTCTGATAAAGGAGCTCTCAAGAATTCAAATTATTAGAACCAATTTGAGTTAATGTCCTGTGAATAGATAATTACCCTAAATTGAACAGGGATGTTCAATTAAGTCTCTTCTGTAGTCTAATTCCATAATTTTCTTTGTCATAAAACTGAGTTAACATGTTCAACTTGGAATAGATTCTTTACCTGTAAACTCCTGCCTGCTCCCCAGATTAATTTTAGATATAACTTATGTTCACCTCTTGTTAAGTATCAACAGGCATTTCAGGTGGAATTCTTCAAAACAAATGAAAATGTACAGATTTAAAAAATGATTCTTTGCATAAGTAGAATTCTAACTGTGGAACACAGAACAAGTTAAGCAAGGCCTTTCAAAGCTTTGTTGCCAATAAATTAGTATCCTAGCAGTACTTGCTTTGCAGTCGCGTACTAAAAGCATACAAGAGATTTTTAAGGGTTTTGTAAGTGGTTATAGCAGTCACAAATATAAATATTACCTGTGACCCAATGTCTTGAAACGTGATACTGCGGAAGAGTTCTTGCAGTTACTCAATTTCAATAATTATTTATAACAGTTTCTCAGTTCATATAGCACTTTTAAAATGTTCTGTTGTTCAGAATTAAATTTAGGATTACAGTTTCTGAAATCAAAGTCAGAATAATTACTTAATATTTGTTAGCACTTCAGTTTCAGATTCATAGTTTTTTTTTCCCCACCCACCCCCTACAAAAGTTCTTAGGAAAGATCGAGTGGGCACATGGCCAAAGCTAGTCTTAGTTTCTATGCCTCTTTGTAAACTCTATTAAACACTTAAGATTTTTAGTTAATCGTTTCTTAAACTGTTTTTAAAGGATCTTCATGTACATGTTCCTCGCTGGACTTGGTCTACTCGTCATTGTTGGCCTACATCAGTTACTAGAATCTAGGAAGGTGGGTAGTGTATTTTGTCTATGTGCTTCTTAATACAAGACCTTACTGGTATGAAAAGAAAACAATTCAGTAATTGCTTCTTGCATATGATGGTACAGGTAGAACTTTAGAAGACTTACTTTTAGAACTAAGACCTTAAAGATTACTGGAAAAAATGGTTTTTAAAAAATGTTCATTATTGGAGACATTTAGATTATTTACCTAATGCACTTTGGGTCTGCTCTTTGGCACCACACTGAAGTGGTTGAATTGGAATCTTTGATACCTTCCAGTGGATGTGTGCAGCTACTGATTCAATACTTACTGGGTAGACTTTCCCCATGCTCTCTATTTATATCTATTAGTTTAGTTTAATCTATTTCAAACTTTGGGGAAAACAGCTGTCTAGTCCTTTATTCTTATCAATGCTTTGCCATAATGTTGATTAGGGCCTCTGGATTCCATTTATAAAGCTATAACAGCTAAGAGTTTGTCCATGTAAATGGTCTGGCAAGCGAAAGCTGTTGAAAGCTTAAGTCTCATCTGTATGCAGTGCATAGGTTATGTCTTCATGCAGTCTGGCTTATGATATTTTTGAAGTAGCTTCCTTTGGGAAGAAGCATGGAATGATTGTTGTCCTTTGAAATCTATTTTGCAAGGTGATATACGAGAATATTGCACTAATCTGAGAAAGTATAACAAAATGGGTCATTACAAAGTTTGATTATTAATCAGCTGTATTTTGTAACATGTATAATCAACTTGCCTAGGCATGCATGAAATCCTGGTATCTTTGTGTGGAATAAGTATTGTGAGGCATTAGGAGTGTTAACACCAAGCTTCAGTGAATAAATTGCTAGTGGTAAAGATAATTAAAGCTAAGCTACAAAGACAGCTTAGTACATTGACTAGCCTTAAGTTTGTGTCTTAGTGAAATAATTGCAATTCATTAAATATAATGTTACTAGTTAATACTTGTGCTATCAAAACTTTGTGGAAAGAAAATTTTTTTTTCTTGAATTTTCAGAGGAAAAGACCAGTACAGAAAGTAGAGATGGGAACATCAAATCAGAATGATGTTGATATGAGCTGGATTCCCCAAGAAACTTTAAATCAAATAAGTAAGTAGTCTGCCTTCCACAAACAAGAACATAACAAACTTAATCAGTTAGTTGTAACTGAATAAGGAGCTGATCCAGTTTCTCAGAACAACATACATCTCTTCTAGGGAATAAAAAATTGGCTGAAGCACTGTGCTTAATGATTAGACTATTACATTAGCAGTCTATTCTTGTACAGAACAAACTTCACTGGTTGATACAATAATGACTATTGGTGACCTTTACAATCTGTTCTGTAGACTCTTTTTCAACAGTATAAAATCTCTACCCAAAACCTGGATCACAAAGGAGGTTTAAATAGGAGAAAATACCTATCATCTCAAAGTTTCTGTAAGTTGTTTGGAACTTTGCCTATAGACCAAAGCTTTTAAATAAGCATTATAAGTGTGTATTAACCAAAGTCACATTAAGACTTCATACTGGTTTCAGCTGGGATAGAGTTAATTGTCTTCCTAGTAGCTGGTACAGTGCTATGTTTTTGAGTTTGGTATGAGAAGATTGTTGATAACACTGATGTTTTCAGTTGCTGCTAAGTAATATTTACTCTGAAGTCAAGGATTTTTCAGCTTCTCATGCCCAGCCAGCAAGAAGGCTGGAGGGGCACAAGGCATTAGAAGGGGACACAGCCAGGGCAGCTGACCCAAACTGGCCAAAGGGGTATTCCATACCATGTGATGTCATGCCTAGTATATAAACTGGGGGGAGTTGGCCTGGGTGGGCATCGCTGCTCGGGGACTAACTGGGTATCAGTCAGTGAGTGGTAAGCAATTGCATTGTGCATCACTTGCATATTCCAATCTTTTTACTATTACTATTGTCATTTTATTAGTGTTACTATCATTATTAGTTTCTTCTTTTCTGTTCTATTAAATTGTTGTTTTCTCAACCCACAAGTTTTACTTTTTTTTCCCTGATTCTCTCCCCCATCCCACTGGGTGGGGAGGGAGTGAGCGGCTGTGTGGTGCTTAGTTGCTGGCTGGGGTTAAACCACAACAGTCTTGATATCAATGTCCTTCACAAGCCCAAATGCCTAAGTTCTACTTGATATCTGAAATGCCAGCAGTAAACCAAATATCTGATTTCTTTAGACCATTTGTGTGTTTATAGATATTTCTAACTTCTCTTGCTGTTTCTTCTGTTTTGCTTTCCCATGGCTTCAGTGCAGAGTAGAAGAGGTGAGGCAAATTCTGGTAATCTAAAGAGTGAAAGTGCTTACTGTGTTGTCCATGTGATAATTAGGCATGGATAGAAGTACAGCTTCCTGCATGCAGTGATTGGTGATGCAGCATGAGCACGCAATCACACAAACACATTTTATATACATATAAATTTGTTTTCATATATTATAAATATGTATATGTATTATTTCTGGTTGTATTATAGTAATGTAGTTTCAGCAGAATATTGCTGAACTACTGTTGTCTCCTCTACCAGTTCCCAGAACCCTTTATCTAAAATGCAGATGTGTATCTTGCCTTCCCTGCTATCTTGCTGTAGTGTCAATCTGATGTTACATGAGGGAGGTGGAGGACTGATTATGACCAATGGCTGAGCGCGTCTTGTTTCAGTGAGAAACAAACCTCAGCCTTGGGTATAACAGTTTAATAGTCAGGTTTATCTTCCTGGGTCTTCCTTATCCCAGGTGAACTCCTATCACCAGTAGCATTGGCTGGTGTGAAGTGAGAGCCTCACCTAAAGTGCATTCTGGACAAGTGCTTTGAAAACCCTTTGCAGGAACTACCTTTACTTGAAAAAGACTCCTGTTTTGATGAAATAAGCATATTCTGAGCTTTATTCAGTATAGAAGGACTAGAGGCTTTAGCTCTGATACGAAGTTGTGCTAGGAGCTGGACTTTACTTTTTTGATTCCTTCACCCTTTTTAATTGTACCTATATTACATAGGTATAAGGACCGTTGTTTTACTTCTGAAAATGTTAGCTTGCTTGTACACTGTCTTCTGTGAGACACAAGAATGATAGTATAAAATCTAGACACAGGAATTTGAAAAGCCTCAATCTAGCAAGAAAGACTGAAGTTCTAAATGCTATTTTTTTCTGAAGAGCAAACTGTCTTTAAATGGGTTGATGCTGGCAATGTTTGGGTCCTGTCCCCCATCCCTTTAAGATAGATAAGGATTCATATCTTAATACCTGAAGTCTAGGAAAAACTGATGTTTATGTTCTTAATTGTGGTTTTCTTCAGCTCCAGGTTAGTTTTAACTAGAAATCCACACTAGAATCCTTTGAAATATGTGGCCTTCAAGTTCCTCAGAGGTTCTTGACTATTTTGTTGTTGAAGGACACTTCATACTGTACTGATTGGCTTGTGAAGGTGTGATGGCTGCTCCTTGTGTTTGTACATACTCCAAACAGTGAAATTACTGGAGGTGGTTCTGTTTAAGAAAATGGGCATTTTTAAGTCAACAGATACACTTAGCAACCACTTTAGCACTTCGTACAAAGTATTGTAGCTTCTCTACAATATTGCAAGGATTGAAATTCTACCTATGTAAGGACCATCCTTGTAAAGGACAATTATAGGCCTGTCATGAAGTCTTAAATGTAGGATGATGCTTCTGGCATGCAGTGATCATACAGCTAAAGCTGGGTGGCTTCCCCATATGGGATATCTGATTACAAAGTGACATCTTCATAGTCAAATGTGGATGCTTCCTGGAAAAGTGTATTATTTCACAACCAAAACACTTGTCTTCTGCTGTTAATCTGTATGAATGTGGAAATATGTCATGCAAGACAAAGCTGTCTAAAGAAGGGTCAATCACATACTCTTCAGACAGGTAAACTCGAACTAGTAATGATCAAAATTCATTAACTTTCTAAAAGTATAATTAATGAACATGAAACTTTTCTAAATGGCAGAGCATGCAGTTTTATCAGGAGATTGTGTGGGGTTTGGTTTTTTGGAGTGTTTTTTTGCATTTTAGTAACTGGCAAATTGAACAACCCTCACCCTGGAGTTGCATATTACAGAATAGGAACATTCTTTTTTTGTTACCTTCTATTTAGGATGCTAATAATTAAAGTCATAACAAGTTGTTTGAACTGGTTTCTCTGTGGTGATGCATTGCACTAGAAGGGCAGTTTGGCTTGTGTTTGGGAGGGAGAAAAATACATGGTCACATAACATCTAATCTGAAGTAGCTGTAGCAATTGATGCAACTTTTCTTTTTTTTATCTAGATAAAGCTTCACCAAGGAGGTTGCCCTACAAGAGGGCACAGAAGAGATCAGTGGGCTCTGATGAGTAAATGTTAACTAGTACAACAGTTGAACCTTTACTAATCCTGCCTGGTTTGGTTTTTTGGATTGGAGTAGTGCAGAGAATCCATATCACCATAAGGAAAATACTGCTAAACATTTGGACTGAACAGATTAACTGAATGGTGTTAATATTACTGAAAATGCACTTCTCTTTTTTTTTTTTTGTTAATTGTTGGGGGGTGGGGGGGAGGTAGCCATTAAGATTTGTGCCTGTGTGTGTAAGCAGTTGGTCTTAACAGAACCATCTTACCTGAAATGTGCCTTTAGAGTTCTTTGTAATGCTGGCTTGTCATCTGTACACTGTCTTTGAAGGATTTTTCTCCTCCCCATAATCTGAATGTCCAGTGACTTAATCTGTCTTGATTGTGTCATGTCTGTATTGGAATCTGTATGCATTTTTCTTTTTCAGTAAGTAACTTCATTCTCTACAGTGTGCACACACTGAAGTTTGTGTGCGTGGTCCTATTTCAGTGGCAAGGCACTGATCATCTAGATTTCTGCATAGTTTGCATTCTAAAGGCACAATTGGGTATAGCTGCTTGTAGTGGTAGATATTTTACTGCTGTTTTGATCTGGCTGGGCATGCAGTGACCTAAAAATCTGAATTTATCTGCATAGATGTTAGGAAGACTCTTACACAGCAGCAGAACTTGTGAAGCATGGAATTTGTGTGCTGAATTGGTATTACTACATAAATTTTTTTTATACCCAACTTGTTAAATGGTTAGTTATTGAGTTGTGCCAGCAGCTTAGGTATTCTGATTATAGTGGTAGCTCTGCAATGTTTAATCAAGAAATTATTGAATAACCCAGAACAACTTTTCAGTAAGTTCTTGGTTCTCTCACAAAAACTAGAATGCCATATGTATCAATGTGGACTTTTCTTAAAGTGTTACATGGGGCAAGGACTTTACATTTACTGTACACAGTTGAAACTGAATTTGAAAAACTGTTGGCTTCAAATAATCTTTCTAAATGGCAAACTATTTAATCCACCCTTTGCAGTTTTTAAATCTCAAACTTCTTTCCACTGTTCAGTACATTGGTCTGAGTTTCTTTTTTTTTTTAAATTACTTTGTCTTTCCTACTAGTAACACAGATGCATATCCATTATTCACTGCATGTTCAGTACTACAGCAGAAAAGCTATATACAATCAAAATGTGATTTTTCTTTTGTGGCAGGCACAGCTTACATGATTACCAGGTACTTGAGGTATTGATCCACATCCATTGCATTCAGGGATTTCACTGACAGTAAAAAGATCAGATAATGCAGAGTGTCAGTTTGCTGCCATTCAGGCACTTGGACAAGGCTTGAATTGTTTGCATCTCAACTGCATCTCCTCCTGTATCTGAAGGTTATCTGGAAGCTTGAGTTCAGGAAGAGGCATTGATTTGAGACCTCTGTTTTTGTTTCCTCCCCTCCTGATCCCCACATGTCAAAGTGTTGTTTTAGATCTAAACTTGCTCTGCAGGGACTGAGCTTCTGATCCAATGAATGCTGAGCAATACTTGCAAATGATGTCATAGCATGTTTGAAGCATCTAAGCTCTGAAACTACCTGTACTGGCACTATTCTACTGTACACTTTGCCAGAATGAACTGTGAAGATGTTTGTGACTCATCTTGCTATGGAAAAGATAAGACTAGGAAAAGCAACCCCAAAGATGCTTTGTTCAACTTCCTGATAATATGAAATATTTTTCTATATTATATATTCTATATTTCCCAGGCAGAATAATTTTAATAGTTAAGATTGCTGAATCATCATACAGATCACTTAGCAAACCATTGAATGCTATGTTTGTAAGAGGTATCTCCACTCAAATTGTGTGGAACAGCATTGTTTGCCTTCAGTGATGTAATCTGACTGGTTCTGTGGTAGGTTCATGGGCTTACATTCAAGCTTGCATTGATTCAACAAAGTGTTTATGTATTAAATGCTTTGTATACTAAAGCCCTGTAGCTATTGCACAGCACCTGATGTACTGAACTTTTAAGTTCCCTCTCTTGGATTATGTCTCTAACCTGAAGTCAAGAGATTTTTTTATTTTTTTACCTTCTGGTAATAGGTAATCTTAAACTGTATACTCTAATCCTTTCCAAGGTAGAAAGGTACTCTTTTGAGGGGGTGATGATAACTGCTCTGGATACAGTGGTACTCCAGGGAAAAAAGACAAAGGATTAGAACAGAAGATAATAATTTGTAATATCCTAGTTTTATTTGTTCAGATAAATAGTTTAGTCCTTACTGGTTTGAGTTCTAGAGCAAGTTGGGCCTTTAGAAATCTTACACAGGCTAGGACTTAAGAGAAGTGAAGGACTGAAGCACTGTACAGATAAGGAATAAGTATTTGAAGGTTTCTGCTTTCTCCTCTGCACTCAGTGGTTAACATCCAAATGCTTAAGTTCTAAGCATGAAAAAAAGAGGAGACAGTTTAGCAACTTGCATGGGAACTGGCAATGGGAAAGTCTGGTTGTACCAAGACTGTCTTTCTGATCCTACAACTTGGCATTCACTGTGGCTGGTTCATAGTAACTTTCTCAGCCAGAAGCAGTTCATAAGAATGGCCAGCAGTCTACTCCTGCTCATGATAAATGAAGTAACAGTTCTGAATTTCATGTTTGTTGTTAGTTTGCTGTAGTTGAAAGTTGGCAATGACATTCTAGTGTGTAGTAGTAATTGAACTTTGGCATCTCTTACATTATTTCTAGTGAATAAGCCACTTGACTACAGATTTCTTCAAATGGGAGAACATAGTTTTTGCTTTATCCTCTTGGTTAACCTTTTATTTTGGTACTTGAATTTTCCACTCAATTTTTAAACATATACAGATAGATTAGTGTCACAGGTACATTAACTGGATATCATTATTGTTATCATTTGAGTAGAGTATAACTTCCTTGACTTGAAGATGGAACAAGTAGCCATTCTGCTGGTCTCTATGCCACCCCTTTCCATGTGGTATCACAAGCATTTGTATCATTTAGCATTCTTACTAGCCTAGTTTTCAGCAAGCTTTCTATGCTACCATACAACTGCTCATGTAAGGTTATGAGAAGAGAAGCAAGGGCTGTGAAAGATGTGGACTAGGGTTTCTTCCTTGTTAGTAAGAGATGCTAAAATGGTTTTAGACTGCAAATAAACTATGGCTGTAGTGTGAGGACTACTATTCATTCCTTTCTCACAGCTCTTTAAGTAATTTTTAAAAATTGTGATGTCTTAATGAGGCTATACTTGGGGTAAGAAAAACTTTGGAATTCATGTTTACAGTGGTAGCAAAGCATTAATTTAGCTATACTTGAACTGCATTTGATAGTTGTATCCCTCTGTATGCTGTCTGCATTGTGACAGCAGTTCACTTTTTCCCTAGTATCATTTAATCTGAGAACGAAGAGTGGCTGCTGTCAGACTAAAGGATGAAGCATCATCTTTATTCTTCATGTACAAAATAATTAAATTGTAGGCCATGGAGATGAATGGAGCAGACTAGTGACGGCAGTGCTTCTGCTTGTTTCAAAACAAGTTATGCTGAACATCTTCCTTACCTTAGAATGGATCTAATCAAAAGCATAATTTGCTGTTTATTCCTGGAATGCATTGTGCTAAACAAAATGTTGTGGTTGAAAGCTCTGAATTTAGGGAAGCAGCAGGAAAGTCAAATACCAATGTAGGCTGGTTGTCTTGTTTTTCAGTGTGCCTGATGTACTGAGCAGCAGTTAAGAGTCTGTTCTCTTTTCTTGTCCAAAGGAAGGACAGTACCTACCTCATAGGAGTGACACAAGGGCTGTTTCAGGAGTGTTTTGAAATTACTTGAGACTTGCACAATACACTTCCATGGAGACAATGAGACATAGCACTTGTGTAACTTGAGGACAACTACATGGATTGATGGTATACAAGTTTAATCCCCTCACCGACTATAGCAGCTTTACACTAAGACTTCTCTCAAATACACAGAGGAATTGTAATTAACTTAGAGGAGAGCAAAGTCAGAAAGATCTTTATGTTTCTGCAAGAGTTTATAGGTGGGCTAAATAACATTCTTCTGACATTTTTCCATTTATCTCTAAATTTTCCCAGGGATTTTTTTAAATCAAGTAATAATAGGTGATTGTATCTACACAATCAACAGTCAGTTTAAGAATGACTGATTGTTTTGGATGATTAAGTTCAGATGATGTACTGCAACCAAAATGTTAAATTAACATTTACTTTCTTACCTGCTGACTTTCTAAGTGAGATCAGATCTCTTGAAAATGGCTGCAGGTTTTTTGTAAAGTAAACTTGATTTTTTTTTTTTCTTAGCATTGTGTAGTTTGTTTTTTGGGGGTTTTGTTTGGGGTTTTTTGTTGGTTTTTTTTTAATAAAGCATGAATATGGCACCAAAAAGCCTGAGTGGTTTGCTGGTGCTCTTTTCCTTGATGAGAAACCTGCAGTAGCAAATATGCAAAGAGTGAAAACATGCTATTCTTAAAAAGCTGCTTTTCTACAAGTGTATTTGGAATGGGAATAATAGTGAGGAAGTATTCTGTGATGTTTTGGACAATGGACTAGTATTAAGATTAAAATTCTTTATAAGAATAAGGGAGGGCCCTGGGAAAATGTTGAGTAAATTCTTGAATTCTGATCTGAGCCATAGTCCCCTACGTTTCCAGAAAGAATAATCTATTGTTAAACTGTAGGCAGCATGAAGAGGATCTGTTAAGATGCTTAAAGGCTGCTGAGACATGAGGTTGTAACAAGGCCAAATACATATAGCTTTAAAGTGCATGCCATTGTCTGACCAAGCAAACAATATTCCAGGCAATAATACTGAAAGTAGGAGTTCAAGCAGGTATACTGCATCCAAACAGAAGAAGGTAAGCCTTGCTGGGAAAAAAGCTAACAAAAGCAAACCAAAAATGGCTTAAAATTAAGGGATACTGAGACTCCTTTATTTGTGAACTAGATCTGTGGATCAATAAGGGAAAACTTAAAAGCAGATGTGTTAATATGTATTTTTAGCTCCCAGAGAACATAAAAATAACTCTCAAATTTGAAGTCTGCCTCATCTTTCCCTGAAAAGATAAAGATGGATTTTTGAGACTTCATATTATTTCTAAGCCAGCCACTGCAGTCTTAATTTCAGTAGGCTTTCTGTCCCTTCCTGTTAGTAGTCTTGATTATAAATTTTATATTAACCAATACTTAGCATTACAACATTCCAGTCTCTTAACTGGTGAGGGAAAACTGAAACTTAACCTGTCTTTCCTCATCACTTTCAGTCTGTTCAGCTTACCTGGAAACCACAGCTTGTCCTGCCTTAACTGAGGCCACTTAAATTCACATAATGAAACCGTAACTTAAGAGCTGGCTCTTTCACATAGTGAAGAGAATACTTTGAGTCAATGCACATAGCCATACAAGTGTCTGGACAAGAGAAATTTTCAAGATAACCTTAGTATATATTCTAGTAAAACAGATACAGTCCTGCCTTACAGGGCCTGGTTAGAGCTAGACAGTATAGCTTTCATTCAGACGAAGCTGCATTGGTGGACCATGTGTGATTAAAGCATTTACCCTGAAGACAAAATACAGTATTGGGTTCACTGGATGGAAAATATTATAGCCAGCAATACCAAAAGCTGCCAGCTGAGGGATCTCCCAAGCCAGTGACAGCTGCTTCTCAACAGACAAGGACAAGAGCACTCTAGTCCCTTCTCAAAGAGCAGCATCTAAATTGATGGGCTAGAGCAACTGTGTCTGTCTTTTCTTAATCATTCTTTGCTATGTCTTGGTCACTGAAGTCTGAGCACTGCATTTTTCTGTGCTTTTAAGAAAATAACTGACAATGTGAAACTAAAAGCTGTAAACAGTGTCTTGCATTTGCTTCCAGGAAAAGTCAGGGCTATGGCTAGCTACAGGGTCAGCCTAAGGTATGCAGAAGCAGGGATAATAGTGATGCTGCATATACACTGCCTCTTTGTCATCTGGTTTCCTGGTCCTAGGCTCCTCAGCAAGGTTTCCTGCTACTGAAGTTAGATTAAATCGGGCCTTTTAACTCCATGTGCACCTTGACCATGTTCAGACACAAATAGGTCCACATTCTGTCTTTAGCTGGAGTATTTTGTCTATGAAAGCTGAATCAAAGAGTCCAGTCCACCCAGAACACTGAAGCATACTTCCTTGCATAAACCTGGATCCACAGCAGTACAGAAGCAAGCAGTGCACAGGACCTTACCGTGACAGCATGCTTGATCCCAACATCAGCTGGCAAGTCCACCAGTGAGTCTCTAAGAGAGACAGGAAGAAGAAACTGTTTTCTTTTGCAGGAATCTACACAGAAAGGAGGAAAGTCTTAAAATACCCTACTGCAGATTTCTGTTGGAAAGGAAGAGCTAGAATTTAAATATCTGATAACTATCCCATACAGTATGGCAAGCATTATAACCTGTTACTTTGGTGACAGTTGGAAGCAAGTGTAAATACCCTAACAAACTTGATTACAAAGCATGTTATAGTTTCCTTAGAGCCAGTATTTAAGACTTTTAAGTTAATGCTTGGTTGTTTGTAATAGTGGTTCCATTCATAGAGAGTGGAATTATTTCTCACAGCTGGAAATGACATTTTGCCCAACTAATCCTAACTGGTTGCTGCTATAAGCAAGCTGAAAACCAGGAAGCACATCTTGCTGTTAGGCACCACAGGAAAGGCAGCCTTTCAGAAAGAAAAAACAAATGAAACAGGATTTAGCTCGTATTTTAAAAGCCACACTACCCAGGAACCATCTCCTTTCCAATGTATTGGTAGTCTGGCAGGTTGTGGTACTGCAGCATGCTGTTACCCCCACCCCCAACTACAAGGTATGACAGGGATGAAGCATGAGGCATCAGTTGCAGTCATAGCCAGAATGATCACTGACTTCACTCGGTGTTATTCCATGCTCATACAGGGCAAGATGTTCCTTCGACGTCCTGTTGAGACTGAACTCCCTCTGCTCCTGTTAAATGCACCTTGCCAGGTGTCACTTACTGATCCTTTAGTTAGGTGCAGCTCTCTGTGTGGTTACTCCAGTTTTCCTTTAGTGACAATCCCCAAGGGCCATCACCCCATCATTGCTATTTTGCTGAATTTGTAGAATTGCACCAAAACAGATGTCACTGATTGACTGCAGCAGTAATAAGCACAGGCCACCAAGGATCTGTTGACAAACTGCAAAACATCGCACAGCTGCGGTTCAGTAGAACACTGCCACAAGGAACCCTGGGAGGAGCTGCTATCACTTTTACTTAAGCATTGTTCAAATTAAGTACTTTCATTTTTAAGCAGGTGTTTTACAGCTGCTAAAGAGAATATTTTGGTTCAGAAAAAACTCCAAAACTGCTTATGAGAAGCGCATTCACCAAGAAGTAATAACCAAATGCATTAAAAGCAGCACCTGGCTCTGTATCCTGTGCCAAAGTGTGTTACCATGAGGTGTATGTGTTGCTCGGTTCTCCAAATCCCTTCCTTTCCCTTACCTACAACCCTGGCAAGCTTTTCTAACCAGCTCAGCGCTGATTCTGGGTTTCAGGTAGTAGTGCTAGAAGGCCTCTGTGGTTTTAACTCCAAAAAGATACTGGCAGATAACGATCTAGACAGGACATCAGAAATCAAACTCACTGTGTTGTGGTACAGACTTTTCACGGATTGCTGTGTATACACAGGCAGCTTGATACTTTGAGTTTCACCAGCTGTGGAGAAAAATGGACCTGCCGTATGTAACCTTGAAGCCCGTAAAGCTTCAGTCATATAAGCATCTTGAAGGCAACGGATGAAATGGTGTTAACTATCCTGCTACCAAAAAGGGATTTACTGGCAAAGTGAGCAAATGTACAAGTATTGTGTCCCACTCGGCAGCAGCGCGTGAGATAGCGCGTGTCCTCCCACGTTCTGCCTCCTCCCCAGCTGCTACCCTGGGAGCCCTGTGCATCAAGTAGGGCTACGCTTCAGTAGAAATAGAAGAAAATAGCAATGGAAAAGGTTATGGTTTTTGTTTACAGCCACATTTTACCCAGTCACTTTTCCGTTCCCAAGCACAGCTCACATGGTAAAGCTTGACTTGCAAACACTTGGGAGAAGTATTTATTGATTAAAGCATGCCTACATCTCACAACTAGCACTGCCATCACCCTAAAATAAAATACAAGTATTTCTTTTGAATGCAGGTTCATTAAAAGTCAGGTGCTGCTCATTTAAAACGTAAATCTAGTTACCAAGTCTAAGCTGTTGTCATTCTCTCTACAATGGGATAACAGGAGATGGGAGGAAAGGTTAACGCATCAGTTCCGTTAGTTACCCAAATGTAACTGATCTGGTTCCTGCACCCCGCTCCTTGTCTGAGGGCAGGGGCTGCTAGTCCTGAGTACACTCACAGTCACACACAGGACCATTTCTTCGCATACTCACTGCAAAGAGGCACATTTTGCTGTTCCTCGTATTCCAGCTGCTCGGATCACACACTGGGGTAGAGCCACCGACCCCGCTGGTTGACATTTTGTCCTAACCTTCACACATTTTTACGAGTAGCACGGCCATGCTCCCTGTGTGGTTACAGGCTAAAAATCACTGACGGAAAGTCAGCCCACAGCAGAGCTGGCCTTCACCACATTAACCTCTGCCTCTGAGATTATGAAAATAGATCAGGCCTTTCATGATGAAAAGCCTTTTCTCCGGCAAACTTCTCTCTTATTTACAGCCTCCTATTAATTGATGTTTGCAAACTGCTTCACAACCCTTTACTGAAAGGCCCTAGAGAAGTTCAAACACTTTCACAACAGCGTATTCCAAATGCCCATCATCCAGAGATTCCTCATACACTCCTGGCAGTTTTCCCTGCCAAATGAGAGACAAATCTGGCACAGGAGAAATAAACAACAAGCACAGCAAAGGAGAAATCTGTTCTCAGTTCCTACTACTCAGGATTGCTACAAGGTTTTCTGCCACATTAAACCAGCCCTCCTGCCCATCCCGAGGGTCCACAGCCACAGATTCATTCTCCACGCTCGGAAAGAGACACCCTCCTGGTGCCCCTCGCTGCCAAGGCACCCCCGTGGTGGCAGAGGACTTGGGTCTTCCCCAAACCTTAATGCTCTGGGTTGAGCGCGCGGACTCCACGCCTGAGGCACTGCTGTGAGGTGGATCCAGTGCCGCTCTCCTGCAGCTTCACCTTTAAAAAGGTGGGAAACGAGCTGTAGGAATGCGGCAAGGAGGCGGCACGTTGGGAGAGGCAGGTGGGGACACCACTGCCACCTCCCTGTCCCTCCCTTGACCTGGTGTTTCAGGCCAGCTCTAGCTATCGCTGCCACAGGAGTCAGTGCCGGGAGGAGCGGAGGCAGGAGGAGGGAAGCACCAGCGAGGAGCGAAGTTCAGCCCTCCTGCAGGTTGTTACCCTGTCCGAGGCAAGAAGAGCAGGGAAGTTCCCAACTCGGGAATGGTCACAGTCAAATTCAGGTAGAAGGAGAAAAGGGCTGGACACACCAGTGGTACCCTTCCATGGCCAAGAACCAAGTGCCTTCTAAGTCATCTATTTTGTAATTAATTAGTCACAATCACTTTCTAGCCACATAGACTCGTCCCATTTGATTTTACACCTCATGACAGGTCCCCGCACCCTTTGGACATGAGTTTCTCGTCAGTCTCCCAAAAGGAGGGGACATTTCTCAGGCCAGCGGGTGGGAAAGGGAAGAAAGTGATTTTCTGCAGGTTTCTTCCCTCAGAAATCTTGTTTCCACCCCTTCAGCTGACCCAGAGATAGTTCACAGAGCCCTGCTTCGTCAGCTATCTTCGGTTTGGGGCAGAGCTGGCTGCTGACTGGTTTTCTTTCAACTTGTCACCATTTGGCAGTGAGGGACCAGGTCCTCACCAGAGTGCTGTGGGGAATTTTAACCTCTGTCACGGAGGTACAGGAGGCTAGAGGAAGGAAACCAGCAGCAGTTTACCCCCTGGGTATGTCTCTCCGATTCTGAATCTGGTTCACTTCTCTACCAGAAAGAACCATCCCACCAGGACTTAGGAAGATGTGGATGCTTCAGCTTTGCTGCGATTCCCTGGCCTCCAGAGCTGGATATGCAACTCAGATGATTCTTTGGCTCACCATCCTGTGAAATGCGTTTTATTTATAGGAAAGCATATAAAATGCAGCTAAGGCAGCTCCAACAAGCTAAAACAAAGGATTTCTCTCTTTTCGACACATGCACGTGGCTTTTTAATACATCCTGAAGATTTCACAGCCATACACATTTATGCAAGAAAACTATGCTGGCAGAAACCTACTTAATTTATACAGAAAACGACTGATATACCGTTAATCACCACAACATGCTAGAAGGACGCTCACTTGCGTGATGATGGGGCTACAATTAATAAAAAAACACGAAGGAGAACCCTGACCCAACGCCTGTGCAGGAAAATCAGCACCAAAGTATTTTTCTGCCATCTTCGGTTGCTACGTTAAGAACTGCGCTGAGGAAAAGCACAGTTTCAAAGAGGCCTCACTACCAGAAAAGGGTGGTCAAAATGAACGTGATTTTCAAAGATCGTGCTGCAATCATCTCCAATCTAAACTCAAGTCAGCTGAAGGAAGAGAAACAGTGATGCTGTTTGCACAGATAAGCTCCGGCTTGTATGTCGTCCTCTAGCAGAGAAGTCTGAAAGCGAGTTACAACAAACCCACAAGAAGAGCCACGTCCATTTTGTAACCTATAATTTTTAAATATAACATTTTATTGCTTAGATGGTTTGATACAGAACAACTTTTACTTTTTATTTTGAATTTGGAAGTACTGTACAACTGAATAAAAAGAGGAATAAAAGTACCAAAACAAATGTGTGATTCTCTGTTCATGTGGCATAAACCAGTCTTGTACACAATTCGTAGCAGCAGTTTAAGTTCCCTTTAGAAAAATATGAATTCTACACATTTATTACTGTTTCCTGCATGGGATGAAATCACTAGGATTAAACTTCCTTCGTGGAGAGAGAGAGAAGAGAGAAAGGAGACATACAGAGAGGAAAGAGAAGATGATGAATCATTCTGAAAATGGAATCAGACTGTCACATAGCCCCCAAGAGTTATTTCACAACAGCCTCAAACAAGGTTCTCTCTTTTTTTTTTCTTTTTCCTGTGTTTATTTTTTTTTTGCGCTTTCACAGTCAAGTGCTTAATGTAGTGATTGAATTATCTCAATGTTAAGTCCATTGCAACTCAGGCAAAAGAATTTCAGAAGATCCTTTTTTTTTGTTTGTTTTTTTGTTTTTTGTAAAAGCCCTGAGAGAGGAAAAAAAAATAAAAAGATTCAAACAAAAATCGTATAGAGACAAATTAGCTGAACATGCAAACTAAAGCCTAAGATTCACCCATAGTTTAAACACATTATAAATTTCACAGTTTAATATTGGGGGAGGAGGGGAAACAAAAAAAACCCAACAACAGCAACAGTTCTCAGTCAAACTCAACTAATAAAAATGTCAATAAAATGTGGCAAGACCTTATACTCTACTAGGATATAGATAAAGGCTAAATAAAGCTTTAAATCAATA
Source organism: Haliaeetus albicilla (assembly GCF_947461875.1). NCBI lineage: Eukaryota > Metazoa > Chordata > Aves > Accipitriformes > Accipitridae > Haliaeetus > Haliaeetus albicilla. The sequence continues at coordinate 16,170,028 of NC_091503.1, read as the reverse complement.
GTGATTATTGCTAGCAGATGTCCCGGCAGGCTGCTGGGAATTAATTACTTGCTACATTGTTCTGCAGCATATAGTTTAGTAATGGCTTCTCCCCCACAGTATTGCGCAGTTTAGTGTGGAGAGTTGCAAAAAAAAAAAAAAAAAAAACCAAAACAAAAACAAAACAAAAAAAGACAAAAACCAAAAATACCCAAAATAATAATAATAATTATTATTATAATTATAATAGTAATAACAATTTAAGGGATGCGTGAACTGGTTTTAATTAAGTAGAATGCACCTGGATAGAGCTTCAAATGAATCATTGGTTGTGACTGATTTATCTATATCTGGCGTTAGCTTTGTTTCTGAACTGGTTCAAACATCCCTATTTAAAAAAAAAAAAAAAACACGAAAAAAATAGAAATCACATATACCTCAACCATTTTTTTTTTCTTATTCTATTCGCAAGAATATTACTCGAGAACGTTTCTCTTCCTTTGAATTCTGGACAGTGAGATTTCAGTCTCCAGAAATTTTCGGAGAATTTTTAATATAGATATAGATATATATAGATATATATATATTATATAATATAGACTGGGTCCGAGGCCCACTTCCTCCATGTCTGGTGAGAGCAGGAAAAGCGATTCTGCGGGGGGAAGAGGGAGGGTCACAGTGCGGGCTGGGCTGGGCTGGGGGGCTGCAGTGGTGGAATAGCACAGTGAGGCTCCGGCAACGCTATTATGGCTCTGTCTGTCCCAGAGGTCATGACTGAAGGACAATTAACAAACAACAATAAGGACAACAACAACAAGGACAACAAAAACGCTGGGCACTCCTAAAAATGCGCAGCTACAGTAGGATACATTTCGCTTAACCCCTTCAATACTGGCAGCTGGAGCGTCGCCTGTTGCCGGCAACAGGAGCCATACGGAGAAATTCCAGCTGCCAGCATTAAAGGGGTTAAATTATTGATATGAAATTTAGACACACACCTCAAGTCTTCAAGCATCAACCCCAAAATCTCAGGAAGAATTTTTTTTCATTTATTTTATTTATTTTTAACATGTCTTATATCTGTAGTTTTATTACCAGTAGTATTTTCTTGCTCTAGAACATGACAGTAGCAAGATGACGGTAAGGCTCGCATTTCTCTCCTGCTTGCTTTCAACTGGAAGACGGAGTAACTTTGCTCTTTAAGTAACACGCTGTCACCGTTGTGATTGCAACGAGATTAATCTGGTACTCGCAGTGCCTTTCTTGTGCACATGGAGGGGCCTTATACAGCCCCCTCGTTCTCACACACTTCTCCCCCCAACACACACGCACGCACACGCACCCACACGCACGCACTCGCACCCCACCACGAGTGAGATGTTCCCCTGTACAGGTGTGATGATACCTCGCTGGCCTCCATTTGACTCTCCGGTCAGAGGAAGGGTTTCATTTAAAGTACAGTAGAAGAGCTGCAACATAAGAAGAGGAGCTGGTGAAAGCGTTAAGTCAAAAACATTTTGAGAGGGGATCCAAGCTGCGTTATACATCTGCGTGGGCAAATATTGCCCATTGGTTTCTGCTGACTGCAGAGACAAGCGAACTGATGGATTTATAAAATAATAATAAAATAATAATAATAATAATAATAATATACTGAAGCAAATCAAACATATATAACAGCGGGTGCATAATTTCCATAGGTTACGTTGCTATGTAACTCTTCTCTGCATACACGCTCAGTCCGTGACGGCCAGAAAAACCCCCTAGGATTTAGAAGACCATTTCTAATGCTGAAAAGTGGAAACAAGCGTGAGGTTGAAATTCGTTGTGTTTCCTGCTTTTGGCTTGAACCACTTTGAACACCTTCAACTGCCACGTTGTTCGGGCCTGGAACAGGCTTAATGCTCCACCATGTGGCAAATGCAAGAACATCTACTGAGAAAAAACAATAAATCAACATCTCATCTGCATTTCCTCTGACTATTTCATATGAAATTCACATAATTTTTCTTCCAGTTATTGGCTGTGGCATCCAAGGGCCTCCCACCCCACTGCCCCCATTTCCAGCTCAGAGAACAAACACAGCGACTATCACAGATATACAAGAACAAGCTCACGCACACCAATACAAAAGGTAACATTAATGCTTAAATGAAAAAGGTCCTCTCCAAATAATTCATTAAAATATTAAAAAAAATCATTTTTGAAAAAAATCTATAATACCAAAAGATCTAATAAAGTAGTAAGGCACTCAAATCAGTATGTACTGTAGTCTCTTGCATTATTATACTGAAAGGCATATGGCACCGCATCCAGTCTGCCATACTCTCCCCGCAGCTGTAGGTCGCTCTTCCAGAACAAGACTCCAGAAACCTTGCTCTGCTGGCTTCAGTTTGCATGCTGGGACGGGTCCGACCTCCTAGCAAGTCATTCAACCCCCAAGAGCTGAGGCGCACTGTCTGCAGAGGCAAGGATGTGATTCATGGGAGACTTTCTGTTGTGCATCTCCAGCAAGTCTTGAATGAAACCTGAGGGCCTCTCGTGCTCGGAGCTACCCCGAGGTTCCTGCTCTTTCGCGGTCTGTTTCTGTGCACTCTTGGTGGGCTCCGTGAGGCAGGTGCTGGCTCCTCGCCCGCTCGGCCTCTCCTCTCTGCAGGGGGAGTCCTTGACCGTGCTGGCCGGGGACTCTTTTCGGCTTCCCACGAGGGATGCATGGCTACCGATGCCCCCCGCGGAGTCGCACTCGTTTTCTGAGATGGGGTTGGTGCCACTGTGGCTAGACTCATTTTCGCTGTCTTCTCCACACCTCGACTGGGTCTCCTCCTTGTCGCTCTCCTTCCCATGGTTTCGGGCATTTTTGACTTTCTGGTGTATGCGCTGGTGACGAACCAGGCTGTGTTTCAGAGTGAAGGTCCGTTCACAGGTTTGACACTTGTATGGTCTCTCACCTAGAAGAAAATTATTAGACAAAGAAGTCAGCCATAAGGTCACAAACATGCCTCCCTCTTGTTTCAAGCAGCGTAAGAACACTTTGGAAATTCAGTACCTATATCAAACATGGATGTCACGTTTATGCAGTTTTTTTGCTTCTGAACTAGCCGATGGCATGCAAGCAGGAATACAGATAAATCCCTTGGGGCGCAAATGAAAAACCAAAACTAAGAGTCATGAGATTTCTACAAGCTTGGTATGACCCTGCACTAAGGAGGGAGGAAGACCATAAGCCCCAGGTGCTCGTTAGCATCCCACCTAATTTAGCCAGCAACTTTTCTGGAAGAAGTTTGCAGTCGTCCTCTGGAGCTCAAAAGCCTTTGTGAAACCAGCCCCCCACAGGGGCTCCCTGCTGCAGGTCAGCCTCTCATACATGTGGAGAGAGAGGACTTTAGATGGAAGGATGAGGATACTGCCCAGGCAACTGCGGTCAACAGTGCTTAAAACTGAACCAAACAGCATATGAGAAAACACCTCCCTCTCTCTTAGATGCTGACACGTGGGCAAGCATGAAATGTGCAAGTTAATCACCAAAGTTGAAGAGGAGATGTCAGGAATTACCCTTGCCACAACAGCCCCCTCTTTCTGTGATGCCAAAGACAGGATCACCATGTTTCAACACAGACACAGAGCAGCTAAAGGACCTAAACTCGTCAGGTGTTCATGGGACACGGGAGGTGTCTGTTAGAGGTGATCAAAAGTTACTGCCCTAGTGAAAAATGCTTGCCTCAGGATGTTATTTACAGAGCTGCTGGTGTTCCTCAGCCCACTGGTGCTTTAAGACAGGAGTGACATGTGAAAGCCCCTGAAAAAACTCTTCACACCCATTCCAGAAATGCTACTTGGAGGACAAAATTCTTCCTCTTATTTTGCAATCTTAAGCCGCAGAGCAGCTGCAGGCATCCTCTGCTGTAATCACCAGGTAGTCTGCTCCAATCTCAGAGCTGCTTTTTGCACCCGAAATGCTTGAATACTTTCCTAAGCATGAACTCATCAGAAAACAAAGCAACCAGAGCCGCACAGACAAAATTCCCCCGAAGTCCTAACCAAGCACAGTGCCCCAAGGTGCTGTCTGCCCTCAAGAACCAAAGGTCCCACCCTGACCGCTGCATTCTCTGTTTCCGATTGCTTCTATTAAAGATTTTTCAGTGCTGCAACTCCATCAAGACACCATCTTGTGTCAATGAGCATACAGAACACGACACTTGCGGCTCCTTTCTCACTTGTAATAACACTTGGGATCATTAAAAGGAAACCAGTTACAAACTTGAGGTGGCTGGCTGAAATGTGCAAGTAGGTCCTGCTGTCCGTGGGAGCCTCACGCTTCTTACAAACGTTTCTCTCCAGCGCCCTGCTCTGGCATCTGCTATCAAGGGAGGGCACGGCTCCCCAGGAGTGTTTTCAGGTGACAGCCTTTGCCCATCTGGCACTTGGCTGTGGCCGATGCAGCACCGTGGCTCACCCTGCGCTTGGGCATGCAGCACCAGAGCACCCCACAACTACTTTCTTGCAGGGAAGCAGCCTGCACAGGGAGAACGAAACATTTCCAGCCCAACTGCCATTCAGTAAGCAGGCAGAGGTTTCTTGCGTACTTCAGTGTGTTCCAAACTTTCCTATTCTGAGTAAAGAAATACCAAAACCTTACAGTTATCTTTAAAAAAACCCACACATTAAAATGGAAGTACAAGCAACGTTACAACCTGACAGTATTTTGTCAATATAACTGAACAAGTGGGAAGGAGAGAAGGAGGAGGCGAGTCAACCTATAGTATTGAGGCAAAATCCTCAGCTGAAAATGGGCTGAACTAACAGCAGGGATAGATGGTATTTATATTTATTAAATTTGAAGAAAGCACTGTCCCAGGTTCCTATTCAACACCTATTCTATGTTAAAACATCCTTCAGTGTCAAATAAGAAAGAGAAACAAATGGGAAAAAAAACATACTGACAAGGCCCACATAGCTCAGCATGCAATGAAAACAATTCAAACATATGGTATGGGAATCACCATGGGCACACATCATTTGGGGGTAAAGCTCAGTACTTTAGATATTAGCATCTTCCCAAAGCTTCTGAGTTAGTATGAAAATAGGCACAAGAATGGGACCTGTCACCTGTTTCACTTGTGGCTCAATGCCAAAAGAAAACAGCTCAATTTTGCACTCAATTGGTCAATATTTATGATTTAGAAGGGTAAAAAGTCTGGCTAAGGCACTAGGCTTTGGTGTAGTTTACTAAACATCACTGTCAATTACAGCACAAATATTTCATTAATCACAGAGACCTTGTCTTCAGCAGAGAGCACCTTCAAAAGATACAAAATGTCAAACTGCACCAGTTTTCCCACGTCAGAGCAGCTTGCTAACAGGTAAAATGCATCATTAATAAGGACGCATTAATAAGGATGAATGATTAATTCACCTTTGAGCTGGCTCGTGGCTTCATCTCATTTGTGAGGCACTGCTACCAACTGTGTATCGCATAAAGCAATCCCACGTATTTTAACTGCTGAGTCCAGTCATGGGACAAGCGTTTCACCACCTGTGTTCCACTCTCCCTGCCCAAGCCTGAATGAAGAGCAGGGTGCCCACTTTGCCTTTCTCTCAAGCAGCAGGTCACGCAGATCACGAGCGCATTACCCGTACCAGGCTTAGATAATCAGACAAAACCAGGCTGTCTCTTTCTAAACTTTCACTCAGAGATGAAGTCGTATCATATACTGCCATGTCTCTCCACTGCTCATCAAAATACTGGGAAAAGGTAGAGCCACGCGCACACGACAAGAAGAGAGTCGGAAGCTGGACAGAACAGCTTCCCAGGGATCTCCACACTTGCTTTCACCTCTAAACTCTGCAAGCAAGCATGGGGAAAAACAGTTTGGGAATTGAAGACAAGGCAGTGGTGGCAATTCCTGCTCCCTCAATAGGCTTTGTATGCAGGATGGGGGATTGGAGCAGAGGATACACCTTGCAGATACCTGCAGGACTAAAAGCAGTGTTGCCAACCTCAAGTGCTAGCAGCAATCGTGCACCTACAGAGCAGATGCCTCAGTCTGGTGGCAGAGCTGCTCGTCACCTGTTCTGCCCTCAAGCCTCCTCTTACCTGTATGAGACCGCATATGTCGCGTCAGATCTTGCAGAGACCAGAAACGCTTGTTGCACACAGTACAGACTTTCTTTCTTTTGTCTGCTTTTGCAGTACTCTTAGCCCCATCAGTCTTTGGTTTTTTGTCATCACTGCTCTTCTCAGTGGACTTTCTCTCTGTGCCTTCCCCCTCAGAGATGCTTTCGCTCTCTTCATTCTCCTTTCCTGTTGCCTCACAGTCCACAGGAGACTCCACTACCTTCAAGTCCATCGGAGACTCTTCCTGCTCAAGACCACAGTCCTGCATCGAGGGAGCTCCTGCATCATCCTGAATGCTTTTGCTTTCATCCTCACTGCTCCTTTCATCCTTTCTGTCCTCACGAGTGTGGGCCTTTTTGTGACGGCTAAGAGTGCCAGCAAACTTGAAGGTTTTGCCACAAATGTCACAGGCATGTTTCCTTTCAGTCTGAGAACTGCTGCCTGCACTCTGGTCACTCTCTGCCAGCTTGAAGTCCATTAATTTGCTGGCAAAATTGAGGTCAAGACTTTTGTTACTTACAGAATCTTCCTCAGGGCCCTCTTCATATCCATCCGCTTTTTCTTCGGCATCCTCTTCTGCCGGAGGGGAGTCAGCCTTTTGCTCCTCCTTGGGGCCGCATTCACTCTCTGGTAGCTCTGTTATTTCCTCCGGCTGTTCCTTCTCGCAGGAGGTCAGGTCCAAGACTTCGTTTCCTGTAGCTAGTGCCTCTGCATCAGACTGGCTGTCTGCAAGCAAACAGAGAGAAACTTTCACTGGGATGCTCTCTGCTAATTCACAACTACCAGTGGTAAGGCTGCACATGGACCCACAAGCATTGCTTCTGATCAAGCATCCCAACATCTGTTTCTCTTATCTGTGACCCAGGCCAGTAACTTAGAGCTGAAAAGACATCAAAACACCACAGAACCCAATTAACAAGATGATTAAAAATCTGTAACAATAATATGCTTTCTTTTCCAAAATACGCTCACATTCTTGGCAGTTTCTTGAAGTCATTTTTAATATTAGCAATTTTACCAGAGAGCACAAAATGCTGACACACCAAAGAAGAGCTGAGGTCACTACTATTAAAAATACACCGTGCCAGAGACACGTGGATGTATTAAACTCATGTATGAAAAATATGGACATAGATTCAAGTAATATACATCCACATATTAATCAAACTAATCTATAAGTAGCAGGAAATGCTTTTCAAAAGGAATGTAAAGGCCTCATGCAACCAACTGGTACAATTAAATGTTAAAGGTTAGTGCAGACAGTACCACAGAGGTCAGTTTAAAAAGCTGGGTATACATCATATAAGCAAAAGATGCAGAAGTTCGTCCACATGTGGGTCTTTGACACACACTCTTTGACACGCCACCTGGAACCAAAACATAAAGCCAAGATGCAGTAACAGGCAGTACCCTTTGCTGTTCCACAATTACTCCAACAAGAAGGCAAAAACTGCCTAAGATGTTCACCTTAATGACCTCCTCTGCTTCCTTATCAGTTTGTAGCATTAATGTTGCTGAAGATGTAACGTGGCCAAAAAATTAAAACAGATAAGGTGCTTGAGGAGAGCAAAGGGCTGGAGCTGTACCCCTTCAGACGTCTATACAAATAGTGTACCTGTAAATAGGAAGTAAGCTGGACTAGATCTGGAGGCCAAAGCTGACGATGATGCACAGCATGTTAACTGCATCCCCAGTGCCACTTTCCAGCAACCGTTCTGGGACATGAACTTTGCAAACTGTGCTTTCTGAAAGTTGAAACTTTCCTTGCTTTAAATCTTACACCCCACCTCCTTCTTGTTGACAGCATGCAGCCAAGGGAGCACACAACCTACCAGGCGTTTCAGCATTCATCTGCAAGCCCAATAGCTGCTGAGTAACTACAGGGATTTAGAAACTCTAGTAGAGTAGTTTAAGTTCTCCATTTGACATAGTACATGTGCTTGTCTCCAAATTGCTCAGATTTCCTAATACAGGCTTTTTTCATAAGCAAGGAGTAATGACAGAAGATAAGAACATAGCTCTCAGGCACTTAGTAGTCTGAATGTAGTCTTGCAACATGAGTTGCATTGACCCCACCTCCTCGCACAAGTGATAATAAATGGCCATTAGACAAATGTCAAAGCTTAGCAGCATTTCCAGTAGTTGTGAACAATCACTTAATAGAGCATAATCCTTGGTACGCTTTTTCTTGGGGGGTGGAAGGGGGAGAAGTGACCTGTCAAAAAAAATAATCTCGCCTTTTAATCAAAACAGATCCGTTTACACAGACAGTGGATTACACAAAAGCTTTCCACAAAGTTCATTGCTCATGTAATTATCTGTTCATTAAAACATGCAACCGAGCCATAATCTGTGTATAATGCTGGAGAATTTGAGGATGTGGGCATCTGAAAACGAAGGTCACCTACAAGTGCCCTATGAATCTGCATTTGAATTCTGCGTTTTGACTTACTGATTATCTCTTGGCTATATTAATGAAAAGAAAAACTATTACAAACAAAAAGAGGTCACTTGTAAAAATCAAGCTGAAATGCCAATGCATAATAATTAAGGGGAAGCACTGCTCCGCAACTCAGAGAAACAGGATCCAGGCAGGTATGAGATGCCGGGCCCACGCACGGCGCTCCTGGTTACACACAGGTAGCCGGGTCTCGCAGCTTGCCGGCACAAGGCAAGGGAGCGAGCCCAGAAGCCAAAGCCAGGCCATACCTACACAGGCGAGACATTTACAAAGGAAGCATGGCTATGGGTTCCTGCCTGCCGCCTCCTTCCACACGCCGCGTTTGGGGGCAGGACGAGCACATTTGGCTCTCACCGGCAGCGCCTCGCCTTGGCCTGAGAGCGGGGATGAAAGGAAGGATTAATGGCAATCAATGTTGCTCCCTGCTGCTGCTGGAAGGGTCCTTGTCCTTCCTCGGCCACCCACTCCTGCCCCAGCCCTTGCACGGCCCTAACGGTCACACAGGGTCTTCTTCCCCAGAGCACAGGTCTATGTTGGACTGAAGCAACCCTGTAGTCACCGCTCCCTTTAAGCCAAGGGCAGGGGCGAAGGGAAATAAGAGGGAAGAGGAGTTTCCTCCCCAGCCACCTTTGGTTCCTACCATCACAAAGACGTATCTGCGGATGATGGACAAAGAGACAAAAAACGGAGTGGCAAAGCGGCTCCGACCTTGAAGTGACACCAACAGAGAGCACCTACAACGGCTGCTGTACCCCTGCCATCGGTGCTCATCCTCAGCGAAGTGGGGGGCACCTCCTGGCAGGCGTGGGCCACCCTGTCCCATCCCCAGCGAGGTCAGGGAACACTCCCCGAGGGGACGCGCGTTAGGCCAAAGAAAAACCGCAAGCGCAGCACGGAGGGGGTTCATTAGGGAGCGGGGCAGGAAGCCATGTGAGCTCTGTTAGGATGGAGAGGAGGGAAGAGCAGGAGCAGACCAAGATGGAGAGAGATGGAGAGAGCTCCTCTTTTACTGTACCCAGAGAGATGTTTTGTAACTCTTTGCTGACCAAACATAAGACAGCGGATGTAGAATAAGTTGGTTTTTCAACAGGAAATATCAGGAGCAAAGTGAACAAGGGCAATATACACTGGTAGCACTCAAGTAAGAGCAAGCCAAAACCAGAATGTATTAAAACTCCCAAATGCAGAAGTCCCAATTTTCCCCTGATTTTCCCTAACTTTTTCTTCTTCTGTTTCCAGTATTTCCAAAATTATACTTTTTTTCTTATAGTATATTCATCCTCCAATGAATCATACCTGAACTCCTATCTCCTTTTTTCCTCTCCTCTGTACCCTGGGCCCCTTCCCACCTGTTATTCTGTTCTTGTGTGGCTGACCTGCAATTACATTTTCCTGTGCGTGAGAGAGACACTCCAAGGCATATGTGGTCCACAGGTAAGTGGTGTTGCCTTACTAACACAGGCACACAGATGAGGTCGACACCAAGAAAAACAAACGCAAAGTTTAAACAACATGCCTTCACAAAGCGCAAAGACCACTTCAGACCCCGGGAGCACAGATTTACACAGGCTTTCTCTTCCACAGCTGGCCCACCACCCCTGAATGAAAACATTCAAAACTCCGGCAGGGATGTAGCCGTGAACATGCTGACACGCATACGTGCCTGGGTAAGCGCTCTTCCTTCTTACCTGCACAAACCAGACTTGCCATTTTCTTCGTCAAGAAGGAGTTTCACAGGCCCCTTATGAACTTCATGCATATCGTAAAGCGGCAGTCCCCGACTAGTCGAGCTGCTCTGTGGTTACCTCCAACCTGCGCGGTTGGTTTTGCAGCTGGTGAAAAAGCGAGCTGCTTTGCACAAACCCTGGCTGTTTGGGGATGGGTGAGAATCACCCCAGCTCTGCTGCAGCCAAACTGGAATAGCAGAAGGGGAGCTGCAAAGGTGTGTGGGAAACACGACGGTCGTGAAGACAGCCATGTCAGGTCTGGTGTGGGACTTTTCCCGCAGTGCAAGGGACGGCTCCAAGGGTAGTCTCGCACTGGCAGCTGCTCCATCCACTCCAGCAGAGGTTAGTCTTGCCCTACACTACTGGTTTTCCCCTGCTTACGTGCAGCAACAGAAACCTTGCTGGCCACACAGCTCCAGCAGGCTTGTACCTTACACAAGGAGGAGGATTTTGACCAAGTCTTCAGATCTGGGCAAACATCCCTCCAACAAGGCCAAGCTCCTCTCACACAGGTAATTCGTGTTTCCAGAATTTTGCTGACTTGCAAGTGCAGAGCAGTTGCTTGCATCCAGGCAGTGAGGAAAGCAGGGTGCGCAGGAAAGGCCTGCCATTTCTTTCACCCCTTTCCCATCTTTCACTTACTAAGGTTGTAAAATGCTTTCCGGTCTATTTGTTACCCCACAGATATTTATGCTCAGCAAGTCAAGAGGACAAGAGTGGAGAGGTCTGCTTGCCAAGGCTCCCTCCCACCGCCACTTCTTCAGCAACCGTGGGAGCAGAATACATTACCTTGTCACGCACAACCAGAGTTTGTGTCACTCCCCCAAAGTGAAGATAAGAAGGTGACCCTATTTGATGATGTCAATTCTGACACCAGAGTCAAAGAACATGGGCAAGGTAAGGGAGAGAGAGAAGACGAGCAGGGAGGTAAGGACGTACAGAGGAAGGCAACACGCAACCACTGGTAGCTCAGCTGCTGCCTCATCAGCTCCTGGGAAAAAATGAACTTCTCAGGAGATATATTCATAAGCAAAACCTCAAGGACTCCATCTGAGAATCCAAAAACTTTTCCGCTTGCATGAAAGAAACCACTATATAGTTGCAGCCAAAATCATTTTTCCTTCGAACTGTGGAAAGAAAAGACTGTTTTGCTCTAGTCTATTTACAATTCAAGTTGCAGTTTTCAGTCAGCCCAGTCAAAAGACTCTGCTTAATCTTTTATAGGTGGCAAGAAAGAAAGAGGTGGCAAGAAAGAAAGAGAAACACAAACTGAATTACCAAGAGACACACCAAATGTGGAAAGTTTCAGGTTAAAGAGCAGATACAGATCAAGGCAGTGAGGTTGCTGGTTTGATTCTGTTTTCCCGTGGTTTTCTTTTTTCCTGGAACTAAGGTGAAATAGAGAGCAGAGCCTGAGATGCTAAGGAGTTGTTAGATAAAACAGGATGTTGTAATGGAAACTATTTTGTGACTTTAAAGCAAGCGTTTATTGCCAAACATTCCTGACATCCCGAGAGAAGCGTTAGAAAACCCATCGCATAAATAATGCTCAAACTTGGAGCAGACAAAGCACTGGAAATGGATGTTTTACAAGCAGTTGGCATTATCAGTCAGATGAGCCGACAATTTACTATTTTCCCCACATTAACTGAAATAACCCCAGCTAGTCTTACATTTTACAATAGCCATAGCCACCACTAGGTGGCAGCAGTCTAGTAAATTTTGGATTTTTTGGACCCACTCGCACAACGCTGCTTTTACTTCCATCCACAAACTGGAGAACATCTTTCCAACCTGAGGAGTCAACCTGCAAAATTTGGGGGGTTATCTTTGTCCATTTTTATTGTAAACACTCTAAACACTAAAATTTAGCCACCTTCATTACATCACATGCACACACACAAGTTAAATATTTAGTTAGCCCACAGTTGAGGAAGCTTTGGTCATATCTGCATGCCTTTTGAAATGAAAACATTTGAGATACAAAAGGACTATTTACAGTAAATGGAACTGATTATATCTGGAGGAAAAGGAGAAAACCAATTCTGCAAAAAAAAAACCCCAAACCACTTTTTGCCTTTGACACAAGGTATGATCCCCTAGTACCTTCAAGAGAGGAGCTGAAGTCACTGACACAAAGAAGAGTGTGTCAGGACTAGCTCTGACTGCACTTACCAAGTGGAAATCTACATTGAAGGGGCAGGGGAAAAACCCCAGACTTTTAGCTTATGGTGAATTTCACTGTTTAGTGGAAAGGCAGTTTGATGTAAAGCTGGCAATGCAATCAGCAAGTTATACACCATCTCCTCAGCATCTTCCAAACAGCTCTAGCACTCTGGCCAAACCCCCAGCGGCAAGCAACTCTTGCTTTACCCTGAGCTGCAGCTCTGGAGTGGCTGTTAAACTTTGCCTGACACTGAAAATGCAGTTTCAAGCCCTTTGTCCTCTAGGAAATACCCACAAATGTAGTTCAGAGGTACAAACAGCTAAAACAGTTTGGAAAAACAAAAAGTCCTCCGCTATACCCAGCGCTCACATGATTTCTGGAGGGATCACAGAGTGGCAGATATCTAGAGCAAAGATGAACTCTGCTGAACACCAATCGGAAAATTCGCTGTTGAGTATACTTACTTTGTCAATATTTGCCTAGTTAGCACAGAGCAGTTGTGTTCGACCCTCTCACATTAGGGGCAAGCCTCTTTAAGAAAGGGATCTTTCCTTAGCAAAGTCTCTTTCTGAATTACGTAAGAGATAATCCCTCACCCCATTCCCACCCCACATCTCTCCTTCGTCAACTGTATTTTGTTGCAAGAAGGGAGCATTCAGAAAGCCCTAAGGAGACAAAGGCAGGGCTGCTTTAATGTGATGAAAGTGGGCGATTCATCAAGTTGTTCCACAATTTCATTGTATGCCTCTCCGCCAGTACACGTCTCCCCCGGTCTGACCGCTGTGAGCCGGGCGAGATGTCCTCAGTTTGTGTCAGGTGCTTCAGACCATTCCCCTCCTCTCCATGCAGCAAGGACATGTACAAGCCCCATCACTTACACAGCCTGAATCCCATTCAAAACCACCATCCTGTTTTTGTTTTGGTGTAAAACAAGACTAAAAGAAACCCTCTATAAACTTGTTCCCAGTGACACTCTATTGAATTGCACTTCCTGTCTTACACCTCATCTTAAAGCTTCACTTCATTTATGGCTGACCAAACACCATCCTACCATCTCCCTTCATTCCTTTTCCTTCTGGCATACAGTGCAATCTGGACGATTATTCACTTCCAAATAGAGCCCTCACATGGGCTCTGCTTGTGAGCCCCAAGCATGCTACTCACCCACCTTTTAAAACCAGCACAAAAAGAGAAACAGCCCCATTTTAAACTAAGCCACAGTTTCAAATTGTCAATTTACTTCCACTGATTTTGAAATCCGTTTTTCTTGGACAATGGAGGGAGACCGCAAGTCCAAAGCTGTTGAATGATTTTGGACCATGATTAAACACCACTTGGCGAAGCCAGTTATAAACACTAAGCTGTGCTATAAAGTGCACGCACTAACTATAGCAGTATAGGATCTGGGCTCCTTCCTTGCTGTCTAAAGCTGCTGTCTGAAGACACAAAGCATTTGACAGCAAAGCCAATTTCAACAGCATCTATCCCCAGCGCCTCCCAGGAGATGCTGCCAACCCCACACCTCAGCTGCATCAATGCGCTCTTCCAGTGCCACACCGCCAGCCAGATCCGGGAACTGATCTCACGACTGCTGGTCCCTCCCCTTGCCCTTTTCATTTTTTTGGGCAGCTGGGTCAGCTACAGCTGTGGGGATGAACAGCTGGGAACAGGTTGAGCCAGTACGGCCCAGAAGTGCTTTGTGTTATCCAACCATGGCCCAAGGCTCTGTCTGCCGGGGGCAGGTCGAACCACTCTGACCAGCCCAGTGGCAGCTGCTAAGAACAACATCTACGTTCCACCAAAGTCCTACCCATCCTACGTGCTGCACCAGTGCTCACCTGGGTGGCTTTATAAGCTCTTGCTTCCTCACCCCACTGACCAGCTGAGCTGTGTTAGGATCCCTCTGACTACAAAGAAAGTTTTCAACAGACCCAAGTAGGATGTTTTAGTTTCATTCTGCCATGAAGATCATCAGCGTTGAGCACTTTCGGAGCCCTTTCTGCAGACTTTTGTTCTGCGAGGGGATCATGTTATAACATGAGTCTTCCTCTCTCACGCTGTAGCCATCTGCTGTCTGCATAGGCAGGATGAGCCCACGTGACACCCCAGATACCGTGCTACAGCCCTGTGAAGTTACAGGCTGTTAACATGGTAACAAGCCAACTTAGTCTCTTCGTGATAGGCAAGATCAAATCACGTCGTAACATGTCCCCAGCATGGCAGATTTTAATGCCAGACTAGTACCGAGACCTGTATTACTACATTTGAATCACTGCAAGGCAACCTGCTGTATTAAAAGAAGAAAGGATGAGAGAGGCTGGGAAGACAGCAGACTTTCCCAAACAAACCAGAGCTTAGAAATGTAAGAGGAAAATCCTGTGCACTCTTTTGTGCAATCTGATCAGCAGCTACCCTGAGGTTGAGAGTAACAACTCATTTGTAATTTTAACTACCCTGACGCACAGAGCCAACTTCTTGCTGCTTTTAGGTTTGTCACTTCAACAACTCTCCCGTGAAACCGGCTCCAAGTGACACAAAGTGACCCTGTCTCTCCTGGAGGTGTGAACACCTTACAGGAATGGCTCCCCTGTGCAAACACTTTTCAGGCAAGGGACATGTACCACCATCTGCTGAGCTTCCTTCTTGCATCCATCCCATTTGGTCGGCACAGAAAAACCCTGAGTGACTGTGCTCACCCTTGGTTTCGTGTCAGTTTGTCCCTTCTGACTAAATGTCACTCACCTGCCTACAACAAAGCTTTGTGTGATCTGACAATCTGCTTCGCTGTTAAACTCTCAACATAGAGAGGGCAATATCATGGCAGGTGAGCTTCAATGCAGACGAATAGAAGGTGAAACACCTCTGGAAAAATAATCTAAAACATGCCTATGTGATGCCGAATGTGGTACTGGCAGGTAGTCTCCTCCTTCAGGCAGGAGGTCTCGGAGCCATCGCTGACAGCTCTCCAGGATCACTGGCTTGGCCTGCAGCAGCAGCCAAACCAAAGCCAAGAAACACTGGGTACCATGAGCAAGGGTATTGAGAGCAAGACTAAGGGTGTCCCTTCGCTGCTGCATAAAGCCCTGCTGTGCCCTTGTTTCAGGTGGTGTGTGTCCTTCTGGTCTCTACGCCACAGGAAGGAGATAGTCATGTTGCAGATGGCACACACCAAACCTAATCCAAGCGATGGGGCAGCTGCCCTGTGAGGAGAGACCAGGAAAGTTCAGGCTTCTTGTTTTGAAGGAGAAGAGGGTGTTACGATTGAGGTTTATAAATCGTGAAGGCAGCTGAGAGGGCGCACACAGAACTGCAATTCACCAAATCCTGCCACACTGGAACTAAGGGGGGCTCTCTGAAACTAGCAGAGGATCAGCTGAAAGCAGATTAAAAAAATAGTTCCTTACACAGCAGGTAGTGAACTTCTGGAGCTTGACACCAGATGAGGTTGGAGGCAGACAGCATCAGCGGGTTCAGAAAGCAATCGGGAGAGACTTGCAGGCAGCAGGTCCATAAACAGGTAGTAAAGGGAGGAGACAGGGATGTGCCCTCTAACACACAACCCTAACGCAGCAGTTGTGGATGCTGATAGAGCATTAAGAGGAACAGACTGCAGGAAGTGGCCAGGCCCATATGCTCACCCTAAATTGCACATCCTACCACTACCATCGGAGACACGAGTACTTGGCTGCACGTACCACTGCTCTAACGTGGCAGGGCACTTCTCACGTCCTTATGCTTTGCTGGTCTGCAGCGTTCACTCCAACCAAACACAACTTGGGCTTGCTATTCTGAGCAGCTGGGAAAAACTGCATGTGCCACTGTGAGATCCAGCACCCTCTTCCGTAGACTGGGGGATAAGCACATTTCTCCTCAGGCAGCAGCCAGCAACTCCAGGTTTGTGCAAATTCTGTTAAATTTGGTAGAAAAGACAACTACACATTTGTGACAGGGGAATGGCTTTTGGCCTGACACAGGAAAAATGTATGTCTTTCTGTCCTTCTAATGTGTAGTAAGAAACTTCTTTGGTTTTTTTCCTTTTCCCCCTTTACTGCTTGGTGACCAACTACAACATCCTGACTGCAAGCTCCTCAACAGCAGGCTCTCTCCTGACATGTCTATCACCCGTGTGAATTTGACACAACTTCCATCAAAGTCACGGGGCATCTTTCCATTGACTTCAGTGGAATCAAGCCTGATATGTTGAATAAGCAATCAATTGCTTCCCCACAGGAGAAAGTTTTTCATGCCTGTAATTCATTTCAATGACTAGAACAAGGGAAGGGACTGAGCGTAGGAAGAGTTGAAAGAAAAGCCAGGATAATTCAGTGCCATGAGGAAAGCTGACCTGCACGACATCTTTGTGATAAAGAAAGAGATTTTGAGGATAGTCACTTGTAAAAGGAGATCAGCTCTTGTCACACCTTCCGCCTCACACCCCAAACCTCTGAACACCCCCCCCCCCCCCCAGCCAGCAGCCTCTTTGATACAACATTGTGGATACGTTTCTCACTTTAATCTTCCGCAAGTTGGTTCTGTTCTAATTAACATCTCAACCTGTATGAGGGATTCCCTGCATCTTATAGACATCTCAGGCACTGTTTCTTTCTCTTAATTTTCTTCCAGTGTCAACACAACTTTTTAGAAGCATCAAGGCACTGCTTTTTGTAGGCTTTCAAGTCACCCTTTCTTTTTAGATGCCTGCTAAGTCAACCATAAATTTCTGGTTAGGAATACCACCACTTTCTGCACTTTTATTTGGCTTCATTCGCAATGCAAATACAAAACAGAACTTCAAAGTTGAGCAGAAATCCTTTTGCTTCATGATAACCCAATTCCTTTCCACATTTCTTTTCAAGCATGCAATGACAGGATTAGCTGGGGATTAATTACTTGAAACTCAGCCTGCATCCCAGGTCACAATTTTCTCATATTTTCAGCCTTTAAAACTTCCCCATCAACCAAATATTTGTCATACAGACCAATATTTACAGCAGGTAAGATATTCTTCTTTCCACACAAATGTCCTAGTTAGAGGTCTCAAAACCCAAACAAAAATCCTGCTCTACTGTGCAAACCCCAATCCTCCCACCCGAAGTTACAGTCCTATTCCCAAGTGGAAACCAGACTGCTTTCCAAAAACGTCACCTTTGAAGGCACAAAAAAGATCATTCAAAAAAGCAGTGTCCTCTGCTTCCTGTATTGTCCCTTAAAGACAACTGCTCTTCTGATAAAATATACTTACTCACTGGAAGGTAACCTAAACAGGCAGTTTAAGCGCAATGTGATTTCATTTTTTATTAACTTTTTCCGTAAGAATGGTCATGGCCTGGATTAAAATACATTTGTGCCTACATATTGACTCAGAACTGACTGTAAAATTTGGTTAGCAGCACAGCAGGACTTGTCTAGGCTGGACACTTCATGGAAGCCAGTCATTTGAAGGGAGTCTTTTTTCAATATAAAGGGTCATCTAAATAATCATGGCATGTAAGAAGATCATTCCTTAATTAAGGTATCTCCTGCCACTGTTGTCCTAGGGGAAACACATAATCACCATGGTAAGGAAAAATGTTGCAAAGTAAAGATGTCTACAATTTCACTTCTACTTAAGTCATAAAAGCAAAGAATAAAAATGCCTCCAGTCCTTTTTTTTAATGACTTGTGTCCTCTGATTAACAGGAAACATTCAGGTGCATGGGTTAGGTATAACTGTATTCTATTTATTTATTGCTTTATTTTGTTTATAGATCTTTTCTTGTCCAGTTCATTCCTATTGTAACACCAAAACAAAACAAAAACCTAACCCTCTTCTGCCACTAAATCTCACTTTCTGCAAAAAATAATCTTGGGCCAAATAAGGTCTGGCAGTATCACTGAAAATATCCTCAAGTGATTCTTTGCAAATGGATTTACGTTATCGAAAACAAACTAATGGTCAAAAAAGACCATTATTTTAATTTTATATTGAACCTAGTCTGATGCACATGCCATAAAGGAGCAAAATTAACTGCACCACCTGCAGGGCACATCTTACTTGCTGCTCTGAGAATGAAAAAAGTCAAGAGCAGGAGAGAAGAGCAAAAAAGAAAGGCAAATGGAGTTGAACATAGACAAGTAAATTAAACAATAAAGACATCAAGAGAAAGAAAGTATTAAAAGCAAGTGTTCAAGCATGTTCAAACAAAACACAGGTACTGTGTTAAATACTGTATAAAACCAAGCTATGCCAAATTCCCAGTGCCCCACTTGTGAGCTTTGCATTAAAATAAAAACTGGTGAGGAAGGTGTATGCTTCTTCATGGAAATGCTTTTGAACTAAAAAACACATGGTGGTGTTGAGGCAAGAATAAGCAGGGCAAAAGCATTCACGAGAGAGACTTTTGGTTGCATGAGGGATGTGGGTTACTGGTAGCATGTGCGTTTTTGCACTTTCACAAAAGGTAAATGTGATCTTGACACCACATGGAAGGAGTCTTCCATGTTGAAATTGTATTGAACATGAAAGGCACACTTGCAATAATCTTTTCACATCTGTATAAACACAGTAGTTTAAAACTGGTAATATATAGATACTACTTAAATGCTCAAAATTATATACCCTTTCCTCAATCATGCTCACTCATTATTAGCTTAGACCACTTACATAAATTAATCCAACAACAACTTCCCTTCAAATGGATGGAGAAGAGCTAGTTGCCACTTTTTAGTTCAAATGACTGCCTTGGTTTTTTGATAGCAGCATACTACAGAAACCTAGGAGCATGGACCAGCCTGCCTGCAGTGATTCCCTATGGTGCAGACATGCAGCATGCAGTTTGGAAGCATATCAAGAGGACTCCCAGCTACCCCATTCACATCAGCCTCTGTGCCCCTTCTCTCCCCAGGTCAGGGAGCAGTCATCAAGCCCAGACTATAACGTTGCCCTTTTCTCTTACAACAAGATTAGTGAATAGAATTTTTTCTTAACTCCTTTTAAAAAACCAGAACTATCTAACAAGTCACTGCCTGTGCAATAGGTGGGGACAAAAACAGTGCATTGCACTATGACACTAGACGTCTCCACCAGAGAACCAACTCGCCCACCCAGAACACAAACCCAACAAATTGCTGTTATCTATCGCGCAGCTGCCAAACGCCTCCCATGCCACCAGCACCTGACACTCACCACAAAAACACAGGGCTTGCTCCACCTGGATGCATCCTAGCGCCTGCTTTGACACCACCTCCCTGGCCTAAATCTCCTCTACCTTCCTAGCTTACCCTTCCCTCTCCCCTCCAGTAAGCCTCATCTACACTGCTGCCACAGGGGAGCTGCTGCCAACTCCCAGTTTAGAAACAGAATGCTAGTGTCACCTGAAAGGAGATGCCCCAAGGCCAGTCAAAGCTTGCTATGGGGTGGTCCTCCAGCAACAAGTCTCCTTCAACACTGCTCTGATGATATTAGAAAAGAGCTCAGTATTGTCATTGCCAGAGCACATCAACTGCAATCTGATTATTGCCACTGCTGTAGTATCACCAAAAATCTTGTATCTGCACTGAGGATCCAGCCCTGCTACAGCCACAGTTGCTTGCCTCCCTTATGGGGATTGCAGCACAGGCTTTCTGAAAGGACGGTGTCTCCTTCCAAGCCCGGTGGTGGCAGGGGCGACAAGTTTTACCAGTGTAACTCATGGCCGAGTGCATTTTCCTGTCTTCATTAAGGGTTTACACCAGTGCTGCTACCTTGGAAGTCTGCCACCAATAAGCAGGTCAAACCCCTTAGTCTGGGAAAAGCCTCTCTATTGTTTTCTGTCTCATGAACAGTTCTTCAGTAACTATATATTTTTTTTGGAGAGCAGGGTGTTAGAAAACAATTGATACGAATAAAGAGCTCTCCTTCACCATGGAAAGTAAACTGTATGCTTAATAAGATGAAATAATTTGGTCTCTGTGGGCCAGAAAACAATAGCCTCACTGTTGCACTGATACCTTGCAAGTTATGTCCTCACGTCACCCAAAGCAAACTGTAACAGGGACCGCTCCACAGCTCCGATTCCCTTTAAACCTCTTAGCTAACCTATTTTACCTCTTCATGACATGAATCAGTTGCTCCAGGAAACCTCAATTCCTTCAAAAAAAATGAAGTTATCTTTGATGAGGCTGTACTCAATTCCCCTATGTTTCTTAAAAATATCCCTAACTTTTACTCCTTACACCAGGAGTTGAGATTGCAATGAAGCAAATAATATCAGCAACTGTGACTGACTTAAAAGGGAGCAACAGCAAGTAGAGCTTTGTGTTCTCTCTCTCTCTGAGCAGGATGAGAATCTGCTAATTACCTTATTACAGTGTGGGTGGAAAAAGGAGTGAACTTCAAATCAGCACACTATTCAACGCAGTATTCCCTTTATAGCGAAGAATGAAAAATAACCCCAAATCTAAAATAAATCTCCCTTCCCAATTCCTCCTTTTGTTTACACCAGGTTTGAGGTTACTTACACAGTGGCACAATATTAAAGATTCCATACACATCTCCATGCCTTAGAGCATAAGCCCACCTTTAGTTGTCTAGCACCGAGAAGAAACATTTCCTAGAGGCAAGCTACTACAAAATGCTCAGGATGATGTTTCTTGCATCCTCCTTCTTTGATCTGTCAAATAAAAGCCACCGCAAGAAAAAAAATGCTAAACACTGTATTATTTTATTTTCCTGCCACAATTCTATACTTACTTGCTCTTATTTTTATGGATCTTTTTATCGTTACTGATGCAAACAAACAGCCACTGGAAGCAGCCAAACAAACATGTAAGGCACAATGAAATATTTAACACACACGTTCACCTTCAAGGTAAGACAATATAACAGAACACCTGAAAGCAGAGTCTTTTCCCAGGTACACTAAGTTATGCCACTGAAGTCAAATGGGTTTGAGCAGTTCAGTTTGCCCCCTTGATATGCAAAGGCACAGAGATTATTCCATTACTGAAAAATTTACCACCACCACTATCCAACAGCAACGGCTAGGCACTTGCACAATAACCAATACCATTCAGCCATCAGAGAGAGGTAAGAAAGGAAGATTCCTCCATGGGGAGGCCCCTCCTTGAGGAACATCCTCAGGGGCTACAACCCACCGTGAGCACAAGGCGCTCTTACCTGTGTGAGTGAGCATGTGCCGCTGCAGGGAATTTGCCCATGGAAAGACTCGAGGACAGTAAGGACAGGGGATATTTTGCAGGCAGTCTGAGTAAGCGTTCCTCTTCCCTCTCAGTAGCTTATCTTCGGCAGTTTCCTTCTCATCTTCACTTGTTCCATTTCTGCCGCTGTCTTCCTTGAAATTGTCAGTGGACTGCAGAAACGGGCTGAATTTATTAGTGTCTGTGGTAGCCAGCATCTTCTCTATGCTGGCAAACTCTCCACTTGACTCCAGATCCACACCACTGCTAAGCTTAGGCTTATTTTTCGTTCCTTTCTTTCTACCTCTTTTCTTAGTCAAGCCAGCATCAGCAATGGGAGACTGCTCTGGATCACACGCCTGAGTCAGGTCACTGGGCAGGCTGGAGTCTCTCTGAACAGCGGTCACGATTGTCACTTTTGCTTTGGCATTCCCTGATTTGTCACACCCAGTGGAGCTGCTCACTGCCTTGGGACTGGCGTCTGCAGCCTCCGTTTTCAGCAAAGCGGGAGCAGAAGACACAGATGAAATGATCTGTGCGATGGAAGCCAACGGTGGCAGCTCTTTAGTCACTGGAGGCTTTGGCAAGAGAGGTGGCGGTGGTGGTTTAGGCCTCAAGGGTCTCAGCAAGGCAGAATTGCCAAGGAGAGCTGGGGAAATGATCGGGACAGTCAAATGCAATGAACTTTTCAGTGGCTGGGGATGTCCGACAGCCCTGTTTTGTTCTGAGTTCCCATTGGCACCAAAAACCAAAGGACACTGCAGACAGTTATAGGCTTTATCACTGTTCCCAGAAGCAGCCAACTCTTGATTCCTGGCTTCACACGGGACATCATCTTTATCCTTCTTCAGGGCTTTGGGGATGGACAGGTCGATAGGCTCCATGGAACAGTCATAGAGGGACAGGGGAGAAGAGCCAAACAGGTTCTCCTGCTTCACTTGCACAGCACTCAGGTTTTTGTTCTTCTGAGAGAAATCCAACGGCTCGTCAAAATCCATCGGGAAGTTGCCTGCAGGTTCAAGTTTGATGGGAACGTGAGATGACGTTCCAAGCAAGAAGCCGTTTTGTGGCTCCAGGAAAGGCGTCATGGGCTTGCGGTCCATGTAAGTGCTGTCCTCCAATAAAGGAGGGTCTGTCTGGCTTTCCTGGGCACTGCAGTCCACCGCTAAGATGTAATTCTCAATCTCCCTTTCTTGCACATGCAAGTGCTGCTTGAGGATATGGTGAATGCAATTTCTCTTGGCCGAAAAGGCTGTGCCACACTCCTTGCACTCAAACGGCTTCTTCTTCTGGCAGCCACTGTGTGTCCTCATGTGAATGCGGAGGGCCCGGTAATGCTTCAGGTCCTCACCACACAGCTTGCACACAGTGTCTGGGGAGCAGAAGGCATCCACCATTTCTGCGGCATTGCTGGTAACATATTCAATATTCTTCTCTATATCCTTCCTCGTCACTTTGAGGTGCTTCTTTCGCAGGTGCCTCTCACAATTGGCTTTCACTGTGAACGGGTAGTGGCAGATTTTACAGATGTAAGGCCTCTCCCCGCTGTGTGTCCGCAGGTGCCGGATCAGCGCTGCCTTGTCAGCTGCGATGTAGTCACAGATGTTGCATTGGTATGGGGAAATACCCAAGTGAGAACGGATGTGAGCTCTCAGGACACCAGAGAAAGCAAACACCTGGTCACAGAAACGGCAGGGGTACAAAACTTTCCTCATGGTTGGGGCTTTCTTGTTCGCTGCCCCTGCAATGATGGCTTTGAGGTCTCCTTCTGTGACCTCTTGCTTGATCTTGGCTTCCATACTCAGAGGCAGGAGAGCTTCGATGATGCTGTCCTGCTCCAGCTGTGTCTTCATCTCGTGCTGAGTTAAAGGCTCTACTTTGGGTTGGAGGAGCAACTGCGAGGAAGGACTCGATTTGGCTCCTGGCTGGGGGAGGTGAGAGTTGGAGGAGGACTCCACCGAGTTCTTGATCAACCTCAGAGGGGGAGGTGGGAGGCTTGGGCTGATGCAGCCAGGGGAGGCTTGCTGGGCACTGATCAGAGGAGGAGGTGTAGAGGTTGCGACGACTGTTCGGGGCGTTACCAAAGGCTTTGGCTTCAGCGGTGGCATATGCTTGAAAATTGACTGCACAGGGACAGAAGGTGCCTTAGAAAGTGGAGGAAGACTGATTTGAGGAGGAGCAGAAGAAGCCATCTTCAAGATCTGCTGAATGTCTGCCAGCTCAATGGCAGACTCATTGGAGATGGGTTTTACCACAATACTGCTGTCAGGCTGGATGATAAAACCCTTCTGGAAAGGCTGCAGCGAGAGGAGCTTTATGTTTTCTTTTGTAGGGGGAAGGACTGAAAATGACCCTCCCATAGAGGCAGCTTCCAGAGGAGAGAGGCTGAGCAGACTGGTGCTGCCGGGTTCCTGAGGTAGGTTACTCTTCAGTGCTCTAAGCCGCATTTCTTGGACTTCATCTTGTGTATTGTCCTCTTGCTTGACAGGCTTGATGTCTTTGGTGTACTGTAGGCCCAAGGATGCCATGAAGGCTTTCTGGTCTGGGTTCTCACTGGGTGGGGTCATGGACTGTGGCTTGTGCTTGTCTTTTCCCTGATCCACCACGTGAGTTTCTGTGTGCAGTTTGAGCGCCGAAAGCATGGGGAATGCCTTGTTACACGTCTCGCAAATAAATCGATGGAAGTCGCTGATGCACCTTCGCAAATTAGTTTCACACCAGACCTGCAAGACATGCAAAAATATTTAGAGTGGACATCTCAAACTGGAAAGGCATCACATGCTGCTGCAAAACAAAACCAGTTCACTCTCTCTTCCACTGCCCAAGTTAAGGAGTTTAAAGCAGCCACCATCTACCTGGCATGGAGATATTCCTGCTCCACAGCCTTTAGTCATCTAAGTGCTGTATCTGAATTAGGGGCTTATTCTGCAAAAGTTCCCTTCTATAAAGGCAAACTCCTTCAGAAGGCTATTCAGACCCTCAAATACTTTTCCATCCTGAACTTCCCTTCCAGAAACCTCTCTCACTTCATGGACAGGACAGGAGCCTCAGTAGACTATACAGCAAACTTCAGTAAGCTGGGCAGTAAGACTACCTCCTTTAGCTTTATTACTCCAAAGAAACTAGGGGGGGGGGGGGGGGGGGAAGGCATCCAGGAAGGCAAAACAACATAAACCAACCAAAATAATATCCCCCAAAAACAAATCAATGAAACACAGAGCCCAAAGCAGAAAGGCTTTTGGTTAGTGAACTCTGATTACATTTATTCTCCCAAGAAAAATACTAAGCTCACAAATGGATTTTATACCTGTCCCTGAAAACGATCATGAATCCAAATGCTGTATTTAAATGCTACCCAGACAGCTTACATGTTGCAAAGGTTCCACATCAAAGAAGAGGGCAAGCGATAAATTAAGTAGAGGGCTGGCAAGATCTTTATATACTCTACACACTCTGTTCAGATACTTCACAGGTCTTGACTCACAGTGCAAGCAAAACTATTACAAAAGGAAAAGTCCCAACATTTAAATCCCTTAATAACTTTAAATGTCTCCATAATTACAAAAGAAATAAAACCAAGTTGTTTAAAAAGTTCTCTCTTCTCCTCATTTTGTAACTTTTACACCAAAACTCTACTAGAGTTACAGAATGACCTACATGCACCCCTGGACCAGCAGCAAATTTCAGGTCTACCGTCTTACAGCCAGAAGAGCTGGAAATCAATGCTTTAATCCAAGCAGAATAAGAAAAGTGGACATACTGAATAAGCATGGTCCTGGTGGACTGTGCTTTGATTGATTTCTTTTTTTTTTTTAAATAGATAAGCAGCTTCATCCAGACCCAAACTAACTAAGGCAGGCAAGGTTTGACAGAGGGAGGAATAATACCATCCAATAGAAAGCTTTATGGCTCTGAGAAAATATTTACAGACTACCTCCCTGCCTTTCCCCAGCCACTGTCCCTCAAAGGTGCAAAACCTTCAGAACTCACGTGACAAACGTAGTGGAAAGGTGCCTGGGAGTAAGTAAGGTGACTTTGCAAAGGTTTTCATGAAAACCATCTTTCACACCACAACTACCTCCTTATTACAGTAAACTAAATAATGTCTTGCTTACAATGTGTCCTCCCTATTGATTTTAAATGTGGGATGGTTTTGGGGAGAAGAGAACTAATGGGCAGGCTGGAAGGGGCAAGGATCTAGTACCACCGAAATTTTCCTTTAAAATATTTTTATAGATCTTTACACCAATAGTTATCCACTGGAATGCTGAAATAAAACAACCCAAATATTCTTTAGATGAAAAAAGAAAAAGGCATGGAAGAAAGTATTTGAAGCCTACACAGACAGTGGTAATGTGCTTCCCACAAAATATTCTACACCCAGTCTCTGCCTCATCAAGGACAAGTCTGTCAATGAATTCAGAAGACATGGACTGTATCAGCTGGTACCTTAAGCTATGAAGAACAGAGAGTACCTGAGAAATGCGGGGGAACTTCCTACAGGAGAAGTCCGTGAATCCCAAGTCGTGGAAGCCTGCCGGAATCGAAGGGTTGTTCTGAATGAAAGGCTTTCCCATGGGATCTCTGGGAAGCTGCTTGTGGATAACTGCATTATGGCGCAGTAAGCCTCGATGAGTACGAAAGGTAATACAACAGATGTCACACCTGGAAAGGAAAGGAATAAAATAGAAATGACTTACTGACTGCTGTAAGCTTAAGAACTAGCATTCTTCTTGCATTAGGACAGCCTCCTTCCTCTCACCCCATGATACTAAGAACGTGCTAAATGCAAAACAAAGCCACAGCATGTCAAAAACCTATCACCACAGAAAGGCCATTTCAATCACAGTCACTTTCTACCAGTTTCTGGCTGTTAAGTTCACTGGAAGTTTAAAGAACATAGCGTATGAGAACTGAGCGTCCCACATGGGCAGACGGCAAAGTGGCAGCTGAGACCACAGCCTTCTGACAACCTTCCCATTGTCCAACATAAAATATTTCAATGGTTTTACATGATTTTGTTTTTATTAATAAGTACTATTAAAATAAAAGAAATTAAAAAAAAAACAAACAGTGACAAGGAGAGGCTAAATCAGACTTAAGTAGCAAGCAGCTGCAAATGTATAAATAGCACCTTTTTTAACTACTGCTTAAAACATACTACTGCACACCACTCAAATACCCATGTATGAATTTCCTTCGTGTTGCCTTTCCATAAACTTTCACTGATTTTTCTCAAAGCTGTTATGAGAAATATACTGTTTTAGAAGGAAAACTAGTGCTCCTTGAAGGGGAAGAGGGTCAGAGGAGGGAGACCTGAAACAGGGTCAACATTCCTGACACTCATACACCCCCTTCACAGCCAGTGTGCCCCAAAGAAAAACGCAGAAACAACGTCTTTTCCTACCCACACTTTATTGCTATGATTTCTTGTTTTTCTTAAGTTCTCAAATCTCAAATTCAGCTAAACAAAAGTTTCTCACATAAAGCAGACTTGCATTAAACAATCAAAGGTATCGGAAATGCAGCTACGCTGCAGGCAGTAAGGACTATGCAGCAACATTTGGCCAACATGTCAACAAACAAGCCCACTGCCTTTTAAATATCTGGTGTTTGAGCTCTGAAGCGTGACAGGTCACGTCCACTCTGCGTTCAGCAAGTGACATACAGTTTCACTCAACATGGTTTCTTGTGGTTACAGTTCCAGCTTGCAACCAAAGCATGGGTTTCACAGAAGCAAACACCAGTGAACGTGAAGCAGTCAGATTTTTGTCAGGGAGAGTATTATATGCACTAGGAGTTTTTCACATGTCTTCCCTTGCCTTAGTTCTCCCCATACTGTCTTCGCCCTCCGTATCAAGGAAAAGGACATGTGCCTACTCATTAAAAAAACATCCCGCAATTAGAAATGACTTCTGACAAAATCCTGAAACCACCCCCTCCCTGTCCTGTCCCTAACAAACTCCCATTGTTGTTCTTTTTACCACTACATAAACTTCCAGAGACCTTTTTTATTCCCTGAAAATGAAGAGATAACCAAGTCACCCACAAAGCAACTTCGACGCATAGTCTATGAGTGGTGAAAGAAGCAAGTGTGAAGTATATGTAACACGGCCTTTGTTATCACGGTACCCAGAAGTCTGGGACATAAATATTATGCACTGGAGGTTTAATCTGTTTTATCTCCTCTGCCAATTCACTTGCATCCTACCTTTATAATTATAGCCAACATAGTCCCTGCACCCCATTGAATACCGAACCAATGCCATTTATAAAGCAAACGTTTACTTAAAGAGGTCTGCTAAATGTGACGACAATCTCTGGTGATGGTGGGGGAATGCCAACACGTAGCACTCCTGCAGCATCAGGATCTACGGCTCTCCTCCAGCTCACTTGGCAGCACCTATTCCATGATGCAAAGCTTTCATCTTCAGCAAAAACA
Source organism: Haliaeetus albicilla (assembly GCF_947461875.1). Lineage (NCBI taxonomy): Eukaryota > Metazoa > Chordata > Aves > Accipitriformes > Accipitridae > Haliaeetus > Haliaeetus albicilla. The sequence continues at coordinate 16,141,981 of NC_091503.1, read as the reverse complement.
AAAACACGCAACCACTAAAACCGCTGGGGGAAGGAGGGCATTAAAGAGTTAGAGCAGTCACCTGAAGAACTTGCAGACTACTGAAATAAATTCTTTTTTAGAGGTGATGAAAACGCTTCGCGTGAAAGCAAGCAGTGCTCCTGGCACACTCCTCCTGGTACGTCAGCATACAGACAACAAGGGCTTGCAGGCAATGCTCCTGCACCACCGGAGCATCGCTGGTGGTCTGTGGGCCCAGCTGCTCTGCAGAGGGATGCAGACCCCCTCCTCAGGGTGTCCCGAGCCAGCTCTGGGGTCCCCAATGTGCCTGTCCCCCCCTGGACCAGCAACACAATGCAGCAGCTGTATCCCCTCATGAGTGACAGGGCAGGCACAGTTACCATTGATGGGACCACAGATCTACTGGAAGAGCTGGCGCCTGCCACGGTACCCTCAGGATTTGGGCTGAGCAGGAGCCAGCGCTCCTGGGCAAGCAGCCAGCCCCCCCAGGCAAGCAGCCAGCCCCCCCACACAGCGGGGAGGTGAGCTTCGTCCATCTTACGCTCCCTCACCTCCACTGGCTGTGCGACACGCTGATTTTAAGCACTGGTTTATTTAGGGCTCCCATCAAAAGCTGCACTTGAGAGTAAATCTTTCAGAGCAGAGACCTGTGTGAAAGTCCTTCGCAGTACACCTGTATCAACTACTATGCCTCAGGACAGTAAAAATTTGCAATTTAAAAACAGTGTTTTCCATGCAAAGGGAACCGCCTCCCCTCCCCCAAAACAAAAGTAATGTATCTTGGAAGAGGAATATGTACTTTCTCTCTTTTATAATGCATAGAATTAAACCCCCCTCTGTATTTTTCTCTTTCCTCCTTAGTCTTCTCTTTTATTTTCCTTGCTGTGAGTGAAGAAGCAGCAAGCAAAAAGAGAAGCAGGGAAAAGGATTAAGCTCTTTTTCCATTTGGTCAAAAAGAAGCTCCTGGCTGAAAAAAGAAACATCCAGATAAATCACGCCTGGCATCTCAAGATGCAGGCACTTCAAGGCATCTAAACGCACCGCGCCCTGGCTCAGCACCCTCCCCTGGTGTCACAGTTTACAGGATCACACAGGAGCTGGAGCACAGGAGGACCCGTGGATGCCCTCCCTTCCTCCGCGGTCCAGGCACACCTGTAGCGGCGGCCACAGCGTGGAGAGCTGGAACAAAAACTGCCCGAGAAAAGCCCTCCCCGAGCGACGCGTGGAGCTGCCTCTGCAGGGCAGGCACCTCGGGCGAGCAGGCGGCCCGGCGGGCTCCGGCGCCTGCGCTGGCACCTTGCGCCCACGCCGCTGGCCAAGGACAAGGGAGGTCATTGTAAAGCCGCTCCTGATGCTGAGGGGTGCCACCGCGCCGCCAGCTTGGGAGGTCTCTCACGCTCTGCAGACCTCACTTGGGCTTGTCAGTCTTCGCTACGGATGCAAGCTATTTAAAATACACGGCCCATTTGCCCAAGCGTATGCACAACGTTTTTTTTCGTGTGTGTGTGTGTTTGTTGAGTTCCCCCTCCCTCACCTCAAGTGGGGAGTCCAGAGTTTCTCCCAAATGACATGCCTTGAGCTTTGAATACAATTAGCAATGCAGATGCAGATAGGGATGCGTACCACCTCCAAGAAAAACTAACAGGTACTAAGCTTCAAAACCTAACTAGTTAAGGCAAGCATCATGCTGCATTGACTAAGGCAGGCTTGTGTTAATTTAAAATGGAGTTAGCTGCCATGCCTAACAATGCATTAACTGGAAGCATTACTTTTTTTTAAGGAAGCCTAACAATTCATTTCTCTGTTTTGTCATCAGTACTATTCTCCATCTTTAGGTAGTGTCAATGCTACAGTACTTTTAAATCCAAAACCACAGTCTAAGAAGGACAAGAGAAAGGAATCCTAGGTGATATGAACTTTTTTAAACCTTAGTTAAATTGCTTTAAAAAAACATAAAGTTAAATAATTGTGGAAAGTCTGAAAAGTCCAGCACATCAAATAAAGCATCTGAAACATATGGTAATACTTTCCTCATGATGAACTTTAAAAAAAACAAAACAAAACACCAACCCCCCCCCCCCCCTTACAATTTCACAAGTCTGCTCATGTGTAATGCCAAGTCAAACACGGATGGTATGGCTGCAGAGAACAGAGATGGGAACAGGTTCTGAGGTTGTTAGCAGAACAGGCAGAGCAATGGCTCAACACCTGAGTGAAGATAAAAGCACTCTACTTGCAAGGTAAGTTTCCAGATGTAGCAAATAAAAGCTGCTGTGTTATCATGTGATTGCTAGTCTTGGCCACAGTTTTCCATTTTTCTATAAATATGATTACAGAGCAGAGAGAAGAAAGCTGTTCAGTTCCAAGCACAGAGACTCAATTATAAGTAAAAAGGAAAAAAACTGCTTTTAGCAGTTAAGACCGCTTTAAAACAAGCTTCATTCTCAATTGCCTTTATGTTTTGGAGTCATTCATACCTGTACAATGCACACGTAATACTAGGGCTCTGGCTCACGGGCAGAGGTGTACAAAGCAAGCAGGTGAGAAAACAGAACTGCTAAAACCCAAGAGCAGAACTGAAATATAATCATGTGACAACAGTGCAATGACCAGGCTGACCTTAGAGCTCAGGTCACATATCACACCAGGCAAGTCTGTTTAATTATTACTACACCAGTGCACCTTTTGCATTTTTTTTAAAAGGCAGACAAGGTCTCTGTGTAAAAACACACCATTAAAAAGCTTTCTACTAAAATTAGTTAGTATTCTTGAAAACTGTAATGCTAATTAGGATATAAAAGCATTTTAACAGGCTTTAAGAAATAGTCAATGCTTTGTGCAGCTTGTTCAAGAAGCAAGCCAGGATTTGCTATACTTATGACAAGCAGCACCTATGTAAGAGAAGTTTACATAAGCGATGCCTGTTGCTTTGCATTACACTCTGAGCCAATTCCAATCTGTCAGCAATGGAAATAGCTTTTTTCTTTAAGAAAAGGAAAGACATTTTAGAAAGGAAATGCAGAGCCAAATTTTAAGCAAAATTAATCAGTCTTGATTTTCATTAAGGGTAATGCAGTCAAACATTCAATCCTTCTAAATTTTGTATTTCAGTAGTCAAGATGCAGATGCCAAATATTTATATTCATCATTCTGTTACCAAGAAATTAAATAAACACTATGCTCTGCATTACCTGAGACTGGTGGTAGGAAAGTGACACTTAGCATTCTTCTACTTACACTTCTGAAAGCACAAAAGAGTAGACCAAAACCTGAAGACTTCACCCATGCAGCTCACTAACACTATGTTGCCCAAGTTGTGGATGTCGATAAATAAAACCAGTGTTAATTTCTAGGCCTTATCTAAAATAAAAAGGCTGGTACCATTTTGTTCCTTTCCTGTCTGTGCTCTTTAACAACTGCCACAAACAGGAGCAAGGAAAACAAAACAAGAATTGAACATATCCTGAGAGAAGTCATTAATACACAGTTATGTTATTAAGTCATCTAACTCCTCCCACTGAAATCCCTAATACAGCCAAGTACATAAATTTCTACCTTTGTCCTTATTATTCTCCTTTCCATCTCACAATATCTGCAGAATTAATGCGGCTCTCCTTAAGAGCAACGAAAATCCTATGCTGACCTAAAAATAAGACAACTGGGCAGAAGAGAAAGATGGGCGATTCCCTGCCGTTGACTCATGTCCACACCAGGGATGGGAGCAGGCTCCCAGCCTCCGCACTGGTAACGTGCGCTGTAGAGGAGGCCGACAAGGAGAGGGAGATAGGAGAAAGGATGGTCCTAAACATAAGGGCTTTCGCCATCTATGAAAGAAAAACCAGCACCTTACAGACACACTCCCCTTCAGGAAAGGATTCCTTCGCTTCTCTCTCACTTCTTTTGGGGCAAGGCGAAGGGAGGGAAATGAGAGAGAGCAAATTGGTTTCTGCTCCTGTGCAACCCCACCCAGGTCCAGATACTCATCTCCTTTTGGATGAAAAACCCTTCCTGGCCTCCACACCCAGGGCCCTGGGAAATAACATCCACAGCTGCACTAATCTCTCCCAATTGCTACAGATGAGTGATGGAAAAGCAGCAGCGCTTTGAATGCTGCTCCCGCCTCCCTCCTGGGGATCTCTGTGGGTCCTCCCGCTGTCCTGAGATGACTGTTCCTGCCTCCTTCCCCCACAGCATCACAGTGTGTCTGACCCCAAAGCACTGGCTGCTCTCCCACCTCCACCTTGCCCAGTGCTATGGGTCAGCGCTGAAACTGCAAGCAGCACCGCGGCACTGGGAGCCAACTCCCTGCCAGGCACAACGGGCTGGAGAGACTTCCCTCCCCTTTCCCAGTGCGTACAGGGACGGACACAGCTCACCAGAAGTTCAATGCATGCTGCTTCACGTCCGCAGCAAAGGCAGGACTTTTCTTTTAACTCTTCCTCCCTCCCACCTCCCCACTGGCTGTCCGACTTTGTTACCAATGTGTCCTGTCGCTCCCTTTAATCCTCTCCCTCAAAGAAGCCACCCTTGGGTGCAGCGAAGGCTGAAACCACTGCACCAGCCCTTCTATTAATAGAGGGACACACAATGCTATGTGCATTCCTACAGCCGCGCTGTGGTCCAGGCGAGAAAAGTACCGTGTGGGAGCCAGGGCAGATTCGATATAAACTGGGGTGATGTTGTGCTTCAGAAACTTGTCGGCATGCCATGGAGCCAGTGTCCATACCGGCGTATCATGACTCCCACAATCAGACCAACTCAAATGAAGTTAACTGCTATAAGGTTTAATAAAAAGGCATGAGCCATCCTGTGCCATCTTTTAACTTTCTTTGTGTGTGAGCAAAGAAAGATCAGGAAAAAAGATTTCACTTCTTCCCAACACTGTAATGAATTGTATGTACCAGCAACACTTCAACAGTGCCAGATATAAATACCTCTGCCCCAGTGGAACAGTAGCTTACTCTACCATTTACTTCAACAGAATTAACATGCAACTAAGAACAAATAAAGGGAAAATGGGAGATGGCCTGCAGACACTTGCACAGACAAAGTAGTTCATTTTCTCATAATGACCTTTTTACTTAATAAAGGTCAAAGTTTTAAAAACCAGAAGTGTCAAGAAATTGGCTGGACAGAATCACGGAGCAAGAGCTGTACTGAAGATCAACATAAATAACAATGAAGAGTTTAATAATTAGGGCAAGCATACCTGGTCAAAAAAAAAAGCATGACCAGTGCAGTCCTCTACAGCTACCAAAACTGGAAGCTGCACAGCATCCAGAATAAAAGTCATTGTTTGTGCACACAAACTCAAGTGGACCTTCTGGTATTCTTTCGAGGTAAGAAAAGGAAAGCTATTCCTGCCTTCTAAGACATCTTTCAAATATGGATGCCAAGTACTTGTGTAGTTTTAAAATTAGTAGCAAGAGTTAAAAAAAATAAAAAATCTGTGTGTACCATGTTAAAAAGCACCAAAATTTTTCACAAGTAACATAAGAAGAAATACATCTACAGGTGCTTGTCTATCCTATAACCATCCACTGATGACAACAGAGCTTGCAAATAGGTGCAGCCGAATCTGGACTGAACACCCTTGCCCTTATCTACATTTGCAGGTAAGCTATGCTGAGCATGCCGACTGACTACTAACACAATAAGCAGCAGCCAGCACGTTGAGAGAGCCTGCATATAAACAAACCCCAGTCATCAGGATCAGGCAGGCATGCTAATAACCTATTTTAGCTCAGACCTCTTTCCCTCCTGTATTCCCTTTTACAAGCTTTCCTCTACAGTCCTCTTTGCATTTTACCCACTTTCTATTCTTGCAACCGAGCTAAGATATTCAACACCATGTGACACACCACACAGTTTCACATGAGGGTATCACTCCCTGCATCCATTCACTATCTGATACTTTTACCCGGCTGCTCCGGATTCCCAGTCTCCTCGCACAATGAGCTCCCTGATGTGAGGTGACCACTTCTAGGCCAGTGTTAGACTCGTGCTGCTCTTCAGATGTTTCCCATCTCTTTTCTGAACAGAAACTTCAGAAAGCACTTAAAACACAGTTCTGGTTTGCTTTTGCAAGCCAGCGTACAAAGACAGATGCTCAACCCACTGATTTTACTTCTCCATTTGCTCAGTAAAAGGATGCATTCACCAGCTTGCTTGCATATCCTCTCCCCTGCCTTATCAACACTAAGAGTTGCATTGTACCACAGCGTATTTTTGGTCTTAGCGTTTACCAGAGCTGCATTTCACCATCACCAGCTGGCTCATGGAATTGCTCCTGCACTGAAATTGCTGCCAACAGAGACCAGGATTCAGTTCCTAGTTCCTATCAAGACACTGAGCGAGCAACTTGCAGAGCAGAGCAGAGCAGGAGAGTCAGCCGAATCAGCAATGCCACACAACTGACCCTTGTGCGCCTCCATACTTGGCTATAACCAGTCTTGTAGCATCGACTCTCTTAGTACTCAGTAACTCTAGCAGCAGTTCCTACCTAAACTATCCTTGCTAGTACAATCTCAAACAATGACTAAGAAGGGAAGTATCAGGGCCAAAGTATAGTGTGCCAAAACCAAAGGTCAAGTAGGTCCATGAACATGTCTATGCTGGAGTGCTCTCCATCTCTCTCTTTGTACTCAATGATCGTGTAGGATACAACCACCTCAGAATTATCCAGCTGCATTAAAAAAGCACAACATTTCATATTTTGAAGTGCTAACAAGGAATGAGCTTATCTATGTGCACACCAACGGTTGTGACAGAGATGGAAAAGTAGTATGAAATTTCACAATGCTGCATGAAGACTACTCGTCATTCATGCTTCAAGTTGCTTCCAGTAACAGTAGTGTCAACTACTAGGAGAAAACTTCCCACCACGAACCTGTAGTTTTGTCTCACAAGTAATATAAATTGCAAACAACATTTAGTTTTCCAACACATTCATTCTTCTAAGTTTGCAATGTCCCTAACACCCTCTTCCCACAAAAGGCTGACCACGTGTAGAAAGCTACATGCTTCACAAAAACGAAGTCAGCAGGCTTATTCCCTACTATATAAGGAGAGAAAAAATAGAAAGTGAATTCCTGAAGTTGCTCGAGTAGGCATTGGCAAAAACAGGAATGAAACTTAAGGGGCTTTTTCTGGTGTTTTTTCTTTTACATCCTGTACAACGTACTTTTACTCAGGCACATTGCTGCTCTGTATGCAACTTAGTCTTGTACTAGTCTTTTCTACTGGTGCTAATGACTGAAATAATCTCTGTACACTCTAAATTTGCATTAATTTATTTTCTTGGCTATTTTATCTCCCCAAAGCCAATGTACAGAGCTGCCCTCAAGAACAGTAACTGGGCAATAAACATGTAACATTCTAGGTAGCTGGAATCATTTTGACTCAAAACCCACTTCCTTTTGTCTTGACTTAAACAGGGCTGCTCAGGTGCATTGGCTAAAATGATTTAAGATTGGGACGTAGGTCCAGGTGCCTTGCAGCATCCCACCACCTAACACCATGCACTGAAGAACGGGCATGTGCTGGAAAAGGGGGAAACCTGGTGACCAGCCCGACTGACTTGCAAGCTGCACATGACACCTTGTGAAACAATTTACCCCCAGAGTCCAGGAGACCATTCCTAGTGCATTTAAGTTGTCCACTCCTTCTGAGTGAAGCCAGGTAACACCAAGCCACAACCATAGCATCTTCCACCTGGGAGTGTTTTCAGAAACAAGAGCTTACAGTGGTTACCCTGGCAAAACTGGAGGCAGCTGACAACAGACACCAATGGTCGGGGTGTCCTGACACTTTCCATTCCAGGACCTGAGCTCTTCTTTTACTATGCTTGTTACCGATCAAACTGTTCAAAACAACAGCTTTCCATGGTGGCGTTCAACCTCTAGCCAATTTGACTTTACAAGTTTCAGCAAAACTTGGGTAGGCTGTTTTGAAGAACAAGGTAGACTGTGAATGGCTTTTGGTTTTCTTTGTTTGGAAGTTCTACAGAAGCACATTACCCTGGGGCAAGAGAACTGCTTTTGCTGTCCTTGTGAAAATATGCCTGGGATTTGGCAAGTTTCAAAGCTTAATATATTATATCACTGTTTGGACATGCTCTGTAAAAGGTCAAAAACTTAATCTACCCTGAATCCATTCATGGCAACAGGCATCTACTGGTTCTGGTCACCAGGTCAGCTCAGTGACTGAGGCAGTCAGTGTCTTTCACGCTCTGCTATGTCTATTTATTTCTTGTCTCCTATAAAAATCAGCAGACACAAATCCTGTAACTGAGGGAAATGCCACACTGAACCAAATGTGATCAGAAAGTTCCCGTAACACTCATTAAGATCCAGGCCTTTACCATGTTCAGACTGCACAACTATCCTCACTGAGAACTGATGTTGAAATATGTCTGTAAGAAAGGAGGTAACTGCAACACCATCACCACCTCCCTCCTCCTCTGCTTAGGAAGACGCACGGGCATGAGAGGCAGCATAAATATCTCCTTGCTGCTGTGAGGAAGGAAAAATTAAAAAAACTTTAGCTGTTGGTACAAAGTACTGTAAGAAGCCTCCTGGAGGAGAAGGAGAGGAAATATAAAGGGTATGCTCTGGTTGCGATGAAAACTAACAGAGGAATGTTATAGTGCATGTACTTTTTTAAAAGCCACACATTTTACTTTAAGTCTATTCCATCGTACTTGCCAAAGGAAAGAGGAGAACCCTCACATAGCGCCTCGAGAGGTTTCTCCCCAGGAAATCCTCATGTCTCCTTTGCTTGCACTGCTGATGTTGCTCAGAGCTGTCTGTCAGGCGACCTTTACAAGCACATTACCATGTTTGACAGCAACCCTCCGCCACAGAAGTTTCCAGAGAAGTTACCCCGCTCCACGAGGTTTCTCATTTTCCCTATTGGCTGCACAGCATTTCAGCGCTCTGCTAATTATATCAACACTCAGATACAAACTCACCAAAATAGACAGTGCCCTGAGGCCCCAGCTGCAGGGAAACAAGACTTCGTCTTTAAATAATCCAGGTAGAGAGGCAAGGGAGGTCAGAGAGCACCCCTGGGCCACCTCCCACTGCTAACAGGGACTGCAGACAACCTTGCTGGGACCAGCTCATGTCACTAATTAGGGTGCAGGTCCCAGGGCTTCAAAGGGACAGAGACTGACCAGAGGGGGTAATGCCATGAAGGAGATGCAGTGCCACAGCCCATTGTCAGTGGGACAAAGGGCGCTATTATTGCTCCAAAGAGCAGAGCAGTTCTTACCGTAATTAGGAGACAAAGATGCACGATTTAGGATTTTACATAATCAAGAGATACTCTCCCAAGCAGGAGCCCCTCTCACACAATCAGTGGATTAAGTATTGTTTATTCTGCTGCAAGTAAACAATGAGGTGCTCCCCCCCCCTACCCCCCCACCGCTTGGGGCTTTACATGAAAAAGCAGTATTGGGGAAAACAATGCCGGGTGTCTTTTCATCTGACTTTGAACAACTAACCCTGTGATCTAAAGTTGTTCATTTGACAGTATCTGGAAGGGTAATGGCCCACCCTGTAAATTAGCTGCTCACATACTGATCCGAGGGCTGCCAGACAGCCTTACCTTTGCTGCTGCTTAGCAGAGCCGGGCCAGAACAGAGAGCTCTGGGGGCAAGAGGCTGTATTTACACAACAGCACTACAATGGCAGGATTAAAGGACCACAAGGAAGCCAGGCAGAAGCTCCCAAGTGCCCACCCCGGCACTTTGCTGCTGCTGGGGATGCACCCCTGAAGGGAGGTTGGTACCACCGTCAAGGCAGTGCAGGCTGCTGCACCGGTCCAGAGACATGTCTGCAATCACAGAACCATAGCATCATTTAGGTTGGATCATTTTCATACTAACTACTGGGGGAACAAAAAGGAGTCGGATGTTTGCCCTGTGGTTTACAAAGAAAGGCACGGCTAGGCAGATCGAGCATCACTTATTTTTGGCCATGACAAAACAGTCTGTGCTGGGCTACCTAAAGCCGTAGCTCCAAACCGACTGCCAGACCTAGAGCACCTGGCTTTGGGATGCACAAAATCTCATACCTGCATCACAGAAGTCCTGATGAAGTGACTCTACTTTTACAATATTGCAATAAAAAGAGACTGAGGGTGTTCTGCTCCCTGCCCTTTGCTCATAACACAGCTGCTATGCTTTTTTGTTTGAACTTTAAGGAGCGTTCTTCCTCCTCATCTTCTACAATAAGGAAACACCAGGACTTGATGAACACCTTCTAACATTTTGCAGTTTGCTCCCCTGCCACGAGCACACCCATACACACGTGCCTCCTGCTCTGATACTCTAGCAAAATATTTTCTTTTCTTCATCTCTCTCACTCAGAAAAACACCCCTAAGCCTCACCAAGAGGAATCATTTCAGTCACCTGAACTCAGGACTGAGAATGGCATGGCACATTCAGTGTATCTTGTTGAATCCTACAAACAGTCTTGCAGAACCCTGGGAAACCAGAGGGTTACAGCCCCTGCCTGCCAAGGATTTTAACCTATTTCCTTTGGGATGAAAACATCACCTTAACAGCAGCCCAGACTGCTCTGCTTACCAGAGGATTTTCTGTTAGGTTGGGCCAAGCAGACAGTGTCATTTGACTTGTCTAGACTAGGACAAAAGGTGTGTTTTAAACCAGATAGGCAGGGCAAGTTGTATTTGAATATGTTAGCTGACCAGGGAGAACCACAGCTTCCTTGTCCTGTCCTATCTCCACTGACGTGTCTTAAATTGCTAAAGCAAATATTTGACACCCCCCCCCCCCTTACCATCACCCAGACAAGGCCATAAAGACCAGCAACTCAGCACCACCCTTAACTCGTGCCCACAGAGCTTGACAATCATGGTTTTGATTTAAGGACACATTTTAGTCTTTGTTGCTCAATACAATCAAGGGTAGCAAAATCCATTTCAGGAGAATATTATCCAAAAGCAAGCGTCCTAATCCTAGAGAAAGACTTGCATGAAGAGGAACAGCATGTCTGCCCAGCCAGTGTGTCTTTCTGCCTTGCCGCAGCAGACTGCAAAGCTGCCAAGCTAGAAGGGTATTCTGTTATCTTTTATCCAGCAGTCAAAGCAAGAGAATCCACCTCTCCATTCAGGTCCATGGCATATAACTTTGCAAAGAGGTCATATCTTCATAGAAGCTTCAAAATGAGGCTAATGCCAGAAGAAGCCTAATATGACAGCTGCTTTCTCTAAAGTGTAAACTGTATGGCAAAATTATCTCAGACTCCCTTCTGTGGGGGTTGCAGAGCTCTTACCAGAGAACAACTGTTTCAGTTTTGCTCTTTAATGAACATTTACTTCATTTACTTCGGAAACAGCAAACTCCATTTAATTAACTACTATTTGTTGGACCAAGTTTAAGAAAGAGCTTTCCAAATCCTTTCCCCAATAATTACAGCGCTTAAATGCCTTTAAAACTGGTTTTACACATATTTACCAAGTTTTTCTAATAAAAAAAATTGGAAAATTTAATACAATTAATTCCATTTAATAAAATGGCATGGAGCAGAGCCATCCCATTCTATTAAGAAATTGTATTCAGGAGAGAGTGTTGACACTTCAAGATGCTGAATTCTGCACCATTCCGAAAAGATCACTGGAGTCCAATGTCCCAAAATAAGCTTAAAACAATGACAATCTTCTGCAAATGGATAATCTCCATTTCTAAAATAGCAGCTTTCCTACCCGTTTAAACTAGACTTGTAATATCTCTTTTATATCTTCATATACCTGGCTCTACATTTTTCTATGGTAAAAAACAGGAAATAAAAAAGTATCAGGAGTCCCAGGGGCAATTACTTGAACCAAAACACAACACCCAAGCACCTTCCCAAATAATTAATAACTAATTTTTCCTTGTTAAGAGAAGCTGATTTAAGCCAAAATCCAAATCATTCCCTAACCTCAACAGGCAGAAAAGCGTAACACATTTTATTGAAAGTCTGGAACCAGAAATTCATCTGTCTTCACTCACTCCCAGGACAGACAACAAAACCTTTATATTCAGCTGCCTTCTTCTCCCCAAGTGGAATAATCTCATAGGTTGGTACCTGAATACTTCTATCAAGTTTTGCTTCATGTTTTAAGCATCTTTAGTCTAACTTGTTAAAATTTTGCTATGTTGGCATTTTACAGTTTTGTGTAAAAACAGTGATGGGTTTGGAGGGGAGGAAGAGGTGCTTTAATTTCTTCTAAAAACATTCCCAGTTATTAACTGGCAAGATTTCCTGTATTTGCAAAAAACAGTAAAATTAAGCCCTACAGCACCCTGGTGACACAAGATGAGGCAGAAACATTTAAAAACCTGTTCAAAATCACAAAGAGGGGCAGTCAGCAGTGCAGGGGGCTGAATGGCTGTACCTCTCCCCAGCAGGCTCCCTCAGGCCATCTGGTGACCAGAAACACTCTTAGGACTATTTCTTACCTCAGCGAATTATCTGGATGTGTCTCCATGTGGGACTCCAGCCCATACTTGCAAAAAAAATCTTTGAAACACACTGGACAATGATAAACTTCCTCCTCAGCCTTCTTATCCCCTTCACCGGAGTGACCATCTTCGACAACCTTCAGAGAAAGGGGAAAAAACTTCACTAGACCAAATCTTAACCAACTAACTAAACATGCAATCCATTCAAAGTCCTTCTCTCAAAAACAAAGTAGCAGGCTTCATCCGTAACATTGCTGCAGGTGACCAGAAATTACTCATTTCAGCAACAGAGAGGGTAAGTGACAGAGCCTCTACGTGTGTGTGAGAAGGTGCATGACAGAAAAGGAGGCTCAGTAGGAGATAAAGTACGCAGCTAAGTCACAGATACAGCAGTTCTAATGAGAAACTGCGATTTGAACACTTATAAACCCGTATGTTTATATACCACTGAACTAGCATTCCTCCCCCTTCAGAAAGCCAGGCGAGCTGTCAGCCTAAATTATTTATGCCACTGAAGATACTGCCAACTGCTAACTCAAGTGGTCCAGGGAAAAGCAATAAACTTCTGCATGTTTTCTATAGCCCTCTTCTGATTACAGGAAGAAAAGCATGCATGTAACAAGGAATACTGAGCTAAATGAAACTGCTACTAGTTTGCCATTTAGAGATAGTAAGTGGAAAGGGTCGAGTTAAGTTTGGCAGCCACCGTACATTTTGTACAAATGACTGAAATGCACTAAAATATTTCATAAATAAAACCCTAATGGAAATGTCTAGCCTTCAAATACATATCTTCTGGTTGCTCTTGCAACTCCAATAATGCAGGATTATGCTACTGTGAAAGGGAAATGTACTACACTTTATTATTTTTTTTTTCTGGATCAAGACAAAAACAGACTTAAGCTGTTGCTGCTTCTGAAGTAAACACTGTTTTTTTAAAAGTTCAAAACACTATCCTGCAAGACTACTATGAATTAAATGGGAGAAAACAAAACTAGGGGAAAAGCTGCAGTAGCAAAAGAATAGTTCATCCTCTTGTCATCCAACATCAATTATCTAATATAAATCATATGCAAATCCAAAAATTTAAACAGTAAAGAATTAAACAAATTGAATTCTTTCTATCTCTGAAATTAGAAACTCATTTTCAATCTCAGACAACAGTGTTGGCTGCACAGGGAAAGCATGGCATCTTAAGATATATACAGGTCTGTCACAAGCCCACATTTTAATATTTCTGTGCTGACTGCATGAACTCAACAGCTGACAGTTTAGGAGGTAGCCAGGAACATCTTTTGCTTCATGCCCCATAAAGAACCTTTTTTGCAGGCGTCCTCTCCTCTCTGTCCATCTCAGCATCGTGACTAAACTTTCGTTTCGAAGATAATCGCCTGCGCTTCAGCGGCGACGGGGGAGTTGTGCTCGCTGTGCTGTTCGGATCCTTCTCGTGAATCTTCATGTGCCTGAACAGGAGGGGGAAGAAGACACTGTTAGCAGGCAAATCGGAGAGGAAAGTCTGCGTAAATTTTAATGCCAACACCACTTCTAAGGTTTGCCTTTAAAGGATACCAGCAGAGATCCCATAAACCGGACTGAACTTCTGAAAAACAGCTGGGGCACGATCCAGCACGGGCCGTTTGCGGCGCCCATGACCCTGCGGGGCCACGGCAGGGAGCCCGGCAGCTCTCCCCCACGCCCCAGCCCCACGGCTCGGCGCCTGCCCTGCTACCATCTAGCCCCATCAGCACCGTGTCCGTCCCCCACCATCCAACAGGCCCTGCTTCTGCCCAATACTGCACAGTAATCTACATGCCCGGCCTCCCAGTCTTGTGGCGGTCTAGCAAGTAAAAGACTGCACCGTAGCATCCATTTCTCTCAGTGCAAAAAAAGTGTCCCATCTTCAGCTGGCTCTCCTTTTGTAGTTTCAGATGGATCTGTATATGCCAATGTCAGAGCAACACTTCTTAAATACATTTGTTTCCTTCTCATCCTTAATGTGTTGGTGCACCCCAATATCGAATTTCAACTGCAACTTTGAAGTCGAGATATATCTGGTCACACTGTTCAGCTGCAGCAGGTATGGCTTGCAAAACTCTGTATTGCCGAAGCACGTTCACAAACCTGCTTCCCCAGGAAAACAACTATTTCTTGTCACAAAGACAGTGGAAAGGGGAGAGGGACAAAACGGCTCAGGAAGCAATCTCATGAATATCTGTATACAGCTGACCCACTTTGCCTTTTGATTTTCTGTACTTGCAACCTGAGGAAGACACTGTCATCTAGTTCCCTTCAGTTAGATGAAAGGTATTGCTCCCATGCTTCTTTTTCTGAGCACTCAAAGCTCAAATTGTAAATTTTCTCTTTAAAAAAAATGTAGGGCTTTTAGCCTCTCTTCAAATTTGCAGTGCTTTTGAAAAAATCAAACTTGCACTCCTACATGCAATGAAAATTTTTGCTTCCAATAGCTACAAATAGGAGTGCAGGAGAGAGTTGCCCTTTGTCCACTCGACGGACTTCAAAGCGGCACAAGGGAGACAATGTTAATGGCATGTGGGCACATCCTTCAGAAGTCACACCCACAACTCAGCTCAGGACTGTGCCATTTAACTTGACTGCACGCTATCATGTTCAAACATGAGAGAATGTTGTAACCTAGAAGAGTCTCGTATGTCCTCATAACTGCTTGGGTGTTATGACATAAAATCCGTTTTAGTTTTGGATGCCAAGGGCATGATGCTTCAAGATAACACGCTGGACCGAACTGACCCACGGGCAGACTCCACCGGAGCTGCTGGGGGGACTGTCTCCTTAACACAATGCTTTTTTTAACATTTCCTTTCACCATCTCTGAACCTTAAAAAAAAAAAAAAAAAGGCATCTAAATTACCGTCTCAAACTACAGCCAGGCTTCTGAGGGTGTTATGCGGGAACAGCCTCAAGCCAAAAGCACCACATGTACCAGAATCGATGCAAGATTAAAATGGCTGTTCAGCTACTGCCTGCTTTCAACACCCGGCAAGGCTGGGGCTGCTCAGAGGACCAGGTCCACATGAGGAAAACGTGGCTCCCCCGGCCTCCCAGTAACCCTCACTGGTCACACAAACGGTGGACGGACACTGGTGTCACCTGTCAGTCACACTGTTGGAGGTTCGAGGAGGAGAGAGCATCTGTGTGCAGACGTGCCCAGCAGGTTGGGCACAGCATCATGGAAGCGTTGCTGAATCTGTCTGACCTCTTTCCCTGCCGATTGCCTGACTGGGAGCAGAAGGAAGGTTGAAACTCTGAGGGTTTGGCTCTCTCCAGGTTCGACAGGACCCAGGGAGAAGTTGGAGCGCTGACACAGCCTCTGGAGCGCAGTGCACTCCCCTGCCTCAGCCCCCTGGTAGCCCTGCCACCATAGGCACCAAAGCTGACTGATTTATCTGCATGAATCCAGTGCTACCTGGTCTCACAAACTCTGCTGGGAAGGCATCTGCAGGTACCGTACTGCCTCATTTTCTTTAGTCTTTTTTTTCTTTCTCTATGGCACTGACCTAACTTCTCCTGCTAGCTAGAGCTTCCTATGGGTGATAAATCAACAGCGTGAGGAGCAGTTGTCTGTATTCATGCAAGAATAAGGGAGAAGAAACCAGTTACTTGTTCAAAGGGTTTCTGGCCACAATGGTTGAAGATAAAACTCAAAAAGCATCTGGGAACAACAAAACGTAGTATTCAATTGCACAGGCAAAGCAAAAGCTGGAAGGTGGTTTGTTAGGGTTTGGGGTTCCCCCCCCCCCCCCCCCTTCTTTCTTTCTTTTTGGTAAAGACTGCTTTCCAGTTTCACTGAGCTCTTGAAAGTGAGGCAGAGGCTTTTGCATGTGCCTGTCTGTCCCCCGACCACAGACACACACACATGGCCTGCATGCTTAACCTCGTGGGAGCTTGGCTGATGCATAGCTAATATTACTTGGCCAGTTACTTTTCAGATAGCTAGAGAGCAAAAGCAGTCAAGCTAAATCCCATTCACCCAGAAAACAAACAAACAAAAAAACCTGCTATGCATTAAGCATGGGACTTTTTGTTCCTATTTTCTTTTAACGTCTCTTTTCTGCTAGTAACAAGTATGCAGAACTCCTGTTTAGTAGCTACCTATGCAAAACAGCTTCCTTAGGGCTAAGTTCTCTCCCCTTGCTGTTTGTCCACCTGTTGAACTCTGCCTTTTGATGGAGCTGTTCCTACTTGAGAGGGGTGCGATGGCACATCCACAGCATACCAAGAGGAGAAACTGCTGAGACCCCCAGGTTCGTGCCAGTCCAACCTGGCACCTCTGCCTGGTATGACCTAACGCATGCAAACATACTGGCTCCTGCAAGTCCCAAAAGCAGTCCAGCCTTGTCTGCAATATAACATATACTAATGAGGCACAGCTTGCTAACGTGGGTGCAGCACCACAGTGACAGGGCTTTGCTACATCTGGTGTCAAAGTCATCGACTGCCCCCAACTTGCAGTTCTCCTTCCTGCAACGTGCATGCTTTTGCCATGCCCTAAAAGCGAGAGCAGAATCCGTACCCACAGCAAGGAATGTGGTAATCCCTTCGTGTTTTAGTTTTGCATATTTCAAAGGAAGCAGCTCGAGCTATTAAGCTATAAACAGGAAGACACCCTGACTGCACCTTTGACTTTTACTGTGTAGGTCAAATATCAAGCGGCTGTGATAGCTCTCTGCATGCCATCATTAAGGAAAAAAGAAAAATCCAAAACCTAAGCAGCCGGTTCCAGAGTTCTTAAGCAGAGGCGCAACCTGTCCACATTACAGCCAGCAAGTTTGTTCCTTTGGCAGGTTAAGCAAGTTTCACTACATCAAGTCAAGGGTGGAGAGGAAAAAGATTACTAGACCTTACAGCCCAAGATAAGCGGGAAGATAAAGCCAAGCAGTACAAAGGATAGACACAATCTCCATCTCTCTTTTACTTTGCAACATGGATGTCATTCTGCCTCAAGAAAACATTTATCACACAACTTGGGTTGAACTGCAGCAGATGCCAAGTCACATCCACAATCTGTCTTTTAAAGTTAAACACTCCCTTCACCAAGGCTCCTTTTACTTAAAAAGTTTCCTAACTATAATTGGGGGGGCAAGTATTTGTGTTGCCTTATACTCCCTTAGAAGAGTTTGCCTTGATTAGATCTTACATGTAATGCTGAAAATGCTCGACCTCACAGTTTAGCCTGCCAAGATACAAGGAGAACAGGAACAAAGCTGTGCTTAGAAGTTATTTTCCCATTGTGACTATAACAACATATTTTGGCCTGACAACACTGGCATACTTTGAATACGAAAGCCAGGCTCATAAGTCAGCCTGGCTTTCAGCATCTTACAATGATAAAGGAAAATGATATGACATTCATCAGTTCCACAAAATAAAGATAAACACTCAACACTTTAAGTGAGAATGTAGTTAAAAAAAAGGCAAAATAAGGACATGCACAGAAATGCTCATATTCAGCCACAGATGCAGGTTACAGTAACATGTGCCAGCAGCTCTGAAGTTACCACTACTGCAGCTCAGCAGAGAGCCAGAGCCACAGAGGATGAAACTTGGCTTTTTTTTCTAATTTAAATCCATGAATTGTGCCTCTGAGCCATCCTACAGAGCAACCCAAGAATTGCAGACAAGCTTAGGAAGGTACAGAGCCCTGAAGCCTGCACTTCATATGGCATCCAGTTCTGGAGTCCTCAGCGCAGGACAGACATGGACCTGTTGGAGCAGGTCCAGAGAAGGGCCACAAG
This sequence comes from Haliaeetus albicilla, assembly GCF_947461875.1. Classification (NCBI taxonomy): domain Eukaryota; kingdom Metazoa; phylum Chordata; class Aves; order Accipitriformes; family Accipitridae; genus Haliaeetus; species Haliaeetus albicilla. The sequence goes on along the minus strand of NC_091503.1, from coordinate 16,123,737 downwards.
AATGGTCAGAGGGATGGAACACCTCTCCTGTGAGGACAGGCTGAGAGAGTTGGGGTTGTTCAGCCTGGAGAAGAGAAGGCTCTGGGGAGATCTTATTGTGGCCTTTCAGTACTTAACTGGGGCTTCTAAGAAAGATGGGGACAGACTTTTTAGCAGGGTCTGTTGCAGCAGGACAAGGGGTAATGGTTTTAAACTAAAAAGAGCATAGAATTAGACTAGATATAAGGAAGAAATTTTTTTATGATGAGGGTGGTGAAACACTGGAATAGGTTGCCCAGAGCGGCTGTAGATGCCTCATCCCTGGAAACATTCAAGGTCAGGTTGGATGGGGTTCTGAGCAACCTGATCTAGCTGAAGGTGTCCCTGCTCATTGCAGGGGGGTTGGACTAGATGACCTTTAAAGGTCCCTTCCAACCCAAACTATTCTATGATTCTATGATTCTGTTGTTATTAGCATCCCCAGCACCCATGTACACATACGCTTGGACAGCACTGAGGGTGGAACACTAAAGTGCAACCACGATACACAGGATGAAAGGAAGGAGATAAAAATTTGATCTTAATACTAGGGAGGACTCCCTCGCACTAAGTGCTAGCTGGCCTCATTTAACCTCACAGAGAAAGTGGTGGAACTCTATTTAAAACGAGACCAGATGGAGAGCCAGAAGAATTTGTAAAGAATAATCCTGAAATGGAAAAAGGAAATTAAGTCTTTTCCAAACAAGGTCTGATCCACCTCTGAACTAAACTAGCGTTTAAGAACTGCTATGCAAAAAATGCAGATAGCTTGCTACACACTATGCTTTTTGCAGCACAGCTGTACAGGAAAAAGCTCTCCTTGTAATCTCTTCCCTCCCCCTCACGCAAGGAATTTCCCAGGTGAGCCAAGAGGATCCAACTGTGTTAGGACTGTGTGCCAGTCAGCTCTCTTGACAAAATCACATTTTTCAAGTGCTTGACTGCCTTTCATTCCGTCTTCCCTGTGAGAATCCCCTTCCACTTCCCCTCTTCTGCCACAACTTTCCTCTCCCCTCTAATGGTCACGTGAACAGGATGACTAAGATGATACTGCACAAGAATTCCCTGAGCTTCTTTCTTTTTAATTTTTTTAAAACAAATGGGCAGAAAAAGTTTTCAGCCCCACACTGTAATGCAGAGCGTGATTTCAGAAGGGTGAATATTCCACCAGAACAGTATCAAGTGAATACTTTGCTACTTTTCACTGAAGAAGAGACTTTTGTAATAATAATAATAATAAAAAAAGAACTCAAGTACCTTACTCCTTTTTCTCCCCGCGGATGGTGCTGGATCAGTGCCTAAGGGAGGTGACTCATGGCGGGGGGGAAAAGGCATGTGTCCTAATGAAGTGACACGCAGCTCCTGCTGGTCACATCCCAGTCTTTACCGCATCTCCAAAAAGGGCTGCTGTATTTTTTTAATGCCGAGAGGATTTGCATGTTGATCATATAAGCTTTCTGGAGGTCTCGAAACAGGGCAGCCTACAGCTTCAATGCCAAAACCAGAACGTGGGCAGGTTTTGACTGGCTGGCTCAAGGCTAGAGCGAGGAGTCAAAGCATCCTGAAAGAGGCAACTGCAAGAAGCAGCTGCTCCCAGCTCCGGGTCCCACTGAATTATGAACAAAACCAGGAGCTCCTGCTTTGCATGCAGATAACCCCATCAGCACCACTTTGGCTCTTGGAGAGGAAGCATCCCTCAGCATGTGTGGGAATCCTTCAACTCTTAACTCTGGGGAGAAAAACCACACCGTAGCTGCAGCCCGGGTTTCCACAGCTGCTGATGTGCTCCACATCCCTAAGAGAAAGGGCCTGCCGGGCTCAGAGGCCCAGGCAAAAGGAAGGTGTGGAACGAAAGGGTGTATCTGCAGCTTCTGAGCAGGGTCCAGAGTTAAGCCTCTCCCTTATAACTATGGCAGCACAAGCATTCCTGGCTTTCAGTCAAGAGAGGTTTATGCCAGGTAGGTCTGATTAGAAGGAGCAGCATGTCCAGAGGGGGAGCAGCAAGCAATTTCACTGAGGCCTGGTTGGGAAAGTCCCAGCATCTAAATCAAGATTAATTCTTGAGCACAGGATCCAGTGCATGTATAAACACCCTCCTCCTCCCTCACATCTCCACGCCTGTGGAAACGCAGTGGGGAGGCCAATGAATCCGGGCATTATCAGTCCAGAGAGATCATCTGACAGTATCAAGTTCAGGTTCTGGCTTCAAATCCCACATATTATTCTAAGTTTCTCCACTTTACCACTAGATGTACCCTATACTCTACTGTATTGCACATGGCTGTTCCTCATCGCCCTCGTGATTTCTGAGCAGTTTGATATCAAAATCAAGGCGATGATCCTCATACATCTGATGCTTATCTAAAGACAAGGGAACCACACATCCAACCACTCAGAGACTAAATAAAAAACAGTGCCTTCCATCCTTCACCTTATTTAAAATACACTTCTTTTTTTTTTTTTCCTCCAATGTAAAGAGTTCTTCAAGTTCACCAAGCTAGTCTGGGAAGGACTGAGCTGGTCAGATGCCCTAAATACAATCTAATTGATGCAACTGCTTTACCTCTTGCACTTTCTTCCCTGAGATCTTTCACTTACATTGCTACCTTCAAATACCAGTAAATAATCTCCAAAGAACCAAAAAAACATGTTTTCAATAACCTACAGTAAAGAAAAAGCACGTCTATCATTCAGAACATGACCAAACATCTCTGTATTAAAAAAAAAAAAATCTTTGTCTAAGATTCAACTTCCTGCCACTGTATCAAAACCAACAAGAGTGCAGGATGCTTCCGAGACAGGTTGAAATTAGAACTGTGACGTTCTTCAGGCCCCATGGAATGAAAAATGGCCCCCAGAATAAGAGAAGGCAGCCTTCAAAATAACACTGATAACATCTCTTTTGAGAGATTTCTAGGTCATGTCATCTTTGCCACTGTTTTTGTTTCATTCTGCTTAACAAATGTTACTTCAGCCCAAATTGTCTAGAAATGTAGGAAAGCCCAGGGAACTCCTCTTCAAAACTTCTGCCATTTGACATGCATGGGAAGTAAATCCTAAACAAACAGAAAGTGAAGCAGCAGCATTTTTAGGAGCAATCACTTAATATACTGCTGCTAACCCTCTCCTCAAGAGTCTTGCGAATATGACTGGAACTTAAGTCAAAAGTGCAGTAACACTATACCCTTTGGTTAAAGAGTTTAGTCAGTTGTTTGTTTGTTAAAACATGTAGAGAATCTGTATTGACAATGTATTTCCAGTGCTAATTACCAACATCACCCACTTAAGAGAGCAATCCACTCAGCCCTTGCCAGTTGTAATCACAGGAACCACCAGAAAGATGCAGGTAATTCTGCAAATCAGACACGATCTGTACTTGGACAAGTTTCTGTTTGTCTTCTCTTCTTGGCTTGTTTGCTATTTGTATCCTCAAAAAAAACCCAAAATGACCCAAAACGCCCTCAGACATGCATGCACACTTCACAGCAAGTCAAGAGACACTGGAATACCAAAACCCCAACCATCTGGGAAACACCCTCTTACAACTGCGGAGCAATCTCAAAACAAATTTCAAGTACCACCAAATATTCTAGTGGTAACCAGTGCTGAATGCTAGCATGGGATAAACAAAACGAAGCTGAACAGCAAGAAATCTCCATGGCTATGCTATTAAGAAAGCCATTGCAACGCATGCTGTGAAAGAGCAGGGTGGGGCGAACAGGTCCCAGGAAGGATCAGATTGGGAAGCACTGACTCATTTTAGCCACACGTCTGCCACCAGGCACAGCAGGAGATCCCCCAGCTAGCACTCCCCACAGCATCCACGCGCTGCAATCTTGCCGGCGCAGTGGCACGGCTCATTATCCTCATGGAGGCCCCAGCACTTATTAGCTCTGTCTATCAGGGCTAACACGGCCCCAGAGAGCCTCCCCGCATAGCAGCGTGCAGCAGCATGTGGGTGTAGCAGCCCCCTTGGCGTCACCCCAGGAATTGCTGCGGCCCAAGGTGCCACAGACATGCCATAAGCATCCCCCCAAGTTCAGTGCGGGCTGCCGCGCTGTCTAACTCCCTGCACAACGAGGTTCTCCCAGCAAAGCAAAAATAGCCTTACAGCAGGGTGGCAGACAGCATCATTAGGATGACATGAGCATTATTATTTAGATCCACCAAGACTGGCTCGGTGCGCTAAGGCTGCAAAAGCCACCTGTGATTACATTCGAATGACAGGTTAGAAATCCCTTTTCAGTGCTACCAGGACAGTCTGCAAAGTTAACCAGTGCCATGCAGCTGGCAATACATGATACCTAAGGATATATGATACACATGCAAGCACACAAAGCATTTTGTATTTTTATCCTAGAGTAAAAATTTGCTTTGCTGTGAATAAAGGCAAGTTGTAAGCATGAGTGAGAGGAAAGATACCGATCTACAAATCCAAGGGGGGGGGATACCATTTCTGAATAATTATGCTGTATTCACATTTAAGCAACTACTTGCTACGCAGAATCAGCAAGTTCAAACAGGCTGAGATTGATATAACCGCATTCCCAGCTTGGCTCAAAGGTACTCCTCTTCCCTACCAGCAGCATTGTCAGAACACCTCAAAGGAAAAAAGGGAGACAAATATCTGCCTGATGATGTTGTGACAGGGAAGTGATTCAAACCATGCCTCCAAACCAAAGCTTCCCAAAGCACAGCAAAAGAAAGCATACATTTGCAGTCTGCATCAACCCTTGCACAAGGGAGGGCAAAAGAGGAGGGCAATGCAGTGTGAGCTTCCCAGTATCACTTCCACCGAACTGCCTGCCTGCAGTCTGCACTGAATTCAGAGCAGACCTAAATTAACAATGCCAAATACTGCAAGGAGACTTCCAAGCCATAAGAAACCCTTTCATAAGGGACAGTATTAAACAACAACCTTCTGAGGCCCCTGTAATTCCTTAAGCTTGGAGACAAAAGTTTATTAACAACAATAAAATTAAGCAGGAATAAGTTTTTTTTTAAAGTGTATCAATCACTTGGCCTGGGACATTCTGAACTGCTCTTTTCTTTCATCTTTGTGGAAATCTGTGGTTTTCAGGCATGTCCTTTAGTTATCATGGTATATAACCTTAGCCAATTACTTCATTGCTGATTTTTCAGGAAACTTCAGGTTTAAAGAAAACAGGTGGTTTTAGATGGTAAGGACAATTAAAGTAGTTTTAAATTTTAGCATCAGGAAAAAAAGGCACAGGGGGAGAGAAAGAGAGAGAAAATTAGAGAAAGGATGTCAGAAGGCGGAAAAGTTTTACCCTTACGAGCAAACACAGCTGAAGAAGTCCTATGTACGTCCTGCCTCCCCCCTCAAACCGCACCCCTTTACCAACCAAGCAAACATAAGCCCCAGCTACTTCCCAAAACCAGGCAAAGCCCTCATGCAGTTGCTTCCCTCTCACGCTCCACTGTTGAGCAATCCTGATGGCACACAGCACAGAACAACTTGCTGCGTCACACAGCTCAAGGAGGAAAAAATAGACAGCCACAGCAATGCTGGGGACGCTGTGTAGATGGAGCAGAATACCTCCCCCCAGCACACACACACACACACGCACGCACGCAAGGAAGCTGCACTAGATAAGAGAAGCACATCTTCGTTAAAGCAGGGTCTTTGCATCACCCCGCTATCAGCAGTCACCAAGTAACTCGAGGGGCAAGGAAGTAAGAGGTTATCACTGCACACACACAAGTTGTACAAACTTTTCCCAGCGCTGAGGACGGCATCCTAGCAAAAGCTTTCACGTGCTCAGCCCATTTCCTCTCCTGTTCCTGAACATGTGGTCCTTCTTCCTCACCAGTGGTGATCTCACAGCATTCCCTGCCGAGCACAGAAGCACTAGAAAAAGGTTTTGCGTCTTGTTACATGTCTGTTTAGTCAAGTGTAGTAGCTGGAAACAGAAGTCCCCACGTGACTTGTGCTACTTTATGGGAGTTTGGGAACTTTCACCCTCAAGTGAAATTAATTTTGGTGCAGCCCATAAGCAATATGGATTGCCTTACTCTCTTCACCCTCAGTTTGAAACTGTCAAGAAAGACGACACATTGAGGTGGCTTGATGTCAAAAATGAGCCATACAGAAGTTGTACACCTCTTCTGTTTTAAGACATCTTTCCACATAAAGCACTGGAGAGCTGACTCTGAGGATTTACCAAAAAATCGCTGAGAGTGTTTAGCAAACTTCAGCTAAGAGAGCAGCCTGAAGAATTCAGCATATCTATAGAAAGATATAGAAGAAACAGAAAGCAGTATTCGCATATTGTGTGCTATTTACCAGTTGTATAATGGCACTGCTACTTTACAGACTGTGTCTTTGCCTAAGCTGTGTGCATCATGGCTCAGAAACCCAAGTGAGAGGCCCTGGTTAAGCCCAAATGCCAAGATTCCCCTCACTGGTTTTTTTTTACAGCTCAAGAAGTTTCCCCAAATGCTGTCAATGAACAGCCTATTTTAAAAAGAGGGGAGAAAAGAAAGAGGAAGAAACCTGCTGACCCTGAGAGGGGGTACATTCTGCAGTTTGCTGGTTCCAGCATGCTGAACTAGAACAGGTTGAGCAGGTTAGATACTGGGGGGAGAAAAGGTAAAGCTGGAAGACATACATTAAAGGTGGAACGACAGCAACCACAAATGCAGTTTGAGATAGACTTTTTCCTCATTCTCGTCAGTACTTGGCCCAGGGGTCTTTTCAGACAACAGGAGGAACAGTGAACACACATTAATTAGAGAAGTGATGCAAGCATTTCTGACGTGTGCACACACAACAGGCTGAGCAAAAATTACCTTAACATACAAACTCTACAAACTCTCCCAGCAAATTCTCTCACCACCAGCATTTTCTACACAGAATCACTCAACTGAAGTACAAGCTAGAAGACAAACCACCAACCGAAATGCCAAAAAAACAACACATTACTTGTTAACCTTGAGAGCTAACATCTCTGCAAGAATCGCGTTAATGTCTGGCTTATGGCAAAGGACTAAAAGCACCTAAACTCCCCGCAAAGATCACCTGGGTTTTCCAGTACTTGCTAAGTCTTGTATTTATTTTGTAGCTCTTCAAGGTGAGAAGGGGAGGTAACATCCCTGAGAATACTAGACCTTCAGAGGAGGCGACATTTCTGAAAGGGTACTTTAGCCGGAAAGATCAAGGTCTTGTGCTGCCAGGCTAGAGTCTCATCTGTCAAGTGGCTTGTGCTCATTTGAACTGTGACATGGGTAACAAAGCAGCACTAAGCTACGCTCAATATGCTCTGTTATACAGAGATTTATGTTATTGCCCATGAGGAGGGTGGTATTACTCAGTTACGTCAGACTACCTTCCCCTCGGCACCAGTCGCATCAGAAACCTAAACTTACTGAAAGCAGCATGTACCCTTTTTTTGCCTGCAGAAATCCAAAACATAAAATTCCACAACCTTACAATGCACAAGATCAGACTTAGCTATTCCTCAGAGGCAACACACACAAAATCTAGGACTGAAAGCACACTGAAGTCTTTCTTATGTTGAGGTACTGAAGAGCTCTGGAGATGCAAGTATAATGTTCCTCATTGTGTACACTTCAGTTCTCAAGAACAATGGAGCTAATTAAGGTCTGCGTATAAATCTTAACTCTGCACTTCCTTGCTTCGCTTGATTCTAATCAGATCTCAGCGTTCATGTTTTTGTGTTAACTTCCTTTGCTGTTCTTTAATGATAACTGAAGGGGGATACTGTCCAAGGCTACAAGCAGCATGTAACACATCTGAAATCATGGCATCCCCTTTCACCTCCGACTGCTCACAGAGGTACTGCGGCACAAGGGCTCCTTCAGAGCCTCTTACTGCTAAAGATATCTATGGAGGGTTTTTTTGGAGCACCCTATTTATGCGTCATGTGAATTAAATAGAAGTTTATATAAAGTCTTTACAGAAGATGACCATCTACTCAGCAACAGTGAGACAGACAGAAGTTTCTGCCTGGGACCATTAAAAATACTGTCGTCTTCTACTTCTCATCAAAGACAGAGAAACAGACTTGCTTACTGCTATACTGGTGTTGAAAAAGCCTGACCTTTTCTTTCTTTCTTTCTTTTTTAATCTTCTTCAAAACATAGGGATGCCAGCAGAATACCAAACATTTACTCTGGATATATCTGCTGACAGGACAGAGAACAAAAAAACTTCCCTCTGCCTGTTTCCCCATCCTTATTTACAAAATGTATTAGCAAAATGTAAGAAACTTTTTTTTAATTGCAAAGAAAACCAAAACAGCTATCACATCTCACCTGTCTCCTACAACCACAGTCATCAGTTAGTAGAAGCAGAAATTAGTCTTTTGTGTTTGCTATCCCTGCTCAAGAATTAGGGCACTTGTATTTGCTGAAGCTTATCTTTCACAAGGATGCTGACAGTGGTTAGATCATCCCCCACATATAAGGAATGGATGTGAAAGCCTGTAATACAGCCTGCTTCTTCATATTTAAGAGCACTGTCTACCAATTATTACATTGAAATAAAAGCTCCTTAGGAGATGACCAAAGAGACATTTCTATTGTGCAAGACAATAAAAGAGGGCCTTTTCACATGTGTGAAGTGTCAATCATTTTCAGCATCATGAGTTCCTTGGCTATTTGTTTTTAGCTTCAAGTTCTTATACGTTCAGTTTTTCAAAGCCACACAACGTTTAACACCAAATTTCCACTTGGCCATCTTTGCAAACCACCAGAAACCAAACCATGTTGTAATAAGGCATGTTTTCGTTCCTCTTGTCTTCTGGAAAAAAAAAAGCTGATCATCACATTTGGCTATGCTCTGCCTCCAAAAACTCCCATCTTAAACAAATGCCAGACTGCACGTGCTAGACTGCAGAGATCCTATTTGTACTTAGAGGCTGGGCATTGTTATTGCACTGCACCCTACAAAGCACACACAGTGTACTGGAAGCAGGCCAATGCCATAAATAACACAGGAGCAAGTCACAGGTGGAATGCAGGGAAAGGATGGATTCAGGCAGATCTTGAGGACACTCTGCCTATTGGTTATTTGCAAAGTCAAAGGCAGCCTGTACGCATGCCTGCCCATGAAGCACAGACCCATGTTAAAGAGAGTGAGGAAATCATTAAAGCATACGCATCTCAACCCCTGTGCCTTTATCAGGATCTGACACTCATCTTCCAACCAGTACATTACAATCTTCACCAAGCAGACGCTCTTCATTTGCCAGTGAAGATGGCTTACTAAAACATCAAAATTCACAGGTTACCCTGCAGCACACGCATTTTTTCTTTCTCAAAAAACTCATTTAGCAACATATACACACACATAAAGTGTTGTTTAAAAAAGACTGAATATGAACATCAGAATAGTACCATACTCTGATAACAAAAACAGCTGTTTGTCTCTCCACAGCACATTAAAAAGAGAAGTTTGGGAAAATTATCTAGCACTGAAAATAAGATTGAGAATGAAAGTGCCTTCTTAATTAAAAGAAGAAATACCTTCTTTGATAGGACCCTTTGTAAGCATGCTTCAAAGCATAGCTTCTGCGATCCAGATCTTCCAATTTGAGTTTCAAAGACTTCTGCATGTGGTTGTTGCATGTGGTGTTTCGCGTGTGCCAAAAAAAAATAAATTCCCCAAACTTTGAGACCTGTTTCTGAGATGGTGCATAAACAGCCTACAAGTACCTATGTAAGATGTAAATAAAAAGCCATTATGAAGAATTTTGCTCGGTATGGAGTAAGAAGCGGAAGGAGAGAAAGAAGGCAGATACCTGCAACCTTTTGTTTTCATATGAAACACTTCAGTAGGTTTGCATTACCGCACTAATATGGACAGCCTGGTGAACATCAGCCATGGATACTGCAGCTTCATTTACCAAACTGGGGAAGCTGTGGCTGCAATACATATATTATCCCTTTAGCCTTTTCAGACTTGCCACAGAGACTTTAATAGCTACCCACTGGAAACTGGCAGGAAGGTCATCTCTCGCCTCCCTTCTGGCATTTATATCCTATTAACATTTTCAAGTTGCATGGAGAGCATGTCTTTGGCAAGGAGGAAAATGTGATTTTAAAGTGATAGGCAGAGAACATCCTCAGTCACAGAAATGGAAAAGGAGCTGTTGGCAAAGTCTCCTACCCCTGAAGGAAACCCTTTTGGAGCAAGTGGAGGCATCGCCCTTCCCCCTGAAGCCTGATGCATGTTCTACTGGAATGCAACACAGTAAGTCAAGCAAAGTCTTTTCTCTACCTCAAGGTCCCTTGCTAAAGCTTACAAACCACCACCACCACTAAAACTCACAGCAGCAGCCTAACTCCTGTCTGCATTTTGGGGAGATGCAGTGGTGGAGATGGAATAAGAGGCTTGCAACCTCCTATTTGGTGGCAGAGCCTAGACCCAAAAGCGCTCCTCAGAGTTGGCACTATTCATAGATAAACTCTGCAGGGAGCTACCATGACAGTACAGATGGAAAGCCTTTAGTAATTGCAATTTATTGATTGGAGACACTACTTTGGAAATCCCCAGCTTTTTCAGAGCTACAGAAAACTCCTTATACACACCCCCCCTCTCTTTCCATATAGTTTATGGTCCTGCTGGAGATCTGAGAATATTCAACTTTCAATTACTGTGTCCAAGAGAAAGCCACAGTGTCTGTATCTCTAGCGTGAAAGTGTGAGGATCAGTCTGTCCTAAATTGCAGATTTTCTTATGTACTGATCATCACAGTGCCATTCCAGTTACAGAAATTTTGAACTCAAAATTACCATGATCTAACTCCTTCCTCCAAATTCCTAAAAAGCCCCAAGAAAACAACACACCAAACCCCCAGATCAGTCCCTGATGCTAGAAGGCTTGCTACTTCCAAGAAGACTTGCTCTTTCCAGTACTGGTCAAAAAGAAAACTCTGTAAAAAACTCAACATTGTCTCCAGCTCTCCTCCTCCAGAGCAATTCCTGTTGCTGATAGCAGACACTGATGGATCTCCCAGTTATCGTACCAGATTGCAACAACCCCCCTCAAACAGTAGGAGCAATGCTGATGTGGAGACAGTTAGCTTGACGGTACATTCAGAAGGAGAAAATCAGCTTTTCGCACTGGACATTGAGCACTCTGCAGAGACCTTTGCTCTCTCCAACAGTGACTGTCCCCACAGGAGGCTCATGCCACTCCTGAGCAGTCTGGCAGCTGTAAGAGAGCTTTCTGAGGTCTCCTGCGCTCATGGTTCCCTGTTGAAAATCCTGGCCAAGACTCACCCTGGTCAGAAAAGGAAGCAGGTTTTAACCTCTTTCTCTGAATGTTGCTGCACAAGAGAACCTTCCCCCTCCACCCCTGTCTGCTGTGCCCATTCAGCTTGACTTGTTGTCAAGGAGCCAAGAACAAAAAGAAACTGGACTTTATGTGAGAGGCTATGACTCATTTACAAATGAAGTGTTGCATGACAGTCAGAATTGCGGGAGTCAGGAAGGGCAGCATCAGTTTAACAGGTAAAGAGTACACACAACACCCCAGTACAACTAGACTTACCCAGAGAAGAGATGGGCAGAAAAGAGTGTTCCCACTCCACAAAATGTCTGGCTATTGCAAAAAAGTTTTGCCCACAGGCAAAAGAACAGCAAATAAGAGCTCTGGAGGGTCTCTTCCTCTCTTCACTTAATAAAGTGAGGGGCTTTCTATGGAGAAGACAGACACTTGAGAGTGTACCAACACTGATATTTCTAACCCAGAAAAGCAACCAAAACTCCTTCCCTCCTCTACTCAGCTGAATGTCTAATGACCTGGCTGCTATGAGGTGGAAAAATGGATCAGAAATTTAATCCTCTGCCGGAACAGTAATAAGCACTCCTGTGGCACAGTATTTCCCTTGACAAAACCATTTTGTTGGACTTTTTCCCCTAAAAGGTCTTTTAAAAGTCTGGATTAAAAAAAAATAGTACAGACAGTTAAGTAAGAGCCAGAACAAGGCAGAGGGAGAGAAAGAGCAGAAGAGAGGATGTATGTGCCTATACATTTCTTCTCTCTGTTCAGATACTGGCAGATTAACTTCTCCCTCACTCCTCTCTTGTGCACCAAGCTTATTTGATGTAAATACTTGGGGAGGCTCCTTTAGGACCTTCACAAGCTATGTTCACTCTTTAGCACCACATTCACAACTTTCTGCTAAAGCCAACAACTTCTTTCCCTGATCCCAAACTCTGTGCGATGCTCCAGGGATACCACCATGCTGGCTACCAGGCGCACATTAGAAATCTTATTCTTTGCTGGTTTGGGCATGTATCTGTCACTACTTCGATACCATGGCACAAAAATAGCGAACAATAAAGGAACTGTGCGCAAAAGCAGAGAAAGATGGACTTGTATTATCATCCTGCTGGTGCGGAAGAACAGACACGGCACCACCGCAGGCAAGGCCTGCGGGAGTTGCACACAAGGCAGGACCTGGCAAGCAGGTCCTTGTTCCGGGATCCTCAGACAGAAGCAGTTTTGATGCGATGTGAGAGTCATTCAGCCACAGCACTAGCAGACCGTTGGACCTGATGCTACAGCTTAGTTTGAGATGCCTACGAAAGAATTTACTTCACACCATCTTAAGACTAGAAATACCTGTTTTGGAAGGAGGTACCCGGTGGGTAAAATGAACATCTTCCTTGTGACTGTGTCATAGCACCAGATAACAAATTTCATTTCATTTTGCATTTAACCTCATCTGCCTACTTGCACATTCATGCTTTCCACTTCAGCAACAGGATTCACTATTACAGTCTGTTATAGCAACATGAAAAGGCTATTCACTGCAAAAAATTGGTGGTGCAGTCCTGCCAAGCACAAGTCTCCTTTAGCAGAACTAGCCTGTTCCAGTGTGCTCAGGATCTTGCCTGTCACAGGTCTGGTGTCACCTGTTGCAGTGCCACCAAGCTCACTAACAGGTTTCTGCAATGTCCCACCAAGCTACTGCGGTGAGGGCCTACACAAGGAGTTTTCAGAGCAGACAGGAATCTATTAGATGGAAAGAACTTTTAATAGCAAGATTTTTCCTTGCATGAACTTAGGTCCTTCTTAGTGCAGTCAGTAAATACAGCATTCCATCCTGGTAACTTCAAGCAACATCTTGTTAAGAGAAAAACTTAAAACAACCTTCTCATCAGAAGGTTCTGATCTGTACTTACTTCTTTTGGGCAAGTCACCAACCCTGGCAATTCTGGAAAATTTGTTACTAAAGCACGGTTAAGAGTTGCTATATGGGGAAACCCACATAAGCAAAGGTGACTACATCAATATCTGGTACGCCTGGAGTCAAGTCTCGGGGGAAGCCTCCCTTTCCTGCTTGTGGGAGAGGACGAGGAGATACCTAGTGAGCAAAAAGCCAAAGAAACCCTGCAGCAGTCCTTCAGCAAGCAGCCTGGGCTGAGGACCTGGACACAAGTGTCTGACCACCCCAGAGTCCCAGCACTGAAATTCACCCTTGGATGCTGACAGTGGCATCAGCTGCAACTCAGCAGCTGCCCTGCCTTTCTCACAGCAGACAGAGTAATGACCCGGCCTGGCAAACATGTGGCTCGTAACACCTCTGGTCAGATGAGTCAGACGTGTGATTTATTCAGTGCCCAAGGCCAGTATCTCCTCTGAATGTCTTTGTGTCTTTCCCTTCTCATTTTACGCCTCTCTCTCCAACACTCCCCAAATCCAATCAAGTATAAGTTAAAGAAATATGGAATTACAAAACTGCATTTACCCTCTGTTTTCACGCAACTGTTTAACCTGGACAATGCGACAGAGAAAAGGTAAAGCTGCAAGCAGCTATTGCGTCCTTTGTCTGGCATTACATTATCTTTCCTCTTGTCACCAAAATCACCCCTTTCATTCCACCTATAGCACACTGCTTGACTGGTAATAGTGGAGGAAACAAAATCTCTTCCCTCCCACACAGAACCAGTCTGTAACCATCGCTCTTGTCATTTTGCTTATAAGCTATATTCCTTTCCCCCACCTGTCTTGCAGTTTCTTTGTAGGTTGTAAACTCTTTGATATGGGGACTAAAGCTATGTGGGAATTCAGCTCTGAGGTGTTCCACCCATGCAAATAAATGAATACTGAATCGGGGGATGAGAGAGGGGAAGAAATATCCATGTGATTTAACATTTTGTTTCCCCAGTTGACAACTGTACATATTGCTACATCCCTACGAAGGAAACTACATGAAATGTTTGGCAACCTGGGTTGCAGAGAATTTCCTGGATCTATAGTGCAGTAAGTGGTCTACAGTACAAGCAAGTACTGATGTATGTATTTAAAAACAAGATCAATTATTCCGAAGAGGTATCTTCACGATGGCACTTGGATACCTACTACATAACATACAACACCACCAAAGATGTTCCAATACAACTACTTGCATCCATGACTCTGAAGCTACAAAATTAGAAGCTTCTGTACAGCTTGACTATATATTTTTGTCATCTGAGAAAAATTCATCCCATTTGTCAAAATAATAATACTAATAAAACCAAAAAAGCACTACTTCTTTATATCTGTAACAACTCTTGATAACATGTGAACAGAGCTAGAAGACCTTTTTCAGCTCTGACTTCCTCCCAAAACCTAAGCATCCTAGTAGTTGTAGTGTGTATGTGTGTCATGCCATACTTGTAGATCACAGATAGTCCACATTTTCTGCCCAAGTAAGTGTCTTTAGTCAGCTTGCAAGTCCTTCCAAGGAAACAAAACAGCCCTCTATCCTGTAATGCTTTCCAAACTCCTGGGTCATGATCAGCACTCACCTGTGCATGTTTCCATTGGTGGTGAAGGACTGTCCACATACTGAACATTTATAAGGCCTTTCACCTGAGTGCACCAGCATGTGGCGATCAAGGGAGCTCGCTGAGCTCAGAGACTTTCCACAGATGCTGCAGGAATGGTCTGTCCCTCCAGTGTCAGTGTTATGCTAGAGAAAGCAATGATTTTTTTTTCATTGAATGCCCCTTCTTAGGTGCCAGTCAAATATTAGCGAGAACCATAAACATCTTAAAAGCAGCTTTAAAGAGCCACTCGGCACAACACCTTACATTAAGGTGTGCCTTGTATATACCTCTCCTCCCCAGCCCTCCCCCCTCAACTCCACCCCCACCCTTCATTTTTAACTCCTTAATGCACCAGCACAAGTAGCTGTTTCATACAGCCTGCAATGCCTGCCACATGCAGCATTTCTGCTGGGTGTGCAGCAGAAGAGGATACAAAGGGAGTCAGCAACAACCCATTAGACAAACGGTACCTTGGGACATTTTAAGCTGTGCAGTGGTTTGGGGTTGGGTGAGTGGTAAGGGGGAAAACAGAAAGAGGATATAATTACGAACTTCATGGCACAAGAAGGACACTTAAAACCAAATACTCTTTAAAGATATTAATTTCAAACTGACTGTGTAGCAAAAATCCCGAAGTAAACTGCTGAGTGCACATGCAGACTTCTATGGCTGTAAGAATGTATTACAGGGCCAAAATATGGCCATTAGCAACTGTGCTATATGTACCACTCTTTCTTAATTGCATTCAGTGACTTGAAGACTTCTTCACATACCAAAAAAAAAGCTGTCAGGAGAGTGAGAAAAAAAAATTAAGTAACAGTTACAGTACAGGAGGGAAAACTGAAGTAATAAGTATCTAGTGGACTCACAGTGGTGAACCACAACCTTAGCATCCAAAGCAGAAGCTTCTGACATACAGAAGGCCAAACCTCCTTATAAAGCATGCATATATTTCAAGAGGAACAAGAAGAGGCCTGTAGCTGACAAAAAAGTGCACTGTCCATTAAAAAAGTGTATTTTTAATTCTGCCTCCCAAAATTTCTATACTTCTGTCTTCCTGCTGCTTAATTTGCATGACTAGTAAAGAGATCTGTACTCAAACAGGATAACATGAGGACTTATGCCTCATGATGGAAGTGGTTTTCCGGATCCTTGGGATACCTTAAGCTATGCAGAACAGAACATACATCCTTGTTTGAGCCACTGGTGGAGGGGAGTGTTGGGGAAGAACAGGAGGAAAATTACCCACCTCTGCGTTGGGTTTGTGGGGATTTTTTTAAAAGAAATTACAAGGGGAAGGCTAAAATAAAAGCAAACCAATTAAATAAAGATATAAAGGAAACATTTCTGGTTTGCACATGGAATTGTTTTTCACCACTGCAAAACGCACCCTGGCAAACCAGACACTCTTAATAAAAGTAAGAAATCAAGAGCTGGTACTCTGCATACCTGACGAATGTGCATAGTTAGCTGATGCTGTGTAGTGCAAATCTTTTCACACAGAGGACAGGTATAGGAAGACTTCTCTTCTTTTGTTTCCTGTGAATAAAACAAAACAAAAAAATCAGAAGGAATATCGATATAAAAGAACTCGAAAGCTGTTACTGCTGGGGATGGAAAAAATATAATCCACCCTAAGTACAAAAGGCCACTGCTAACAGAACAACTTGCACATGTACATTTATCATCCTGATAGATCCCTCAGGGAAGTTTCAGAAACTTCTGAATTTATAAATAGGGGCCATTTCAACTACCACAGAGGTACAGCAGCTGTTTTAACAGCACACGGATACTCAGCAGTAGCAGTTTAGGACAGGAAGTGAAGGCAATTATTGCGACCAGCTCAAACTGCCAGGAGCAATTTAGGTGAGCAGAAAGTAATTCCTGGAACACTGCCAGAGTATGTGGGCAAATGCCACTAATCTTCCCAAAAGATCTTTAATAAGCACAAGTCGTCGGACTTCAGGTTTTCCACCCCATCTTGATGGCAAGGCATTAGCTCAGTGCCCTTTTCTAGGGGCTGTATGTTCTGCTCCATGGCTGACTCAGAAGGAAGAGTGGCGTTTACTGAATCACCAGCACCATTTCCCTTAGCATCCTGTGTTTCTCCTGGAAGCATCCCATTCAGGCACACTGGCCAGGCCCAACCCTTCTCAAGCTTGCAAGATCTGATGAGATCATAGCGAAAAAGAGGTGACAATGCAGGAGTGTACGTGACTCAAAAAGAACACATTATGAACCCGGTTATTCTCCACCCAGGTGAGAATCAGGAGTAACCATGGTCAAACCACGAGCACAAACAATGAAGCCGACCAGAGAGCTCAGCCTGATTTAAGTATGCCCTTGAGACACTGAGCAAAGCCGCCACTCTCAGCCAAAGATGAAATGGCACTCTTGCAGGAACCAAAGGCGTTTGCCTGAATTGTCCGCAAGGATGGCTACTGCATGACATAAAGGGTATTTTCACCACCTCACTAAGAAGCCCAGGCACGGCTTCTGCACCAATGCCTGTATTATTAAAAGGAAGGTGGTCTGGCACCAAATATTAAACCTCTGTTTTCTGCGGAATGATGCAAATCTTCACCAGCTAGATAGATCCACCGCCTGTTACCTACACTTCTGGTGACAACACAGTATAAAAAACATCTCTGCATGACCAATGGGAAAGCATAATATTTATGCCAAAAGGACATGTTCTACTGAACCTCTTTGCTGGCTATTTTAAGTATCATTAGTAAAACCATGAAAACAAGCAGAAAAGAAAACCCGCCCTCAGCAGCTCTTTAGTTGGAAGGGAGTTGATGGGTGTGAGTGTATCTGTGCATTTCCTGTCTCCCCACAACTCTTTTCCCCCCCACCATCCCAAAAGTCATCAACTCAGAAGCAACCATTTGCAGGTTGTCAGACACAAGCATTTGTGGAGAACACTGGGAATGACTAACCCAAGTCTCTGTGACAAATTCTCCAGCATGTTAGGAGGGAAGATGCTGACACAGGGTTAGAAAAAGTAAGTCTCAATAAAGCAATATCCCCTCCTACATGATTTGGGGAACCATTCTAGAGAGTATCCTATTAAAATCTAACACTGTGTTTTCAAAAATAGGGCCATGATAGTTTTCTATTAACTTCAGTGACCTGTGGACATGGATGAAGAGCTATTTTCCCATTTTGCCTGAAGTAAACAAAACTCGTGACTTCACTTCTAAAAGGATCAGGACTGCAACAATTAGGTTCTCCCACTCCTCCCTATTTTTCTCTTATACATCTTTTTCTAACTGTATTTCAGGGCTCTCCATCCTAAGGGTAATCACTGTAGGTCACGCACACAGGCCAAGACCTAACACATTATTACTCGCAAAACATTAGAAAGCAAGCAAGAAAGGCTGCCATTACGAAGTCTGAACACTCCAAGAAAATAAAAATGCATTATCCCAGTGCCCCCCCATTGTTATATACGAACATATAATTCGCACAAGCTCATTCCATCCTACTTATACAACTTTAATTTTACTATATGCAATCTGTCTGTGGAGTAATGTTGAGCTCCAATTATACTGCAACCCTGTTAAAGTTGGCTCAGGACAGAGAACAAACACACTGTGCCGTGAGGAAAATCCCTGCAGCTGTGCTGACAGTTTAGACGGTGTTTAATCCCCAGGGTATTTCTGTGAAATTATCAACCTACTACTTTTTTTTTGCACACACACACCCCCCGCCCCAAGTGCTGCAGCTCTACATGATGCACTTGATTGTTTCAAAGCCTGCTTTCCAGACTGCCTGCTCTTCGAATCAGCAAATTAGCACAAGATAGAGTAATTACTGGTTCACCTTGAAGCAAAGATCAGAAACACACTATAGCTCAGCCAGAGCTGATTAGTATTGAATCTGGGGTTTATTATTAACTAAAACCCAAACTTTCTCCAGTGGTCACACAGGGTACATGCCACATACCGTAATACAGCTCAAGCAAATCCAGGGTAGCTAGAACAGGAATGCTGTTGACTGACCCAATCCAGACCAAAAAACTAGCATCCCTACTGTAAAAGCACCTCCACTCACAAATTTAAAACATAGCACTCGGCTACCTCACCAGAGCCAGGCTGGTGAAAACACACTTCCTGAACTGAAAGATAAAATTAGCAGCTAATTTGTTAGCTACTTTCCCTTTAGTAAAGTCAACCTGGCACAACTGCTCTGCATTCAACTGATGGGAAATGCTTTTGGAGTTGTGCATTAGGTCTATTTGTTTTTCTCCAGCTCAAAAAAACACCTTTGTCACACTTTTTATTTTCTTCAAGAGCAAACCAAATGAGAAGCTAAAATGGTTGATGTGAGAACATGTTTATTAGACTATGGGTAGACTAGAGCCAAGATAAAGTCAGCTTTATAAAGAGAACCATAGACTTCGGGACAAAGGTTCAGGGCAAAATGTTGCACTGCCAACTCATGGGAAACAGCAATCAGACCCAGAAAACTAGCTAACTGTTATTATCCTTGAAATTATAATAAGGGGCACATTCCGACCAGAATCTGAGATCTGTGTGCTGCTACGCACTGAAACAATTCAGTGCTTTCATTCTGCATGCTGAAAGTGGAAATTCACTGTATTGCAAGTTGCTAACCAGATTGATACCCACTTAATATTTCACATCTCACTTCTGTATTCCCAGTAATGTAGCCATTTGCCCCTCTGGCGATAACAATCTTTCAGGCTAAAAACAAACAGGCTATTTACTATGTTTTCAATGTATTTGTTTATTTTTATGCTGTAAGAATCCCTCTTAATCCTGTCACATTTACTCTCGAGCTTCCTTTGATTCGATGCCCATCGAAATATCAGGTGGAATAAAGGTCACTAACGCTAATAAACTTCCCTGAAGCCAAACCACATGGTGTACCAGCGGACAGTTGTGTAATAGCACTGCCACTGAGGCCAGTCTGAACTCCAGTGCCTCACTTCACACGATGAAATCAAGGAACGAGGGAAGCCCCTAAGCGGGAAGACTGCAAAGAAACCTTAAAGCCAGGTGCTAGACTATACAATCCCACAAACACAGTTGCCCATCTACTCCCCAGCCTCTTCATTTAAGAACGTTCCTTTATAGGTAATGGCTTTTAACTCCTTTCAAGCAAAAAAATCCAAGACAAGTCATAAGTCTGTCAACTAGACAGCTACTCGGCAAGCTATTAATAAACTACTATAGGAACATCACATGAGTCATGCCTCTCAACCTTTCTGGTCCCTGTTACATCTTGATTCATCTACAAATTCTCTGTGCTTCACCACAAGCTCTAAAGTCAAATGGACACAGGGATCTGGGGCATTTCTTGATGTTCTGCAGCACCTTCATTGGTAGGACTTGGCCCAGCAGGAGAAAAACACAGATATAAAAAAGAAGAGCTTTAACTGATAGACCTCTCTCATTTGTTTAGATCAATATTGCTATCAACTGGTGCCATCAACTGGTAAATGGAAAAAACCTTATAAAAGCTACATATATTTGCTCTGCAAGATTTGTACAAAGCATTCTGCAATAGCTCTTCATAGTTTTATTAACAATGAAGTAAGGGCACCTTACACTACACACATGTGAACTGAGCATCCTGATGGATGTTTCGTTCTAGCACCACCTTTAACCACTTGGATCTTCCCTGAGGAGAGCCACACACCTCATGAAGAGTCCCAGACGGTGACCAAGCCAAGCCCCCTGCCACACCGCTCTGCTCCTCTCTGAGCTATTTCTTTTCTCCTAGTTTCATGAAATGAACTGGTCCCCCAACAGATTAGGTGAATGCAAGAGCCTGGAGAAAGGATGCAGCAGGGAAGAAGCGGCGATTCTTAGGTGGCTTTGCCACTGCTAGTGGCATCTGCTAGACCAGGTCACCACTGCATGGCATCAGAGCTCGTGCTCAAATGTTTTATGTGTGAATCCAAGCAAGCGGACACCTTCAATTCCCAGTTTTCTAAAGTTACGTTCTGGAGAGCCACCAGAAAACATACATGGAGGAGCAATGGCGGAGACAAGAACTACCCGCTGAGGGAAAAAAGGGCAAAACAATCAAAGAAACATAATTATGTCTTATCACTTCCCATGCAGCTACTTGTCTCCCCTTCACCCACCCTGCATTCGGGTTTACATACCTGGTTCCTCCTGCCAATCCGATTTGGTGCAGGAGACTTTGAGGGGGATTTGACATTTTGAGAGTTCCCACCATTTTCAGCAATCTTCCCCACATTCATCACTGCTGACATCATGGCGTCAATGGAGGACAAGTCTGCTCCGTCCAAACTGTTTGGTGAACCTGGTGATACCTTGTAGCTGTTTAAGCTTTCCAGCTGCTTCTCTGGAATGAAAAACAAAAACACACATAGGAGTTGCTAGGCCATCTAAAAAATAAAATACCACAGTATTTTCAGCTGCCTGTAACTCGCTTCATACTCTGCTGGATCACCATGGTGCCCATAATAACTGAGTTCCTGTTAACAGGAACAGTTTCTCATATTGGAACACACAGGACAAAGTGTACATTTCTTCCCATAGGACATTCACGTTAACTTCATTTTCAACCTTAATCCAGTATTTGGCTTATAGAGTGATTTACCTTAAACTCTCTTGCTATAAAATGGTGTTATTCGTGGTACCTTGTGCTCACCATGAACTAGTAGCGCAGTACTGATGAATGCACGCTCTGGCAAGCACAATCATTCAAGCACGCACGTGTTTTGAGCAGAACTGCACAATTAAGGCATTAGTAACACAGTGTAGGGTACTGGGTTCTCTTTCTAGCATAGCTTAAGCCAGCTCTGTATATGGAGTAAGCTAAATTAGTAAAAATCCAACCAAAACAAAACCCCAAATCCCCCCAAATGCCTCTTTACTGCCACAGCTGGCATCTACGTAGATTTTTTTTCTTTTTGGTCTACCAAGCTGTATTAGTCCATGGAGCATATGTGTTACACCCACGACTAATGCCACAGCTAAAGCTGTTCAGATTCAGACTTCTCCATCACATTCTGTACGTAGCAGGGATGCTCCTGTCTCAGATACCAAATTCAAAACACACCTAAAATCTCATCTCTGGTTTCTCAACATACCATGTCAAACACACAGGTAAGGCCTTCCATGTTCCTTTTTACAAGTCTGAAAAGGAAAATGCTTTCAAACTAAACACTCCTTTCTCCCCAAATAAGTCTCCCAAACAGGAACACCCTGCAAGTCTATTGCTCTGTCACCTCTGGTGGAGAGGACTGAATCTTAATGTGTGTTGTGGGAAAGTCACTGTGACACAAGAGGATGTGAGGGTGAACAGGGAGGAACACGTCTGTCTGTGAACATTTGATCTCTGCATAATACTGTCTTTGGAAGATAAGTTTGAGCATTATAAACAGGTGTTTTTTTGAGGCTAAGTAATGTGGTGCCAAGTTACTGGGAGCCAAGAAAATCTTAGTTTGGAAGCCTGCAGTGGTAGTCAAGTATTTATGTGCCCATGCTTCTGCTCAACCTATTTTATACTTGTCAGACAGATACAGATTAGGGATGGGGAAAGAAATGTATGCACCAGTGCTTCTGCTCAAGGTATCTTACAGTCTTCACACAGATAAGGGGTATGGATGTGTAAGAAATGTTTCTACAAGCCTATTAATGCCCTAATTTACAGAGTCACACAGAGCTAGTCAAACCAGTTACCTTCATTTTTATCCCCTGATTGACTGTGGCTCTCTTCTTGGTTGCTGGTCTCCTCACTTAGTGTAGTATGTATAGTAGCGTCTGGCTCTTCAGCCTCTTCTTCAGCAGCACCCTCTAGCACTACATTAGGGAGAAGGGAAAAAGAGAAAGGGAGTAAGTTTTTCTGGAAGTTATTTTAGCAAAATAAAGACTACAGTCCTTTAGCTTGAGGGCTCCCCTGACTGGTACATAGGTCTGATGACAGAAGCACGTGAACAGCGCCAGCTCAGTCAAGCGCCCACTCCCACGAGTGGCTGGGCACTGGGCTGGGGGATGCTGCTGCCTCTGCCAGTGGCGAAACCTGGGCAAACAAAGAGAAGAAACCCTTACCAGCTTGGTCCCCAGTATTCAGCCAGTAAAAAACAAGAGGAGGGAGAAGAGAGAGCAAGTTAGCGTATCACTGAGGTCATCACATTTGGTTAAGAAGTTGGAATAATATTCTGCAGCTAGAGAATTTAAGTATTCAATTTCATACACACACTCCTCCCCCCTTCTCTTCTTGGAGGATTAACATTTACTCCAATACATGAATTCATAGTGACCTTTTTCTTCCTTCTAGCAGTGGTGAAATGACTACTGAGGTTTCTGGGACCATTTGGCACATTCCTCACACTCACTGCCCAAGGTTTCCAGATGAGTTGAAGGCACAAGCAACCATCGTATGTGCCGACAGAATTTCTCCACACCCCTTTCTGCAACCACAAACTTATCATGCTATCGCTGGGGTTTCAGGAAGGATGCCTGTTCTGGCTGGAGAATGACAGGGCAGTTAAACATCATTTTTAGAGGTGACGGGGAATGATCGACGCATGAGAGGAGTTCTCTGCCCACAGCACCCATGGAGATAGCCTCTGGAAAAGGTTATTTGTAATATGGAAAACTACTGATACATTTTTCATGGAGAAATACACCTTTATAACCCTACAAGCAAAATACTTATTTCATTATGGAAATGAACACACTGTGGACATTTCATCTCATCTCAGATTTACCAATTGCATCCAGCAAACTTAATACAGGTTTTCCTTTTTTCAGAAAGCAGAGACCATCGGCCTCAGACTGTGCTTAACTCAACAGGGTTTCTTCCTTTTAAAAAAATACATTCTCAAGGATGACATGCAAATCAGTCACATAACACATGTTCAAATGCTGTTTGAACAGCATCTGCAAACAATAAATGACTACGTTATCCCAACTACTGATATTTTAGAGCGCACAAGAAAAGGCAAAGAGAAAGGGCCCAACCTGGGTCAAGCAGTTCCTCATTTCACACAGTGCCAGCCAAAGCAGCAGATTCAACTGCTACGTTTAACTGCTGACCCTCTTAGGAGCAGCACACAAATAATTTGACAGAGAGAGCCAGCGCAGTCTAGAGACAAAACCTAGGACCCGACTAAGCCCACTTGTCTAAGGCTCTGGATAACACCAACTTCTTAACAAACACTGTTTTCAATATGCATATTCAGAAACAGACAAAAAGACTATATTTGTGCTATCCTGAACAATTCAAGGTAAATCTTCCCTAGTCACTTTTGTACTTTTCTGCTAAGAAAACACTAGTGGTCTCTGCAACACAGGGATTTCTTGATCCAAGGTGAGGCCAAGCACCCACCCTTCTGTATTTTCTCCAGTAATTATGGGAGCTGTTTATTTGTTTGTCTTTATTTTGTTTGTCCGTAAGTGTTTTAATTTTGCTGTTATTCTGTTTTTAAAAAAGGACCATCTCATTCAAGAGCAACACAGTTTGGGTTTTTTTCTCTCTTGATCTTTTTTTATCCACTTGTGTGGTACCTGACTTAATTTTGAATAGAATAAGCACAAAAGAGTTATTTTCGACCTAAATCTTCTAAGTTGCTTGCTGTGTCTGCTTAGTACCACCAAAAATAAGGACCAGTTTAAATTATTGGGACAGATTTCTGTTAAAACAATGCAAATAAGTGCTTTAGCCCTTAAAAAAAACTTAACCAAACAAAACAACTCTCTCTTCCAAAGTAGACCTATTCACTCCTCTTTCAGTCAATACCTAGGACATTAATGTCACCATTGATTCTTCCTGGAAAAAGTCAATCTACTGTGTAACTGTGAAGACTCCGGTATTGGCCAACTTTAAGATAGCTGAGGAGCTTCGCAGAGAACTAGAGTCAGAATTCCTAGTGCTGCTTTTGGCAGTGAAAATGGGAAATGTTCGTCACAAAGAGAAGAGACAGGCATACATGCACACATTAACAAATCTACCTCCCGGTTTAGAAACACCTGCCAGCTTGCTCTCTGTTCTTCTTTCAGGAGGAAAACTTTGTATTGTGCTATTACAGCCTTTCATAATTTCTATGAACCAACAGTTACTTTATTTCTGAATCTAAGTATCTTCCTGCTAACACAAAGATGTATAGTCACAGACTTTGTTTTTTAAAACCATTTTCCGTACATTAAAAATTTCCTATTTTGGAAGCAGTCAAAAGATCGCAACTTAATTTCTGCAAAAATAGGTATTATTGTTGCATGCTTTTATTTACATATGCATTTTCCACTCTCTTGCATGAAGCAAAAATGCACGAGTGAAACAAAGACAACTGCATGAGAGGCACACACCGATTTCAGAAGCATAACTTTCTATTTGCAATAGGATATAGAAACAATAAGAATACTAGGCCAAATCACTCCTTCCTGTGGGAAAACCCGTGGCAGAGCGCCTTTAGGCAGGAACATACTGAGAGATTTCTCTTGCAGCTTTTTTTTTCCTGCCCTTTTTTTTTTTTTCTTTCTTTTTTTAAATAAATGCACCACTGAGGATGGGGAAGTGTTTTGGGTTTTTTTTCCACAGCACCTATGAAACTCAGGGAATCAGACAGGCAGCAACCAGCATGGATGCCCTGTGCCATGCTGCCTTCAGGACTGCAAGCTTTCTCTGCTCACACCAAATGCCCCTGCTTGGAGGTCATGCTGATGAAGCCTTCTTCCTCCCTCTCCCCAAAAGAAAACAAAGACCTCCAGGAAAGAGGACAAACAGGAAATACGCTGGCAAACAGTGCAGCCTCAGGTTGCATTCAACATGGGACCAAAGCCTCTAGGAAACAGGGAAGTGGTCACAAGCATTCAAGTCATCTTTTACTTTGAAGAAACCCCCCAGTGTCACAGTCATCCTCTGTGAAAAGGAGGAAAAGCAGAGAGCAAGCGACAGAGAGTGCTAACACATGTTGGGGGGCAGGGACCAAACAAAACAACACAGCAGCCCTCTTCGCATGGCCACACCAAGAGACCTGGCTCTTCTGTGGGAATGTGTCCCCTCCACTTCATGATGTTGCTGAAACCATGAAACTGGGGCAACTTTGATCCCACACAGAAACCTGAGGGGCCTTTAGCTCCTGCTTCTGACAGAAGCCCATGCCTGATGCCTCACATAGCCAGCTAATGGGAGAGTCCCTGAGAAAGCAGAGCTAAAAAAAAAAAAAAAGCCTTGTTGCTTCCCATTCAGTCTGTACAGGAAGACACTTGCTAGACCTATTTCCTCCTTTGGGATAAAGTGTGACTCCACTGTATGTTAAAGCTGAGCCCATCAACAGTTACTTCCCCCCTTTGCTTATGTGTATTTGTTTGTATTTAATTTTGTTGTTTTAAGACCACTCTCAACAGTTAGAGCTGCTTCTCCTTCTGGTGAAGAGCATCACAGATGAAGCAAAAAGGAGAACACAGGCCACAGGGGAAGGAAGAAGAGAAGAGAAGAAATGATGAGTCTTCAGAGTCACAGTCACTTGACTTGCCGTCGAGAGGCGGCTACAGAAGCACGGAGCAGCACGTCCTGGCCCCTGGGAGCTGGTACAAGTCTCTGCTCCAGATTGCTCCACTGTCTTTGCACATGAGCTCTCCCTTTGGAATAGATAGGAAGAAACACACAATACAGGCAAGGAGGGGGAAAACCTGGTGTGTTGCACAAAGCTGCTCATTGTTCTGCCTTCTGAAAAAAATCCACATTAACGTTAAAGTAGAAGCCATGCACTAATTGGGCCAGTGAAAGATTAACACTCTCAGCCAAATACTTTTATTGGTTTCATTAAACATACCGTAGTATGCAGTACAGAACACGGGGGGAGGAGAAACAGGGGAAACAAATGACAGTTTTAGGAATGTGCACCCCCACACACATGCATTTCAAACCACTTTTTCCTGTGAGGCCCAAACAGGAATCCTGAGCCTTCTTCATCATTTCCATCTTAGCAACACTATTAGCTTATTCAAGGCTTTCCCACCACTTTTTTTCTAAGTGGTAGAAAAAAACCCAAGGATCATTTAAATGAAGGCCAGACCTTCTAGTATACAAATTTAGACGAGAACAGAGCTTCAAAGACGGATATCACATTTGAATAAACAAAAGTTTACCATTTACCCTTGAGATTATAATACCTAAGAATCGCTACGCTGCACTCCAAACGGTCTCCTACTAAGCTTCTACACAGAGGAGCAGATTTTACTCCCAGAGCACATGGCGACACTCCCAAGCATAAACAGTCACTCCCACCCCAAGAGATGCACGCAATCACCCGCACTACATTTTGAACATGATTTTGCATCAAAGCTGGCAGGAAGGAAAGAGGGTGAAAAGGCATCGTGGGAAGAAAAAAGGGTTAACGCTATTCAAAGCACTGCCTCAAGGCAAAGGAAAACCAAACGAAAAAAGTTTTCCCAACTGACCTTTTTAATACCAACTCTGCCCTTGCTACTGAAGTGTTGGTGCTGACTCGGCACCCCAGCGGTAGAGAATTATACTGGCAGCGTCACCTCACTGTCACCACTGCTGGAGCACCAGTACAGAGCAGCCTATGGGGAAAGGAAGACAAGCATAAAAAGAAAGACAGTGGCATGGGAGTATATGGTGGTTGTTCTTTCACTTAGCATTTGGTAAAAACTAGGAATCTTACCCCAAAGGTTTTGAACTTGTACCTGTAACTAATGTTTTCCTCTAGGGAAAAACAAAACCAAACAAGAAAAAAAAACTAAAAAGACAACAACTGAAAGGAGCAACATCTCTTGAAAGGTACTCTCCGAGCACTGACAGACAGACTGCTCCTCTTGCTATGAACTCTCTGAGCTATTAGCAATACAACTGTTTTACCTGTGTTAGCACACATGTGATATTTTGCTTCCTAAAACAACCCTACAAATCCACAACATCCATATGCCTTTTCTTACCTAACGTACATACACAGATACACCCAGACACAGAATAAACAAGCACACACTCATGTCCATGCCTTAAAACTGAGCTAGGGACCACCTTCTTTTTGGGGACAGGGCAGGGGAAGAAGCACCAAACAAGAACAAGATGACTCCATATTTCCAGATTATTTTGTATACTGTTGCTACAACACCTAACAGTTAGGCTAAATTTTAAATATTCAAACATATTTACTCCTCCTGCTTTATTTCTTTGTGTGCATGATGGGATACGCATGTGCATCTAGTTTTTATGTAGGTTTTGCAAATTACCTTCTGATGACTTATGGACCACTAATGGTCCTCAGGACTGTGGCTCAGACGACCAAAAGCATCTCTCCATAAAGCATACCAGAATTTGAACTTAGTTAATGCCTTAAGCAAATGACAACTCTGAATCACTGTGATACTCTGGTATTACGTTGCTGTAATACACTGAAAACAAGGAAGCTATATTAATGTAGCAGTGAGAAACCCAGGCAAAGCAGGGGTTTCCTGGATGAAATTCACCTATATGATCCAACTGGTTTACAGCAATGCATGGAGACACCAGGCAGCCTTAATATAAAATGCAGTCGTACCTATCTTCTTGGCCCTGTGCTCAATTTGCTAACTCGAACATGGTACCCACGTTTGCTCCTTTCGCAAGTGCTGCATGCTGTGGGAACAGCCCTCACGCAGGAGCCTGTGATCTTGCTAGGCTAGAAAGGAGAACCAAGGCACACGCTGCTCCAGCACTGAGAGTGAAAGCAAAACCCAACAGCCCCCAGGCTCCCAAGAGGAAAGCCCAGGTCTCCGCCAGCAGGCTCTGTAGGCACCTCAGAGGGTTTGATCTGAGCCTGCACCGAGCTCCCGACCAGCACTGCCATTCTCGGCAACAGCAGCACCACACAAAATGCACAGCACCGCAAGAGCTGCAGTAACCTGTGGCCACGTTTAGGCTCAACAGCTGCTGATTTTGAGATTTTTTCTAACGCCTCAGCTCGCCTACCCCCCAGCCAAAGAAGTATCTACGAGCTGTTCCTCATCCTCACTGTTCGTATCAGCTTGCGGGTGAGCACCTGGCCCTCCAGGAAGCCTTTGTCACCAAATTGCAGTCTGCTTTGAGAGCTTGTTCAAGCAAAAAGGATACTGAGATTTGAAGACATCTTAACAAACCTGGGGCCACGAGCACCACTTTTAGACGCGCGAAAAAATAAAGTCAGGGCAACAGCAGAGTAAAACATGTGGCAGTAAGCAGACATCCCTCCACTCCTTCCTGTGTCCACGACTTCAAGCTCCCCTCCATCCTCATCCTTGCCTGCCCGCGCAGCCGTCAGGAGGCCGGCGGGGAGGGGGCCCGGCTCCCCCCAGTCACCCGGAACCACGGCGGCGCAGGGGGAACAGGGGACAAGACGGGCCGAGGGCCTTACCCGGCACATCCCCTCCCCTGCGCCCTCCCCGCCGGCTGAGGAGGGACACAAAAGCAATACTGTCTGTCCTTATAAGCTCTGCTTTGCATGTGTTCGGGGAGCGGGGACAGCTGTGCGGACGGCTCGCAGAGTTCCAGGAAGTCGATGTGTTTCTTGGCTTTGACTCCAGTTTATTTGCCTTAGATGAAGTGGCGACCCGAGAAAGTCCCTTCGCGTCCCCCCTGGGCTGGCACCGGCCACAGCGGGGCGGCGCTCCTTGGGACACGGCCCGGGGTCTCTCCCCACACCGATCGGCCTTCCCCTCTCCGGCTGCTGCATTCCTCCCTCGGGCCGGCGCTGGCTCACATCCCACCGGGCCAGGGGACGGCCGTGGGACGGCGGCGCGGGAGAGGGTGGGAGCCCAGGGCAGAGCCAGGGATCGGAGGGAGCGGGCCCCGAAGGCTCTTCCCTCGGCAGGCGGGATGGAGGTGTCTCACGAAGGCGGGAACAGGTCAGGCGAGCGGCGTCGACGCTGCCTGCCAAAACCGCCGCTGCCCACACGGCCCCGAAGGAGCCGAGGAGAAGGCGAGAGAGCGGAGGGGCAGGGGGAAGCCGAAGCGAGGGCCAGCGGGCACCCCCATCGCACGTGTCTCCCGGCCCAACGGCCGAGGAAGGGGAGGCACGCCTGCCCGAGGGCAGCCCCGGCCACCCCGGGGAAGCACAGCCCCGCTGCCGCCTCAGACGAGCGAGAGGGGATGAGGGATGCAAAATGAGGAAACAATCTAAAACGGAGCTCTGTGGGTTTGGGTTGCTTTTTTTCCCGTTTTTGCTTTGCCCTGCCAAACCCAGTTAACTCAAAACCCTGAGCGGGGGGGGGAAGCTATAGGTTGATGTCCCATCACCTACATGGCTAAGCAAGCACTGTGCTGAGGGAACGAGATACTTGCCCAAGAGCCCGAGGGGTGAGCTGGATGGACTGCGCTTGGGAGAGCCAGATGGAAAACATTTCTGAGTAACGGAGAAGAAAAGCAACCTCCCCTCCAAACAGTCCGAATTACAGCAACCTCGTCTCCGACTGAGGAGCGGCTGCAGGGACGTGGGGCGGGCGAAGCGGGACGCCAGGCTCGGCCGGGTAGCTGTGACGGAGATGCTGACATCCCCGACAATATATGGCCAGTCTAAACCATGGGATATCTTGTCCTTTTAAGGTGGGCCAAGAGCAAGCATCTGTGCAGCAGCAGCACAGCCCCAGCCTGCCATCAATAGCCCCTGGTGTCACTGAAAAAACAGGGGCTCCTGTGCCATACCAACTGGCCCTGCAGATGCCCAGGCACCCACCCCAAGAGGAGACAATCCGTCTGGCTGTTCATCCGCACAGCATCACGGAAACAAGACGGAACAGTAGTAACAAGAGGAAGAAAAGCCACAAAACCATGCAGCCGGGCTGCTTGCTGGCAATTGGCGCCTGCAGCTGTCGGGGAGGGAGGGAGGGAGGGCCTGTCCCCATCCCTGTCCCTCGCCCTGATGGCCAGCAGCTCAGCCAAGTGCAGCTTTGGACCTGGGACTCGAGGCGAACATTTCAAGTAAATCTCCGGAGGGAGAAAAGAGCAAAGGTGTCACCCCCTCACACTTGCCCTTCGCACGTAGCCAGAGCTGTGTGTGCGCAGCAGGACGGGTTCAGCCGGGATTAGAGAGGCAGGATGAATCACGCCAAGGAAGATGCAGAAAAAAATCTCCTGTGCTAGTGCCCTGCTTCTTGTGCAGCACCCTGGCTGCGATCCTCTTCCCCCAGGATGGATATAAAGAGAGCTTCACAGAGGGCCTGAATGCACGGGCAATTTTACAAAAACCATTCTGGAAATAGGGTAAGCTAAACCAGGAAAAGACTCTCTCCTTTTGGAATAGCTATGTCCCACATGGCATTTCACCACTGTAACTGCGTCCACATGCTAGCAAATTTCCTTGCACAGGCAAGCCCAAGGGGGAAAGCACTGGTTCGCTTACCGCAGAGAACCCAACACATCCTTTGCAGCCCAACTGTGCTGTCTTTGGCGGGAGATGCCAGTGCACTCACTGCTTGGAGCACCGTACCAGGTAGAATGCCAAAGCACTTTACATCTTGCAAGATAATGCAGTAACATCATGCACAACATGAGAAAAGAAAGAGTAGAAATTACAGGGATTAAAACTCATTTCCTGGTGGTAGCATTGTCAACCATCATGATTTTATCATGAGCCCTGTAAAAATCTGATGGTGTTACATTACTGCACAAAAATCTCAAACTTTTTAAGTCAAAGTTCTAGTTTTCCAGGTTGTGGAGAAAGGACAGAAACATTACATGCTCAGCAAAATAGAAAAAGCAAATTGAAGTGACTAGATTAATTTTAAAGCCTCAAGCTTTTAAGTATAATCATTATCTCAGATGCTCAACTTGTAATTTCTTAACACACAGGGATAGCAACACAGAGCGTCCCTTCTTTACACAACGCATTTTGTACCTTGGAACATATACCTTCCAGAAGTAAAATGGCTTTTTTCTTTTTTAAAGAGGGAAAAGAATCGCAACATCTCAGCACGTTTCTAACGTTTTATTTAAAAGCCAACACAGCTGCACTTTAATGCTACTTAAAGATGAGAACCTCCACCAAATTACCAAACTCATTTTAAGCAGAAAGAGATTCAACATGCAAGTATTTTGCAGAAAGAATGATTCAAGAGTTTGCAGCTCTTCTGGCTGCTCTTTTCCAGGGAGCATGACTTGCTGACAGGATTAACTACTGCCAGGCTCACGAAGCTGGGAGACAGCTGCCACATGGCAGCCATTTATTACAAAGCTCCACTCCTCTAAAGTTAGGAAAGAGGCAGACTATTTCATCTGTGTTATCAGCAGGGTTCCTCTGCTCCACAGGCTTTAGTGACTAGGCTTTTTCTAAACAAACACCTCCTTTTTTCCCCCACCTTGTTAACATCATTATCTTCCTGTCTTCTGTTTCTGGTCAGCACAGGAACTATTCTCCCTATCACACCCTCCAAACAACAACAACAAAAATCTATAATCAATACAACTTTAAAATGTTCTGAAACACACATACTCCCAAAACAGATTTTTTAATTAGAGAGTTTTAGCTTGAAATTTTAAGAGGGGAAACCACATGCCACAGGGAGGAAAGAGAGATGTGCTGAAGCAAAGGGATTCAGAAGTGTGCTGTACAAACCTCACTCTCCTATGCACCCTAGGAGGCATTTGTAATGCAGCCTCCAACCGCAGTATCCAAAGCGGCTACACAGCTTTTTCATGAGCAAGATAACCTGCAGCGCTCCTTCCTAGCTTCTATCTCGACACCAGGCAGACCCTCTGCAGACCCACAAGCCAAAGCCAACTGCTGCCCTGCACCATATGAGGCACAAACAGGACTCAAGTCAACCACCTCCTACAGTCTGCTAAGGACCAGGAACAGATATACACCGTCTACATCATCTCCATGTGATATTAAGCATAGGTGACCATTGGTTGCCATTCTCCTGTTATTTTGAACCAGAGTTAAGAGATACAAGCTAGCTGTTTAATATTACCTGAGGTTATTCTAGATATGTGTTTGCCATAGACGCCAGAGTACCACAAATCACTCAAACTGAGGTTTATTGCTTCCTCCAGGTGAAGGGAAAACCCAGCCTTGAGAAAAACGTCTCTCTCCTATCACTGATGAACAAGTTGCCACAGTCTTGTGAGCACACCCACTGGCTTATACCAGCTGGGCAGGTAGCCTTCCGGGTTGTTGTGGAGCTCTAAATTTTGAAATACAGAGCTTCTTTCTTGGTTTAGTTAGGTAAATTAATTACAGCAGTAGATGGTGCTGGCAAGCCTCTCCAAGTTGAGATCCTCACAGGAAAGCCACTAGGAAAATTTTAAACAGCAGTGCTACTGCCAATGGTATTCTTCAGAACGAGTTTTCTTTCTATTTTGAAGTACACACAGTGAAACTAACCTGTGGGAGGTGCTTCCTGCAACACTGACAAAATGAAACAGCATCTGTTAATTTTCATAGACTGCAACATGCATGCAAAAAAGGGCACAGGGATCCAGTTCAACAATTTCTTATGGAATTCGAAAGTTGCTCAGCTTTATCAGGTGAGTACAAGAAGCCTTCTCAGAAATGACGTATCTCTATCGGACTTGAAAAAAGATGTATTTTCAAAACAAGAACTGCATACACACACATGCACGCACGCACAAATCCCCCTTCATCCACAACCACATCCAGCTGCTGGCCTTCCAAGTTCCTTGTAGTATAGCCTTTGCTCTGGGACTTTAAAAGCCTAGCAGGCATTTCTAAAGGATTTTAAAAAGTACACAGGCCCAGCCTTGTAAAAGCTCATGAGGAATCCATGGAGGTCATCGTGGAGCTTAGACAGTCTGCAAACAGCATAATCCACGTGCTGGTGAGGTAAGGAACAACCGAAGTCGGGTGGACAGGGCTGAAGACTTCTGCAGAGGCTGGCTCCTCCAACAATGCTGTAAACCCTGGAGGAAATGCCTGCTGATCTTCAAAGCCCTTCAGTAGGAACAGCCTTAAGTTTCCTGAACATGAGCATTCTGGTTGCGAGGCCACAGTCCTCTTATGCACACAGAGAAAAACACAAAAACAAAGCAAACAAAAAACAAAAAAAAAATCCACAAAGGTTAATAACTGCAAATAACCAGCAAGACTGATCCTCTGCTCTGCAATGAGCTGTCGGATCCACCCAGTAAAGTTCTGATGTTCCTTGGCACAACAGCCACACTGATGAAGCAGCAGCTTACAATCTCTGCAGCTTTCCTTTTTCTGTTCCAGGCAGTCCTCCACACGTGTAGACTCCTGGAACACAATACTCAGTTGTTCGGACTAGGAGGGGATGCTACAGCCTGTAGTTGTACAAGGTGTCCACCATAACTATATCAAGACCATTACAATACGCTGCACTGCCAGCGGAACTTTAGGTACAGCCTTCAGTCGCCTGATGGGCTGCACAGGCGACCATGAGTAAAGGGGAGTCTGGACACCTGCACACTGCAAAGAATTGCAGGAAGTTTATTTCAGGAACGCTGGGGGGGCGGGGGTGGGGAGGGAAAACAGACAAAATTGTGAACAGGTTTCTTCAGTAAGTGAAGTTTCAAGTTGCTATTCCTCCAGCCAAAAATGTCTGCTGCTAGTCCAAAACCACCCTCCTCTTCCAAAAAAACAATTCCACTGCTAGTGCTTCACACGTTGCCATCAAACAGATGATACAGACAATTCTTTCCACAATTCACGTATGAAAAGGGGAACTCATTTCCTTCTGCTGACTCCCATTGACATATAATATACCAAAACTTTAGCCTGAAACAAACTATTATGAATTATGCATAGGTTCAACCCAATTCTGGGTAAAGTAGTAATTGCAAGTGTTCACCTAGGAGAATAACAAACAACAACAAGAAGTTGACCAAGTGGCCTGTGCACCCACTCACACCCACCCCAATTTCTGCAGTAGGACAGCAAGAGTTTGCCAGTGGGACCTTGACTAATCACTTTCATATATGCACACATAGTGAAGCAACAATGAAATATCATAACCAGACCTATGATACTGAAATTCATACTTCTTTTGAGTGATGTTTCCATGTGAACATTTTCTCAGTCATATATACATAGACATCCACACAGCCGCTTTCTTTTAATTCTAAAAATGAAATCACCTTGCTTTACAGTTTTAAGGCAGTACATACTATAGCAATATATGTATTTACATTAATCTTGCTGAGGTCACTTAGAACCTACTCTAAGACCAGAGGTGAACAAGACCTAAAGTGCTTTAAAAGAGCCACAAAAGAAAAAAAATCTGATATTGTTCTTTGATTACATTACAACTCTTTAAAGGAACAAACTGTATTTCTACCCAACTGACAGATCCCAACCTCCAAACTTCATATAAAAATGATGTTCATTCAGAGCAAAAAAAAGGACAAACAAAACCTCAACACCAGAACTCATACTTTCACTCAGATACTAAATAGCAGGAGCTATTTTCCACTTCCAGCTCAGACATCATTGTTTTGTAGTAAGTTTTATATGCCTTATGGAGCTCAACCATTCAATATAAAGAGAGCAAGAGAAGAATTCAAGACATTGGCAGCTGTCTCACCTATAGAGCAGACAAGTGTGCATTTGAGTTAAAACGAGAAACTAAAAGGAGAAAGCAAGCAAAACCACCAGCTAAATAAATTATTTTTCACTGTAAGGTGTAAGGTGAAAAACTTTTCTTTATCTACCCACTCATTTCACACATGGTAATGTGCAACTATCATTCTACCAAAAATTAGAAGAGAGTCACCACCAGATTTGTTCCACCTGTTCCTTCATCTAAACTTCAAATGGAGTTTCTGAAGCTAGAAGATTTCACCATCCCTGCTTACTAACAGTTGAAGACAGAAACTGGCCCCTTCCTCATCTGTTAGGGTCTGGCATCCCACAGAGGCTATGGAGGTAGGTAGGCACTTTCATAAACAGAAGTGGCAGCAGCAACCTGTTCAGCGTATTTCATACTGAACTTGAAACATTATTCAATACTGATTTGACATAAATAATATGAAAACTGACAAGTTCAAAGGTTCCTCAGCAAATACACTTTTTTAAAACTTCCTAAAATCTCTAACCATGGATAATTTCTGAAGTAACGAGGTCTTTAAAATAGCAGTAAGCAAGCTCCCAGAAGGGTGGGGTAATTGGGAGGGTTATCACACCTCTGGGGGAAGTCACAGGCTCTATCTTGGCAGTGTTTCATCCCTTCATATACCCAGGGGACTGATTAGTTCATGATAAGCAATTAGGCACCCTAGGGAGGACGGTTAACCGTCTTACCAAAACAAAAAGGCTGCACAAATGTAAGTCTCACTAGATTAAAGAAACACTATCTGAAGAACAGCAAATTTGCGTTTGTTCCCTTCTACTGGAACTAGCAAATATTACATTTTGCCTACATATGGCACACACAGATCTCAGAAATCCCAAATTTGAGCACGTACTTGCTGCTAAATTGGTAACAAATGCTCTGAAGCATTTTCTTTCCCAAGACACCAGTGCTGTGATGCAGGAAAAAAGGAGGAGGGACGGAGGGGAGGAATACAGTAAATAATGATTAGATGACTTGAACTACCTATCTCATTCATTTAAATTCTCTTCCTCATTGTTAAAATAGTCCCTAACCAAGGATCAGCTGCAGAAAGCGGGACCTGGAAAGGCTATATATGGCTGAATGCTGCTTGCATTTTAGAATGAAACCCCCAGTGAGCAGCAGCCCCACCATTACCCGCCCTGCTCCTAAAAAATCCTGGGAAGCTCCTGTCCGCTGTGAAGCTCGCAGTGAGGCACCTATGCCTATCACAATCATACCCATGTTAAACATTTATCTCTGCTGAAGCAGAGGGATGAATTCACCTTTTGCCTGCCAACTGATGTAAAAGTTCCAACACACACCAGAGCTGCCAATGGGGCTGTTTCTGACTTACATCAGGCCCAATGTATTTCAAAGTACTTCAACGGCTTAAAATATGAAGGAATGCTTTTCAGCAAGACGACCCCCTGTTCTTTTCTGTCCTTTTATCTTTTCTTAACAGTTTGCCATCCAGTGATAGGAGGGAACCCCAGCTGCATAGCCTGAGCTTTTATCTTCTGCTGACCATGCAACAACACAAAGCTCAGTGCTGGATTTCCTGCTGCTTGCCTAAAGGGGCTGTTCAGCTTGTTTAAATATTACTTGCCTTGGGAGCCTTGGAGTTGTGCCCAAGCACTGTACTGTATCTTCCCAGCATCCATTTCAGCATGTACTTTAAAGGTCTTTAGGTTCGATGTACTAAAGCTCTCCCTCGCTATGGGAGGAGCCTGATGCCTCCAGAAAAAAAAAGAAAACCCACGCGACTCCTCCCTCTCTCCCTGTTCCCCCTATTAATCTCTGTGCCTCATTCTGTTACACAGCTAACAGAAGTCTCTCTTCATCCTAAAAGCATGCAATCATATTTAGTCCAGTAAACCGAACCAACTGCAACCAAGGGAAAAGACATTCTGGTATGAAAGACTACAGCTACGAAGAAATCAGATGCTGTGTATCACGTACAGCAAGCTATCAATGCTCACTGAGCAAACAACCGAGAAAGTACAGTAGCAAAAGAGGGCTTTTAAGCCGAGCTGTGGCACAGCAGCCTCTTGCCATGCTAAATTTGGGAAGTCTCTACAGTGGATTTTAGAAGAAAAGAATCTTCAAACACGACCTTCTCCGAATTTGCAAACTTAACATCAAGGCACTTTCTTTCCTCTTTCAGAGCAGTCATGAAAATAAAGCACGGCTTTTACAAAAACAGAAAGGATATTCCAGCCTTTACGAATTCTTTCAGAAGCCTTCCTCTTCACAATTACCGTGCCACTGAGAGGCTGAGTTCTGGCTACAAGGTCAGCAGGGAGATAACCTTGGCCAATAGAAATGATCTGCATCACCCCAAAGGCAGCGCCAGGCGGCCACCCATTAAGCAGCTCGGCAGGCCTTCCTGTTTGTTAGCCTGTCTGCAGCCCATAACAGCTGATACGGACGGAGAAGGAGGAGGTAAAAATCCAGATTCAGTCTATTTGTGAAAGTTGTGGATAGAGCAGTTCGAATAAGGAAAACCTTAGTGAACACTGACTGCAAGAACTGTCCTGCAAAAAGGTGTCTCTCATGTTCCACGGCAGCTGAGATGCAGAAATACATGGACCCCCACAAGCTGACACAGAATTGCAGTTGCAAGGAAACTCAAGGCTAGGAGTGAAAACCTGGTTTTAATCCATTCTGCTTCGCCTCAGCCTGCAGTGTACAGACTGCTTTAACCTAATGTAAGCCATGGCTGTCATTCAGAAGGACAGACTGCCAGTCCTCACTTCACCCCAGAGCTCCGGCCACACGTTCTCCCTCCAGTCTCGTGCCAGTCCTAGCGTTTGAACAACCACATGGGGATCACGGAACTGATCTGGTTTGGGATTTGCATTTGTTTGGGTTTTTTTTCTGTTTTTCACTTAAAAATGTACACACATAGAGTTTCATCAACAGCCTTCACACAGGGGAGCTGAGACATCGTCAAATTACACCCTCTATTTGAGTGAGGGATGAGAGACCTGAGCAAGAATGTTGACGGTAACTCTACTCCCGCGGTGCTGCAGTACCAGGGAAAGATGAAAAGATGTAGTGGAACGAACCCACAGTCAGCTCCATCTCCAGACTCCCTCCTCCTGCTCCCCCTTGCTCCCTTC
The DNA here is from genome assembly GCF_947461875.1 of Haliaeetus albicilla. Lineage (NCBI taxonomy): Eukaryota > Metazoa > Chordata > Aves > Accipitriformes > Accipitridae > Haliaeetus > Haliaeetus albicilla. Next base: position 16,085,288 of record NC_091503.1, on the reverse strand, counting down.
TCTCCAGCTCAGAGCTCGCTTGCAACCCTTCTGCCATAAAGAACACTCCTATCATTCAAAAGTCTACCTGAAGTTCAGTTCTCCAATTGACCCCAGTGAAAATAAGTTCACAACAAAATAAACTACCACGATTAAAATGTCTGCACCGCTCCTCTCCCATGGCATCCCTGGAAGAGGAGAGCAAGAGCAGTCCCAGGCAATGAGTTAGTAATCTGCTTACCTATCCAGTTTTTCCTAGATCAAGGACTGGGTGTACCTTTTGCACAGGGCTAAGCACAAAACAAACACAAGTCCAAAATATCCCCCTCCCTCCCCGCCTCCCTCAGTTTTTACACGGCTGAATTAAGCATCAGTTTCACCTTTTTTGTTTGTTTGTAAACACTTGTAAATGACCCTTTCCCCATGCACAAAGACAAAATTTACCCCCTCCAATAGAATTCATGCTTCATTAAGTCACATCAATAACAACGCTGAAACAGTCTGCCACCATGTGCCACCACATGTACCAACCACAGCTCCAGAGTCCCCCGTAAGTAGGGCAAGCAGCTCACCTGGAGTCCTCAGGTACTTTAGAAACAATATTTACAAACCTTGGGCCTTTGACTTAACATACAGCACAGTGGGAACAGCACACATGCTCCCACACAGGCAGCTGACCCCCTGCAGAGAACGCTATTTATTGTAAAATGCATCACCTTAAGGGGATGGGATGGGACAAAAGTGGAGAAAAGAAACCAAAGCTGCAGAGGGAAAGGACATGTTGCCTGGCCGCATGTCCTCAGGCGCTGCTAGCTCACGTTGCTTGCACCATCTGATCACTCAAAGCTAAACATGGAATGTAGGTAGCAAGTCATAACGCTGTGCAGGGCTGGAGACGTGACCCATCAGCTGTTTCTGCATTATAATTATTGCACTGGGGCACAGCAGGACCAAAATTTTGCCTGGGCAGATTTCTGCGACGTTTCGGCTTGTTGAAAGCGACAAGAAAGGCCACATGCCGGTTCCAGATTTGTGATTACGGTCGCTTTTCCGCAGGCCCAGCATTCCCTATTTAAAAATCCTCAAGCCACAAGAAAAGCAGAAGGCCCAGAACTATTTCACTTTATTCAAAACAGCATTAAGAAGTCAGATGTCACAGGGCTGTGATCTCTCTCTCTCCCCTCCACAAGACAGAAAGGAGTTTCACATGAAGATGCAGCAAAGCAGCACTCCTGAACCACCATCCTCTGCATTTCTAAGCTGGTCTTGGTCATTTCCCCTTCAGGCCACTTCTGCTCCCAGGCTTTCCCTCACTCTCTTTTTATTTTTAAAGTTTCTGCTACCCATAAAAAAAAAAACAAACCAAACCTTATTGCAATACCATCATTTCCTTGTATTATCATATTCTCTAGTGAACTGATTAATTCTCAGAGTGATCCTGACCCTCAGCTCCCACTGGGCCTCAAGTGATGCAAACGGTTTCTTTCAGCTCTTCCTCAATTTTATTTTTGTCCTAACATGCACCAAGTACAAGTAGAGGACTATGTTTTGCAACTCTGGACTTAAAATGCAAATATCTTCACTGGTATAGCTGGAAAGGAACACTGCACTTTTAGGCAATTTGATTGTTTCTGTAACATACTCAAAACTGAGCAAAGCTCAAAGAGTACAAGTCAATAAGGAAATTATTTAAGCCAATATATATTCAACATGTCTTACTGTCCAGGCTTTGCCCCATAAGTAAAGCTTAAGTTATTAAGAGCACAGTTTGTCAAGCAGTGACATGAATTTTAGGGCAACAGGTCAACGGACAAACAACAACAAAAATTGTAGAAGGACAGAACAAAAACCTGCAGCAGTACACGGCCACAGCGTTTCTGTTACATGAAACGTAGCAAGCAGTGGAAATCGGGATAGCACAGCCCCTTTCCAAATGACTGCCTTTAGGAGACCATGAGCATTTGTAGGCCAGAGGGATGCTTTCAGGAGGTCACTCAGAGCTACCTCAAGCTTCCTTATTTAACACCGTGCAGCCTCCCCCTGCCTTCCCAGCCATTCCTCAACCAAACAAAATAAAAATTTTAGCACTTTCAGAGTATTTCCAGACAAAGATGCACTCAAAGCAAAATCGTTGTGAGGGCTGAATACAAAAGGGATATCCCCCAAACTTCAAAGATGCCATTTTTGGCAAGAGCAGAGAGGTACAGGGATGCCAGGTGGTTAACGGGAAGGCAGGCGGAAGGGAAGAAGACATCAGTAAGCTACGAATGGGCTGGTAGGTCAGAAAAGCACACTGGAGGCTAACAGACCAAAACTTCTGTTAGCACAAGAAGAGAACCCATCTCTAAGAAACCACTTCCTATCTTATCCTCCCCATCCCCTCCCCAATAGCCTTCTCCCTATTGTAATTCAGAACAGCCAGGCAACTGATCTCTAACCATCCATCAGAAGAATTGGCTAATACAATGTCACCCTGCCTACCACATGAACAAAAACCACCAACGAATCCAGCTAGTGGTTAACTGCAAATTTTTGCTTTACTGATGGTATTACACCGCCGAGAGTTCCCTTGCCTTTGCACATACACTGCCCTTTTAGAAACCTCCTCTGCTCAAACTCAGATTTACAAACACATGTACAGATATTCTACACATCTGCTTCCACCTGGTGGATTACCAGAGACGGAGACTGCAGCGTTTTTAAAATAAACGTGTAAACCCACCTCTAAAATTAGTTGCATGGTAATTCTGTGGGCAAGAGCAGAGGGGAAGAGTGGTTGGGCTCAGGAAGGTGGGGGGGAGTTTGCAAGAAATGGAATACAAATCACTAAACTGTTTAACCCATTTTGAAATTCTTTTTTTTCTCTCTTGGAAAACAAAAAAGGGTTTTTTCTTTCATTTTGAGGAGTTTCTTGAAACAGAGGAGGACAGAGCTATTCAATATTGCTCTAAGGTGCTTAACATGAAAAAATTACTTCAATCAAGTGATCATCAAAGAACTTAAAAAATACTCTTTCCACCATCTCCCCTTCCATAACCAAGCAGAAAAGCAGTTTTTAAATGCACATTAAAATACATATTATACATACACACTGCATATAATCAAAACAAAACAAACTCCTAAGGTTATTTATTAATTGCTAGCCATAACTACAGAAACCAGGGGTTCTTTTAACACTTCAGCAAAGCAAATGAGAAATGTCAGGGAGTATCCTGAGATACTCACTGTTGTAAAACCTTTCAGGTCTGGTTTCTAAAAATTTCCTTGCTATGATACCTGCAAATGCAGCTTTGCAGTAACTTCCAGTTCCGTTTTCGTATGCATATTTTTAAAGACAGCAGCCACCTCTGCCCTGTGTATACAGCATCGGGGGTATTTCATTATCTCTGGCAGAAGTTCCCAGAAAAGCCAACTCCAGCGATCCTAGGTGTGGCACGTTCCTTTTTGCTCTAGATACTCCTCCTGACTGGAAGTGAGGGTAAATATTACTCCAGCCTCAATCTGTTTCCCTCTTGCATCCACAGCAGCTGAGTAAGATACAGTCAGCAGGCTACTGCAAATTACACTTAAGGGCTCATTACAAATCAAGGCCTCAGTCTTGCTAATGAATTGATGCTAACAGGCCCATTCTATGGAAGAGACCCATTAGCTTCAACTGAAGCGACAAAGGTCCCAGTTCAAGCAGTGGTCTGCAAGGGAGGGCTGGGTGGCCCCTGCATCAGGAAGTTTGTTTACCTCGCGTGCACTGGTACTTACAAACTTCTGGGCCTTTGTTTTTATTTAGGAAATGTGTGGTGTTTGGCAAGGTGTGCAAATCTTGTCAGACAACTCTCAAGCTACCCTTACTCCACATGGAACAGAAGAGCCTATAAAGTAAAGCACATTCATGAGAATAATGTTTTCGTCTTACACCGACAAACCCCTCAATCAGAGATTCTATACCTACACCTGTACATCACAGTGCAAGAGAAATGGTCACATATTCCCCATGTGTTTTTTGCATGTGAAAGAGAAGACAAATATATAAGTACACAAGGTCGCTAAATTGTTAACTAGAGATGTAGGACTAGGTTGCCAACTTCAGTATTCACAGAGCTGATCTGAATTCTCTGGTCTGGAGTAAGAGGGACACGAGGATGCTTGGCTTTCACTGGGTCATGCACAGTCCCCTACTGTATGTATTGCAACAGACATTAAGAACAGAAAGAACTGGAGAAATCACCATTGCTGATGATTATCAGCTATGATAATCAATAGCTAGCTTATTCAATTGATAGCTATAGCTGCAATCTCCCACCCACTTCACCTTCCCAAATGTCAATGCCCCTGCATTACAGCTTTGAGGACTAGAACAGGTCAGATTTTCTCCCCCTTTTTTAGGAATTCTAGGTTTGTTGTGGTTTTTTTCTTCTTTCCAATAAGAAAAGAGAGGACATGAAAAAGAATTCAAAACCTGAAGTTACTGTTCCCTTAGCTGCATTCTTAGAAATGGCTGAAGAATATTTTTTTATTACTTATTTTTCTTTCAACCAAAACAAATGTGGCCTCAAGCTAAACACCTGACATGTAGTGTTTCAGCACAAATGGTTAAAGCTTGGTAGAGCCGCATGCAAGAGAAGACAGGGCCCGTAATAAAGCTGCCTGGTGATCTCCAATTGAAAATCCTCCTGGCAGCCCAGCTTGTTTCACGCAGAGGAACTTACTGACGTTCTCTCTCCATTCCTGTCCCTGATGACTCTCTCAGTATACCTGGAAATTAAGAAGCTGACTAAGCTCCCTAAAAACTGGTCTGGTCAGTCCCAGTCACCCCTGCTTCGAAATGGTGAAAGCGGACAGTTTGACATTTCAGCAGATGAAGTCTTAGACTACACTGGTAGAATTACCAGCAAACATTAGAAGTATCTTTTTTTCCTGGAGTTCAGTTGCTGTCACAGGCCCTCATCCTAAAAGTCAAGAGACATTATCAATGCATTTTGGGGGTTGCTGACTTTAAACCCGTATGATAAACTCCACTCGTGGCTGTTCACGAGTCAGAAAATGTTTGCTTGGAAAAAGAAAGCAGAAAAAAACTGCAATTCTCTCACAATCGCTGGAGTCCAAGAGCCACGGCCTTAACACTGCCAGTTTCCCATCTCATTAAGTGTCTCGCAATACTTGTTTTTGTAATCGTTTTCCATGCTGTCTACACAAAAAGCTATCTCGGAAACCAGAACAACTACATTCCTTAAACATGGACCCTTTCCAGACTCACCCCAAACCTTTCTGTGCTTAAGGTCCTATACATACATGAACACACAGATCACTACAGGCCCAGCAGTTAATTCATTTTCAAGTTGCCCTAATTTTGAAGCTAAACACTTCCTAAACTTCTCCATCCCTGATGTTCCCCTAGCTCTTTCAGGGAAGCCAGGCTGCCTTCCGCTTTCTCTCCATTCATGGTTGCTAAGACTCCCCTGCAGCCTACCAAGTTGCTCTCCCATAAGCCACGTAAGTGTGCCACCATGCATGCAGAGTGCGATTCGCATTAACTACTACACACGCAGCATCTTTCTTTCCAAGAACTTTATAGTGAGTAGTTGCTTGTTTTCCAGTTTTTCCTTTTCAACTCTTTTCTAAGACACGGACACCTCCTCCCCCTCTTTCCTCACCACCTCCACTCAGTAAGACTGAAGCTCACTGATCCCATGGTAGATGGCAAGGCCTTTGAATCAGTGGCTGCTAGCTGGTCTTGAACCAGCCTTGGTAAGGTTCAGACAAGATACAAACACTCTTCCAGAAAATTTAAAATCCAAACTCAAATTCTCCACCCATCACCTTGAAATGTCAGGCAACGAAAATGCTAAGGAGAGAAGTCACAGTACAAGAGGTCACCGGCTAGCTGTCTGGGGTCTGATGACTGCCAACACGTCCTTGGGAGAAAGGGATGGCAATCCAGCCACCGTTGCTGGTTGCCTCCCTTAGTCTCTCCACCAGATCTCAGCCTACCGACCGGGCCCCCTGTGCAGCTCACCCGAGTTCCTACGTCTCTCGGAGGTAACGAACGAGTAACGGCTGAACACCTCTAACGGCCACTTGAACTCAACAGCATCTACGTCCTCTCCTGGTCCTCCAGCCATGCCACAGGCACCCTGGGGCTCAACAACACCAACTCAGAGGCACAACGGAAGATAAACTGGTGGTCACTTCCTGAGCTTGGAGTGTACCTACAAACGTAGGCTCACAATGCAACACACATTTATTTTCTTGGCATACTTTACATCGTCTATGCCTAAGTCAAGACAAACCCCATTTTGGAAAGCTTTTTAAGAACAAAAAAGCCCAGTCCTTCCAATTTTTGTGCAAGGAGCAAATCCTCCAATACTCACTTTGTGTGCTTAAGGCCCTGAAAGCTGCCAGAAATAGTCAAAGGATGGAGGGAGAAGGAAGATTTCTGTGACGAATCCTACTTTTCAAAAGGTTTTAGAAATAACTGTACAACCAAACAGATACAATACATTGCTCAAATCAATATGTAAACTCAGAATGGAAACTATTTTAAAAATCACTATGGCTTTAGGTTTTCTACTTCTGTTTATTTACAATTTTGACAGCAAAGGACAAGTGGTTTCCTGTAGAGTAAAATTACTTTTCAACTTCAAGATATAATTAACACAGAAATTGGTATCTTTGCATCTTTCCTATGCATTCATATCATAGACTCAATGGTACAAACATGAGGATGCATACCTGCAAGGTTCATAACCACACCTTTGCATTAAAAAGATTACTGAGCAATCTAACAAAAGGGTGTTTTAGTGCATACAATTCTGTATCACTCAGCCGATTTGCAATCTGTAACACTGATATCATTTAACATTGGAGACAAATGCTTCTCCACCGATCAGATGCAGTAAATCCACAGAAGTCAAAACAAAACCAGTCAAGAGATGGAAGAATCAGGCCTTTCGGATGCTACGCTACTGTCTCCTGCGTGGTTAATTTTGATGAGCTTGTTAAAGCACAGCCTTTAGCCAAGTGCTTTTTCATACAAACTCATCCATAGCTCAGAGACGATTAATCATCATTTATTACTCACCTTCTGGCAACACCCACTTTAAGCTAGGCACCATCCAGACACATCAAGAAAGACAGTCCCAGTCTGAAGGCTTTGTGGTAAAAGGGAGCCATTTCTGAGACCCGATCCTGATGGACAGACAACTATAGACAGCCGTGGTACTCTGCACAGCTATTAGGATCTGCCAGAATAAAGCTGCTCACAGGATAACTTAAACACGAATGCAGTTCTTTCAAAAAGGGATGAGGTATGTATTAAATACACTGGCTATACCTACTTTTCAGGACCTGTCAACTGCTACTGGTGTTTCGGTACAAGTAAGTCTTGTGAAAGGATTTTGCTGAATAAATATGGTGAATATTCACAGATTTATCGATCAGAGCACTTCACTTGGTAACAGTACATAGGAAAGTAGTTATTCTGTTCTTCTGCAGCATTAGTAACTTCTCAAACAAAGAAGCCTGATTGAGGCAGACAGTGAGGGGCTTATCAGCTTAGGAAATGGGAAGGATGGTCCAATTAACTGCCAAGCAGTCAGAGATAATTCACTCTGACGAGGCCAATGAGAGACAAGTCAGAGAAATGCATGTCCTGTCCATTTACGTAACACCCAAACATTACCCCCTGCAAAGTCTCCTCTTCTGGAAGCATTGTCTAAATAAGGAGCATGTCACTAGAGGAAAATCCACCTGCATGGATCTGCATCTAACCAGCACCCTCTCTGAGTAAGCAACCATCTCAGTGGGACAGGAGGCACTGCCAGTCGCTGAACTGCTGGACCCAGCCATCACCAAGCAGACAGCCAGAAAGCTCTGTGCAAGGTTATCTGGGGTCCACACCACTGCGCTGTCTTTTCACACATCAAGGAACAGGGCAAGAAGTAGAAGGCATAAAAAGGCGAAAATACCCCACCCAGGTCTAGGCAGGCAGGCTTCATCTCCTTTTCCCGAACCACTTTTGCTAGCAAAGAAAGCGTCAGAAAGTTAAAGTCATTTCACAATGTTAAAAAAAAGAAAGAAGAACAAAAAAGAAAAAAGCTGAAGGCAAACCATATGCAACAGCTGATTAAGAAAGCTGTGAATACAGGCACAGCCCTGGTCTTCGTGCCCTCTGCCATGCTCAGTACCCTGCTAGCACAGGATAAGCAAAAAGAGGCACAGAGAAAGAGGAAGGGGAGAAATTCTACGAAAGATGCTAGAATGAAAACAGAAAATTCTCAGTGAATCATAGCTCTAGCTTGGGACCCATCACCTAGAAGGCAACAGGCGTTTAAAGTGGAGAGAGGAGAAAAAAAAAAAGAAAAAAAAGAAAAAAAAAAAGTCCCCAAAACATTGATTTATAAATACAAGCTTCGTCTGACGTTTACAGAAAGAGCGGAATCTTCATTCTGTGACAAAAATGCACACGTGGAACCTGGTCCATCCTTTGATAAGGCACCCTGTTTTGTATAATCCGCTTTGTTTTTCAAAGTGCCAGACTTAAGACTGTCATGATCAGAAACACGTGCTTTATGTACTATGAGCAGGAGTGTAAAAAACACCCGTTGTATGGAGTATTTGTTACATATGGCAACATCCTATTTGTCAGCTGGTTACCAGGAGCTAAGGAATCTGTGTGGTACTAGCAAAGTCGCCTTGCAGCAGGGTGTTATAGCGAGCACGAACCGGACTATATATGGTATGTTTACTGAACGATTAGGCATAAACATGTTACAGGAGAAATGATGTCCTGTATTAGACGCTGGGCTTGCATCTTGCTCGGAAAGCAGTTTGTCACATATTCCTCATACGCTTCTGGCTGTGGGTGCCAGTGAAACCTCTAGAAAACTGGAACAGGTTATGCTGCAAGTAATGATTAACTATGTGGAGGATTAGCCCTCCAAGCTCCACCCGCCAGCATTCCCTGTCTCCTTGCTGCTCTTCCTCCCCCGCTACTTTTCGGCTGGGACTGTTTGCAAGGCAACCCGGCGGAGGGCACGAAGGCACAGACACAGGCGCATGCCATGCAGAGCGCTGCCTCTGCGATGGGATGACGGGCACGGACAAGTGCACCCTCTATTTCTTAAGAAACAGCTGGCAGCAGGCGAGCCAGCGCGGCAACCATCCGCCGGCCCCACGTTCAAACCCAGTCGGCACAGGATTATTTCATAACGGGGAGGAGGGGGGGAAATCCTGAAAGGGTAGAGGGAGGAGAGTGTACTGAAGATGCCTTAAAGCATGGGAGAAGGTTTGTATCTGGCTTCAGCATCCTGCCTAACCTGTTCTGTGGTATGTTCCGGTTAACTCTCCTTTTGGTCGAGGTTGTTGGGGTTTTTTTTTTGGCAACCAGACCCAAGCTGCAGCCCCTTCTCTCCTTTCACACTCCATCGCACTCCAGCACAAACACAGGCACACGGAAGGGAGATGCCAGGAAACAAAACGACGAGACATCACAGACTGAAACTGGACGCACAATTTCTTTACTGTAGGGAACTGGATCTTCCTTATCAACTCACCAGGACCACCAGCCCTCAAGTGCCAGACTTCACGCCTTCATCGCTGCTTTTCTATGTTAGCAACTTCTGCAGCTCCTCAAAAAAACCCCAAAACTATACAAAGTGGTAAGGGGGTGAGAAAACAAAGCAAAAAAAACCCCAACCCCACACACCCAGAAGACTGCATGCCACGCAGATCTAGCCAGAGCATGGTGCAGGGGCAGCAGCAGTGATCGTAGCGTAGCATCAGGACATACCATCATCACCACAGCAGATTTATGTCTTCATTGTGTACAGTATTCACAGGGTTAATGGACAGCCTGAAGATCAGAAATACACCTCCTAAGCAACAAAAGCATCAACTCAAAGCTGTGCTGGGTGGTTTTTGACAGGGGTTAAGCAGTTGGTAACCAGTGGCAAGAACTTGCTGGTGGTTCAGTAGCCATTTTAAGCAGCAGACATATTAATCATGGGAGTGCAGTAACAAAAGAACCAGGGGCAAAAACATGCTACAGAAACGAGGACCCCTAAAAGCTCAGCAACACAAACACACCCCTCCACCGTGTGTAAAATAAACTCAGAGAAGCCAACAAAGAAGAAAGATTATTACATGACCTCCGGAGCACAGCAAATCCCTCAGAGCAATGAGTGCTAGGCATCAGAAACTTCCTGGTCTCCAGGCCGTTGTTTCACATGTTTTCTGGGGAGTTTTCATGCTGTGGGAAAGATTTCTAAGTACACTGAAAGTAAGCCTGTAACATCCCCTTCCACTCCCACAGCAAGTATGCAGTCCATAAAAGATTAAAGTGTTGGAAACATATGCTTTAGCAAAGACTCCTCTTTTTTTTTAAATTATATCAGCAGTTTAGCACTTGATGTATTTTATCAAACTATTCTGCCATCCCTTTTTTAAGGCAGCAAGGGGGGGGGGGGATGTGGAGCAAGAGTGCGTGAGACGCATGCAGTCTGTAACTTGAACACCGTTTTACAGATGTATTTACTATACTGCTTTTCTTCGGGGGCTTTTCAGGCCAGGGCAGCCTTTGTCTCTGCGTGCTATATGCTAGCCAGCTCATAACAAATGAGCAATCACAGAGAAAGCAGATCTGGCTCCTTCTCTGAATCTGCTGTGATGCCAAGGCATGAAGATGTGCCTGAAAAACTCCTGTCCAGTTACGAATACGATCAATGCCTTTGGTCACGCGAGTGCCTGAAGTCTGGTACAATTATTAACTGTGCTACAGTCACATGAACGAGAACAAGCTTCCCCCTCCCACCCTCATCCCACGGGTAACATTATGTGGGCAGTGAATATATGAAGGAACATGGTGAGGTGGGGGGGGAGTGCTGGAAACCTCCACAGAAAGGCTGCAAAGCTGTACTTTTTCTTTATTATTTCTTTTTGGTGGATGGATTATTACATATCGGGCAGGCCTGCCCAACGCTGAGACTCGTTCAGGTACCGAAAGGAGGGTGAGGTGTGGAATCCTCATCTTCTCCACTCAGTACCACCTTCTTTAAAGAGGGAAAATTAGAGGTGTTTCCAGTTTTCCCCATTTCTTAAACACAATGATGATGGAGCATGGAAAATATTTTTACTGAAGCACAAGCGGGCAATTTCTAAGCCAGTGGGGTTGCTTTGGAGGTGTTCTTATTTGCTGGGGGGGACGCAACACATATGAAAGAGGAGACATGGGGAGAAGAGCCCACTGTGCTTCCGAGGAGAAACTCCTGGCATTGAGACAAATGAAATGGGTACCATGGACTAAAAGCCTAAGCTGTGATTCAGCTGCTGGGACCAGAGCCTCATGCAACCTCCCTGCTTTACAGCCTGCACTTGCATAACTGAGAATGGGGACCAGAAGCTGCTTTTCAGGGCCAAGGGGGAAATAACAGTGAAACAGCATGCAAATGGCATGGTACCCACTAAGCCCCAACTGTGCCTCCACATCCGCCAGCAGGATGGTGTTGCATTATTTTAAGTGTAAACCGAGCATCGTAGATGTGTGCATGCCATAGAAACCTGTGCTGGGAAATATTAAAGACTGCATCTTAACTAGGACGGGAGCCACACTTGATGGCCACGCAGCTCCTCCAGCCTCCCCCAACACGTCCTGACCCAGCGCAGCAGCCCAGAGCCATGCGCACTACATGTGCAATATTTAGGCCCAAACCAGTGAATTGTGCTCACTTTAGAAGGGGGATAAGCAGGGCAGGCAGTGAGAAAGAGTGGCCAGGTTTGACATCAGATGACACTTCTTAGATGTACTTAAAAATGTAAAGCACAGGGCATCTTAAGTAGTTACATCTATACAGTCTCCAGCCCTGCGGGACTTAACAATAAAAGGTGGGGGGATACAGTGGGTTGATGACATACAATAAAACATAAATGAGCACATACACTTTCAAAGTGCTACGTGTATTTTCAGTTAAGTTATAATTGAGTACATCCCCAATAAAACAACTACATTTGTAATGTTATACCATGCATCCATTTTATAAAATATTTTAAAATGTGCTTTTGCCTCGGCCCGCCTACACAAAATAATGAAGACATATCACTCATCAGGAACTCCCTAAGAAAAATAAACCTTAAAATAGCACGGTACGCTCACTGAGTAACATGTATTTCTGCAAAACTGCTGTTCTTTATATATTTTGCATCTGAAAACTGCAAGTCTCACACACGCACACACAAAAGACAGACGGCTGCTGTGGACAAAATGGTGCCATTTAATACAAAAATCTGGTTTATGCATAGCCTGGCTGTAGTGCATGCTGGTCCCAAGCAGAGTGGGATGCAGCCAGTTATATCGAACAGTTGTGCCCTCAGCAACAAATGGTGCATTCATAAAACTGGAAAAGCCTCTGTCTAGGGGCTCACAGCTCTGCAAATGAAACAATTGCTTGCTGACATTTTCTGAGGGAGGGTATGGCCAAAAGAGGTTGAGGGGGAGAAGTATGATCTACAGGAAAGTTATGTACAGAAGAAATACCGAAATATAAGGGAAAAACCCCCAAATCTGCCACTGAGTTACCTTTGCACTCTCCCTGCATTAGCTAGCCTCTAACAAAAGAGCAAGGCCACCTGAGAAAGACACGTGCTTGGAAAACACTTGGTCAGTCAGAAGTATGGAAGAAAAAGAAGAAGAAGGAAAGAAAAAAGCTTTCTTCTAAAACACTGGCCCATGAAGAAGCGACAGACATCACACAGGCTGCAGTACACAAAGCCACATCTGACAGGCAGTTTCTCAGAACTTTCTTACCCTTGCTTTATTAGCTATGCCACCTCCACACTGGTAACTAAAAGCCAACATCTGGTGCTAGCTAAATGTCAGCACAGACGATCCCTTTAATAAAAATTTAAAGAGTCTGGGTCCCAACGAGGAAGTCATTAGTGCTTTGAATGCAAGACCCTACATGAGAGCTGTAAGACTGAAACAATTCAGGCTTTTAAGCCAGGCAGAGCAGTGACTTCGGTGCGCACCAGGCCACCTCTCCAGGCCCCCTGCCACCTCGCACCGGGGATGCTCGGCTCGTGGCCGCCGGCCCACGTGTAGCCCACCTGGACTGTTCATCTGGTCAGCACCCCACGGCGGGGTCTATGGATGCCCAGGTCCTGCTGCAGGATGGGAGCACGCCGTACAGTCTGCCCTTGGTCTCGGGAGCTCTTGCCTGCTGAAGCTGAAACGCTGGGCACCGCTTCCTGCCCCAAACACACCTGGCACCTGCATCGCCGAAGCCGAATCCTGCTGGCCCCTAAGATACATGAGACACCCACGCAAGTCAAAGCAAAAGTGCTCCTAAATGGCAGCTAAGCAGCATGGCTTCTTAATGAATACCTGTCACCTGCTCCGTTCTGCCAAGCTCAGTAATTAAACAAAAAAAACCAAACCAAATCACACACTGTAACTGAAGTTCAGTGGGAGAGCCAGTGAAAGTTTCCCTAAGAGGAGAAATGAATTGAGGCCCACCTGCACAGATAGGAAATAAAAAACAAGCCTCCCCAGCCACTCCTGGCTGCCCCAAGGCTGTGGTGGGGCATCCACCCTGTTTTCTCCTGGCACTCACGTGGCAGAGAGGTCTCTCCCAACAAAATTTTCTACCAAGCCAAACCTGACCACAATAGTTTGGGAGTGAAGAGACTGTCTTCACCAGCCGGAGGTGGGGGGGGCAGCTGAAGGACAGAAATTTTGTGTAATGGTGGACAGAATGAGTCCCTTCACTATATTATCAAAAGACTTTGTGTATGAGAGATTTAAGAGAGTACTCTTGCACTGGAGCCTTTGCAAGGGTATATCTACAAAGGGGACACATGTAATTCTTCCTGCCCACAGTGCACCTAACGATACTCTGAGAACCTTTCATGAAACCATTTCAGAGGGGAGCAGGACTGTGGTCTCGTAGACTGACAGTACAAGTATTTTTCCACAAAGGGTAAAAAAAAAAAAAAAAGAAAAAAAAAAGAAAAAAAAAAGAAAAAAAAAAGAAAAGGCCAAACAGGATAAATCGTCGTTCTTCAAGAGAGAAAGCCCTTCCTGCACCTCAATGCTACAAGCAGACACAACCTGCGGGTCTGCTGGAGTCAAGGAATAAACGCTGGGAGCACGCATGGCTGGCTACAGCAGCGAGAAATGAGTAGAAGCTATTGAGGCACTGGAGAATGAATGGTAATGTTTTTGTTTACCAGCTGTGCACTGTAAATGATTGCGACTGCAATAAAGTTTGCACTGTATTTGCATAAATAATTTCAATAAAACTGTATGAAAAGCTACTTCATTAGTGCCAGTTATCAGTTGGAGACCTATAGCAAATACAAAACTGCAAATGCATTTGCAGAGGCATCAAAGCAATCTAAAAATTGTCTTTCTGACTTTATTCCTTCGTCAGTTTCCAGGCAAGACAAAAGTTTACACACACACGTAATGTTTTGTACATGCTCCCATTAAACTTGCCCTTAGTACTCAGTGAATGTGTTTTAGAATTCAAGTAGCACACATGATTTTGTTTCCCTCCATAGACTTCACAAAGGCTTCTAATACAACACACGATCGACTTGTTAGGAAAAGAAGTTTTGTTTGTTTTGTTTTAAATTTGGAGAAGGAGGCAAAAACACCTGGGAAGCTGTGGGAGAACATAAACAGAGTTAAAAAGAAAATTACACCCCAGCGTCCTGAAAAACTTTAAAATTAAGCTCTTTGGGAAGTCTGTGAATAAGAGACAAACGAAGTTCTCAATTTGAGAAATGTCTTTCCTTTGAACACTGACTCACAGAATACAAGTCTCCACATCACCTTGCAAAAGAAAAATAAAAAAATAAATCCTGCCTGAAATGTGTCACTTTTTGCTGCTGTTTACTTTGTTTGTTTGTAGTGGTTTGGTAAAATCCCACAAATATTTAAGACCAAAACCACAGTCCGTATTTTATATTTAGATGAACGACGGCATCTTTCAAGAAGCTGCAATTGCAAGCCTGCACCTAAAGCTCCTCTCCCTCTGCCACCACCAGGACCACGCAGCCACAGCAGGAGGAAGAACGCAGGCCACCACGGCAGCCCCGGTGGCGGCCCTCCTCCATGCACTGGTCCAGCCACCCCACAGCTCAGCTTCAGCAGGACTTGAGAGCTGAGCCCTTGCACCTCCCATGACAAGGGATGGTTTTGAGTTGGATGGCTAATGTCTGTAGTTAAAATTTAAAACCACCAACAAAGTCCCTTCCCATCTCTCTTTCACCTCCCAGCTGATCCAGGTGGAATGAACAGGATGGGATTTGCTTCTCACACTGATGCTTCCAGTATCAGCCCTGATTTAAATCAGTATAAAATGCAGTAAGGAAAGGAGCCCGAAGGTTTCTAACCGGGTATGTTAAACACCATGACCTCCTCACACCCCTGCCCCACAAATGCTTAACTGCTGAATGAGATTCCTCTCGTTTCCTGCACTGAATCATCTGTGTCACCACAAAGATGAGATTTTTAACTGTGCGCACACGTTTCTTATTTGAAGGGCATGCAGCAGAGGGTGTTTCTCAAACTATTGTCAGATCGGCTACAGACGGTTTGGATTTCTTCTGTGTTTGATGTATCATTTAAGTAAATCTGTATTTTTCCAATGAGGTACAACCTTTCAATGATGCTGTTTTCTAGGAAACATGCAGGTGAATGCTGCTGCTTCTTTCTTTTGCAAAGTATTATTTGAATGGAGCTAGGAGGGACAGGATATGCTGATTTGCACAATTAAAAATAACTTACAATTTGAACTCTGGCATCAGATGCTTTAACAAATTTCATTAGGGCAGGTCACATGCTCTTTTCAACATGCTTTTTTTCCACAACTCAGCTTAAAATAATTTCATTAATTTACCTGCAAATTACCTCATTTTCATTGCTAAGCTGATCAATTATTTTTTAATCGCTACAGCAATTCATTTTGTAGAAAAATTAGCAGCACTGCACCCCTCAAAAGCAATAAAGAAACATCCAAGTCACCCAAGAGAAAGAAAGGTGAGGCAAGCTGCTAAACCACAGTTCCTTAACCACCCTTCCTAACCAGGATGGCTTTGTACCATTGCTTCATGCAGGCAGGGAGGGGAGGAAATTGTGATCTCTTGCTGCCTGAGCTTGGCTGTGCACTGCCAAAGTCAGTGGGAGCTTTGTGGATTCTGGGCAGGAGCAGGCCCATATAAAGATGCAACAAGTGATATCAAAGATAATAGTCTGCTCTGCATTGATCTGAGTCATGAGGAGTTCATGCTGTCAGTCAGCAAGAGTGCGAGGAGGGCTGATGTGTTCTGGTCATTTCACGAGAGCAGAAGAAAAATTAAAGATGCACATCCTCCTTGCAGTACCTCATGTACTCGCACCTGGATGAAAGTTTAAGGACAAGAACCACGTTTTTCACAGGAGCCTACTTTTTTCCACAAAGTGTTGTCAACCTTCTCCACCCCTTATTTTAATAAAGAAAAACATACCATCCTTTTGACCTTGGACTTGTTCATTTTCTCTGTCTCTCTCAGTACATGCTCTTTGCTAACCATTCAGCATGCTGCAAGCCCTGATAAAAGTGGTTAATGTTTACTGAAACCTGCATATGAACTGTACTAAACCTGATGCAGGGGGAGGCAAAGTTCTGCTAGCAGCATCCATGACCAATTAAAACAAGTGTTGGTTTGTTTTTCTTTTTAAACTCACCCCCACACACACACTAAACAGCTGCATCAGTAGATGGGCAGGCAGCACAGGGAAAGGACTGAAAAAAGGCTTCTAATCCATCCACCTAGACACTTCAAAATAAGTCACAGTTCTGAGTACCATAGGCCTTCCAAGAATACACAAAAGCAATGAAAGAACTAACTATTGGGGTTCTCTTTCTGGGGGATACATACTTTATCCCCAAATAATTGTTTTCCAGAACAATCTGAAAACCTGCAAGTCTAGGAGAACTGCTGAGTGTTCCCTTCTAGCTTTCCTTGCAGGAAGTCCATACACCCTTGCTTGAGCAGTCTTCAAAACATCCTCTTAATTAAGTGAAAAAGCAAAATATTACTAGTCTAAACTCAAACTACAACTAACAGTTGATCAGTATGATTGAAAGACCTTAAATTCACCATAATTTCTTCTCATCAGAGATACATCCTTAGAAATAATCACCTGTTTTAATAGCTGTACCTGTGCACTACTTAGGAAGAATGTTTTGTAGCGTAAACCAAATGTATGCATCGCCCCTTCTTAGCTTACCAGCATTTTCTCCATCTGTATTCTAATATCCAGCCCAGAGATCTCTAACAAACAGCTCTTTCCTCCCTCCCATCATCTCTGGTGACAGTGGGATGCTCTCAGGTGTTTAAAGCCAATTTTTTTTTTTGTACTAGAGGGCAGCAACAGCACCATAGTCACCTTGGAAACAACCATCACCCACTGTTTGCAGAACAAACAATGGTACCTTTTCAGCCAGTGTGAGGCAGGCAGGGCAAGGGGCAGCCAAGCAATTCTGGGACTTACAGGAGTGTTAACATATTGCATTCATTCAGTGCGTCAAAAAATAGTTCAGCATGAGAAGCAAGGCGCTCTCAAAGTGAGAGACTTTGGCTGGAAACCACAGACAAGTGCACGGGGCTCAGAAGGTCAAACAAGTCTCCCAAGTCAGCAGTGAGGTCTTTTCCTCTGATTTTTTTACTTGCCCTCCGGTTCCCCTCTCTCATACACACAGAAGGAATTAAAACGCACCTATTTAAACTGATCTTATCCACGAAAAGTCAAGTGTTCAGCTTCCAAGTAGCACTCACTGAAGTTTTCTCAGCGTGCCAAAATATTTTAAAGAACTGTTTACCCGCACTTGTAGTGCTTTGTACCCAATGCATCAAGAGCCGTTTCCAGAAGCGTTCCTTGTGAAGTTAGCAAGAACTGTGGTTATTCAGCATTTCAGACCCTATGTCTAAGCACTCGAGCAGTCACACACCCCTCTTCTTTCAAATTAATTCCACTTTCATAAAGCCATGGATAATCTGACTGCTTTAAAAAATATACAATATACATCTGGCTTAACAGTAACTTCTGAGTGGCTTCCTATCTCCTGAAGACTTTTTCCTCTGTTCAACCTCCCCCCCCCCGCCACTAAACAAGCCTTTTTACCTACCACAAGCAGGAAAAAAAGCTAGATGTTTAAGGATTCAGGTTTTATCTATTTTAACACCCTCTCAACAAGGCGCTCGCTCTTGTGGCCGGCTGCGTTTAAAGCAGAACGGAGACTGAGGCATTACTTGGATACTTTAGTGCTTTATAACCTTCCCGCACTGGCTAGCAGACACGTACATCGTTGAGAACAAACTTACAGAAGTCCAGCTGCCCAGCTCATCTGTAAGGCCACTCAGCAAAGGATTGTGAGGCCCTACAAAAATCACACTCCTGTTTGACTCGTGCATAAAGAGCATCCAAGTGTGCTGTGAAGGAGTGCCAGGCACGACACACCCAGCTGAGAACTGCGCTGAGGTGATGAGAGCTGCACAAAGGTACAACAAACCGACTCCTGGGCGAGATCTGTAGATTTCCACATCACAATATAAACATTTTTCTACAGCCTTCACTCATCGTCCATGCTGCACTCAGCTTTGAGGAAGAAAAAAAAGAATAAAAAAAGAAAAAGCAAATCATCTTAATTAGACCATTAGAAACACTGACTGGTGCTGTCCTGCTAACTAAAGCCTCCAGCAAGCTTGTCCACGTGGGCCAGACAGGTTCACTCACGACTACAACCATGGTAGCTCAGTTGAATCAGATTAACATTACTAAAAACCTATCTTAATGTTCATTAAGATGCAGGTTAACACATTAACTGGTCTCGCACAGCCACAAACATGGCTTCGGACACAGTAGGCTGTACCTTAAGGAGCATCGAGAGAGCTTGCCTTTTTTTTTTTTTTTAATTGTGTTCAGCTAACTCAGTTGACCTCAAACAATTGAGACACACACCCTTTTTGCCTGTCAGGACAGGGTCCTTCTCTGTCTTTCACTGCTGGGACAGGAGAAGTGAAATAGGTACAGAGGTGATTCACATGCAACCCCATCCTTCACGTACTCCTAATGGGGGGTGAAGGGGAGGGAAGCACACGGGTGAAAAGCCACAGCTGTTCCAAGGCTGTTCCAACTTTACAGCACACGATTTATGGAAAACAAAACAAGAAGAACAGAAAAATAGGATTTGAACATTACCGACCCGAAAGAATCATTATAAATACCTCCTGCTCTCTGTAAGGGCTACCCTGGGCTCCATCTGCCTTCAAGGCCAAGAAAGGAAACATTAAACTTGAACAGCAGCCAGAGTTCACCGTCTACTTTCTAACAGCGCCAGGCCGCGCTTCGACGGGGAAGCCTCTACCTGCGGCAGACCAGCGGGCAGCACGTCGTCGGCCGAGCCTCGCCGCCGCCTCCGCGCTTCGCGCCGTCGCGGCGAGCTCCAGCCGGAGCCCGGCGGAGGGACGGACGCGCAGCTCTGTCCCGCGGGCCTGCCCTCTCCCCGAGCATCTGCGAGCAGCACCCACGTTCATCAGACGGAAGCGCGCGCCTCACGCCCCAGCGAGAGGCTGGGGCGACGCTGGCAGAGGCGTGTGCTCCGCAGGGCCCTGACTCAGCGGGCGAGGAAGGCGCGGGTACCACCAGTCAGACGGGAAGGCTCCCCGGCACAGGACAGCCTTCCAGCGGGCTGGGCTCGCCCTTCGAGGCACCGCGCCGACGTTTAAACAAACACGGACGGCAGACGCGTCCCCTTCGCTCGGGCATCGCCGGGAAAACTTCCCGGGGTCGCCCCGCGGCCGGCCGCCCCTGCCCCGAGCGCGGCGGAGAGGCAAGAGCAGCAGTTGCTGCGGCAGGGCCAGCCCTCTCCCTCCCTCCCTTCCCCCCGCGCAGCCACCCCCACCCTCCAGGAGCTCTATCACAAATCCCCAGGCCGCCCCGACTGCCAGCTGACATAACTGTTTAGTCAGCAACCAGGGAGAGGAGCGGCCGCCCCCCTCCATCCTTCCCCGGCTCCTTCCCCTGGTACCTTCCCTGCCGCCGGGGAAACAGCCTCCGCTCCCCAACCCCTCCCAGCCTCCCCGAAATACTCAGTTTTCTGAAAAGTTTGTCGAGCCGTTGCACGTAGACGAGAGATGAGGGTTCTTTTTTTTTTTTTTTTTTTTCCTTCCCTTCCCCACCTCGGTGCTTTGTGTAACCCTCTTTCACCACCCTGCCCCATCCCCCCGGCGAGAGGAGATCCAGGAGCACCGCTTCTGCTAGAGCAACTTCCTCCATTTGCTGTGAGAACATCACTCCGGCCGCCCCGCGTCGCCCCGCAGAGGAAGCGCGACATAATAGCCAGGCCCCAGGTGCCAAGGTTAGCTTGTCCTTTTCCTCTCCCCGGGATGACTTCCACTCCTTAGAATACCAGCCTCCCCAGGAGCAAGGGCGCTCAAAAGCCGTGCAAAAGTTACAAACCAAAAAAAAAGGAAAAAAAAGCTGAAACCTGCCAAAGCTCCACACGGCCTTTGCACGCTAAAACACACACGTGTTTCGGAAAGGTTTAACCTTTTCCGTGGAGCGAAAAGTCAGGTTTCATCCATGCACACAAAAGCTGACCGACTTTAACCATACCTTTTTCAGTCAGAGAAGCCCAGCCCCTCACCAGCAAGGCAGCCGTACTGCCGGTGTACGAAACTGCCCGTGCCGGCTTTCTCTGCCTGCCTAGTGCGGATGCAACGCCTACAGCAGAACAAGCATCCTAGCTGAAAGGAAAACCGCATCCCAGACCAGGCTGGAATAACGAAAAGCCTGGGCAAAAGGCAAGAGTTTACTCTGCAAGGGAGATGGAGGTCATCACCCGAATCCCGTTCCTTGGAAGGCCGAGGATGCCGTTTCCACCCTCTATTCTGACAACACCTGCGTAACTGAATGCACAACGTATTTTAAAAAAAAATAGGTTTTAATAGGAAGCTTCACAATGTGTTATTACACCTTTCCCTTGTCAGTTTGCTTGCCTGGCACAAAAGCGTGCATCTGCTTACTCGGAAATGCAAATACTCATAGTGTCAAGTTGTTGGGAGGAAAGCTGCTACCCTGGCTGATTTCGCAAAATCCTCTGCCCTTCCAGGTGTAACAAGGGGAGATTAAAAGGTGTAACTATGCCCTAGGTGTTGTGATGCTATCCATAGTTTATGCAGAAACAACAGGTACTGTGCTGACATCCCTAAGCAAAACATTTATGTGGCTTATACAGAAGTCTATTTCACAGTGAAAAACTGAAATCTCCCCTTTCCTCCTCTCCTCCCCATAAAAAAATAACACACATGCTCTTTTTTGTATTTCCTCCCAGCTGGGTATCCATGCAACTGACTCCATTTGATTACTAAACTGTAGAATAACTGAGAAAATTGAAGAGTTAGCGACCTGTCTCAGTTTCTCATATTGTGAATATAAGGAGCTACCGAAAGAAACAAAACAACCCTACAAATAGTCTCCAAATAACTAAGCAATCGTGAGGACTAAAATTCCCTAGAAAAGAAGAATGTTTTAAGTTCAGAACTCCTTAATTCACTCTTCCACGCTTCAGTGCTAAAACCTCACATTCTACACAGGCTGCCTGCTGCCAAGAGATAGACAGCTGCAACACGTAGACACAAAAAGGAGGTGTCTTTTGGCTGGAGTTTTAGATTTCTACATGCTGCCCTGTTTTACACGCTACTCCCCCAAACAGTTATAAAAAATAACTTCAGAAATCTAAAAACAAATGGACTATTGTAACTGATGATAACTACCAATAGAGGCTGTATTAAGTGTGCAGATGCCATAAAGCCCATTCACAGTCCATGTTCCTTTGCAACAGGACAATTTTCTTGGAAATGTGCTGTTGTAGTTACTGTACTTATTTCGCCTTTAGCATATGTTTAGTTCCATATCTTATAACAGAAGTCTGGGTGTTCCAATAAAACCTACATCAGTCTTCACTATTGTTTTCTTTAAGCTGGTATCTCTGCACAATGACTGATAACCCTGCTCCTGGCTAATCAAACCGAGTTCTTCCACAAAAGACGCTGCACAGACACTGGCAAAGTTGCACCAGATTTCTACCAGTTCAGCCAGAACAAAACCTGGACCACAATCTCACATGACAAAACATGATCTCCTTACAGACTATCAAGCATAATTAAGAAAGATACTCTCCTAAGATGGAAATTAATTTGGGAGGAGAAAGAACAGAACAGCTAAAGGATTTACAGAAGCAACAGAATTTTTGCACGGCTAATGCAATAAAGAGATTTGCATCAAGAGAGCAAACAGAGAATGTGTGATGTGTGGTAAGATGCGGTGAGATGGGAAGACGAGACTATCTCACAGCTGAAACTCTCAAGCCTCTTGACGCAAACAGCATGTAGCTTTGTGCTGCTTGCACTGCAGTTCAACACCTCTCCAGAAGCTCTTCCCCTTCCTTCGGCTGCTCATTCCCATGCCAGGGAAAGCCTACGGTTTGCTGCCTCTTTAGTGACCAAAACAAAAGTTGGTGAGGTGTGACTGTTGAAAGACAGAAAAAATGAAAGAGGACTGGCAAGGACCCAGATCATTTTAGAGACAAGGCTTACAGAGAAACCCCACAAACCCTTGTATCAGCACCTCTGAAGAGGAGGTGAATTACAGTACAACTACAGGAATGAACTACTAGAAGTGAGGGGGTAAACAAATTATGAAAAACAAAAACAAACCCCCCTCCTTAAGCTGTTTTTGCTGCTTCTTCATCCTATGATGTCAAAGACACATTTGAGTTGCCAAGGAAACCATTCTGAAGTCACCAATTCAACATCATTATGAATGTTTTTTTAGTTATCCAGGCAAAGACACACCAGAAAGGGGAAAGCTGGGAGGAAATACCTAAATATCAAAAGACTCTTAAGAAAAAGGCAGCTTCAAAGAGATAACAAACATCGCACACAGATCTCCATTGAGATTTTTCCCTTTCCATTGTTTGTAGTCACATACCTGGAAGAATACCTGCCTTGAAGTGGTGGGGGGAAAAAGAGTTAAAATACATGCGGTGTTAAATACAACCTTTGAAGGCAAACACCGAAATGTACCTGAAAGACAGGGGCAAGTGGGAAAAGCAAAAGGGGGGGGGGGGAGGGCAGGGGAAAGTGACTGTGTAAACATAAGCCTGCCACTCTTAAGAGTTACTGGCATCACGGTACTGAGATACCCATGAACTGATAGTAGCCACGGAGTGGAGGCTCACGCTTACCTTCAGCGAAGCTGGAAGCCAGAATGCAGATGAGAATATACAAGTTAAAAATGAAGCATCTTCAAAAAAAAAAACCCAAACGGTTGTGCTGGTTTTTCAACATCGCAACTCCAAGCTGGCAAAGATCCTAAGCCCAACAACACAGCAGATGCAGTTCCTATAACCAAGGACAGATACAACAGACATTGCTAATGACCCCTCACCCATGGAGCAGAGCTTGGCTTAGGCTCTATGTGCAGGAATTCATCAACCCAGCAACACCGCTGCATGGATTCCAGGATCCATCCTAGCAAGCAATGCCTCCTGTTTCATCCAAGGTTGATTCGAGGCCCCTGCAAAGATAAACTGTCGAACAGGCATCCCACTTGGTTCTTCCACTTTTCCTCCCGGCCCCTGCTTCACTACAAAGACATGATGGTTTTGATGGTTTGAGCAGTGGTCTTTTTAATGATAGTTGCATGAACTTTTAAAATCTGTTCTATCTGCATTGCAATCACAAGTCCTGTCCTCCTCTGCTATGTCTTCTCCACTGCCTCCTTGTGCCAGCACAACTAAATCAGCTGCACAGCAAGTCAGATTAGAGAACTGATCCTGCCTAAACTAACCTTTCGGAACACAGAGGTACAAATACAGAAAGTCCTTATCAGCTTCTTGGCCTAGCACTTTAGGGTGTACCTTTACGATATTTAAGACCTTTAATATTTAGGATATGTACCCTAAGAAAAAAGGCAGTTAAGAAAACACTTCCAATTAAAGCAACATAAACATGCCCTCCTGCTTACACATACACAATAACTTTATTTTAGCTTTTAGGTTTTCCAGATCTAACACCCAAGAGCAGAGGGACACCTGCAAAGCATATGCCACGCTACAGCTCCATTCCTTGGTCCTCACACAGCCTTCAGGATGCTAAATTTAAATTTAAGATACTAAATGCATAGAGCAGCAGCAGAGCAATACAAGACAAGCTCTGAATTCAACAATCAATTACAACCACAACTTGATAGTTTAAAAGGACAGCCCCTGCCTCCTTTCTCCAAACAGATATGCTTGCTACTTCCAAACACTATATAATTCACAGAGCCCAGCGCTAAGTGCTGAACAGCTTATTAGAACGGTTTTATACACAGCAACATTGAAAGATTATCATTATAAATCAGTACTACGTGATGAACAGGGCTTGTTTCTCCTAAGACCACTATATTTCATCAATCCTGAGAGGCTTAATAAAGGGAATAAGTAACTTAGATAAAGCTGCGTTCTCATTGTGAAAGGCTTTCTTTACCAAAAGGTTGGAAATTGCTACCATTACCCTTGCAAGTAAGTTCCCAGTTCTGGCAAGTTGGCAGAAAGTTTTTCATCAGCTAAACACAAATCAAGTAGCATGCATCATTTGGTAGGCAGGTTGAGGTAGGGCTTTAAAGACCAAGGTTCCTTTTTAGGCTATGTCAGTACTGAAGAATGCACAGCACTTAACACAGAGAAAGAAAGAGGTTAGCGTGACCTGATCTAAACCTCTCCCTTCTCACTCTCCACTTCAGAAGTGGCTGCATTTCAGTAGCATTGTAGGCACTGATTTGTAAAGCACCCTGGGCGCAACCTAACGTAAGTAAATACTAGTGCTATGGTTAGTACTGAAGCAAAATTCTTTCGGCTGCAAAAATTAAAATCTCCCAGTCCACCAACACGGAGCAGTCCTACAGGTGGACAAGTGGGTGGGCAGACTACCAAAAAAAAGGAATGGGAACACAGTGGAGTTATACCAATAAGCATTTTACTTCAGAGAGCTCAAAACAATTCCTCTGATACCTGCCAAGACCAAACAGATGGGTGAATCCTAGTCACCATCCCAAATAAGTAGGCTAGCATTGGAAAGCAGGCAAACTTTTTTGTGGGCAGTATCACTTGGTTTGAGTGGAGCTCAAAGAAATACCCCCAGAGCTGACAAGGACAAATGCCCCTTGTCTCTGGGTAAGTTGCATTCACTAAGGTTTTAGATACGCAGGGCATGCTTCAGGCTGCCATCTGTGTGAGGGGGGGAATATTAAGTGGAGGGATACAGGGACACTGCCCTTAGAAACCAGTAGTGTATTTGGGAAGCAAAGCAGCAAGCAAAGCACCATTGAAACAAGCAGTTCTCAAGTAATCAGGATGGAAGTAAGTGAGCCCTGACCAATCAGCGTCTTCTGCCTGTAACCTGCCAACACTGAGAAAGTTTCCTAAAAAAGCTGCTGAAGAGGAGAATCCTGGCAGCACCTGGAAATCTTTAAGCCTGTCCAAGTATATGTCTTACAGCAATAAATATGTAGGCAAATAAAAGTACTTTTGGCATGTGCCCGTGAAAGATGTTAACAAGGCAAACTGAAGCTTTAACAAGTGTTGGTGAACAACGTAATCAAAAGCATGAACAACTTTTGCATAATAACCGATATTCAGATTGTGACTCCAACCTGGGAGGAAGGCCACAAAGGTGATACAGCAGAGGTCCACAAAATCCTGAAAGGCATGGAGAAGGTTGGTAGTGAATGATTACTCGCTATTTCCCACAGTACAAGTCCTAAGTGGTATCAAGTGGAAGCATCAAATAGCAGTCTTAGAAAGTTGTTTTTTCACCTCCTCTCCAACAGAGCATGTAGCTAAACTGCCACACCACCATAACATGCCATGTGTCAGTATGAGTTCAAAAAGCCGCTGGACAAGCTCAGAAAAAAGGATTCTTGAACCTAATTACTGAACCTATATAAAAACCCTTTGGCTCAAGAGATTGCAGAAGCTGCACATTGCTGGTAGACTATCCTAGGAAAGCATCATTAATAGGTGCCCTTTTGCCATACTCCGTTTTGATAAATCCACAACGATCAGCATCCTGGGCTAGATGGGCTTTTGGTCTGACTTGGTATTAGACACAAGTAGGACTCCCTCTAGTTTTCAGTTTTGCAGGCAAAAAAATGCAGCATGACTTACTCCACAGGACTAAAAAACCTTCCGCCACAGATCCAGATGCATTTCTGTCAGCTTTAAGAGGCATTCCCCGCTCTGAACCCAAGTTTCACTGGAGAAGCAGGTACCAGGAACTGCTCATTCCAGGACAGGGCAGTCCTGAGGAAACATTGCTGGAGCTGCAGCTCCAGCGTGATTCAGGTCAGGGTGATTTCAGAGGTTACCGTACCACGGCTGTCTTCCCTGTCTGACGGCCAGAGGTTACCACACTTGCAGCAGAGACGTGTCCAACTCCAGAGCTGCCCGTAATTGAAGTTTTAACTACCACTCAATTCAACTGAATCACAGCAAACTCTGCAGTGCACTGCTTGGGAGGGAAGAAACACATCCACGCTTCTGCCTTCTCTGCAACACTGACCCAGGGTCAGAGCAGAGCAGCAGGATGAGAAACCTCTGGAAAACACTGAAGTCATTTCTGCAGCAAACATTTGCCCGAGGCCCTCACCTAGGCAGTGAGTACAGGCACGCTTACTTCCAGGCCTTTGGGCAGGGATGGTGGTTAGAGGCACGTTTGCGGACCACCTCCAGCAGAAGAGTCCAGCACAGAGCCAGGCCTCTTGTTGGTACTGCCACAGGCTGTATTAACTTGTCGCCTTCAATATGCATCCAACAGAGTTCAGGTCATGGATTTGTTGGAAGTTCATCACTTATTCAGGCTTTTGTGCGAGAGGTCATTGCTGTCAAACTGTCTGCTTTCACAAGCACAAAAGCTCATGTTAAAATGTAAATACTTACAGGTGTTCCACCAGGCACTCAAGATGAAAGTCAGAGCAAATATATTAGCCCTAGCCGTATTTTACAATGCTGGTAGTACTTGAATGTCACCTGTTTATGAACCAAGGTTTTTATGTGGGTTCATCTGCCTAGGCAGGAAGCATGATCTAATGGCGAAGACACAGGACTAGATTTAGAGTATTTGGGTTCTTTCCTGCCTCTGTTACTGTCTCCCTCTGTGACCTTCAGTAAATAAATTTTTCATGCCACGGTCCCAGTTGAAAAGAACGTGAATAGATGCTTACTCGGTCCCATACAACTGCTGTGACCCTGAGCCATTTTTGCTAATTACTACAAGAATTCTGGAATAATATAGGAAATGTTTATCTGACTCGTAAAGTTAACCTGAGTGAACAAAAGCAAGAGCCTTATAAAAGAGCGCAACACCCTCTTCCCCAAACGCCTATGATACGCTGTTTGTTTTTCAAGACGAAATCTCTGCAACTTATTATTACACTGGCCTTGATGGAGACAGCATTTTGCAAATTCAGCTTTGCAACAAGCGCGGATAGGCTGGCTTACCCCTGTCGCCTAGATTTGTGCACTGTATACCACTTGCAAGCAATTCAAGCACAACTTCTGTGTTGGGGTAACACCACAAGACTAGCAGCAGGACTATGCTGGCACAGGCCTACTGGGAAAATCAACTCCCCAGCTGTGGGAAGAAGCAAAGCCGGCGGAGGCTGCAATCACCACGTCACCCTGGAATCCAGTTTCATGTCCAGTCCAACCTCGTTCTGTGATTGAGCTGCACAGTTCTGGAAAAGCTGGTATCCTCTTCCCTCAGCACTTCCAGCTACACGTCAGATTCTCTTGCGACTTTTAGAAACTACTGAATTAGCTATTACATTGGAAGAAGTGACATCGGGCCCGAGAGGAACTTGCATTCATTCAGTCCAGTACCTATCACAGGAGTAATTTTGCAGTGTGCATCCCATGTCACAGAGGTCAGACAGATAACCCCACCGCCCTTAACCACGCAGAGGCTCTCACCACCAGGGACCCTTGGTATCAACATATGAGGAAAAACAGCTTCGGTAAACCTCAGGGGTAATGCAAAGTGCCATCTCTCTGGAACAACACAAGGGAGTGGAAGGGAGCTGCGAACAACTGTGTTCTTCTGATGTGCATTCCCTTCCTCTGCTCAAGCAAGTGCAGGAGGCCAAGCGAGCACACACGACATGCCCCCTGCAGGATGCCACATCCTGCCGTATTTCATACCGCATCCCAAGGCAAGCCAGATACTTTTCAAACACAGTATGATGTTTGACAGTATGATCTGTCACAGTGTGACAGGTTCTCAGAGACAACATAGGGGAGAGAGAAGGGAACGGCACTGACAGATTTATCCAACAGTGCCGAACTGTTCCTAGCCACACTTCTCTTAAAAGGAAAAAAAATCAAGCAAACAGACACACCGCAGACAGACACAAATTTTACAACACGTATTCTTTCTGCTCCTTGCTTTCGGTAACTTGTTCTACTTTGATGAATTTCTCATAACACTCACTCATCCAAAACCTTCCCATTCCTACAGAAAGCAGAGGTCTGTTTTGAAGGGGTAGGGGAATAATCCCAGAGGTTGTTTTACATACTGCTTACCCCCCGAAACCTGCTCCCAGCCCTGCTCCCCCTCGCCCCCCACACACGGTGCCGCATTTTAAGGAGCGCTGGTTATGCTGACATCAGTGAGGCTCCGGGGGCCATCTAGGCAGCTGTTCCTGCTCCTGTGCGTGGCCAAGAGCCAAGTCGCTCTGCCTTTTTGGTGATGTTCCCTCCTGCCGGCTACCCCCACTCCCGCCCACGTGTCTGCAGGGTGGGGTGAGGTGGCCACTGGCAGCCTTTCCAAGGAAACCTAAGGAAAAAAAAAAAAAAAAAAAAAAAAAAAAAGGCAGCTTTCATTTCCAGCCTCTGCTCAGAAACGCTCAGCAATTTTTGACAGGGTGCTGTGGGTTGAAGGAACTGCAGTTTTTCTTCCCGGACAGCCAAGGCCCAAGTTGCCCTTAGGACTTTGTCACCTAGAGGAGAAAAACACGTGCTCCGTCCTCCCTCTCCCCACAGGCAGGGACAGCCCGCCAGCATCAGAGACGGCCCGTGGGGGCCCCACTCCGTACAGCTGTTCCCCTGTTTTCAAGCAGACCCATCCTCGGAGGCAGCTGTTCTCCAGCCAAATGAAGATAGCAGAGCAGCAGAAAGCTCACCCAGACCAACTCGAGAGCGCGAGGCGGGTGCAAGACATCTTCCAGGCGCAGGAAAGGGGCCACCGCAGCACTTTTTCTTCCCTCTACTGCTCCCCGCAAGGGCAGGAAGCAGTGCGAGGGCAGGCGAGGCGCGCCAGGGCAACTTTCGGCCCAGCCAGCCCCACGGGGGCAGGTTTTAGGCAGCTGGCTATCTGCAGCCGGTAATCCCAGCGGTGGGGAGCGTCCCCATGCTGAGCCACAGCCAGATCCGGGGAGTGAAAAGGTGACAGCCGAGCCAGCTTCACGTACGCCCTCGGAGCCTGCAGCTCAGACCCCATGTCAAGATTAGGAAAGTATGCACACAGAGAGAGCACATGAGCTGCTGGAGTGCTTTCGTTTAACTCTTGCAGACACCGTATATCGAAGGAGTTTGGGTTCACGGCCACGTTTCTTGCTGTCTGTCTTCAAAGCCAACTCCTGTCAGGCCACAAGACCTGCGACACTTCCTCGGGCTGAGCAATACCTCCTCAAGTAGGTCAGAAACCGAAGTCAGCGAGACGAGTTTGGAGCTGCAGCTCACACGGGTTAAAGATTCTGGCTTGTGTCAGGAATACTTTTTCTGAAAGTTAAACGCAGGCCCCAGTCCTGAAACACTTCCCCTAACCTTGCCCATGCCAGTATTTTGACTTAAATGGAACAACCTACTTAAGTAGAATTATATTTGTGTTTAAAGTGTCTGCAGGATCAGTGCTTGGCGTGATCATAGGCAAGTCTATGCCTCCGACATACACATGCCACCAAATTTAAAAAATACCTTGAGAGCCATCAGGCTAAGCTGTGTTAAGACAAAAAGAAAAGGATAAAGACAGTAACCCCCGCCACAGCACATTTAAAATTTACATCTGCGTCTGTTGTAGGATGATTCACCGGGGCAGGAGAAATAGGGATGCCTGAAGGGTACAACTGGAAGCAAGAGAAGGGTCCCTAATACTCGGTTTATCTGGGCAAAGGGGAGTCTCAAAACCAAGCAGATCCGTACACTATCAGCACCAGAAACACTGACGATTCTGGAAGTCAAGATTTTTTTAATTTTACCTCTTCTAAGGAATAAGAATTTAAGTAGAGTGATGTTAGCACTCCTAAACTGCAAAGAAACCCCCCCTTCAGCCAAGAAACAAACTCGACTCCTTCCTTCTCTGTACTGAGCACAAAAGCAGCAGATACAAACACGAGTTTCCCTGGAACAAACCAGTCAAATTCATTCAAATCTTCCCGAAGCGCAACAGGGCAGAACCCATTCCTGTTCCCAGAGCTTATTACAGTAACATGACTAAACATGCTCAGCAGTCCAATGTGATAGGATGCATCCATTTGCTGATGCCAGAGGAAGATGCATGTCTCTTCTACATGGCACTGCTCTCACAGGCTGCTTTTCAAAAGATGTTTTGAAAAGTGACCTGCTGCGTACATTCTTAACAAGTCATAGTATCACTGGCTGTACAAGTGTTTGACCTCCACTTGCTATGCACGGTGGACAAAAATCTGACATCAGTTTATTCCAACCTTAGTAACACCAAACTGCTCCTACAAAGCTGGCTGGAACAGACTACAACAACGCACCGATAAACTCCCAGACAGACCCCTGGAGTGCTGAAAATACAACTAGTTTAGCACATGAGCCCACATGTTTTAAATTTGGGTTGGTTTAATCCAAGTAAGTAACCTGATTAAAATGGGAGTCTTCTCTGGAGGTCTAATTTCTAGATGTTTCCATTACTCCATGTATTTTCATGTTGTATAAACATAACAAATGATACATACATCACTGTTGAGATGATTTAAGAATTCAGTTTAAAGCTACAATGCAAGTCACTCAAGGCAAGAGAATTAGATTACTTTGTGAATGGCAAGAGCCAGCAACTGCACTTCGTTTCAGTCTTGGGAAGGTGACGTATTGAGGGGGTGACATCTTTCTATTCCCAGCTTCTTATTCTAATTTCTCTATTTCAGAACCTTGACATTTATCATTTTTACATACAGACCTAAAGCAAAAGGGAGAGAGAAGGACATGGTCTGACTGCGATGCTTTAAAACATGCTTTAAAGCTAGGAGTGTATTTGCTTCAAAACCAAACAACCAGACACAGACCCCTGAACACATCTATATACTTGCACCTATGCTGCCTAGGAAAAAAAATAAATTTAAAAAAAAAATCTTTGCCCCCTGTGTGCAAACTAGGCATTTACAAGAGCTGCCCAAATTCTGCCTTGCAACCAAAGCTCTCTGTTTATACATAGACACCTCAGCAGCAGCAGTGCTGGTTCCCAGCATGCCTCAACCTTGATATCTGGAAAGGCTCCACTGTGGGGTAAGAAGATAGTTATAATTAAACATTTATACTGAGGTAATGCAGAGCAGGTCAGTTCCACAATGTGTTAGGTGGCTTTTCAAAACTTGGTAATTGAATGCTGATCCCTGCCCCGAAGAGTTTACAGTGTAGGAAATCAAAGCATAACATTTGGCATCTGTGTACTAGGAATTAAACAAAGACCACCACCAGCAGCTCATTGCTTGGGTCTTTGGACTAGGGAGCTCTTATAAACATCCATTACCAGAAAGAGTGGAAATTTTTAAATCGGCAGTCTGGACTTTCCTAATCCACATCTGTGCTACTGGGTTGTGCAGCTCCGTTTGAGTCACTAGCTGGGACAGTAACTACAGAGTGCAATTTGCACATGCTGCTGGCATCTTCTTGTCCAGTGTAAATTATTTTTGGCCCAAATACTTTTTAGCAATCATTTTGAAAAGACAGTGAGCACACAAATGGAAACATTTATTGCAAGTCAGACGATTCAGGCAGTGCAGGCACAAGAGAGGCTGCCAATGCATGAGGTCGAAAGTCAGGCAACAGCAGATCCTTCTGCACTGGGTCACCCAATACTCCAGGACGACCCCAGGCAGGCATCACTACATCTACTATGCAATACTAGCACACATCAGCTATCAGGCAGCCCATGGCCACATGCAAGTCTGCGGCGTTGCAAATCTACGAACCCACATCTTTTCCTATGGAGATTAAGAGTTACGCAATGGTGTAAATAAAAACTCTGGCCCCAAACATGCAGGGGACATCTCTGTCCCAGATCCATCCTCAGGGAGAATTCTCTACATTCCCCTTTTCCTGCAGGGAAGGGCAGGCCTGGGAAGGACAAGTCCTCGTCCCACTCACCAGAGCAAGTATACTCAAGAAAGTCAAAGCACAGCCTCTACGATTTAGAAAAGGGATGCAGCAATGGCCACACTGTTTCAGTGATGCCCAAAACCAGGATGGAAGAGCCTTTAGTCAAAACAGGCTATTATATCGCAAATTCAGTTTGCTGTTTATCAAATAAAGTCCTAAAACAGATGCACTGACTTTGTAACTACACCTGTAGGAATTTCAGGCACCAGAAAAACACAAAGACACTATTAGTGTTTCAGTTTTTTAAAGTTTCCTGGCGTCTTTCATGTTATGAATGCTCAAAAGCTTTCAGCACTATATATATAAAACCTTAAGTCCAGTGAAGCCTGAAAGAATTTTGCTGTCGATCCGAATGAAGCCATGTTTTCCACTTCTACATACTGTTTACACATCTATTGATTTATTAAACACCTAACAGCAACCATAACGGGGCACAATCTGTGTTCAGCTTGACCCACTTAACTGTTCTGTGAACACCGTAACTTTCATTTGCTGACTTTTGAGCATTTAAAATGAGTAACCTTACCATTTATTTCTATCTTTTTTTCTTTCTCGAGGGAAAAGAGAACCATGGAAAATCCTCAGTCACTAGTTTTAAAGAGCTTACAAGTTCCAAAAGCTTTGCAAGTACAGATTGGGAACTGCTTGAACTGCAGGGCTGCAGAATCTGCCAGTTCCTTCCTCCAGAGTTTATCATCTGCATGGCTTCCTCCCAAGGTAACTGGCATCCTCTCTGAGGTACCGATCATTTCGCCCACCTGTAGAAATTCACCCTCTGGTTAGGTTGAACGTGGTGGCCACTTCACACTCAGCAAAAAGACTCTGCCATTTCCCAAAAAGGAGGAATGGAGACAGAGGATGGAGAAGACTTCTCCCACAAAGTGTAGGTAGCACTGATATGAAAATAAATTCTTCATTATTTAAAGAAAAGCACAGCTTCCAGCAATAAACCCAGTTTACACCAGGGAGATAGGGGCACTATGATACAGCTCTCTTTACCCTTTTGCTACGTGGACAGTCATGCTCCTGACAGTTCAAAGACTGCCAGGAGGTCTTACCAAGCAGAAAAGCCACCTATCTGCTGTAAAGGCTGGAAGTTGCTCCAAAACTTGTTTCAGAAGCTGCCAAGGACTGCAGTTTTGAACCTTACTTGGAAATGTAGTAAGATGTACTAAGCGACACCTGGCTGGACCATCTGATAAGCAGGAAGAACAAATGATACCTGCAGCTGTTAGAAAAACAGACCAAAAGAAATATACCCTTCAAATCAACTAAATACAAGGCCTAAGTTACATCTCTGTAGAGAAACACTTGTCATTGCACTCATACTTCTTCCCCTGGAAAATACAGTCAAACCTCACAAACGGAAGCCCTTAGTAACCCAACTACATCTCTTCCACAACCACCTTCTATGGCACGCGCTTCCACTTCCTGGACCTCCAGCATCTCACTAAAAAGCACGCCTCCTCCTGCAGCCCTCCTTCCTTCCATCCGAAAGCATCAGGATGTATAGACAGCAAAATATGTGAGTTGCGCGGCAAGTTATCCAGGTGAACACCAATTCAGGATACCTTAATGTTTTTGGGGAGAAGTAGGGGACGAAGCAGGCAAGCACACGCACAAGATGCCACAGCCACCTGTTGTCCTCAATGCACAGGCAACTGCATCAACATCAGAAAAAAAATGCACACACGAATGAAGAACAGCACACAGGTATTCATGTCCTGGCTGCTTCTCATGTTCTCAAAACACTAAGAGCAATAAGACATAATGAACTTAATTTAATGAAGAAAATGCATTTTGCATAACAAAAAGCAGAACTTAAACTAGGCTCTTTCCCCTACCCAAAGCTATGAGTAGTCCAAATTAAGTGATGTTGCTCCCTAAAGGAAATACTGCTGCTTATCGGCGTAAAACCCAAAGCCGTTCTCCCTTGTCCAAGCTGTAACGTTAGCAGTGTGAAGGAGTGTAGCCTGAACACGGGAATGGAATTTATTGCTGTGATGCAAGCGCTCTGAGCACAGCACTCCCAGGTACTGATACACCTGAACACTGACATCACCTGCCGTACGAAACGGGACTAACAAGGGCTCGAGTTAAAGCCAGCTAATCACACAATAAAAGCAAAGGCCAGCTACACTTCAATGTGAACATTTTGCTTCTCTCATCTTCAGAGAGGAAGCACATACCTAAATTAACTAAAAAAAGGTTTGTCAACGGCGGATCATCCTCTGTTTTCAAAGGACGGATGATGCAGGCCACCCATTCCTAAAACACCTACGAGTATGTTTATGCTGTTTCAAGAAAGAACTTGCCAACACCTGTTAAAATATCCACCAGGAGATGACAAGTGGAGAATTCTTACATGTATCAGAGGCTTGCACTTCCACTATTAACCAAAAAATATATTTATGTTTTAGAATCAAATTAGCAAGTCACTCAGGCACATCAGCATAGAAAATTTTTAAGATGCTTAACACACTTTTTACCCAGAGTGACTTAAAAGTCAAAATTCAATTTTTCAAAGCTGACAGAAATTACACTGGGAAGTCACTTGGTCACTGTGTGCAAGCAGCTCTCCCACACTTTTTGAGAGCTCTACACAAATAATGTCCCTTCTGGAAATGGATCTTCAAAGAAACTTCAGGCACCAGGATGAGGGGATGTCCTCTTCAAAAGGAAAAGGATCTCTCGGAATCCTGAGTTTAAATAAGTAAATAATTAAATAAGATTAAATACAAGCCATTTTTGCTCAGGAAGGTTAGGTGCAGCAAAACCGTGAAATTTGAAAGTTGCATTCCACATGCTTCTATGGGAAGACTGGTAAAGGAGATGGGAGAGGTAATCAAGGCCTGAAAGGCCTCCCTCTCTAATGGTCCTTGGAATACCTATTTTAGTTCAGGAGCCTAACAACGCCCGTGGGGGATTTTGACAGCTTTTCTTTTCCCTTGCTGTAGCACCTCTGTGGATGGCTGCAACTCTGCAGGTGAATCCTGTTGTTAAAACAGCTGCCTTTCTCTACATCTTTAAAGAGGTATTCAGATTCTCTTAGCCTTACTTAGCTGAATCACTCTGAATAAACAGTCTCCACCCATCAACTACTTCTTTTGTGTGAAGCACCTATTCAAAGGCAACCACCTTTATTGATTGCTAGGCTGGCCAACCTGAAAGCTGAAATACCTCTATCAAAAAAAAAAAAAAAAGGCAGGATACACCAGAAGGCCTGTGTTGTTTCTAAAGGAAGCACAGGTCCAGGCGCTGCTCAGTTACATCAGGACAATTCCTTTCTGACTGCAGGAGGCTGCTCTAACAGGTTTAACAACGGCACAGCCACGAGCCAAGTATCCCACTGACTCTTCTCCCCTTTGTCCAGGCCCTTTTCCTTGTTCTGACCCTTTTCCAGCACAACACGAACAAGCCATCCAACGGGAGTCCGCAGCACATGCCCCAGCTGGCAATTATTCGTACTTTTAACATTTCATAATAAAACATTAGCACGAGCTCGAAATAAGTTTTGTCACCCTGCTCTGAGTAAAATGCTGAGGGAAGGGGGGTGAAATGCTCGGGTGCTGCTGCCTGGGAAGCCCACGCTCAGTTCTAAGTCACCGGCCCTCAAATGTTGCTATTCAAAACAGAGGGGCAGGGTGGGGCAGAGGGAACACCTTCTGGTGGGAAAAACATCATGACTGGCAGACATCAAAGATAAGCCATCATCAGATTTCTTGCACCAAAGAAGAACAAAGAGTCAATGCTCCTGAAATTCCTGTTCAGAAGTACCCCAGAACAGAGCCAGCACTTCCCACCTCAGCCAACCTCACCTATTTTCATTTGTAATCAAACGCTGATAACCAAACCTGGCCTGGCAAAGCTCTGCACGTTTCAAGCCTTACCTGGCTCCACACAAATAGCTAACTTTTCAGTGTATCACCAGAGAGTAGCATTTCCAAAGATACTCGAGTCCTGCCTTTGAAATCACTGCCTATAAAGATGCTTCTAAATGAGGGGCTGTGGGGGGAGCCACAGCTCCCATAGGTGCTGGTTTATGTAGGATATTAAAAACAAAACAAAACAAAACCCCCCAACACAGAGAGACAAAGGATTCCTCATACACCTCCCCGAAGAAAATCTGCTTTAACTGCTGAACAACAACTTGGCAAGTCAGATCTCCCACCCCAAAATAAGAACCGAGCTGTTGCACGGTCTCAGAAGGCAACTCCTCCTCACCCTCAAAGTTTACATCTAATCCTTGAGACACTTCCCAGCAAAGCTGTAGGGTACCTGAACACTCCATCCGTGATGAAGCTGCACTCAAAAGAACACGAAGCAGCTCCTGGCCCTTTTCCAAGCTGCAGAATACTCTTGAAAAAGCGTACTTTAAAGCTGTAATCCCATGATTGACCATCTTGCTTGAATCCGGAAAGGAGGTAAAAGAAAAAGACACAGAGCAACAGGCATTCTCACTACCTTCGGGAGAACCAAAAGCAGCACTACCATCCTCCTCTACAGACAATTATCTCCCAAGAAAGAAGCTACTACATCATCAAGGCAGCCGTCTCAAACTGGTCCAGTAACATGGTCCAATAACACACTCATTTTAAAACAACCTTTATTGTGCTGAAAGAAGACATGATTTCACATGTTTTAAGAGTGTACACCTAAAACACAGATTTCCAAACTTAGGCATCATTCATCAAAAAGTTAAAAGGGGCTTTTTCTGCACATGCATAGATTTCAGACTAACAGGATTTACTTGTTTTCTGCCTGTTCCTGGGGAACCTTTGCAGTTTCTTTTTTCCCAAGACTGTCCCTACAGGCTGCTATCCAACATACATCAGATGTTCTTGGAGCAACAGATAACTCTGGAAGGACATTTGCAAAGGGCACAAATCGAGGGCCCAATGCTGGTAAAATTTAGGCGTACTGGGGGAAGGTGGAATTACTCCTGTATGTAGATAACTTGAACACTCAACATAGTCCCCTGGAAAGCTTTATTCATGCATCTAAGTATTTTTTTCAGATGTTTTACAATCAAAAAATGTATTTTAAGTCAATAAAAAAATCATTGCAACTTAAAAAGTGAATCCCTTACAAAAACACTCAGGTTAATTTTAGCATCCTTCTGTTTAGCTGCTTAGCAACACTTATCCTATGACCTTCTAAGCACCACCTACTTTTACAAGGGATAATGAATATAACCAAAGGGATTTATCTATATGTTTTTAATCTACACAATGTTAAGTAAGTACATCAACAGTTTTTATTTAAATGAGAAATCCAACTGAGAGCAATCCAAACTATTTCTGCTCAGGAAGAAACTTTCGCCGGCTAAAGTCAAGCTACTGTTATGATTGCGGTGCGACTTCAATGTAGGCAAAGTGATAAAATCCTTAAGGATTGAGAAAAGCACTACAGAAGTCAATGTTTGTATGCCTTAGGAAACACTGTACTTGCCTTTGGTACCAAAAGGGATTATAAATATTACTAACAGATAACGAAGACATTCAGCTTTCCCAGTTTTGAAACTTCAAGAATCTCCTGACCCTCAGAATCAAAAAGAAAAGCCATTTGGTCAGAGGGTCACCAAATATTGGAAAGAGTTAAGAATGGGCACACAACCTGGGGGAGCTGAGTCAGAATAAGATGTTTCACTACACTGAAATCTGCAAGCAAATAAAGCTTCAAACACCCAAGTCTCGTTGAAAAAACAAACAAATGAACAAACAAAAAAACCCAGAAAAACAGTCAGCAAACACCCTGTTATGTTCTATCTTAATACCAATATTCCTTCAGGTTATTAGTTATTAAAAGAAATGTGTAAAAGTGGCTGCATAAATAGTCACTACTGATGGACAAACAACAGTTTGACAACTAGAAGCTGCCTGTGAAATTAAAGCAGAAGAAAAGTTTACTCGATTGTACTTAAAGGATGGTGTTTTTCCAAGTACATGACACAAATTCCGTTCCAAATACGGCTGCCAGGAGGAGGAAGGTGAGGGAGCAAAAGAGGCCACACCGGGCCGAGCACAGCTGCCCTGTAGCAAGAGAGGAGGCTGGATGTGTCCCTGCCGGCAGGTGAGGGAGAGCCCTGGTACTCTGATTGATTGGATGATGGATTCATGCTGTTTCTGGGTTTCTAACAAACAAAAGGGCCTATTCTTCCCTGGATGTACCCAACTCCCGTTAAGGCTAATCGGCATTATGCAGGCACACCAAGAAAAGACTATATACCCTTAAGTCTTCAAAGAGAAAATTAAAACCTAAAACAAATATGGCTGGCCTGACCCTGAGTCACTGCATCCCTTTCACGCACGCTGACCCCGTGGAAAACAGGAACTGCGGTAACAAAACTCGGTGCTTGTGTCAAAACTACAGACCTCAACGAAAAAACTTCAGCCATCATAACAGCTGTCTACTGTGCACTGCAGGGGTGACAAGACGGCGTTATTTAGCAACTGCTCCTGTTGTTAATAAGCAAATTTTTTTCCCAAGGCATGGGGCTGGATCTTGGAATGGTAAGAAACATGAAGTGCATTTGTTGTCTCTCCTAGACCACTGCCCTCAAATCACACTGAACTGAACGTTTAGCTGTTTCTCAAATACGTAACCACACTTGATCTTAACTACAACAGAAGACAGGCGAAAGAGGGAGTCAGGATTAAAACTGGATGGTTGGCGTGCGTGTCGCCCCTTCCCTCCAGAAATCAGCTCAGTGGCTCCTGGGCAGGATGCTGGCTCCCCAGCGGGCAGGACCAGAGCATCAGCTCCGGGCCGGACACCCTGGCGCGGCGGCCATGGGAAGGTGGCAGGGCATGGAGGCACCCGGGCTTTCACGGGGTGCGCAGTGGAGTGGAGCAGGCCGGGCAGGGCAGGGAAATGTGCTGAGCTAGGAGAAGCGCTCTCCTCCTCCTGCGTAACCCGGCGAGGATGCCGAGCAGGCGAAGATATTGCAGCCGAGAGGTGAAACGGGGGGTGGGGGGGAGAAAAAAGAAAAAAAAAGGGGGCAGAAAAAAAAACCAGAAAAAAGCAAGCGTGCGTGCGGAGGGGAGGCGGGGGAGAAGTGCAGGGAGAAGAAGCCAGAGGAAACTTATCTGCGACATGACAAAGTTCAATCCACCGCCCTCCCTCCTCTGCTGAAAAAAAAAAAAAAGTTGCAGCATCTCGGCGCGCCGCGCTCCCCGCGGCCCGGCCCGGCCCGGCCCGGCCCGGCTCTGCCCAACAACAGCCGCGCCCGGCCCGGCCCGCGCCCCCCTGCACCGCCGCCGGATTGGGGGTGGCGAAGCAGAAGAGCCCCCCCCCCCCCCCCGGCCCCGTGCATTATGAGCTGGGCGGGAGGATCTGCCTCGCATCCTCACCGCGGCCCCCGCGGAGCCGCCGGGGGGAGGCGGCGCGGGGGTCCCGGCCCGTAGCAACGGCGATGGGGAGGGCAGTCGCCTGAGAGACGGGTCGCGCCTGGCTCCCATCCGCGCCGGGCACCGCGGCGCTGGGGGGGGGGGGGGGGGCGGCAGCCGCGCGGCCCGAAACTTTGTTTTCACCCGAAACATCGCCGAGGCGGCGAGGGGGGGGGAGTCTCCACCGCCCCCAGCTCCCTCCCGGAGACACGGGGGGTGAAGGGGGCGAGGGTGGCCCCGGGCCGGACACCCCAC
This sequence comes from Haliaeetus albicilla, assembly GCF_947461875.1. Lineage (NCBI taxonomy): Eukaryota > Metazoa > Chordata > Aves > Accipitriformes > Accipitridae > Haliaeetus > Haliaeetus albicilla. The sequence goes on along the minus strand of NC_091503.1, from coordinate 16,045,189 downwards.
CACCACCCCCCCCCCCCCCCGCCTCGGATGCTGCCCGGCTCCTTCCTGTAGTGGTGACGCCGCCCGGGCGTCCCTGCCCGCCGGCCCCGCCGCGCAGGGATGTGTCCCTGGCACCGCACAAAGACAGCGGGACGGGGGGGGACCCGCGGGGGGGGCAGCGGCCCCCCGCCACCCCCGCGCCTGGCTCCCCCCTGCCGCCGCGCAGGCCGGGAGGGGAAAGGACACGCACGTCCCTCCCGGGGGGGGGGGGGTGGAGAAAGAGGAGGAAAAAGGAAAAAAAAAAAGAAAAAAAATAAAGAAGAGAGGGAGAGAGGAGAGGGGAGAGGTACCGGGGTGCCGAGGAAAAGCAGGCACGGCCGGCCACGCCGGGGGGGGGGGGGGGGGGGGAGGTGAGGGGGGGGGCGGAAAGTCAGCGGAGAGATGCGCGGCGCAAGCCGGCTCTACCTGCGGAGAAGGGGCGCCTTCATCCCAACTTCCCAGCTCCGGCGCGGCCCTCCCGTCCGGGAAAAGCGGGCAGGGGCCGCCGCGGGACCCGCCGCCACCGCCGGCAGGAAAATAAGCCCGAAGGAAAAGTTAAAAGGCAAGCGGCTGCGGGCTCGGGAGGCGGGGGCGAGCCGGGCTAGAAGATGTTGCTTCCTCGCAGCCCCATCCAAATTGTGGCGGTGGCTGGTTAAAAATAAACTTTGCAGCAGGAGGGGGGGGATGATCTGGCCGGATTCCTGAGCTCAGACGGTTTAATATGGATGAGCATCAGGTCCTGAAGGCAAAACGCCGCGGCTGGTGCCGCTGGTTGGTAGAAAGTCTGCAACAGGGAAGGGGAAAAAAAAAAAAAAAAAAAACAGGAGCCGCGGAGGGAGGAGAGGAGAGGGAGGAGCGGGGGAAGGGAAGAGGGAGGCTGCACGAACTCATCATCATCTCCACCGCTGCCAGCCAAACTTTTTTCCTCCTCTTTTTTTTTTTAAAGGAAACTTTTTTTCGCCCCCTAACAAGCATTTCATTTCTTTTAAAAAGTAGCACGACCAGCCGACACGCTGCAACGTCCTCACCCCCGCGCCTGCCCCCTCCCAGAAGTTTATTTTTCCTCCTCCTTCCTTCTCCCCCCCCTTAAGAAAAAGAAAAGAAGAAGGGAAAAAAAAAAAAGAAGAGGTCCCTCCGGAGTTAAGGCACGCTCCTGCCCTTTGTGAGGGAGCGCGGCGGCCGCGCAGCCCCGCGGTACTTACGCCGGACTTTGCTGGGGCTGGGCTGCTTGCGCCGCGACATGCCGGGAGGATGGGCCGCCGGGGGGGTCGCGGGGGCGCGCCGGGGGGGGGGGGAGCGCGCACGGGAGGGAGCCGCAAACTTGTTCCGGAAAAAGGAATCAAAATGGCGTTTCTGTGGATGTGCAAAGTTCATCAACTCCGCGCTAACTTCCCGTCCTCCGCGCCTCCCTGGAGGGGAGAGATGGGCACGGTTAGGGACCCCGCCGCGCCGCGCCGCGCTCCGCGGGCGCCCCCGCCCCCTGCCCGCCCCCGCGCTGCCCCGCGCACCCTGATAAGGAGACACATCACGTGTCGCTCCGGCTCCTCTCCCGGGGACGCGCTACCGCGGCGGCGGCAGCAGCAGCCTGTTGCAAATAGCATCTCTAGCTCGCCCTCGTCGCGGGGAGGGGCGCCTCGAAGGAGAGGAGCGAGCACAACTTCCCCCCCCCACACACACACTCCCTCCCTCCTTCTCTCCCTCCCTCTCTCCCTCCTCCGCCGTGCACCGGCCCCCGCCGCCGGCAGCGCAGCAGCGGGATGCCCCGAGCCGGGAGGAGGAAGGGGGGGGGGGGGGCCAGGTGCCACGCGGCGCCCCGCGTCCTCCCGCCGGCCGCGGGGCTCTCCCGGGCGGGCCTGGCCGGTCGGCGGCCCCGCTCCCAGCCGGGCGGGCGTGTGCGCCCCGGCAGCCGGCGGCTTCTCCGCGGCCGCGGCGTGCGCTCGGGGCTGGAGCGCATCCGGAGCCGGCGGCGGCGGTGCCGCGCAGCCGGCTGCTGGCTTTAGGAATTCAGCTGGGCTCTCCGCTGGCCGTGGAAATGTCTCTGCATCCTCCTCCTCCTCCTCCTCCCAGCCCGGCGCCTCACCAGGTACAGCGGCCGCAGGCAGGAATCCGCTGCTCCGTGCGCCGAAGTCAGCTTCTGGTTTTGTTTGTCGGTGTCCTCAGAAAACTTTCCTCCGCGGGCGTTTTGGGTCCCTGCTGGGGTCAGTCATCCATCCGGCTGACGAAACCTAAGGGACGTGAAATTTAACAAGACCCAGAACATCAGCGTAGGAACGGCAGGTCCAACCGAGTCTAATCAAAGGCAAGATTCGGACGTTTGCCAGTACAGGTAGTTACAAACTGCGCAGCGCGCTGTATGTGGCACTGCACCTATGGTCCTCTCCGTCGCTTTCACTGCAGTGGAAGTTCAAAGATGTAGAAGACTCAACAAGTGATGGAGAGGTGTTCAGAGTCGTGGGGATTTCACTTTAAAGCCAGTACCGGTTTAGAGTTATGTGACAAATGGTAATAGCACGTAAAAATAAAATATCTGGAAATACTGCATCCTGAAAGCTCGTTGGAAAAAAAAAAATTAAAGCAAAAGTGCTTGGGAGGAGCGCCATAATGAGCACAGGAGGAACCAATTTACACTTTAAGAAAATGGTTATTTGCACCATTTCTAAGGCTACTAAAACTAGGCCTTTTAAAGCTGTTATTGGTGAGATGGAACCTGAAGTCACAGGCTGGTTTTTAAGGAAATCAAGTCCTGGCCTGTAGGCAAAAGGCTCGTACCAGCTTACCTGGTATCCTGTCTCCTGATTGAAAAGGGATTCCTGTGGGAAGGAAGGCCAAATTCCAGGTATGTGGCAGTAAGCCCTCAACCAATTCTTTTGCAAACAGTCTTTTGTCTGTAAGGTGTCATTATTAATTTCCTTTGCACCGTTCTTTTCAAAGATTGGATAAAGGCATACAAGTCAGGAATACACAGGACCTGTCTCAAAGACATGAGCTGTGCTTCATGTCAGGAATAACCCTCTTCCCTTCGGACTCCCAAGTAAAACACCTGCAGGTCTGGTGATCTGGAACCTGGAAATGCCAAAATTGCAAAACTGAAAGGCACACGCATGTATTATAAACACGAAACTGCAAGCTTTAACTTACGTGCGTTTGTTGTGGTGGTTTCTGCAGGCTGAATTTTTGTTACAGGAATTTTTTGCAGTATTACACGTGAGCTTTGTGTATATATTTCAATACCATTAAGCTCTGTTAAAGTGGAGCTGCTGACCGACTGAACAGCTATATAATAGTTTACCCTACAATATAGCAGCAAACATTTCAAAGTGCATTCTGCTACAAGGCTCTTATTTTACCAAAAAACAATCAAGGGAAGTAATTAAAAATACATTCATTGTAAAGTGTCTTTAACCTTTTCATCTCTGTCGCCATTATACCTGCCAACCTGCAGGGGCAGAACCATTGGTAAATTCAATAGCTTTATAGCCAGCTTACATCGTTACTTCAGTATCTCTTGCGGTCAGGCATCCAATTAAACAAAAACCTGAACAGTTGTCTGTCTCAAGCTCAGCCTTTAAAACATGTTATTCACACTGGAAGACTGCTGTGATTTAAGCCTGCATGGCACATACATATAAACTACGTGGAGATAAGGCCTACGAGTTTACAACCTAAGGCCTTGTTTGCACAGACATTTACATAAATTTCTGTAATTGAAACTGGTGCAAATTCCTGTATGGATAATCATCTTTGGAGGCTGGCAACGAATGTCTCATTGACCTGTGGCTAATATCTCTAGAATAGTCTTGGAGGCGTTTCAGACCACCTTTGCATGAAGATTCTCATCCACCTTCACTGTATTTTCTAACTTCAGAGGTGCTTAAGCAGCCTTCCACACAGGAAGTTTAGCAAATGGATAGGCAGAATGGGAAAACAAGCACCGTTCAATTTAGCATCTGAAATCTGCTCTAGGAACATGGAAATGCAAATAATGTAGGTATTGTAAAGCTCTCGCTGGAAAAAAACCCCAGGATTTTAGTGCTTGGAGAAAGTATGTAGATAATATTTTTTATCAGATTTATGTTTTTATGTTTTAAACATCCCTGTTCTTTCAGAAAGATGTAATGAAGGGTGAACCAGCACATTCTATGTTATGGAAATGCTGTAAATAAACAAAGGGCAAAAAAGTTACGTAATAAAAAAATTTAACTTCCAGGGCTTATGAAATAGTAAAAAGTGATGTGACTTTAACAGTTTAGGAATGAATTATAATTCTGGGCTATCACGGGGCAAGAGAAATTAAAATAACTGCATGTTCAAACTTTCCATCATTCAGACTTCTGTAACGCATCAGAGAGGTCAAAACTCACTGTGGTCTAAGACTGAATGTGAAATTTTGAGCAAATGGTTTCTTTTTTTTTATTCCAGTGAAAGAAAAAGTAGAGATAATTTTTGTCTAATAAAAACCACTTTTATGAATAAAATTACTCTCCCAAAATGTTACTACATTGCTTACATGATAACAGCTATCCTTTTCACTCTGCTTTTTCTACCATCTACATTGCTGTGTTTTATCCCATCTCCTCTGATCACTCTATATGTGACAGTTGACTTATTAAGACTTTTTTTCCTAAGAATGCACATGGTTTGTATACTTCCTGGATATCATGACATCAGTTCTCAACAATGATGGTAAACGTGCTAAGGCGTAAGAAGACTTTAACTTCCACATAACCCTCACACACCTCTCTGATCCTACACAGGGATGTTAAGTGCAATGAACAGCAGTACAAATAAAAACAATAGTTTTGTGAAGGTATTTCGTGTATTATCAATTTCATTAAAACGACTGGGTGACATAGCCATGTTGGCAACATAAAAGCCACCTGCTGCGGTCCCAAGAAAAGGACAGCTCTGCCCCCACCCACCATTCAAGTATCAGAGATGCTGATTAAAGGTATTCAAGGAGAGAAGAAAAACAGGATGTGTAGCTTACATGAAGGCCGCAACTTGAGGATACAACGATGTCTTAAAGCGCAGAGACTAAAGCCAACATTGGCATTGAAAGAGCAGGTAAAGGTTAGCAAGGAAATCGTACTTTCCCCCCGTCTTACTAGACATTATCAATGCTCTTTGCTTTAGATCATGGTATTTAGAAGTTACTTTAATTTCTTGCAGTGCTTACACATCCCTTTCAGCCAAAACATTCGGAGTAAGGCAGTTCTCTTACTAACCAGGAGTATTTTACACGCTGTAAGAGGCAGCATTGGGCCCAGACTTCCTGACACCTCACGACTGCTGGGTGAGGACAGCGGCCAGGACCCAGCTCCTTCGCCCTGGCGTGTGGTGGTCCAGCCACGGAGGATATGTCGGAGGCACTGGAGGCCCCGTCCACCGCCTGAGCTTATGGCTGCACAGCATCCGGAGTCCTCTCGCCGCCATCCTTTTCCTGATGTCCTCACTCGTGCCAAGAGGCAGAGCTCAGCTGACATACTAACGCAGGGAAAAGCCTGCTTGAAGGATCAGAGAACACAGCCCCGAGGGCTTTGAGAAATAAGTCTTTATAAAACCGAAGACCAAAAGAAATGCTCGAATTTCCTTTACATTTCAACCAGGTATTTCTTTAAATGAACAAACATGCCACTGCTGGGTCTTCTCATGGGTTGGGGTTTTGTTTGGCTTTTGAGGTGTTTTTTTTTCTTCAACTGAGACACAGTTTTCTTGGATCAAAAACTCCTTAAGAATAAACGCAGAACTGACAAGCGTGACCACCATACAGGCAGGTTCATTATACAGAATAAAAGGGGGAAAGTTCGATCAAATATGTTTCCTAAAAAATGCTTGGAAGACTAAACTTGATGAATTTGTGCGGTGGAAAACCACACAGGAAAGCACATCGCGTAAGACCAGCCGCAAACTCTCTCAGAGCATTTGTCAGATGACACAGCATCATATCGCATTCCCGTTTTCCCTGCGTGGATAGATGTGATGCCCCACCATGCTCAGCTACCTTGGCCTCTGGAAGTCGGGCAGCTGGGGAGCGAGGGAGCAGAGTGGTGGAACTTGCTCCTGCAGCAACCCCACCCATTATCTCCAAGGGCAGCTTTGGATGATCAGAAAGTCAAGGCCGAAGCTTCAGTCCAAACTTATCTTAACGTTTGCTTTCAGTGAGTGAAAGAAAAGCTGAGGTAACACAGCATGCTTAAGCAATTTCCCTCACATCTCAACAGGCTAGCAATGGCAAAGCTGTTAATAAAACCCGTCTTTACCCCAAAATCCCAGTGTAGTTCTTCAGGTACCAAGCCATCCACTCAGCTTTATGACCTGTTCTCAGCAGACAGTATTTTAGTGATAACACACAGCACAAATAAAAGATCGAGTGCTAAGTATTTGCTCCCTGTTTGCTCTCAGCTGTTTCAACAGTGCAAAATAGACCTTGAGCTGACTCACCTAGCCAGCTAAGACTACCTCTTGTCTAAGGACTCATCTGGAAATACAAAGACAGAATTTCTGAAATCCACACCACTTTTTTCCCCCATAGATCACAGCCCGCAGGGCGTATTGCAGGACTGCTTGAAGTGTCTGGCTGCAATAATTGCTGGCCCCATCTCCTTCTCTCCTTTCACTGTGGGAGCCTCCAGCAGATAGATGCAATGCAGAGCAGCCCTGCTGCTGGGACTGGACCAGCTTGATGAACTAGTCCCTTCCCCAGCCCTGATTTTCAGGGTGTAAAAAGCAGCATAAACTATCCCCCTAAACTATTTTAGCAATGACCAATGTTTCTAAATCCTTTCTGGGGAAGATCAACAACTGAAACCTATTTTTTCAGGTATATAGGATATAACATTATACATCCTATATAAAAAGGTAACTGTAGAGAATGGCTAAAGTGATATGTAAGGAACTGATCTGTCTTTCAGCCTTGTAACCAAAACAAACAACTGGGCACAAAAGAGTGTTATTACAATTTTAGTAATCAAAATTATTAAAAGAGGAAGATTTAAAAAAATAGTACGTTTTAAATGGATAAAACTAAGTAAGATCCCCTCTGCATACTTAATTACTTAGCAAATTTTGGAACAGCACAGCCTACTTATTCCTCAGACTCTTTAAAAAGATAGCGTGAAAAAACTAGCAAGCAGATGTTTGACATTTACATTCTCAAACAGTTCTGTGATCACTAATGTACAGCCTCAGAAACAGGTTGTATAGCCCATGTGCAAACGTGTCTGTGTAGAGATGGAGCAGGAAAAAGAACAACGGTAAGCAAAACCACCCACTGCAATACTTTCACTTCTTTTAAAACTCTGCATTGTTGCCCAGAAGCTTTTGTTGCCAGGTAATGCAAAAAACACAGGTGTGCAAAAAAGGAGTTAGTGTTTAATGCCCAGCTTGTGATTTGGTACTGAAAGTGACATGTTTCATTCTTACTGACCACCCAGCCTCTCACACCTAATTGATTGTTAGATTAAATGTGATTATTTTCCCTCCTGAAGGCAAGTAGTAAGCCAGCTGTGTGTTTCCCCATGTCCCATTTGTTAGGGAGAGCTGATTCTGAAATCTCTCACAAACAAAATAAATGCTCACGCTAACAGCGACTTCTTGTTCAGTTGTTCAAAGGGCTGCTGTAGCACCAGCGGAGACAGCAGCAGCTAAAGGCAGGCAGCAATATCCAGCTGAAGCATTACTTACTATCTTTTGGTACTATAGGCTAGAGGTGGAAAATACCTGCTATTCATTCCCCGAGGCTGCCACAGTATTGCTCTATGCAATATACTTTTCAGTACTGTCTTGGTTTAGTTTTAAATATCCCCAGTTATGGAGGATTCAACAGCTTCTGTTGAGAGCTTGGTCCGTACTCTTGCAGATTTTGCTGTTAGGACATTTCTTTTGATTTTTCCAGCCTACATTTTTATTTTCTTAACTTCATGCCACAGCTAATTATAGCTCCAAGAGTGCAAGTAGAAAAGGGGGTGGGGAAGAAACCCAACCATCCCAGGGAAAATAGGGTAGACAGTGCTTTGAGATGCACCCACAAAGCAGCAGAAAATAGGCAGAGAGGGCCAGCAAGCAGCAGAGAAGTGAAGAAATAGGAAGTGAGGCAGCAGTCATGAAGAAAGTATGCAAGGGAGCAGTTACCCTGCAGGGAAGGAAAAAGCAGGACAACTTTCAAGGGCAGAGATCAATGTAACTTGGGGGAGGCTGCAGTGACAGGATTTGGGGAAGAGAACAGAGAAACTGTACTACCAGGGAAAAATGGCCAGTGGATGCAGTAGACAAAGAATCGAGGAGGAAGCAGAAGAAAATGGCAGGGCTCAGGTAAATGGGCACGAGAAGAGCCGCTTGTGCTTTTGTACCTGCTTAAATTGTGCTTTGTGCCTCCTTAAACCAGAGGCAAAATTGCCTCAGGACAGGTCTGTGCCATAAAGTTGTGCAGGCCTACTTACACTAGTCAGATGTACAAAGGGATATGATTTGCAGCTGAGGTTAAAACCAAGCTACCCTACCAAAAGCAGCAAATGTTCACAGTTATGCAGTCAGAACTACTTTCACCAGTGCAGCTTGTGTCATTCAGACAATGATAAGATAAGCCACGCTGGCAAAAGCACAGTTTTGCTGATGTAAATTGTATTGGGGGTAGATATACCTCTGCTGCAGCGTACAGGGGTGTAACTACACCAGTAGAGCTTTTTTCTTGTCAAAACAGCCATGCTGCATTAGCAGATCGTCCATAACGGAGACATGATTAAGACAGGTAAAACTAATTCTTCTACTGACACAATAAAATGACTTCCACAACAACAGCAAAAACTGTCAGCAGAGGGTTTCTCCTGGCAAAAAAGATAGCTTTGTGGACCAGAGGGGTGTAAGATAGGTATATGTTTTAGATAATTTCTGGAGCTTTCGTATAAGTAAATACTTGCTTCTACAAAAAGAAAACTCAATACTTGCAAAGTGTCTGAATATTAGGAAGATGTGGATAAGAGCATTTAAGTCCTAATATCAGCACTTTTACCTTCATTTATCTTTCAACATTCACTTATCTTCATTTTTCAATAAAGGATTCTTGGGAAGAAAGTATTGTCAACACATTTTTCTGCATTCCTGTCTTCAACTTGTATAATAGATAACATGCTCCATTATCTTGTTTCTTCCTGTGCAATACAAAGAAGGTGAAAACTCTCTTAATGAGCATCTAGAGAGGAAAGATTTGGTAGACAGGGTAGATGTGCTACTAAACTTGGGGTTTTTTTTCTTTTCAATTACTTTGGTGGTCAGATGGGACTGTTCTCTATCTAAAATGAAACTTGAAAAGGAAAAAAACCCCAAACCACTATTATTAAAATGAGCGTAAGAGAGCTGTTACCTGAAATGATTCACTGAATGGAAATCTCGACTCTTGAAACAAATGTTTTCTAAGAACAAGGCACAGACATCAGCCTCTTCCTCAAAAGAACTCCGAGTAACTAGAAAGGGCAGAAAACATTTAAACTCCAAGTTTTCAGCTTGCAATCAGTGGCCCATGTGTTTACAGCAAAGGATTAAATCATTTGGGATTAATGTCTATGAAAACATCCTGAAATCCTAACAGTCATGCAAATTTTTTTCTGCAACCTCTTGTGAACTGATAATAGACTGCTGTGGCTCCCTAAATGCACCAGTGGAATAATCTTCTCAGCTATAAATTTTGATTAAACGGCAACTGCAAGTAAGATTTTCTCTAATAATGTTTTGAACAATCTTATGTACTCATTTCACAAAGACCTTCTGAGTTTGTTTCATTAAGCTGTGTGTTTTACTCTATGTCCTTTCCTCTCAGAAGTGGCTGAAAGTAATTCTTAGAGTGCAAGTAAGCAGCCTGAATAGTTCAGCAAAATTATTTTAAAAATGGTCAAATGCAAAGAAGCCAAAAAACCAAGAAAAGGCCTGAGGGTAGAGCCTAACATCACTGGAATAAGAATTATACAGAAGGCAATGCAAGAGAAGGCTGAGGAGATCACTGCTAAGGTGCCCACTAGCACAGTGGGTTGGAGCACTGACTTTCTACCTCTAGAGATCTGGATGTAAAGCCTGATTTAAAATACACTTAAAAATGATTGTGATGAATTCACCTTAGACCCTTCAGAGCAGTGGTCCACCTGTAAAAGTACCGTCTGTTGAAGGACACCAATGTTCTCTGCAATTACTTAGCCCCCTACACACACACATACACATGCAGTAAATAAGGCTAGGAAGTTGCATGAAAGGTCTCTCTGACTGAAAAGTAAGCTTGCTTTTGTTTCCTGTTCATTTTTTACCTGGTATTTATAGGAGTCTTGCTATGGTTATATGCAATAAGAACTGAATAGCGAATAGTCTAAGTGACATGAAATTCTGAACTGTGGTTTCTGCTGTTAAGTGGGGATGATTCACCTCAGAAGATCTAGTCTGTCATTCTCTGGGCACAGCCTTAATCAGTAAAAACCCTGCCTGATGTTTTTGTGTTAGCTGCTAAACCCCCGATCCACTAGCCAATGGACACAATTCACCACAGTCTGCACGCTTTTCTTGGGGTAATCTTAAAGACAGACCCACAGATGATGTGTCTGGTCTGGACTCCAGGTTACTGACACAGCAAAAGAGAGGAAATATTCCCTGTGCCTACTTGCATGTGATGATTCAGTAGAGCTGGTATCATTAGTCCTGTCCTATGATGAACACCACATTACCCAACCATGCTGGAAAAGAATGAGTGGGCTCAGATTTCATATCTGGAAACTGACAGCTCTTGTAGAACTTGGTACTTGGGTAATATGGCATGTAAATAGGAACTACAGCAAAATCTTGTGGCAGCAAATTTGGGCTAGCCATAAAAACGGAGAGTTTTGGAGAGCTGGGACAACAGTGGAATGAAAAGAAAGTAAGATGAGAGTGGTGTATAATAGTTCAGTATACAAAAGTTTGGTAACACAGAAACTAATAGAGGCAGTTCTGGCATGGTTTTGGGCTAGTGCTGACTGCAGAGAACTGCTGTACAGCTGGAGTACTCGTGTGAAAATGTTAGCAGCAGATGTAATAAAAACCACTGAACTGGAATTATACAGAAATAAGTTATTATTGAAACACAGCTGCACTTTGAACAAAGCGTTGAGGAATTTAAAAGACAATGATTTGCCAAAGGGAACAGCATAAACTTACCTCAGTCAGGGAGCCACAACCAGTTCCTGTGGCTGCTCCCCACCACTGAGTGCAAGCCCCATTTGCCTGCAGTAATGAAATGGGGACCAAAGCTTTAATTACATGACATGCTCCACATCGATTTCTATAAATTGATGTCCTTTCTTCATATGAACTAAAACCACAAGTGTCTTGCAACTTTTTTCATCCTCTTCATCATCGCTATCACTCTTATCATATGAAAGTTGATCACAAGGGAACTGTAATCATTCAGCTAGCAGTTAGTGGTGATAACATCAAAGCAAAAGTATGTTTATAGAGTTAATGCGTGATTATTTTAGCATCCCAAAGGCTTTGGACTGCCATACCATCCAATTATGCCAGGGCTATGTGAGAAGAGGGAACTTCATATAATTAGGAGTGCCTAAACTAAGCTTTCAGAATCAGTGAAATACATCATGTCACAATTCACACTGCCAGCTGTTTCTCCCCAAATTTTACAGAACATAACATTACTTTTTTTAGAATTTAGAAAATGAAACAAATATGTTGAAAATCACACTGTAGAATTAGTAACTACATTTTAGTTTTTAAATAGAAAAATCATGACATTTGGCAGACATCATACATGTACATATCAGATTTACCACATCTGAATGAGCAAAATCCATTAAGTCATATGCTCTGCTTCTGCTAGGAAACAATACTTCATCCATATTCAATAAATTAAAAAAGAAAAAAAAAAAGGCTGGGGTTTTTTTCCAGTTAGGATGCCTGTAGTTAGATACTTGATTCTGTATTTTCTAGGCACCTACATAGGCTGATTTTCAGAGATGTTGAGTACGTTCATTGCTTCTATGGCTGCTGAGCAACCCTGAAACTTAAGCACGTGAGTATGAATTAGATGCCGAACTACAGTAATTCCATTTTAAAAATTAATAGCATAATGCATATAGCTAGTTGTGTGATCTCTGATGAAAACTGGATGAAAATGAATGGAAACACTTTTCTGCATCTCAGGTAACTGCACAGACTACTGGGATATTGAATGAGTCACCTTTGACTCAATAAACCTTCCCAAGAAGGGCTTAATCAACACTCAAATATTTAAGTGAAAAATTTGGGATGTAAAAGTAAAATTGCATTTCAGAAATTTGTGGGGAAATTCCAGAGCAAATCTACTTACCAATAATCTGTTTCTGAATAATATCAGGAAGTTAGTTTAAAAGTGAAACTTGGTAAGAAATATTCATTTAGAATCCTCTACAGTTTGTAAAATATGCTGCAGCATGTTGAAACACTTGAAAAACTATTACTAAGAAAACAAGTTAAATTCCTCCCAACAAATTCTAAACAGTTGGGAAAAGTGGTGGAGGTCACTGTGATTAAAGGGAGATAGGAAGGTTGCTATGAACACAAAAGAAAAGGCTTTCAGGAATACAAATAATATAATGAAGAAATAGGTTGAACTTTAAAGAAGAGTGACATAAGTTAAGAGCTGTTTATATAGATAATTTGAAAGTGTATATGATTAGTAAAGTTTTCTTTGATTATCAGGCACCCATAATAAGGATTTGGAAACAGGATAACAAAATGATCTCCTAAAGAGATATTCTGCTATAGCCTTTATGCATGCAAAATGAGAGGATGGAGTCAGCCATCTATGAATGGAATACAGTTTCCTGGTACAGTGGGAAGGAGTTAGTGTGCAGATAACAGCAAAAAAAGCTGCCAAAATATTGTGTATAAAAAATGCCAGGTAACAGACATCCACTTGTAAATGTGACCTGCAAACATCTTTGAACAATCCAGTAATATTAGAAGATGTTTGCCAAATGCTTCTGAATGTCACAAGGTTCTATGAATTATTAACTTTAACATTAAATAGCCGTGCATTTTGTGACTCTACAGAATTCTGGTGATCTGCTCTTAGTGATGATCCTGCATGCTCTCTGCTGGTCATGTCTCATCCATAAACCCTTTCTGCAGACTTCAGAGGGCCCACAGTTTGAAAGATAAATGTTGTCTTATTACAATGCTTTCCATTCTTCAGGGCCTATTTTTCATTTCAGCATTTTATTTATCATTTGGCATTCACATTAACTCTCCAAAGCAAAATTCCTGATCCCATTACACAGACACACTGCTCCATTGTAGGAATATACAGAATTATAATATCACCCACACAGTGCTTTCTGGGGCATTCTTTGGAAAACGGGTGTCTGACCCAGTGCAGTTACAGGACCCGGGGACAAAACGGTGTAAGGATGAAAAGGCTCAGCTTCAGATTAATAAAATGTACAACGTATACAAGTATTGCACAGCTTATATAGCCTGTTGCTTTGGTGGAGAATTTTTTATTTTAGGGGATGAGTTGGAGGAGGGTGAAGATGCAATGCAATTACTTTCCTCCACCCTCCAGAACCAGCCTAACTCTAAATCTTCATGTGCATTTCAGTTACTTCAAAAACAAAATTTAAACTATCCATTAGTAAATTGAGATATCAGATTAAGGAACCATGCCTCTGGTATCAAAGTTGTGTACAAGATTCAGTGCAATGAATTATTTTTTTAAATTGGAGGGATTTTCATTCCAAGTTACTTCAAGTTTCTCATAAAATAAACTCAATTTCATGCTGGGCATATTAATCAGCAAGAAAATAAGGCAGTGTAACTTACAGATCTAATTGCTGTTAAAACTGTTCCTGAATTATCCAATGTTTGCTACATCCTCCAAGACTAGTTTCTGAAGCCTGCTTTGAGAAAAGATGAAGTTACAGAAATGCTGATATACCCAACTATGAGGAATTCCAGAGCTGTGTAATTCACCTACTATCAGTTTTCTGTAAAATATTGAGATATACAGTAGCACTTAGTAATAAAATAACACTTAAATGATTAGAAACCATCCTTATTTCAGAGGACAAAGGAAGAGATACTGTGCATACAACATTTACTACCTCCTTGTAGTATAGACTGTCTCAAGGTTAATAACTGGTTAAAAGAGAATTGTTAGGTTTTTTCCCCCTTATTGCAAATAACTTCTGCCAGGATCCTGACAAGATCTTAAGAAGACCAAAGTAATGGTATCACACTGCACAAACATTCTCTTATCTAAGATGCTGTTCTACCGTAGCCAGGCTGAACAGTAGAAGATGCTAACCTTGAAAAAAGTTTTGCTGCTTTGTGTATACTGATATGATGTTGGAGAAGTCCCCACACAGTGACAGTGGTATATAATACTTCTGCAACAGCTATTGCTGTCTAATTTCAAGTCAAGTTCTTCACCAAGAATCTTAAATCACTTTATAATAAAAAAAAGACAGTTTTGTGAGCCCCATTGCACAACTGATGAAACTGAGGTGGTGAGAGGGGAGCTAATCAGCAAGATGTAGAAAGGCCAGGGACAGGAGCCCCGTCTCCTAGCTCTGGGCCTGCTTATATCAACATTGTGCACTTCAGTGCATGAAATAGAATAGCCTCTCATTAAACAAGGAAGAGAGGTGTCAGCTGTATAACCATGTTTAAAGAAAAAGTTTTAGAAATTGCAGAAATCACATCACTGACTGATACAGTTCTACTTCTACAGCTTTTGAATGCAAACCAGCCTGTAGTGGACTTCTGCTCTAAGCACACTGGTAATAAAAAAGAATCTGCTGGTCCTTGGCCACTCAGGAACAGACACAAAAAAAGAGAGAATGATGGACTGATGCTTTTAGGAAGGCAAGCTGTGAGTTGAAGAATACAGAGGAAAAAAGCAGAGAGTCATAACACAGAGTAGGAGGCAAGAGGAGGGAAGGTTTAGGGGAAGGATTTTGCCTTGTCCAGTGTTTTTTTGTGAGGTCACTCCTGACCCTAACTTTTAGGGTGAAAAGGCCTTGTAACACAGCAGAGCTGGTGTGCGTTTGTCACATGGAGAAATAATTTGAGGAGGGTGTACAGGTGTTTCCTGTGTTGCAAAAATCATCTCTACGGAGACTCTTGTTTGCTATTACCCAAGACTTCAAAGAAAATACAAAGACGGATGTGTGAATGGTCCTGCCAATACCAGGACCCACCATCTATTCTCTGCTTACCAAAGCAGACACAGACACGGCTCCTGGGAGTGCATAGGAGGAAGCACCATCAACAGCAGCTCTTCAGAACAGCCTTAGATGTAAAGAAGATTCTTCCTTTACCATTCACTGCTGGGTAGCATCCCCAGTGACTTATGTACATTTCTAGAGTTGGGCCCTACATTTTATAACACAAAATGTACATTTCTCTCACTGTCCTGATTTTTCTTAAATTCTTACGCTGCTGACCAGCTGTACTGGAAGGCCCTTCCCCTTCAGCAAAATTTCTTTTTCAGTCAGAGCTGGTATGCTTCAAACCCAGTTCCCCTTGCTCTAACATGATGCTACTATTTGTTTGCATTGTCTTTTCTGTTAGGAAGCATATCCTGAAAAATCACATCTAAATCCTACTTTATGTTTTTCAGCCACTCAGTTCCAATTTTTCAGAGCAAGCTGTATACAATGAGACTGTGTTTTTCAGAGGTGCTGAATAACCCATTCTGACCTGAAATGCTTTGCTACACATCAAAAAAAGGGGTGCTGAGAAGTACTGAGAAATCTGCAGTTGGAAAGGGGAAACCAAATAGGAAGCTAGTGTGTTTTGCGAAGTCTTTATCCATGTCTTTTCTCCTCAGACCTCCAGTGCAGAGCAAGCACTGCTTGGTGGCTGCAGAGGAGCTGGTCTGGCAGGCACTCTGACTGTGCTCTGGGCTTGGGTGGGAGGACCCATGCACAGCCCTGTGACCTGAAGCACAGCCCTTTTGCAGGAGAGAAAAGAGTACAGCCTTGGGCAATGAAACCTAATTTCACTCCAATGAGTTCTAGTTAATGGGAACTCAGAGAAAGCAGGATTATACCACAGTGACCGTTTCAAATGAAGTACAAAGTGCCTGCATCTCCTATGGTCCAGTCACTGCATAGCCTCTCCCGTGGGTGTTGGCTGACTTACAGTGAATTAAGATAAGGGGAGGTGGGTGGGTAATTAAGACTTTTATATGCATGTTTTGAAACAGGATCCAGTAAATTCACAGCTAAAATTTTGAAAAAATAGGGTAGGTTAAGCATTTTAAGTCCACCATGTTCTTACTTGCAAGATGCAAATCTTTTGAGCTCCTTCTGAAGCATCTCACTGGAAAAGGGGCTATAAATCATGAAATACCTGACTTCTGTTGTTTGGGACACTACAAAAACCAGGGAAATGTGTTTAATGAACATTCTTCTTGTTCAAAGCATTTCAGTAGTTCGGCTCTGATATTGTTTCAAAACTGTTTTCTCAAGGCCCTCCAGCACATGGCGTTACGAAAAAAGTTGTCAGACTGGTTTTAACACATCTTTTCAGTACTGATAAGCAAAAGTTCACTGAAATAATTCTCAATAAGATACATGTGGAATATACCTTTCTTAATGTTTTCTTGTTGAATTCAAACTTTGAGACCTGTTGCATTCTAAGCTTAAGCAGCCTCTTTCAAAGTTATTAGAAAAGTACAAGGATGTGTCACATACTGTGCTGAAGAGACTCTATGTCACATCCTGTTAACCATGTCTGCTTTTAAACCTGTTTTGTAAGTACAGTGAGTGGCTGACAGTCTCCAGCTGCAAACAGCTTTGAAACTACATGCGTGAGTTTCAAAAGAATGCCAGACTACTGTATTTTGGTCGCTAAAGGTAAAACACCCAATAAATATCACGTTTTTCTCAATGAGCAAAACACTTTAATCTTGAGACTACTTTGCTTAACAATGCCATCATTAAAATGGTAATGGGTTTTGAGGTCCCTATTCAGCATGGTACGGCATCATACCTTTGCTGCTATTGTTTCATCCTGTTTACAGGGAAGCTTCTGCAGTTCAGCCTGGTAAGAACAAGATATTAACTAAGGAAATAAATCTCCAAAATAGCATGTGGGTAAATCTTTAAACCTATCTTAATAGGGCCCAATCTATCCTTTCCCTGAAGCCAGTCAGCCACTTCAGTAGGATGCAAAATAGTTCCCCTGCAAGGTGGAAAAAAGAGGAACTAGTAACTTCTTTGAAATTATTATTATCTAGGTTGGAAATGATGGTTTTAAAAGCCAAAACATGCTAAAATTACTCAGAAAATAAGTATTTTACTAAGCCATGCACATTAGCCTGCTAACGTGATTTGGTAAAACTTTATACATCTTTTTTTCTCTCTAATAACCAGGGGACTCGACTGAACACAGCTAGAAAAAGCCCTATTTAAATAGGGGTTTTTTCCTCCTAATTTTCCGGTGTACAAGTTAAAGCAAAAACAAAGCAAAAATACTTTTGCAGGTGGACTCACGTATCACAACTGGAACTCTTCCATGTTTCCTTTTCCATACTTTTGCATTAACTAGTCTCTCACTGCAGCCTAGGCCCATGCCCAAAGCTTGGCAGTAAAGGCCTAGTCTGGGATGCCACCATCAACTCCTGTTCAAAGCAGCCACAGGTTGTAGGTCTAATTCTCCTTTATACCTAAGCTGTGCTTCATGCCTTGTCATATTATCTGGTCCTTCTGGGGACCTCTAAGACATCGATACAGATTTAGAGCGGCGTCAAGGTCCCTGCCATTTACCCTTGAATTGAAAGACCTTTGCCAGAGCCAAGAATAACTAGAAAGCAGCAACTTTTTGGCCACACCTCCTTCCTCACATCATCCCTACAGTAAGGGGCGGGGGGAATAGATAGGAAACACCCTGCTCCTACAAGGAGCACAGGAGGATTTTCTCCTGACTCTTTCCATAGAGCTTAACATGCCCTTTGCTTGTCCAGAGGGGCATAAAAAGGGCCCAGCCTAACAATGAAATCAGACCCTCGCTGCCAGTAAGTGAAGGAATGGTTGCTAACACAATGCTTCTTCTCTGTAATGTTTAGTTTTCCCAGCTCACTGGATTGTCTCAACACATGCAAATATGCTGATAATAGGTGCAACAATCAAGACTTTCTGTGCAGTCTTGGAAGAGGAAGCTTTCTAACCTGGCATTTTCACCCGATAATGAGAGAGACCTGTGGGATCCCCCTGCACAGATCTGCAAGACTGCATGGCGGCAGAGGCCTGTGCAAGCAGATGGTATGTAAGACTGTGTCCACTGACTGTTCTGCATTGCCAGAAGAGTCGACAAAACCAAGTAATGTTGTTCCACAAAAAATAAGCATGACATACCTAAGCAATCATTGATCTTAAAACTGTGGATAAAGACTGTCTAAATATTTTCCATGACTGGAGGCAATGGGCTACATTCATCTATGAGGTATCACCCAGGCCCTCCGCTG
Organism: Haliaeetus albicilla; assembly: GCF_947461875.1. Taxonomy (NCBI): domain Eukaryota; kingdom Metazoa; phylum Chordata; class Aves; order Accipitriformes; family Accipitridae; genus Haliaeetus; species Haliaeetus albicilla. The sequence continues at coordinate 16,026,693 of NC_091503.1, read as the reverse complement.
AGTTCTTTTTAAGAAAAGCTTTGTGGCCCACTGCACTTAAACCGTTATTGGCTTCTACTTTTTTCTTAAAACAGGAGTAATGGGACAATAGATGACTTATATTTCACCACAATTTGCTTACGCCCATGTAACTTTTATTATAAAATTTAGCTTTTAGTAGCAAATGATTTGGGAAATCAACTTGACAAATTCTCTCACATAAAAAGCAGAAACAGTAACATTCATTGTGCATCCCTGAATGTCCTTGAATTAAAGGGCATGGATGCTTTTAAACACTGAGTAGCTTTCAGAGATGAAAGAAGCGAAAGGGATGTTTATTTATAGCAATACCTCCTTGACAAATAATTCAAAGGAGTAAAAGGAATAGCTGCACAGTTTGCTCCACTGACTTTTATTCCCTTAATTAAATGTACACGCATACCCTCATCTGTTGACTGTATGCATACCTATCTGCTGCATGGCCTGCACTGACACACTCGGTGTTGTCCCCTCACTCCTGATGCATCTGTGAGCCTGAGAGCTCAGTTCTCCTCTGTCAATCCTCAGGCTGGGAGCAGAATCAATCCCATGTACAGCAATCCAGTTTTAATTCAGAATACCAGTGCTTTAATAAAAACACGACTCTGGAAGAAAACTAAAGAAGAAATTGATATATCATGGTATCTGTCTTTTGGGTTTTTTTCAGTTCTTCATTCTAACTCTGAAAATTGATTCCCCACCCCTGTGAATAAAGATGTATTTCTCTATAAGAGGAAGATGGAAATCAGACGATAAGAACCAGAGGGAACAGGGAGGAATGATGCATGACCGGGCCTCAAGTTGAATCTTTTTTGCTTGTTCTTTTAGTTTGTTTTCCACTTTGAAAGTATTTAGTTTGAGGATTTCCTGTAGGAGCAGGGTTGATGAGTTCTCTCTTTTAATCTAAGTAACAACATTGAAAATTGTTAATCATCTAAAGTAACAATGCTGAAAAGAAGATGGATGCAAACTTAAGGTTTTGAGTCAGCGTTCACCTTCTTTCACACCTCTTAACTTTCAAAAATTCAGGCCACCAAACAAAAACTACTGGCATGCAAAAGGGCTGCACAAGGCTACTGCAGATTTGTGGGTGAGCTCTGCAGCTCATGCTACATCAGTAAGGCAGTTTATTTCTATCTCTGTTTTCTTAGTAGTTTACAATACATAGGGGATAAATTCTGAGAGTTTTATTGCATCAGGAAATGCAGAAGTCATGTACTTAACTAATACAGTTTGCTGGGATGTTTTTTAAACGTTTCCTGACCTGACTGCAAGAGTTATCCAGCCTATACAGTTTCAGCTTCCTCCTCCTCCATTAGCAAGGCTCACCTATGGTATTTACTGCATCATTGCATCCAAGGCATACTTGGTTACTGCGGCAACTAAGTTTTTCTTCTCAAAGGGTCACAGGGAAACACATCCTTCAGGATCCCCTAGTAACCGTCAGCTGGTACGACTGGGGAACATCAACAGTGCAATGCCTGCTTTCCATCGCTAAGGCAGCGCCGCCTGTGCCTGCAACAAGGGGGGCAGAGTCTAGTTACATTCCTGACCCACTTTCACATCCCTCCCTCCTCCTCCTCCATCTCCTCCTCTCTCCCTGAGCACAGCAGCAACCAGCAGGGCAGCAGGAGCCTCCATTTAGCAAGCCTCACACACCCGCAGCCACCAAGCTGTGTGCTGTCTCCTAGCAAGCAGCAGAAGCGCAGGTTTCCCCAGCAGCGTGTGGGGAACGGGAGGGGAAACGGCAAACCTCCTGGAAAGGAGGTCTTCCCTCTTGCCACCCTGTATGTGCAGCGATAGTGCTTCTGTCTCTTGTCCAGCCCTTTCATGCACCCAGATCGAAGCATGCACCCGCACCAAACACAGCATAAGGCTGTTCCCCTTCCCTCCGCTCCTCAGCTGGCCAGCCACGCTTGGACGAGCGTTTAGTTTCCTCTCCCAACACCCCTTCCGCCATCCCCTCGCCTCCGGATTAGCCTGGCTGCGCGCGTCTGCCTGTCCTGCTCCCCTTCTCGCCCACCTGCTTTATGTAACCCCGCCGTTCCTCTCCCACTCTCACGGTCCCGGGGCTCATCCCTTTCCCCACATATTGCAAAACCTCCTGCCGCCTCCCGCCGCGGTGGGCAGGTAGGTGAGTAAGAGGAGGGAGCTCCTGACTGGTTTTGCATCCTGGCGGCTGCTCACAGCACCCATCTGTTACCCTGCGAGGGACGCTCCCTTCCCCTGCGGGCAGCTGAGAGGGATTTCGCCCCACGCTGGGGGCAGGCGTTATCCCCCACGCCCCACCTCACCTCGCCTCACCACCGGGGCTGCCCACATATCCCCGGCCTTGCGCCACGGGCTGCCACGGGCCTCACCAGGCCACGGGAGGCCCCTGCCGCTTGGGGGGGGGCTGCAGACAAGCCTGGGGGGTCCTTGCTGCTTGGGGGGGTGCGGACACTGCTTGGGGGGGTGCGGACACGGCCTGGGGGTGCACCTGCCACCCTGGGGCTACCAACTTTTGGAGTGTGGCTGGGCCTCGCCAGGCCTAGGAAGGGGGACGAGGCCCGGCTCTGGGCCTCAGCCTTACCCGTCTCCCCTCAGGGCGCAGCAGGGCCACCCCTGGGGCAAGGACAGGGGATGGCAGCCCCCAGCACCCCTCCTGGGTCCCTGAGCAGGTGGCGGGTTTCAGAGCTCCCTCCTCACCGGGACCTGGAGGGGGGCAGCTCCCCGAGGAGGCAGGTGTGCCGGGCCCTGAGGGGCAACACCTCCATGGGTGAGCCCTGCTGCAGCGACATGCACCAGCCCACTGCAGTGGTCGCGAGAGATGTGAATGGAAGCCATTTTTGGTTTTTTTTTTCGGTTCTGTTACTGCAAAATACCAGCTATGACAACAAGCAGGCTGCTCTCCAGCCATGCCGCAGAGCCCACCCTGCGAAGGTGCCCTGGTTTGTGCTGAGGAAGTGCTCCTGTCCCACAGTGTTAGACACCCACCGGCCTGGGGACACAGGCCGTTGCTGGCCTGGCAGTCCCTCGGGAAAAAAAAAGGGGGGCAAAAAAAGTGGTTTCCCGCCCCTCCATAGTGGGAAGGAACCTCAGTTTTAAAATTACAACTTAGATTTCACGTGTTACTTTCTCAGCCTGCCGGGGGCTTTTTTTGGGGTGGTGGACACGGGAATAAAAATAGCTGTTTAATTTCTGAACGCAAAAAGCGGCTGCTTAAAAAATTGTTCACTGTTCTTTGTGCTTGTATAAGTTAAAACCACCTGTTTTCAAGTTTGGGCTTGATACATATTTCTGCTCCGGTCCTGTAAGCACTTCAGCACGTGTTACACACATGCTTATGTCTGTGGAGTCAGGGGCCTGAATCTTCAATGTCACCCTAAATCTTTAGTGCTGTACCACATTTACAAAACTAGTTGAGTAATAGATTAATAATGACTCAAAATAACATGACACATAAGCAGTATATTATTTCCATCACCACGGAAATGGTGGTTTTCCAGATACTCTCTCTCTGTACATAAATGCTCATGTAGCAGAGTTCTAGGTACTGAGTATGTAGTACATCTGTATTTTTAATTATTAAATTTGGACTAAATGTTCATACTTCTCATTTAACCTAATGTTTTACACATAAAAGGGCCCTAAAACATATTTATTATTTACGTAAGCTTTAAGTTAGCATGCACTGTCCTGTGTGCTGCCAGTACTAAGCTGGTAGCAGTACCTCAAGCATCTTTCACCTTCCTCAGGTATTTCTCCACAACAGTGAGTTGACGCCTATAGCTAGCCATGCACTAGGGAAGAGTTACACACCTGCAGGGGTGTTTGTAAAGACATGAGATTGCGCACAGATTATTTTGCTCTCTGGTAATGTTTTGTAGGTCAAGTGAACACATTGGGCTCCCCTGCATCTGTTGTGACCACGACAGCAACCACATGCCGTGAAGTGCACTTGTCACTGACAGAAGTTTAAGTGGAAATGAGCGAAGAAAAATTAGAGAAGACCTGGGAGAAACCACCAAGAAAATAATAAATGCAGAATGACAACAGTGATGGATGTAAAAACTACCAAACTAATTTTGAGTGCTGTATTTTTCACTGAGATAATCAAATCTTGTGGCTGAAATAAAACACACTTCTGAGTAGGCAGCAGTAGCTGTGCTGCAAATGTATTTTTCACCTCTTCAGAGTTTTCAAGAAATTAAACAGTGACTATTTGTAGTACTGCTTGATAGCTTATTATTAAAATAGTAGCATCCCCATTCGTAACATCAGAAGACACCGTTGGAACAAACTGCTAGGCTGTTTAATGAATGATTGTCAATAAGCAGAATATGCCTTTTTCTGTAGAGGATTTTTTACTTCTTACTAAGCTTGCAAATAACCTATCCGAGTCAGCAAATGCAAGATATTTCTAAGAAGAGTTGTAGAGAAGAAGGTATTGTCTGGATTTATTGCATACAATATTGCTTTACAGTACTTTATCGTGAAAAGTTATTAATTAAACAGCTTGTTTGGGGAGTTTTTTGTGCTAGTTCCTAAGGTAGCCGAGAAAGGAAGGTGAAATTGTATGATGCAAGTTGGAACAGACACTGAGACTAGCTGCAGTTGCTCAAGTTTAAAGATCCTTTGCACAGGTGTATTTTCTGGATCACAAGGCAAGTTTTAAGGTGAAATCTTTACCATATCTGCTGTAGTAAAGATGATAGTTGTAATACTCTTGTCAAGCACTCTCCTTTGGCGAGTTCATGATATGGATAAAGAGTGGTTTGCTACAGAACAGATACTGAAACAGCATTAGCAAAGTGATAAAGCAGATGCGTATGTAGGAGGTTTCAAAAGGTTCAGAGGACCTTGGCGGGGAGGCTGTCCTAGGCTGTCCTGGGATGCTGGGATGGCACAAGGGAGCGTGCCGAGGGCAGGAGTCGGCGAGCAGCCCGAGATAGTTACTTAAGATGGCCTTTATTCAGGCACCTACTGCAGCCATAAAAATAGGCATGCGAAGAAATATCCTGAGAGAACCTTTCCCAAGCAGCAAGGCGTGCCTCGAGGCGTGCCGCCATGAAGGGTGAGGCGCGGAGGGGCCCTGCTGTAATGAGAGGCGTGTGGAAGATCCCGAGGACAGGACGGTGCGGAGCAGGAGGAGCCAGATTGCAGTGGGAATGGCTCTCCCTTCCTCTCCCCGCTTCCCTGTGGCCTCCAGCCGGCCGCAGGGCGAAGGCCTGGGGGTTAGGGGTGAGGGAGCCCGTCAGTGGCAATGTGGGGGGCGTGGAAGAGAGAAGGAGGACATGACACAAATAACCCCAAACAAACCCCTTTTTATACCCTTTATTTCAAAACAGACATTAGGGCCTGTCTTTCCTGCTCTCAAGGATTTTTTTTTTTTTTTTAAATCTTGCTGTAACTGCTGCTGATGTGGTAAAGTAGGCGAGGCCAGCAGCACACCCCCATTTGGGGTTGACCTTGCCTGGTTTGCCTTGCAGTGAGGCTGAAGTTGCTTGACTTCGCTGCTTTTTTACCTTGGGACAGGTCAGAAACATTACCCCGAGGTAAAAAACTGCACCTCTTTGTGCGGTGAAGGTAAGGCTTCGCTCTGCCTCAGCCACCTCTCTCGGCAATTGGAATTTCAGCAAGTACCTGCCCCTAAGATGAATGTTGTGCGGCATTCCCAGGCACGCCCCACCTCAAACGCCGGCCTGATCTTCCTGCGGGCTCCAACACAGCATCAACAGCCTTCTCCCGCCTGGAGCAACGCACGCCGGCTTTGGAGCAAGGCTCCTCGCTCCGCGTGAGCTACTGATTCATGCTGCTCTCCCATCAACAAGCAGGGAGTCGTCCGCTCCATCTCGGGACCTGGGTACGAGTAGTTACCCAGGCAAAGTTCCTGCTTGGAAAGAAGGACTTTGTCTTTCTCCACTGGCCCCGTTCTTGAAGATTTATATCACCGATTTATAAACTCTTCCTAATTGTAGAGATAATGTATTTAAAACATATGTGCTCCCCATAGCGCTGTGCGCACTTTGAATGCTTGTCTGCCTCTTGCCCCGTCTACGTTCACAGAAGGTACTTGTGCATATGGAAACAATCAGGCTACCCAAAAGACAACACACTTGATACTGCTAATTACACGGAGTAAACGCCGCTGGGACTATAACCGGTCTCTAGATCTGAGTCAGTGTTTTGCTGCTGAGCTAAAGAAGAAAGTCCATTATGTGCACTCATATTATAGCCAGCTAAGTCCCTGCTGCACATATTGCTGGTTTCTATACATGCTACATGGCGGAGAGCCAAGGAATTGTAGCACAAACAGGATTTTATAACCAGTGTTATTTAAGGATGGGCAAACTGTGAAGCTCCAAAAGTTAATTATTCTAGTGCACTTTCAATTAATTTTTATTGTAAAGCTATATTTCAGGGTACTAAAGACCTCTTGCGATGACAAGAAGGAGTGTGTGGGAACAGATGGGAATACAGTATGCATTGTTATTCTTTCTGATTTATAGATCGGTGAATAACCTATCCGACTGACAAGTTATTTTTTTCCTCTCATGTTAGATGGAATTCATCTCTGTGTTGAGCTCCCCCCAGAAAATGCATTTTAGCAATATAAATACAGTATCAGACATCATATTGCACAAATGGTACATTTGAGCCCCTGCACAGAAGTAAATATCACTCTTTTTGCACTAAGGATATCTGTAATATTGGTGGTGTTAAGACAATCTTACAGTAGCCTGATACAGAAATCACCGAATGGAGTTAAAGTATTAACTACACCTTAATGACTTACAGAAGGAACTTCTGACAGGATACTGTATTTTAAAACACAAGTATGCACTGAATTCTACATGCCATAAGTTTCTAAATCTGGATTAAAGCAGGCTGTGCATGAGCAATCAAAGTGATAAAGCCTGGCCTCATATGATGAGCATCAGGTTCACCACCTCAGCTCCCTCCCTGTCCCTCTGAAACTATAGGCCTGTGTGTCGGCTAACTGGCAGCACTGGCTAGCAGCTGAGTTTTGCCTGCTCTTCTCCTTGCAGAGGACATGAGTTTGGGCTTCTACCCAGACACTGGCTGATTTAGAGGGACATGCTATGTTCAAGATTCTTTCAGATTTGACTGAGATTGGACAGCAGATTTGAAAGGGATTACAGGAAGACTGAGGGACAGAGCAATTGCAAAAGCCTGAGTTCCTTAGGAAACCTAAGAAAAAAAACCCAAACAAACCAACAATACAACCAAAACACACACTTTGGAAAGTATCGGTAGAGCTGGGCTGCAGTCAGGTGTCCTGCTCTAGCTTGCAGCTGAGCGAGGTGGCTGCTCCAGTCGGCTCCTTCTCCGCTGCCCCAGGTTACTGCTTCATTGGCTGTGCTGATTCAGCTGTTTGTCTAGCTGCCCTTTAAGCCAGTTCTGTGAAATGATCCACTTAAGAGAAAAGAGGTGCTTTTCAAGGAGGATGTATGGTGGGGTTTTTTTATAACCCAAAGGTCCTTAGAAAAATCTTTAGAGCTCAGCTATGCAAACACTTGACTCGGTGTCATGGGACAGCAGGTGTGTCTCTATGGGTGCGTGAGGGGGAGCTACACCAAGGGGTTCTGCTTCAATCTGAACAGATGTATGTCTGTAACCTGTGGCAAAAAACAGTGTTACATCTGTTCTGGTGTTCCTACTCTTCTCAAGTCCGCCAAGACCATAAAGTGACGTTACACCTGCCTGTTCAGTGTACGCACCTACTGGGTGGTCACTTTGTGGTCAGCTGCCATCCTCACCGCAGGGTTCCTTTGGACCCACCAGTTTTGGCAGACCTAGCCTACACCGATTTTTGCCAGTTAAGCTATATCATACCAATTTGAGAACTTAAATAATGGCAAAGCTATGCCTGCACCATTTAAAATGTTAGTCAAGCCTAATGCATTAGCACCAGGCTCATCTCCATGTGAAAGCTGGCATGTGACAAGCCAGAGTATGAACTTTTTGGACACTGTCACCCTGCACTTAGGCTTTAGACGTTCATGTAGGCTGTGGTAGAAGTTACCATCTCCAGCTCTTCCCTGGCGCTGAAGGTGCCTGCTACTTCAGATCCAGGGAGTAGGCTGCAGGGTGACCACTTCCCATCTTGCATTGGGGGGAAGCTTATAACATTGAAATACTAGACCTCTGCTAACCTACCTCATTCAGACTGAAAAAATGTGAGAAGCATTCAAGCACAATTCAGCAAAGCAGACTCGAAAGGATGGTAACCACAGGCTGGAAGGATAGCCTTTTCTACCAGCACCTTAGCTTGGGAGGATGTGCATCTGCAGCCCAGCCCCGTGCTCGGACGTTGCTAGATTAGAGAGTTTATTGCAGAGAAACCTGCTGCTTATTTCTAGCATGAGACCACACAGCTCCTCCTTTGGGCTGGCATTGTGCTCCAGCTAATGGGGGCAGCTATTCAGATCATCTGTGTCTGCTTAAAACGGGTAGACATAATCTTTGTGTATGCTAAGTGGGAGGTAGCTCACCCCTCTTTGAAATGCAGGTAAGCTACTCATCACTGATTACAAACCAAGACCATCTTCATGGGGAATTTTTCTGCTGAAACCAAAGTGAAACTTTACCCTTTGCTTTCTTATTGCTACCTCCTGAGTCACCACATCCTTCTCTTGTCACCATCACCTTTCAGTTTAGAGAGTGGCAACAAGCTACACTATTCAGCAGTAAGTGAGAAGTGGGTCTCTGTGTTTGTGAGGAAGGGATGAATTTATGGAGGGGTTAAAATTTACTCTTTGAAAGCAGTGAACACCGAAGGGTCCACCTGGGGAGAACATTTCTGGTGTGCTGCAATTTTATGTTGTTTCCCTACGTTTCTTGTGGAGACAAGCCCCAAGGAATCTGAAGACTTGGCTTATTTTCCTGATCCTGCAACAGATTTCCTGTCTTGCCCAGCCATGGGCAAGTCCTTTAGGTTCACATTTTCAAACATGAGTTTTAATTTTAGCCCTGTAGCTTGGGATACCCAGAATCTGTCTTGCACATATATTAATCCCTTACAGCTCTAGCCAAAATGAACAGAAGCTGCCTGTACACAGAAGTGCACTGAAAATTAGATGCTACTTAGAAAAAACAGGGCTGGCTCTGTCTTACTCAGCTTGCTCATATGTTCAGTGGAGATGATAACACCTGTCCAGCTGGGGAGACATCAGGCTAAATTAATTAATGTTTGTAAAGCATGTGAAGCAATTAATTTCTTTTTTTTTCTGTAGCATTATTTGCAAATGTAACAGAGAAGTGCTCTTGGAGCATTGTTTCTCTTGTTTTGGTGTTTTTATTGGATTCAAATAAGGATAAACATTACCTCCTTCAACAGCAAGCTTGCTGCCCATAAAGAATTTGGTTTTGGTTGGAAGGATTAGGGCATGAGATTTTGGTTCCCCTCACTTGTTTATGAGCACGAATTTGCTACACATAAATCACTGCAGGTCAGAACATTGCTGTTCCCTTAGCACAAGGTAAGAGAGCACAGAATCACTCTTTAATGTTGTGCAATTGGACAGGATTTGGCTTGTCCTGATTTTGTGTTTGGAGAACTCAGGCTGCCCTTTGCGCTTGATGTTTTACCCCTTTTTCTCTTGAAGGTCCAGTGGAGAGATCTGACTAGGTGCATTTGCATCACTCACTCACTGCGTGCTCTTTGTCTGTGTTCAGTGTTTTGCTGAAATTAAAGTACAGCTTCCTTCTCTTTTGCTCTCTGTGAGATTTCCCAGTGCTTCACCAGGCTGCAGTTTGACGAACTCTTCAAGCTGGCACTGGTGCTGAAAGAAGCAGTTGTATTTTCTTTACACCTGGTCCAGAGTGCATGTGGCTGTAAGGTGGACCAGAGCAGGGAAGCAATCTGGCTCAGAAAATAACCGTTTCTGGTTTTTAATCAGCTTAGTTTTGTGCAGTTCAGTTTCACGACAGAGCTGAGCAGCAGGGCAAGAGCAGGAGTTGCAGAGAGAGGGAGTCGAGGCCCGATCCTTCAGGTGGCCTTGCACGGTGGTGTTTGCAGAAACGCAGTCTTACTATTTGCCACCCTGTCTCTTCATCTCTCTTAGTGCCGCTATCTCTCGGTGGCGGGGGGTGGTGGCAACACGTTAATGTTACTCAGTAGCTAGCAAGCAATGGGGGTAAAGACCCACATTGTGTCTTTCTGATCCCAAGGCTATCCCCCTCCCCCTTTCCATTCTTTGGTTTACTCAGTAGAGCTACCCTGATTCACGTAAGCTAACAATCTGCTTGAGAAGAAACAATTAGGCCCATAGAAGTTGTTGACATCTTATTTTCATTTTTTTCAATGGCATAACGGGTACTCTGGTCTAGCTTGTCCTTTTGTGTTCTCCATCCCAGGCATTCCTCCCAGATGCAAAGACCCCGTGAGGATGGGGACAGAACAGTGGCCCTCCCAAACATTTTGAACCAAGAGACTGCTAATGACACTTAGCATTTCTCACACACCATGATGTGGCTGCTGAGCAGGCTATTAATTGAAAACACTGTGCATTTCACTGCTCCAACCCGGCAAGCTCCCCGGGCCAGCTGCGGGCCACTTCCCGTGCCCTCTGAGCCCGCAGTGCTGGCAATTGCCGGGAGGAGCCGTGGAGCCTGGGCAGGACGGACTGCGGTTGCAGGAGGCCATAAGAACAGCTTGGGTGTCTTTTCCAGGAAGTCGAGTGCATGCTCCCTGCTTCTTCTTTCTCTGTGGACTTTCGGAGTTCAGCTTAAATCAGATCCTGAAAACAGCATCCTGCTGCACAAGAGCCAATGGTCCTAGAAACAGGCTCTTACTATAAAAAATCCTACAGGAGCCAGATGCTCCTGACCCTGACAAAGATTGATCAAGTGGCTGGTTCTATCACCTTTCACTTTGCTTTGGCAAGGGGGGAAGCACAGAATGATGGAAAATTTTCAGGTGGAGTTGTATTTAAGGGTGTTTTTTTTTGTTTTAAGTGCTGCACACAGGAAAGAGTCATTCTACAGAATGCAGTGCCAGCACAGAGACAGAAAGAAGGGAGGACTATAGGTCCTGAGGAGCAGTCATTCCTGAATGCAGCGTGCTACAGGTTTATGCTTTGCGAGAGGTCGGATTAGATGATTACCACGGGAAGGAAATCTATTAAATGATTCTGCTGGAGGTACGGGAGGCTCTGCGACAAGTCTCCTGGGGCGGGGTGAATCTTTGGCCAGAGAACCGCTTCGGAGACCGAAGAAGAGAGAGAGATGCTCGACTGCGCTGCCAGTCCTTGCAGAACCGCTGCGCCCGGTCTTCCCGCGGGTCCTTCTGCGGCGAAGGACGGCGACTCCTTCATCGGCGGGTCTGATCGCCTCCGACCTGCCCGGTACGTCACGACGCTTCTTTAAACCGCTGCTTAGGGTCGTGACGGACGTAACTCGCTTCCGTTTCGAGGCCCGTTCTGGCCCGCTGCTGCCGCGGCAGGTGTTCCCGTCAGGCAGGATCCGGCCCAGGCTCTGCAAGGCCGGACCGCGGCCGAGGCGGGCGGACCCCCCCCCCGGGCCGCCGCCTCCGCCGCCGCCGCCATTTTCCTGCGCGCCGCCAGGGGGTGCTGCGCCGTGCGCTGCGCCGGGAGGGGGCGGGGCCGCCCGCCCCGCCCCGCCCCGCCCCGCCGCGGGCTGGCACGGCCCGCTGCCCCCCCCCCCCGGCTGCTGCAGCCCCCCCCCCCCCCCCGGTTTTGGTGGTCTTGGCCTGCAGGCCGGCAGCCTCGGTCGGTGCGACTCGGCTACCCGTGAGGACGATGCTTGTGGCCGTAGTGTTCCGCACGGGGGGGGGAAACGTCGACGCGGCCGATGAGGCGGCTGTGGTATCTCGGGGACGAGTGTGTGTCGCAAATAACGTCCGAGGGAGCCGACCTGGCTGTTCACCGGGATCGGTTTATTGACTTTGCGCTCCTCGGCAGAGTCACCAGACGTCATTTAAGGGAAGAGGTTTAAGACAAAGCCAGAGAGAGCGTCAGTCTGGGAATGGCGTCCCTTGGCTTATCTCCTGTCCTCCACGGCGTTCGGCCGTTCCCCCGCGCCCCGTCGGCGGCAGGCCGTGCGTACCGCCTGGCGTCCCTCGGATCGGGGGTCGTTGCGCAGAACATCCCTTACAAAGGCACCTCTCGGCGCAAAGGCCGTCCCTGGGAGCAGGGTCCTAGGTTGAAATGAAACCTTCTTGGAATAAGTAAATGCCAGGGGGTTATTTCCTATTAAGCTAGCAGATTGTTCATTTTGCTGCAGTTTGCGGTGTCCGACCACATACGGGTGGATACTTCTTGTCTTCCTTCCTCTTTATATTTCCAGTCTGGGAAACGGCAAAAAAGTTAGTGAAAAGCGTAACATCTGTGTGAGAGAGAGAGAAAAGGATGAGGCGGGCTGGCCAGGCAACGAGCCTCAGGAGATGGTAACACAGAAGAGCTATTCATTCTGAAAGCCAGTTGCTCCTCGCCCTGCTAGATTATAAATTGGACACCTTATTAAGAGTTGATCCTCCAGCAGCCCCACCCAGGGCTGTGCTCATGCTCTAAACCAGTGGAACGTAATCCCATTTCACTATTGATGCCTGTTACTGGATAAGCACATGTGCAAGCAGGGCAGAGGATACTAGGCAGAAAGCAGCAGCACCCTGGCTGTTTTCTGAATTGTCAGTTTAAGAAAAGAAGAGAGAGTTTTGGGAGAGAATGGGGACAAGGTTGGTTTGCACTAAAATTTAGGCACTTTTATGATGATGCTAGCTGCCTTACCAAATAATTAAACCAGCATAGATTTGCTTTTGCTTGTTTTTTTTTGCTTGTTTTCTCAGTTGTAACCTAAAAATGCTGACTCACTGGCATGGTGTGCCAACCCAAATGTTGCTGCTAGAATCAACCACTGGAAGAGCCTGAAGAGATACAACCCCACCATGGCGTAGGCTTCAAGTGGGCCTCTTCAGTGATTCCAGGTTTCTCTTCTGATGGTTTGCTTGGTCACTTACGTCTTGTCAGATTAGCCCAAAGGTCTGTACAAATTTAGGCAGATGTCAAGTTGAACAGTTGTGGTGAAAATTTCATGTGAACATAAGTTTAACAAATTCAGCAAAGTTTTATCATCCTTGGCAAGACTTCCAAGCTTTTCAACCTTCGCGCACCTTTTAGCCCTTTGAAAAGTTGTCCGACTGGCATTTGAAATGCACAAAGTTATTGCCAGTTGTTGTCAGCAATAAATACCTGACGTGTATCCTTCAGGTCTTATTTTGGTGCTGAAGCAAACAGGATGGACTATTATAAACCTGTTTTAGTGTCTCTGAACAGTATCCCTGCTCGTACACACATTTTTTCCTTCCACGCAAAACCAGCTGGGGGGTTCATGCAATGCTGGGTGCATCGTGAGGATTCTGTATCATCAGAGCATTTATTCTGAATATTGTCTAGATACACAGCTGGTTGGTTCCCCTATTGAGGTACCTCTGTTCTACTTTCCTTGGCAAGCAATTTAAACATAGATATATTGCAACTGAGCAGTGGTCAGGATATTCAAAAGTAATGTGGAAATGCAACCTTAAAACAAGGGCCCCTCCTTGTGTAGCAGTGAGTTATGGACATAGATTCAGGTGTAGTTCAGTGGTATCTCCTAGACTTTTTGACTTGTTTTGCATCTCATATAATTGAAAAGCAGCTTTTGTGTTTGTGTTTGGTTTAGGAGGAAATAAATTTATTTCAGATCTGATTATCATTAGTGACTCATTTGTCATTTGAAAATGTTTTTGTGATTCTCTCCAGGTTCTGAGTCCCTGACGGTCACTGGTGTCTTGGAAAGCAATGACTCCTCAGATGTTTCTGGATACCTTTATGTATCTGCCTCCAATTACTTTATGAGCTCATGAAAATGAACACAAGGCATCTTTGACATTCCTCTCTCTTTTGCTCTCCTATTTTTTACATAGGGTACTTTTGCCAGTAACTTTTTCCTAGTAAAACAATGCCTCTGAATTTGTGCTCTGTGTGTATGTCTGTCTGTGTATGTGATTACATGTGCCCTACCTCCCCACCTCCCCCAAAGCATGAGCCTGTTGGTCAGTTAATTTGGCAAAAGAATATAGATCTGAAAGTGAAGTTCCTATAAGGTTGAAAGAGAGAGGCAGATGGGTACACAAGAGAGCCTGTTTGTGCTAGAAGCATCAAGGTGCTGCCACTTCAGCTCACTTTTTATCAGGCACCAGAGAACCCCCACTGAAGTGTACCCTTGGAATTCAGACTTCATCCTGTCTGTCAGTCATGGACTACTTGTTTATACTGGTGGTTTTGGTATGGTTAGAATAGAGACAGGAAAGCTGGGTTGAAAAACTGGAGTTTCTCTTTTGTTCCGCACTTTTGAGATTTATGGTTGTCTCCTGCAGATGATCAGGAGTTCCTAGGCAGTAGGCAATCTGTCCCTGGTGCACACACCCTTCAAATTGGGTATTTATTTTGTTACAGAGCAATGTAACTGTCAGGTTTCAGTATAATACTAGATGTGTGGATGTCCTTAAACCAATTTTTGCTAAGGTCATGAAGGCTTTGAACATAAGGGCAAAGCCTTGAATTTAATCTGGGATTGAGTGGTCAGCAGAGCAAAGAACAAAGCTCAAGCTTGTTTGGTGGTCTTGTACTGCTGAATAAATGGACTGAAGCATTCTTGTATGGGGTATCATTTCTAAATTTGCTAGGTTGTAGAAATTAAGCATAAGGGCCAAGTTCAATCTAGCAAGTAATCTGATCAGAAATAGTGCTGAAGGATTGAGGCTTTTGCAGCAACAGTTATTGGGGTTTCCAGGATGAATGAGTTCAGATGAACATTAAATCTTCAATTAGTCTTAATGCCGGTGATGGGGAATGGTTGACATTATGGAAATGTAAAATACTTTCCTATACCATCATCAGCCCAGGCTCTTGTGACAATTCAGCTTCAGCCAACTGCTCTTCATTCATTTGCTGATCTCAGCCAAGCCCTTGAAGAGCTGGGTAATGGTGTTATTTGCATGGGAGGTGAAGATGATGTAGAGATGGGTGTTATATGTGTACTGCTGACAAGTCAGTCCATGGTGCCACCGAATCTTCTCTAGAGGCTTTATATAGATGTTGAACACGCTGGGTGAGGGGAAAGAATCTTGTGTTATTCAGCAGGTGGAAAAGGTTTTGGAGGTTAAGGAAAGAGCAAGTGTTTATCATAAATCTCTTTGAGTGTACAAGACATTTATGCAAGGGATGTCTGAAGATGTACCAGCTCAGTTCCATAAGGCTGCGGACAGACATTTATTTTCAAACAGCTGAGCTGGCTGGAGATCTTACAGCCATTCCAGATGCTTGCTACGAATCCTCTGCTGATGCCGCCTGTACTCCTTGCTCTGCTATTAGAAAAGGTGGTCCAAGGTCTTAATCTGTCAGGTGAAGCCTCTCAGATAGTTTTAAGTGCTGACGAAGGTAGTGTTAACCCAGTTGACATTGCTTTACCTTTAAGAGAGAGCTGTTTACTAGCACAACCTTACCCTGAGTTTTAGAAAGGATGGAGAGGAGAGAAGGTGGCTGCAGCCTTTCTCACAGAACATGTCCACAGCCCCAGACAGTTCCTGCATTGCCTCCTACAGGTCTGAAAATAGGTAAGGCACGTGTCTGGGACTGGATACATCTACTGGAATAGACTATGTTACTCCTGTTTTGTGTGAATATGTGCTTGGATATTTTGTGCCAAGCACGTGTGTAAAATACGTGTGAAGTACTTGTTTGTTACATGAGCAACTAAAATGGAGTATTTGGAGCTGTGTCAGCCTCCTGTGTAAGCAAGAGCTCTAGGATAGGTACACAGTGTGGTAGAAACCCAGGTAACTAAGAGATCATTATTATCCAAATTTACTAACAGAGCATTTACAAGAAATTGGTATTAATTACTATGTTAGTACCACTGTGGTTAAAGCTGAACCAGCAAGTTATAAAAAAATCTTTAAGAATATCCAGTTGGGGCAAAGAAGAAAGCTCCTGTGCTCAAGGGATCATTCAGAAATGGCAGGAAGCGGGAAGAAAATGTGCAGGTGGTTTTTAAGAGATCCTACAGGGTTTCCAGATCCAAAAATACAGAATTGTTGAAGAATCCTTGATGCATGCACAGGCAAAATGGAGCAAGCTGTAACACTGTGTGTGGCCTAGTGGTAAACATGTCTGTGTGTTGGTACTGCTTCAACACAGAGAGCTGATAGTACCCACTACTATGATTTTCAGGTAGCGAAATGTGCTTTCCATTATTGAATGGTCCCCTCTGAGGACCTGGGAGTCTTCCCAGCATCCCAGAAACAACCTGCAGCCTTTCTGAAACATGGAAATGAGCACACAGTTTTAAAATTCTCCCTTCATCAAGAAAAAAACCTGCCCTTTCCTGTAAAGCTGCTGATTTACTGTTTATTGTCATAACATGACACAAACATGTTAAAATGGGCCACCCTAATGTCTGAGTCTGGCTCTAAACAAGATTCCTAACTTACTGGTCATCCTGTTTCTGAACTGGGCCAGAATGGAGCATCCTACCTTAACAACAGCCTGAAACTCTAGTGGAATTTAGACTTGGATCCAAACTCAAGGCACAGGCTCTTCTCTAAATAAAAATAACTAGATCACAAGCTATTTTGGGGTGGTGACTTTTACACAAGAAACGTAGGGCTTACACAGGTTTTTACTCCTGTCAAATACATCTGGATGCTGTCCTTCTTCCAGCCGATATTCTGAAAGTGCTTTCATCAGGTCATAGCCAAATAACTCCAACTGGAAGGTGGAAACTGAAGAACAACTGACATTATTCATGGTAAACACTGGTGTTTTTTTAGATTTTTTTTTCCCTTTTCTTCCATGCAGAAAATTCTGCTACTCTGGTTGCTGCTGATGCTGATATAATTTCTGTCATGGCCTGTGATGAATAGCATATGCAATGCTGGGTCAAGATAAGAGCCAACAGCATGTTGGAAAGCATTCTCTAAATATGCATCCCAATGGTTCTGGCTTTCTTGACAGGGAGGTGTTTAATGAAATTGCCATGCCTGGTACCATTTACATAGCTGCCAAAGCCGCTGATCGCTATCACCTCCTCCCTTCCCCTAGCATCTGCTAGCAAATCTTCTGTTTTTTCCTGCTTACTTGGCTATACCTAGTATAACGATATGAATAGTTTCCATTCATGAAGAATGTGGTGGGATAGAGCTAGTTATAACGGATAGGAAGCAAAGGAGGAAGCAGTGTGCTGGCACCTTATTGTCAATGGCACCAAGTAGCAAGCACTAAAGCATGTTTTATATCAGTGGGAGCTGGCTGTGTGTGGTACCCTACTGGGAGCGTTCCCATGGTGCCTAGTGGATGGATGGCAGGGTTTCGTTGCTGTATTTTAAGGTAAGAGCACTTATCACCTTGGGAGCTCCAAGCACTCTATGAACTTCAGTTAATTTAAAGCTCTGGAGTGTATAAATTACTATCCTGTTGTATCGAGGAGCAAACTGGTTTGCTTAAGATGTCACAGGAAGTTTTCAGCTTTGCCGAGGGTATAAACTAGGTCTTCTGAGTCACGGGTCTGGGCTATAATCGAAGGAGTCTTCTTCCTTTTAACATAGCTGGCCTACCTTCTCTTTGATGTTATCCCATCTTCCCCTAATCACTGGGTGACATCTGATCTCTGTAACTTTTGTATGGCATCCAAGATCTACTGTATTTGGTCCAAGATCTCACCTTTCATTTCTGGCTCTTCTAATTCTGTTTCAGTCCCTGGCAATTCCAGGAGGCTCATCCTAAGCCCAGCTGCCAAGCCCTTGGAAAGCAGGGTGCGCCTTGGTGGTGTATCTTGCCATGGCATGGAGATTTCCCAGGACCAGCCACAGGAATGGTTGCAGTGTCCTCCACTAAAGTCTAGCGTGGCAAATGGCTATTGCCACCCCCACACTTCCTGCAATTTCTGCTTAAACACAGTGTTCTTTACTCGCTGCCTGCGGTTGGTATGTAAAGCTGCTTTCTGTAGGTTTAAAGCTGCTGCCCCCTCCAAAGTGGCTTTATTTTAGTGTTCAGTTCAGTGATTTCGACAGAGTACCTACTAGCTGGTATCTAAGGTTTTATTTAGGGTCAAGTTAACATACAGCATTGCTTTTGTCAACATTATTATTTTTCTTTTGTCTCTAATCTCACTAATTGTTTTAGGTTTCTTTTGTCTCTTTTTTCCCCTCTCCTTTTAGGATTTGCAGTTGTTCTTTTCAGCTATGGATGTCATGGACCAAATCCTGCCCTAATTTACACCTGTAAGACCAATGGAGCTGCATGCATGCACATGAGGAGAGAGTTAATAAGATGCTGAAGTTGTTTCCCTGTTTTGAAAAGTCACGTGGTCTAGAGGATTGATGCTGGGAAGTATCATTTAGGATTATATAATTCCTAAATCTGTAAATCCTGATGTACAGATAGCTTGTCCCATGGCTGTATAATTTTATTGGTGATAAAATATATACACTTTAAAAATTTTAGATGCTGTACTGGTAGAACCCCTTACTGGAGTTATAACACTTGTATAACAGCTTTTTACACAATACAGCGCTTTTCCCATCGTACCTAGTACTAAAGGCTTATCTACACCAGGAGATTTCACAGGTTGAGAATGTATTCACATAATGTTTAACATTTGTACAAAGGGTGAAAATTGAGATTTAGGTTTCGTTTTGGAGAGGATTTTTACTTTTCAGAATTTGATTTGGCAAATTTTAAAACCTTCTGGTTTTTCACTCCGAACTTTTGTTTTTGTTTTGTTTTGGATCAATTGGAAGTTTTGATTTTGAGTTTTGTGGCTTACCTAATGCAATAGAAACAGACACAAAATTAAAATGAAAGTAGTTTTGAAATAATAATAAAAAAAAGCTGCTATGTTGCATTTCAAACATGCTGAAAAATGTTCCACACCACTGGAACTCTTTGTTTTCCTGATTTTCTTCTTAAGGGAAATCCTGGTGAAATCAGCTGGATTTTGTGATGTGTTTTGATTCCAGCAGAACAGCATTCCAGCAGAGATTTTTTCCTGGTGGATGGAGAAAAGCAGGACCAGCAGAGCTCCTCATGCAGAGGATGTTATTCCAGAAGAAGAGCACTCCCTCACCCGCGGAGAGGAGTGATCCAATACGCCTTCTGTCTGGGGGCAGGAGGGGGAAGGAGGGAGGAGGGGGGGGGGATAAGGATGCTTCCTTCCCAGCACTCAGGGCTGCCGGCCAAGAATGTAAGTCTAAATTCAAGCCTGGCGAGTGCTGTGCCAGATCCAGAGAGTTTGGAGTCCCTTTGTCCAGAAGCTTTCAATACTTGAGGGAGCTGCCAAATGGGATGTGTGGCATCCATGTAATATATCTGATGCATGAAAACTGGTTCCTACTGAGCTTACCGTGGTGCCTGAGGCAAAAGTACTTCTGATTCCCCACATGATGCAGCCATCACCAGACTACTGCTGTTCTCCTTAAACCCGGCCACAATGGCAGTTCAGGACAACCTCCCGCCTCAGGTCAGGCTGAGGCAGGTGGCACGCACAGGGAGAGGAAAGGTAGTGCTGCCTTTGACCCTGCTTTCTCTCTCTGGAAAGGGAGGACCTGATGCTGTTTGCATTTCTCCCTAGGCTGAACCAGTAAGTCTGATGACAGAAATGAACCTTTCCCCCTGGACACAAGCCAAAAGACTTTTTTTTTCTCTTTCCCTTCCCCTCCTGATTCTTTCATAACCGTCATTTTCACGTATCTCTGGAACATATCACGTACTACTGTCATGTGCTGTAGGTGTGCTCCCGTTTTTTCTTCAGCTACAGCCTGCTGCCCATCTGCCAGATAAAAGTCTCTCCTTGTCTGGCTGATGCTTGCCACAGGTGACAGGGTGGACCGAAGCCATTGCTTCTGCCCCAGGGGAGAGCCTCCACATCTAGGAGAGAAAGAAATCTGCTCTGGAAACACCATCTAGCAGCCTCCGTGTCAACAGAGACGTAGCAATTCCTGTGGGATGAGAGTGCCTGTGTTCCTCTGCCTCGTTGGAAAGTTCAGCCAGTTGTGCTTGTGCAAACCCCTGGAGGAGTCTGAGGTTGAGCAGGTGTCAGTGAGGACATAGCCTGGGTTGCAGAACTCCTACGACAGGCTGTGCCGGACAGAGAGGAAACTTGTCTTGGTAGGAATTGTTTTTGTGTTTCATAGGCGTGCCAATGTAGGACAATAGGCAGGGGGAATCCCATGATGTTGCTTCCCATGCCAGTAGTACCCAAGTGGGTTTCCCATTTCTGTACTAATGGGGTTCACATCAAATGCCAAGGGTTGCTGAGGGCTGCCTGTGGAGCAACTCTGATACAGGACATGCCATTGCAGAGCCCTGCACAAGGGCATCGGTTCAGCCAGCGCCCAGGCAGAGGTGGAGCAGAAGCAATGTGGTTTGATGGGGCATGGTTCTTTTAGACTTGAATCCCACTAATCCAGGTCTGAAAGGGCCCACGGCAATGTGTGGCAATAGGTTTACAGCCCAGGTCCATACCTGGATCCAGGCCACTGTAGAGACTACAGGAGATGTAATCTCTCCATCCCTCATCCTCCTGACGTCAGTCACGATCCTGGCACACGTTCCTTCAGGTTTCTGGGGCTTCTTGTGAAGCCATGCTGCTGCACTGAGAGAAGGAGCTCTGGACCAGAAAATGAGAGCCAAAGCTTTTTCCTGGGGCTATCCTAGCCTGGGCAACCACACTGTCTGCTGGGCTGCAGCCTGGCTGCTCCAGCTCCACAGGCAGCAGCCCTGCTTGTCCCCTGCAGCGTGTGCCAGGAGTGGAGTTTCAGCTGCAAAATGGAGCGTGGTCTCTCCTGCCCTCCCTGGGTCAGGGTCCAGAGAGCATGCCCTTTCCCCGGCATCTCACCCATGTGGGCGATGCCCTTTCCCTGGCATCACACCTGCTCCGTCATCTTCTCCTCCGCTCACAACGGTGCTGCTTTTTCCCCAAGCACAGCGAGCAATCCCCCGCCTTACTGTCCCGTGCTGGCCAGGAGTGAGGCTTTCTGTGTGAGCCTCCCAGGCAGTGTGACTTGTTTCCAACGCACTACAGCCAGGCCTCTGTTCAGATGAATGTCCCTGTTAAATATGTATGAATCCGATTGACTTCGACTTCCTAGTTGTCCAGGTTTTATTCCTTTTTATTCATTCATGGATGCCTCCTGCTAAATAGGGAGTCGTGGCCATGTCTCAGTGAGTTTTGACTTGTTTGAGAGGCTGCCCTCAATCTGCTCGTCTTTAAAGCTTCCTCCCCTCCTCCTCCGCTCCATCTCCCTCTGGCTCATTTCCCCCCGGCTCCTCTCTCTCTGCAGCTGCTGGACAGCTTTGTGACCACCAATTAGGATGGCTGTTTGCCACTCTCCCATGATTGCTGCCATGTGCTGTTTTCCTTATGCCTGTTCCCTGTTTTCTTCTCTGGTCAAAGAGGAATTCTCCTCCACAGAGAGAGAAGCAGGCATGGTTGTCTCTGGGCTGAAGTGGGAGCTCGTGCTTAGCTCTTACTCCATGGAAAGCCTAGCATTTTTTTTTATGACGACCACGTACACTTGGCAAGCAGCAGTGGCTTTCTCAACCCAGCTGTTCACCGCCTCTCTGCCACAGGTTACCAGCCATCAGGCAAGCAAAACGCGTGCTCGCACCTCGGCTGCGGCCATGCGAAGCCCGGTGGCTTCATGAGAGTGGCTGATGCCACCGAGGCTGCGGATGGTCGGTGGAGCAGCAGAAGGAGCCTCTTAAGGATGGCAGGCTTTTTGTCACGCTGGCTCCCGGCAGGAGGGGGGGTGAGCGGTGAGGGGCAGCCTCGCAGCCCCAGGGGCTCGCTTAGCGAGCACTCGCTTCTCGATGCTGCAAGCACTGGTGGTGGAGCTGGAACAGGAGGCTGATGATTTATAAATAGACTTATTGTTGCAAATGGGGCAAAAGTCCTAGTGACAGTGGTGCCTGTGTACAGGCAGGTGAGCTTGTAAAACCTGCCTGTGCTGGGCCTGAGGACTTAGGACGGGATTTTCAGTGGTGCCAAAGGAACCTCAGTACCTGACTGCTGCTGAGGTTTTGCCTTTCAAGCTTTTGGGAGCTTGTTGTTTCCTTTCCTCCCAGCCATCAGGGAATCCTCCCAGACAGGCAACGCTTGCAGTGATGTGAAATAACAGCAAGTTTTGGCAGAGAGATCTCCAAGCGCACGTGCTGGCCCACAAGCTAGAGTGCCACCCGCTGAAGCGGTGGCTGGTCAGAAATGCCACCTAAGCCCAGATGAAATCAAGGGCTTGTAGATTTTGCAGCCTGCCCCTGCTGCGCGTGTCCTACCAGGGCCTTTCAGGGAAGCTGGTGAGACAACTGATGCCTCAGACATCACGGGCCCAGGAAAGAGGACGTCTCCTGCGCCCCGTTGTGTTCCCTGGACGTTTCATGCTGGGTAGCAGTCTCCTGCAGAGACCTGCACAGGCCACCTGGCTGGGCAGGAGATGTCGGGTGTCCTCCTCCTGCCTAATCCAGGAGGGCATGAACTGAACAAGGAAGCGCTTTTCCCTCCTCTGCCACAAAAATCTGTTCCTGCGTTTTCCTGGGAGCGCCCGCAGCACTGGCTCTGCCGGGAAGTCTGCTGTGGCCTGTGAGCCGCCCCAGCCTCTGACTGAGGCACCAGGTTCCTGTTGACTCCCAGCCAGAGCCACCTGCGAAATGGCCGTCTGCGAGTCAGGGCGAGCTGGCACCCGCCAGGCCGCTTCACCGCCTGCCTGGGCGAGGGGCAGCCTCCTCGGCCGCCGCGGGTGGTGGCCAGGTCCCCCGCTGTCTGTTGGGTGGTCTTCCTCCAGGGATAAAGCCCCGTGAGACCCACCCTCGTCCCTCCGTGACCAGGGACGGGACCGTGCTGCTGCGGCAGGAGAGCCAGTGAGAAAGCGGCTGGTTCTCCTTCCCCCTCCCCAGCACATGTTATTTTACAGTTAAAATGTATTTATTTTATTTTACTCCATCCTATTCCGTTTATTTTTTACATATTTATTTTTACTTCGCTCTCTTTATTTTTACCTTGTTCTTTCTTATTTTACTTTGCCCAGCTCTGTCTTACCGAACTCCCCTCCCCGAGCGCTCTTCGGGCTGACAGTCAGTCTCTCTCACCCCGCTCCCTGCACCTCCCTCCCTTTCTGCTCGGCGGGAAGGTTGTTCCTCAGGCGCTGGAGCTCGTCCCTGCACGTAGTCCGTCATTTAGCCGAGGAGCAGTGGGAGGGCTGTCCCGCCGCCCCGGCCGGGCGGCAGTGCCGGTGCCAGGCTGGTCTTCGCCGTGTGTGACTCGGCTGTCCCATCGTCCTGCGGCCGCTTGCTCCCGCGCGCTCGCTGACCTTCTCCTGCCAGGTCCAGGATGGGGCCACAGGCCACCTCTCCCGCACCCCCGTCCCTCTTTAAAGATACAATATGATTCCTTTATCTCCCGGCGCCAGGCGAGCCTGGGACGCTCAGAGGTGCAGATAACATTGTGGGGGCCAGGCAGGCGAGCAGGGACCTCTCCTCTCCCCCAGCGCTCAGCAGATGACCGCCTGGTCATCTGCCTGCCCTTGCTTTTATTTCTGGCGAGCGCAGAGGGATCCAGCTGCCATTTCTGCCCCGTCAGCAAACTGCAGTGCGGCCCTTCCCGGTCCCAGTGGCAGGGTGGGTGGCCAAAGCCCTGGGAGAAGGGGCAGCAGGCAGGAGCGAGCGGGCAGCAGCGGCCGGCGGCTGCCCTGTGGGGAGCTGCAGGGCTCGGCGGGGCCATGGTGGCCTGAAGGGGATGGATGGGTTCAGGCTGCGGTGCAAAAAGCTAGCGGGGAAGCCAGGACGTGCACAAAAAAAGTAGTTTATGGCCTGGCAAGGGAGTTAGGGAGGAACTTGATCCCTCCTTAAACCGCAAGTGGGTATTCGGGGTTCTTGTTTCTTCGGGTCTGCTTGTCCAGGGGCACAAGTATCTGGCCCCGTGGATGCTTATGAATATCCAGTTACTTAGGTGCTGAGGCATAGATTCAAAACTACTCTTGGTAAAATCACAGAAGAAAGAGCAAAATTTTAGTCACTGTTAGCACAGATAACTGGTGATGCTTCCTTCCAATACCACAGTGCATTTTCCTATGATATTTTACAGTGAGAACATAAAGCCTGGCATCTTTTAATTTTATAATCGAAACATGTTTACAACAACAAAAATACGTGGGAATTCAATATTGTTCAGGTTATTGGATTAAAAGCCTGTCTCTCAACTTATTTACCCCTCTGCCTATGGCTTTTATTGCACCTGTTTCCACAAGCATCGGAGCATTTGTGTTTTGTCTGTCTTTTCCATGGCAAGATGAAATCATCTTGGAGCATGGGTGCGGTGGTGAAAGACGCACGTAGTGGATTTACATCTCTGGGATAAAGGGAGAAGCTGAAGAAAGATTCCCCCGTGAGCTGGCTCTTATCGTCAGCGCAAAGGTCTTAGTCAGCACAAGCCCAGACTGCCAAAATTGTGCAGCCTGGTGCTGTCAGGGCTAGAGCCCCTGCAGCCTCCTGATTCCCTGGATCAGCCAAGGACGAAGGCTCTGGGAGCTGGTGCTCCTCTGGCAGGGTCTGCTGAGCCCAGGTCAGGCGAGCGGCAGGCATCTGAAACATGGCATGTGACCCTGCTCCTCTGGAGCTTGGGAAAACACCCTCCTGTTTGATTTTAACAAATCACCCCGAGGCCAGGTCCTGTAGCATGTTGAGCATCCATGGATATTGGCTAGAGCTGCGTGAAACCTAATGTTTTGGAGAATAATTGCCATGATACAGACGTGATACTCAAGTGTGATATTGCGTGTTTAAGTACTCGGGTTTCGGGCAGCAAGGATGTACAGATACTCTGACTCACTAGAAGAAAAATTACTTCTAGTGACTCAAAGGCTTGGATGCGGTTGTTTCCTAGTTAATCACTCTACCATGGGTCCAAAATCCTCCTTTGAGGACCAGAGAAAGTTTGTGGCCTTGAGGATCCTTCCCACTCCGGTGCAGCTCTCTGGGTGGAGAGATTAACCTCTTGCTGCCCATCAGTACCATCTGCAGACCTAATTCATTTCTGGGCTCTTACCACAAATGACCTGGTAGGCTCTGAAAGCCTGACGGTGGTAGTTTTGCCTAAAAGATGGACTCTGGGGGGGACACGTGGACTTCATTGGGGTTACCATGTGATTTGAGGAATCGCCACAAAGGTATACTGCAGGTTTGGCAGGGATCCCGTGATCTGAGGACACAGGGGGTGTGTGGACACAGGGGTTGTCATTCCTGGGAAGAGATGGATCCAGCAGTGCACTAGAGCTGGGGAAGCCCAGGGAACCCCGCTACCCTGCCCTTCTTTTGCAAGAGCACAGTAAGAGATGCCACCCTTTACCTTGATGTGGCCGGTCAACCAGGAAACTGTTCCCATTGAACAAAAGGTGAAATTTCTCTCTTTTGTAGCTTTGTGTTTGATTTTTGTGTCCTGTGGTTATTTTGTACCAAATGGTACAAAACCCGAGTATTATGCATTGAGATTCCAGATAGCTCATCTCCTCTGCCCTAAGATCAAAGCGTATGCTGCTGTCAGCACAGGGAAATAGTATATCCATGGATGGGAGCAAAGAGTATTTCTTTTCAAAGTTTGTGATAATTTTGCACTTAACTGTTATGTAAAAAACCTAGCAAATCATAATTAAAACCTGAGTTTTCCTTTTGCTAAAACTGGGTCTTAAAATGTAACTTGCCTTAAATATCTGAGACAAAAAGGCAAGCTTTTGAAAGAGATGAAGCATGCCCTCATGTGGCAATAGTTTTTCCTTATAATACCTGTTTGTTTTTGTTTTAATCCCCAAATAATCTATTACAGCGAGTTATGTCATTACAGCAGAACTGGCATATAGAGCGAGTGTTGTGATACAAAGCTGGCGTACACACAAAATGTTTGGGAATAATTACATGGGCTCAAACTCTCTTGTTACTTGAGGCCCTGCATGAGTGTTTTTATTCTAAAATAAGAATAGCTCCAGACAGGAATTCTCAAATAAACAAAGGTGTGAATTAAAACTTGTCCTGTCCTATGCTCTGTGGGAAAGTTGCTTTCCATGACTGAAAGCAAAGTTTAAAATTGTTACAAAGCCCTGGGTGGACAGCTTTGTTTGAAACCAGAATAATCGATCTTGAAGTCAATTTTAAGCTAAACCAAAATCAACTGAAAATGAAATACACGTTCACAGAGCTGGCCTGAATAACTCACTTTAAAATCATGTTATTTTTTGAGCTGATGGAACTTCCTCATGTCTACATAAGACTTGCAACTGCGTGGATAAACCTTTGGAAACCTGGCTGTGCTGTAAATTTTATATTTTTGACATGTAGAGGTTGGGTTTTAAAACCCCAGCTGACACTGCTCTGATAAATCGGGAAGTTCTAGTCCTGCCTGATACAGCATCATCTGCTTTTACTGTAGATTTTCTTTCAGTTTTCTTTTTTCCTTCCCTGAATTTAAACAGTGAATGTGATTTATAGGAATTACTGGGTCCTAGAAGCTTATCATGACTTTTTGTAGCATTATTTTGTGTGTGATTACAGATGGATTGGTATCTTTCATCCAGAGCACCGTAGGGAGAGTAAAGATAAAAATGGCTGAGGGTCATGGGATGCCTGATTTGGAGTGTGATGGTTGCCATCAAGTTTTAAACTGCAGGGAAGCATTTGAAATTCCAGGGTTTCCAGTCTGCTGCCAGGTCACTGTTTCCATTGGCTCACTCTTTACTGGATTGCCAGGAAGATGGAGGCAAGGAAGATGTACTGCACCCCACCATGGAGCAACCCGCAGCTCGACCTCCCTCCAAAGTGTGATTTCTCTTCTGAGGGACCTGCCAGGGGCAAGATTCATCCACGTGGGGGACCTCTGACCCCTCTGTGGCAGATTGTCACCACTGTCACCAGGCAATCACCTGTGCCACAGGTTCCCCAAGGTTCATCTTCTTCCTTGTAAAGCTGCATGGGCTCATAGGGTGGTCGGGTGAGGTGAAGAGCAGTTGCTTTCTCCTCTTGTCTTCCTTTCCAGCCTACAGCTCCCTCCTGTGCTGAGGGTAGTTTCCACGAGGTCAGGAAATATGAGAAGCAGAGAAATGGGAAACTCAGGATCCACCGAGCTCCCCTTGACTCTGCTGGGGGGGCCTGAACATGTGTGTGAGAGCTGTGGGTGGTCTGAATTCTGGGTGCTTGATCTGGAGGCTTTGGATATCGGTGTGGATATCCAAGCTGCTTTGAGAAGACTTCAGGCTGAATGAGAAGTGAATTCCTTAAATCTCTCCCCTAGGGTCTCATTGACTTCAGTGGCAGCGAAATTCTTCCTCAGAGACAACTTGGCAATTTTCATTCATCGCATCCTTGGCAATGGTCTGCTATCGAGTTCCCTTTGAAAAGGTTTTTGTGCCGTAATCTGCTGGCTGATTATTTAACTGGTGCTGCCTACAGACCTCTGCTAGTTGTTGCACATCTTGTAATTTTTAAGGGTTTATTTCAGCTCCTTTGCGAAGCGTAAGGAAACGGATGATTAGCGAAATTCTTCCCAGTATTTTAGAAGCATTAGTAAATATTGATTAAAGGGCAATTGCACCGTTGTTTTCATGGGAACTGTGAAAGAAGGTAAAACTGCTAAATTAGACGCAATCCTGCTCTTGAAGTCACAATTCTTACACACTGTTTTTTGCACTTGGGTGCAAAAACTCATACGTGAGAATGTGTGCTTGTAATGAGCCAAGTAATTCAGCACCATAAGAATCCCACCAACTTCATCTCCAAGCTGGTAATGAACACGGGCCTGGACACGTCCAACTGATTTGTTTGCCTGCAGAAACCATCTTGCACTATTTGCCGTCAACGACAGCAGTGTCCTTCAAATGTTGGCTTAAATGCAGTAAACATAATTGCCACTTCTACTTTGCTTCCTCTTCTTGCTGTGCCCTAGGCTGGTCGTAGGTGTGCTCCGCTTTCTGTTACCTGGCCAGAGACGCCCTGCATCTGGAAAAAGGCGAGTGGGGCAGCTCTGTTGGAGAACGGTTAGTCCATCCCTGTGCCTTGCTGCCCATTTGCATGGCCTCCCTACCTGAGCCAGCGCGTTTCCAGCTGGCTGGGGTGCACCTGAGCAGCGCTGATGTCCCTGCAGCAGCTGCATGGAGGACTGGAGTGGAGATGCTTGCCAACTAGATGAACTGGTCGACTGGTTAAATATTGGTGGCAAACGAACTTGCAAAGCTGCTTTGAAGAAGTGGGTGGGTCTCAGCCACGTCCCCACTGGCTTTTGTGTTGCGCCCTCAAGCCTGATTTCCATTTTCTGGACACCCTTTGCTTTCTGCTCTTCTGCTTGTTTGGCAGGAGATGCTGGCCGGTGGGTTGTGGCAGGTCATCAGAAGTGGACAGAGGCCTCCATGGGATGAACAAAGCCTGCCCATTCTCTGCCCAGCCCGAAAACCTCGCAGAAGGCATGGGATGCCCGGTCATGGTCCTGTCGCTCATCTTTCGATCTGCAGGAGACGAGTGACAGTGGCACCCCAGACATACCACCCTGGTATGAGGCTCACGGCAGTGTGAGCCAGGGCTCGGCTGGTGGTTTTCAGATGAAGAGCACTTAAGGTCACAGCTGTGAGCACTCTCTCTAAACCCCTTTTTCCTGGGCCCTTCAAGCAGTTTTTAATGG
This sequence comes from Haliaeetus albicilla, assembly GCF_947461875.1. Lineage (NCBI taxonomy): Eukaryota > Metazoa > Chordata > Aves > Accipitriformes > Accipitridae > Haliaeetus > Haliaeetus albicilla. The sequence continues at coordinate 15,997,962 of NC_091503.1, read as the reverse complement.
TTTCTGTTCAGATACATCTGAAATAATAGGTATTATAGGGGTACAGGGCTCCTGCCACTCCCCTCCAGCAAGGCTGGGGGTGCGGGGTAGGTAGCCCCCTCTTCCCTAAGGGGCTTCACCCACACGTGCTCCCTGTGTTGTGGGGGCCGTGCCATTTGCAGAGGTGGCACATTGACCATTTTTGCTTCTTGCCGTACACCGGTGAACCCCAGCTGCTTTCCCACTGATGTAACTCCCCGCGCCAGTGGGATGTTGAGGTGGCAGGGAGACAGCAGCTGCTGGGGATGGGGGGGGAAGAGCCGTCTGCTGCCCCAGCCCCGCTGCACGGGGGAGATGCTGGCCAGAGAGGTGGGGGGCAGGAGGGGAGAAATGCCTCCAAGAAGGACCTGGGCCACCATGCTCGCCTTCCTCTGAGCCCGTCTGCCCGTGCTTGTCAAAGGCGATGTCCGCAAGGCCGCCCAAGGCTTTGACACACGTAGGCAGACGCCAGTGAGGTTTAATCCAGCTGGCTTGGGTGCCGGTAGGCAGGGAATTGCTGCTGCAACCTTTAATCACCTGAGTACCATGTGAGCCTGAAAAGCTCAGGCTGGAAATGGCGGTGTTGCAGCAAAAGGCAGAGGTTTTGTCCTGCGCTGATCCTGGCTGGCAGCCAGGGACGTGTGAGGGACGGGTTGCACTGCGGATGGTCTTCCAGGCTGCTCAGGCCACCCCCTGGGTGGATTCAAGGTCCTGATCTCTGAGGAGCTCCATCCCTGGCTTGCAGGAAAAGGAGCACTTGTCTGGGCCGGGGGAAATCCCAAGGGCCCTGAAGCATGTGGCCAGGTCTGCTCCTCTTCCAGAAGGTCCTACAACGACAGGAGTACTGTACAAGAGGGTGACTTAGGCAGGACTGTGGGCTTTCACAGCATATAGGCCCCCACACCCAACGGAAAATTTGCATAAATACCTTTCCAAGTAATGAGTTTTTTCTAAATGGGACCAAAATCACATGAGAGGCAGGGAGGGGTGTTCACGGGGAGGGCAGATCTGCTACGCTGGGACCTCATGCGAGAAATTGGACTAGTACTGTCCACTGAAGTTAGACCATGAATTTGGAAGGGCCTAGTTGAGGAATCTCCTTAGCACAGCTGGATTGACCTTGATGTTTTTAACCTGACGAAGTCAATTCATGCCAAGAAGTAGCATCTGTGTCCATGGCAGGGAGAAGAGCCCATGAGGCCCTGTGACACCTCTTCAGGACACCTCTGTGCGAGCCTGATGGACCAGAGCGATGCCCATATGGTATGAAAAAGGGTGCTGTTGAAAACTGTTACCCGCAAACCCAAGAGCTACCCTCTTTTTGAGGAGGAGTTTGATGAGGTGGGGAGGAGGCAGGGGAGAAACGAGTTCATTTAGAGTTATCCACTTACAGTCTTCTCCCCTAGCAGCTCTCAGAGCATTTTCCAGGGGATGCTGTTATTCTTACCCTGGCTTAACCCATGGGGAAACTGAGGCATGCAGCAATAAGGTTACTGATCCGTGGTCAGTGCAAAGCCCAGAGAAGGACCTTGCTCTCTTGGATTCCAGTCAGGTTCTCACTACCAGTTAAGTTATAAGTGGTATAAAAATAGCTGTTCTCCTCTCTTTATTTAGAAATCCCCATTTCCAGTGGGAAGCGGGTAGAGGGGGAATCGATAAGCCCTGCTGCTACTGCTTTTCCTTACTAGCCTGCCTGTCAGTTCCCGTTTACCATTTTGCATATGGTCACTTGATACCAGCAGCTGCTTTGGGACATCTCTATCTGTCACATCCTTCTTTTTATTCAGTGTCCAAAAGCTTCAGTGCTCCACTAAAAAAAAAAAAAAAAGCATTAAAAAAACCACTCCTGGTAGCCGAGTTTCCTCCCAGGTTCGGTTCTAAACATGTCATTTTAATGATGTCTAAACTACACAGTGCTTGATGAGCAAAACATTAGTATCTTCTAGCCACATTTGTTTTCCTTGTCTCCCAGAGCATTATAGTCACCCAGGGAGAACTGCGTGTTCTACTTCGCTGCTGTAAAGCTATTATGGGTATGAAAAGTTCCCATTAATCTGCTCCACACATGGATGTTTCTGGATAAAGTTCAGTAGCCAGATCCCTCTTTCTTTGTGTGCATCAAACGAAGCAGAAAAACGTCTCCAATTTAAAGACACCAAATGAATAACCAAATAGATGAGATTAATTTTTGTTTAATCCACGTGGGCAGCGAAGCCAATGGCCAGTGTTTGTATGTGGACTTCTCCTGGGAGTTCATTACCAGCCAAGTCTGTAATAAGTTAATGCAGAGATTCCATGGAAATAGGGGGTTAATTATATGCAGAGGATGTTGGCCAATGTACAGCTTTGAACAACAAAAATAGCCCAAAGTCTTGTGTTTTGGATGTGGAATCAATTAACGAGGTCCATGACATGTACCAGAATTTGTTAAGATAGTTGTTGTACTATAAGGATGCTTTATTATTTTTTTTTCTAAAAAGTTAAGAAAATAACTGGATAATGGAAGGCGAGGGACAGAAAGACATGAGACTGGTAATGAAACACTGGACTTTGGCCTGGGGCCAAGGCAAGCTTTTCAACGGGTCTGAAGTTTGGACGACAGCAGAGTTTGAACCGGTTTTCACTAACTGTCCAAAAGGTTATACTGTAATAGATGGAGAGAAGAGGTTGCTTTTAGTTTACCAACTCCCTTCTCTCTGCTGGCAGGAGCGTTATGCTGCTAATACGCCGTAGTCATCAGACTGACGGATATCAGCATGTGGCGTGGCGTGCTGCAGATTCAACTCCGAAGCTGAAATATAAAATATTCCTCTCGATGCTGGTTGGCACAAACCTAATTTTTCCCCCCTTTCTACATCTGGTCCTAATATAAAATGTGTCTTTCTGCCTTTTTTTTTCCTTCCCTTGCCACATCTTTAGAAATGGCTTCTTTAAACAAAATAGAGTGCCCCCCCCCCCTCCCCCTATATTTCTAGGTTTTAGAATTAATTGCATGTATGTGTGGTAGTTTAACAGTACAGCTTGGGTACTGAATAGAGCACAGCACTGTGCCTTTGCAAAGGGATGTCGTTTCACAAAAAAAACAGAGAAAGATGAGATTACTTTTACTTCCCTTCAGTGTTCAGAGCTGTGAAGCACAGTTTTGGCTGTTACAACTTTTAAAGGAGTCCCTTAAACAGGTAGAATACAAATTTAAGAAAAAAAGATCTGACCCATTTTCACCCTGCTTCATTTTAGCGCAAGCTCTGGGCATGCTCCAGGCATTTCTTAAGTCCCCCAGCTCCCACTGCTTTTTTTCTCACCCCCTTCCCCCAACTTGATCCCTAAAGCCATTAGTTTGTTCCTAGAAATTATCTTCTTGTTTGTTGTGTTGTGTTTTGGTTTGTTTTTTGTTTTGCACACAGAAATCCACAGGCCAAAGCAAAGAGTACTTCAGAAAAATGTTGCAAGACAACCCAGTTTCGAGCCAAGTGCTGCTGATAACTTCTCAGCACCTTTGCCGAAGTGGTGGAGGCTGGGACCACTGAGTCTCCATAGAAATCACAGCGGGTAAGGTTTGTTTAACTAATTAGCGGTAATCCTGAGCAACTCTGTGGGCTGTAATTTATGGTGTTTCCACCAGGTTCTGTGTTCAGCTCCTCATGGAGAGGGTGGGCCCCTAGACCTTTTAGCATGTGGACTCCTGGAGACTGGCACGACCTGGAGATCTCAGAGGAGTCCCCCAGGGTGCAAGGACATGGCTTGAGGCCGAGTGCCCCTGCAGTCCTCCGTGCCTGCTGGCGGGCCAGCCCCACTGCTGGCCATTGGCCCGAAGGTACTTAGGGGGGATCCGGGATGCAGGCTGGGACAAGGGTGGGATGGAGGTTGGCAGGGTTTACAACAGTGACGGGAGGCTGGCTGTACGAGGGACCTTGGTGAGCCACTCTGGAGGAATGGACTCAGTCAGCAGAGGTGATGTAGGGACTGTCCTGACCCCTCGCCTGCCCGCCTGGCTGCTCAGAGTTAAAGTGTTACCAGCAAAGGTGGCTGCAGCCTTTACACAGCAGATCTCATGTGCCCGTCGCCTCCCAGGGACACCCGGGGACAAGGTCAGAGCAGCGGGAGGGGAAGGTTATTTCTGGGGCAGCTCTTTAGATAGACAGGAAAGAGGACGCAGGGGAGGTCAGGCATGAGGAGGATGCGATAGCTGAGCTGAGGTGGCCGGCCTCGGGCCACCAGGTCGATGAGGAGACACAGAAGCTGTGGGGCTTGTTAGTCAGGGTCCCAGCCTGCCAAAGGAGCCAACAGTAACGAGTACAGTTTCTTAGACATTGCATGGGGACGGGCAATGCCTTTATTTTGCTTGTAATGCCAGGGATGGCTTCAGGCACTGTGTTACAGGTGCACTAACAATGAACGCTGGCATGCAACTCCCCCATGCCCTCCAGTACCCACCAGGTGTTAGAGCAGGAGCAGGCTACATCTGCTCTCTGGCTTGCCAAAAATTTGAAAGGAAAATGTATATCCCAAGTACCAGAGCACCACTCAACTCCCTCGTTTATATCCTGCAACTGGTGCTATTTGCAACCAACTGAAATGGGAATGTCCAGCCCCATTCATGCCATAAGCATAAGAAAACAGCAGATCTGGGGACTGTCATAAGAGAGGGAGTCTTTACTGTCTCTGGATCTGTCGGTTTTAGTTCTTCCTTGTTTGGGAGTGCTTTAGGATGGGGCAACCTGCTGCTGACACAGCTGAGCAGTGGCATGTCCCATGCCTTCAACTCAGCTGAAACTCTCCACAGATCAAGAATGGACGAGGGCAGCCTAATTCCTCTGTTACCGATCTGAGCAAGGGAGTATAATTATGGTAGTTATCACTGGGAGATGTTTTAAAGGGAATGCATGCTAGATACCCTGACTAAGCACTTAATTTTTTTCCATCAAATTACTCCTAGGCCAGCAGCTAGCTCTACGTACATAATAGCTCTGTTGGCTTCAATGAGGTCTGCCAGCTAAGGTCAGCTGAGTACCTGCCCCATGAGAGCAGGCCACAGAGCAGATGCGAGATGCCATGGTGTCACCTCATCCATTCACCCTCACCCCACTGGCTACTTGTCAGCATTTTGCCTTGTATAGTTTTAAATGAATCTTGCTCCATCTGATTTTACTCTTTACACTCGATCATTTCCCTTTTAAAATTCAGATTTTTGTTCACACTCAAATAAAAATACATATCAATATTTTATAAATTCTGCAGTATATCCCCAGGCACAAATTATATTGTAATAATAAAATGGCTAGCTTGTTTTAATAGTTCCTGGCTTTTGGCTTTATGTAACACTGCAGGTGTGATTCTAGTAGCAATACTGTAGGTGTGAATTATTATGTTAGCGTAATAGGCTGTACTTTATTGTGCTTTATTGCTTAATTGGCTTCTTCCATAAGGATTCTGCAGTTGTTACTGGGAAATAATGCCAAGCTTTTCCATGAAAAGAGTGATACTCTCTTTTTTTTGGTGTTTACTGAGGTCAGTCTGATTTCAGTGCGTGACTGGGTTTGGGAAATGAAAGAAAGATGTCATTAAATGAATTAAGAAAGTGCTGACTAAGAAGTCCTTAATAAAAAGCAGAGCAGGCTAAAAGATGCTCCTTGTTATGCATAGATACTTGTAGCCCCAAAGAGCCCTTTGGGAAAACAGCTGGCTGAGCTTTCTGGCAAAGGAAGCCCTCTCCCATGTTTGGGGGATTCCCAGGTGGTGGGCAATACCTCTGGGTGCTTACATGCTCTGTGATCTCCTCTTCCCTCTCTGTCCTTCCCACCACCTTACTTCTTACAGAAGATGGAAGAAGATCAAAGTTGTCTTCACAGCAACACACAAGCCCTGATCCCCTTGCCAGCGTACCCCTACAAGAGCGTACCCCTGAGCTGCCCCGCGCGGGGGCACCTGCCTCCCCCCGGCCGTGCTGACCCGCCTGAAGCAGCAGGGACGCAGGCAGCCCTTCAGAGCGTGTGCAGGTCCTGCCACTGTGCCTGGGAATTGAAGGGGCAGGGAGAAGTCCCAGGGGTGCCCAGGTGTCCCACGGTCGCCTCTGCCACTTGGAACCTGAGACACCTCCGGTATGTACACCCACACCGTGGTGCGGCGACCAAGGGCATTTTTTGGTGGTTGGAAATCACGAGAGCTGCTGCTCCTGTGAGTCACTCGAATTCCCACCACGTACTCTTGCTAAATCATTTCCACCTCTGCTCCCCTCTGCTCCCCAGCAGTGTGCCTAGTCATGCTGCTGAAGTTCATTGTTGGCCTCTCTATTTCATTTAAGCCTTTTTATGTTTCTCTGGAACTGCAGGTTTAGCAGAGGAATCTGCTTTTGCTTTCAGCTGGGTGAAATGTTTATGCTTGGCATATTGTTTGCAGGGACAGTGGGGTAGGTGATTTCCCAAGTGGGACCTTCGTCATGCAGAATAGGAAACTTCTGATTTTCCCCTCTTGTTGTAATGGTATTTTCCAAAACTATTAATGAAAAGCAGAGCTGGGCAAGAGCTACAAAATATGGATGCAGATCTAGATTTTGAAGGTGCAGGGTTTTGCCTGGTTCCCCCCAAACGGTGAGGCTGTACGTGTGCTGAATGGGATCAAACTGAAAATCTGCAGAGCTGAAAGCCCAATGGATGCACCATTAATGGCCGAGTGAATAGGAGTTAGCCATGCAACAGATTGTCCTTTTCTGTGGCTGCAGCACAAAAAGTGTAGTACTTGTGTCCTCCTTCTTCCAGGTCTCACTCACCAGGTCCAACCCAGGGAGGATGAGCATGTTTGAGCTGTGTTTGCGCTGTCTGCCCGGGAAAAGAGGACTCGTCTCAGCCACAAAGGTCTTGCTGGGGTTTGTGCTGAAGTGGGTTTCCACCATCTGGGATTTACCCAAGAGCTACATCATACTCTCTTAGAGATAGGAAAACTTCATAAAGAGAAGACTTTGAATTAGGAGTCTGCTGTGCATTGCAACATTTATCATCATGATTCACATACTTCCAGTATTACTGCAAATCCAGGCAAAGTGTGAAATGATTCTCTCTCTCTTATCTTTGAGGAAATGCAACGTGCTCCAACCCTGCTGACTCTGAAAGCCAGCTCTGCCCTGTTTTGGTCCATGTAAATTGTCAGGATTATTGGAAAAGCTCAACAAACCTCAACAGCATAATCTACCCAATTAATTTTGAAGTACTTTGGGAAGCATTCAGTATTTTTTCTTTTCATCTTGTGCAGCTCCATAGAAACCCTTGGAGTTCTGCAGGTACATACTGAGCTATGAAGGAGCTGGAGGCACTTAGAGAGCTGGAACATGATTAATAACTGTGAAATTACAGGGAACACTTAAAAATCCCTTAAATCCCTTAAATCTCTCCCCTCGCTGACTTTCTCCTAGGAACTAGGACATGAGCCTTTAGCTAGGCTGTCTTTCCCCGATGCAGTCCCTTCATTGTGATGGGAGAGGATCTGAAGCCACGGGCAAGGCATTCAGAAACTTTAGGACGAAGTCCTGATATGGAAAAAAAGAGAGAATGGGTGAGCTGCAGCACAGAGGATCACACGAGGGAGTAGCTGGTATGTGCATGCCAGTGCCAGAGTCCTCAGACTCTTTCATCATGGGAACCACAGCTTGACTGCCTGATAAACCACCTCCTTTTGTATTCACAATTGCAAAATATCTCTGCAGCAGCTCTAGCAATTGCTCAGAGAGAAAAGAAACTGAAGAACTTTTCTTGCATCCTTAGCATAACAGGTGTTTTTACAAAAAAAAAAAAAAGGCATTTTCATTTGGCCCTTTGCTGTATCTCCGCTCTGTGTCTGAAGTGTTATCTTTGTCAAGGAGAAAAGCAGAGGCAGTCAACTCTTTGCAGACCCCTGACAGTGTTTTTGGGTTTATGAATTTTAAGGTTGTTTTCCTGTATACATTTCAGTATTGTTTTTTGTTTTAGATTGCACGGAGTAACAGTATTGCTTTTGCTGCCATGCTGTCTTCTGCAGAAAAATTTAAGAATATTTCTCATTCCTGTTTGCCACGGAGGCCTCAATCTCAGAGTAAATTACAGGAGAAACCCGGAATCAGTTAACTGAATGTTAAGCAAAATGAATGAGGCTTGTATAGTGCCCTGAAGGTCATTAGACTCAAGGTCTGAGTGGCTGCCAAGGGGAGTGAGCTCCAGGGTGGGAGCATTCATCTGAGAAATCCCCATTGCTGGACGTGGAGGGGTCAAACCTGGGAGCTGGCTGCAGGGTCCTGCCAGCTGAGCTCAGCTGCCATGGCTGGATGTGGGGTAGGATCTTGTCCCTTCTCCTACTCCTGGTCCAGAGAGCTCTGCAAGTGGGAGAGCATTAGGGACTTGCCTATCGCTCCAGCCAGCTCGCTGCTTCCTTTACTAGCTGTGGAGACAGCAAGTAGCTCTAAAATCATGAAGACAGACAGTTGCTGGGAGTTAGGGCTGATGAAAAGGGCCCATGGAAGTGGCACAGCGTCAAGGGGTGCAGCAGGCAACGCAGAGCCGCCAGTGGTCAGCTATGCGTCCTTTGAGCTGCTCTCCATCCCACCCACAGCTTTCTCTCCCCATCAGAGTGACTCTGCTGAGGGGCTGCTGGTTTATCTTCCACTTCAGTCCTGTCTCTTTCCAACTTGGATGTGGAGGTGAAACCACAGGATGTGGATGCAAGGTGGAAACAGAGAGGCAGAGCGTTGTGATGTCCGTTCAACTTCAAAGTGTCTTCCAGTGCCTCTTTCTACGTTATAGAAGGATTTTAACTAAATAAAATCATTAAGTGAAAACTATTACGAGCCAGGATGAAGATGTATCTGGGTACCTGTGCACTGTTATTCATGAATGTTAAGCAGCATGGTAGGCCTTCCTGTAGATCAGTTTGTGTATCTGTGGGGCAGTCTTGATATTTTATTCCTCATTCGTGCCATAATTGCAGGAATCCTTTAAGCCAGTGTAAACACTGATCTCACTGCATGTTGGAATTACAAAGTATATAAGATGAGGAGAGCTGGAAAAACAAGAATGTGTATTTTCCGAAAAAGTAGAAGGTTTCTGGAGGAGGAGTTTTCCCAACGGGAGCTAAGTTTACAGATCTAACTCATTCAGGCCTTTTTGCTTCTGAAGCTGACACACACATGCACAAGCACACACGGTCCAGTATCTATTTCATGGACGCATTCTTCCCATCTCAGTGTGTAAAGGTCTTGAAAGCAATAGCTACTGGCAGTACCCCAATTCAAAATATCTAATAGGTCCTTTCCAGTTGCAAAATCACTAAGGACACATGCCCAAATGAAAGCGGGACTTAAACCACCTTGCTGTCAGAAGCAATGAAACAAGCGGCGTGTCCTTGTGGGCTTGATTTGTGGGTTCTTTGTTATTTTAGTCTTGGTTTGCTGACTGCATCTCAAGAATTGTGTTGCTAGAGCGACTTCGCTAACGTAACTCCTGCAAGTAACTCCAACGGTCTGCAGGACTTTTCAAAATCTAATAATAAGCTGCAGTGGGTTTTCATTGTTTTCCAGATTTTATGGATTAATAGGCTGCAGGTTGAAGGAAAAAAGGGTAGATTTGATTCTTTGCAAACTACCTCTGACTCAGTGGATCTGCTCAGATTTAAGAGGGCATGCCCTGCCTACATACTTAAAGCAGATATTTTGGATCAGCATCAAATGGCCTAACTCTACTGACTTAAACATAGCATTTCTAATTTACATCATCTCAGTGTTTGAACCTGATGTTACGTGTGCAGACATGTAATCAGAGGAGTGACACTGCCTCCCTTCAGCTCAACATTTGACCTCTGTGTTTGTGTGTTCGCATGCACTTGTGAGTCTAGAGATATGGAAGTACATACATGAACACAAAATATCTATGCTTTACCATGTTTTCCTGTCTGCTTAGGTGGGAAATCTTAGCTACAGTAACTATCGGAGAAAACTTTTTGATGCAAACAACCATTGGAGGAAACAAATACCTTGAAAGTGGTCCTTGTGGTTTACACCCGGTAAGGACATCCTCAATCTCCAAGCTAACAGGAACAGAGTTCCTTGCGGGCTGACATGCATTTTCCAGGCCTAAATTTCTGTTAGGAGTTTGGTTGGGTTTTTTTACATTTGCATCCCTCGTAGCAATTGTTGTGCTGCCTATTCATACTTCTCAACCTAGAGGAACTCTGGCCAGGCTTTATCTTAATGGTCTGTATTTCTTTGGTCACGAAAACAGTTCAGGCTTATTCTTTTGAACAAAATTAATTATTGTTAGGTTATCTAGGAGTTTGACTCAGACACTGTATTTCACTAATAAGCATCATTTTGAAGAGCTTGTTTTTAAAAAGAATTGTTATCTAATGCTTACTGGCAGGTTTTGAATCTTACATCCCTGTTGAGATTGATTTCCTGTACATGCCTAATTACTGATGACACAGTAAGATACAAGCTAAAGAGCTATCTTGCAACTGCATAAAAAAAGCTTTAAGCCAAGTTCCCTTTGGCTTAAACAGAAGGAGGCTTCATTTTAGTTCATTTACTAAAGTCACTACAGAAGGATCCTCCTCCAAGAACTTGCAGCAATATAAGGAGTGTGTACAAAACAAGTCCAGACATCAAACAGGGCAACTCCCAAAATGTCTCTGCATTTGTAAACATGTTTCACATCTGCTCAGCTTTGCAGTTAGCATGAAACATAAAACTTGGGATATCTGTCTTATTCATTTGAATGGATGCTAATTCAGGCTGCGGCTTGATTAGATGGAGGCTGCAGCTGCAGCTGGCTGGAGAAAGTGTTTTAAGAAAAAAAACCCACCCTGAAAGTTAAAGATATTTTTATTAAAAAAAACCCCAAACATCAGTTGCCTGATCTGATTTGCAGTGCAGCCCTATGAATAGTTGTTGGAGCAAGTGCCTAAGCACTGCAGTCACTGTTAGCCTGTTCCCAGGATCAAACAACAATCTTTGGTCTGAAGGATGTTCACTGACGATGAGAACATGGAGGGAGGGAGAAGAGCTTCTCTCTCCATCATTGAGATATGTGTCCTTTATTCCAGAGTATGTGTGAAAATGGCTAGGGAGCCTTTATTGGGATGTATATTGAAGTTTTGTGTAATGACCACAACTGCAGACTGGCCTGCTTTAGCAGGTGTACTTTTCCAAATACCTAGTAGAAAATCTTGCAGTGAGAATGGGAGCGTAGTAGTTCATATGGATATAGAGTGGCATGACTTATCCCCAAATTAGATAGATAATATAGTTTGTCAGTAAAAAGCAGTTTTATAGCAGCATAGGTACCTGCACAGCAGGGATAGTACTCTTAGAGACCACATTAAAAAAAAAAAAAAGTAGCATTCAGCTATATTTGGTACATAATTATAATGTGTGGAGAGTGTATGGAGAACAGGTCTGAGACATGTGTGCTGTCAAGTGAGTGGCATGAGATGACCTTTGTTTGTGGCCAGGCACTAAATGAGACTCTTTGTTTTAAATGTTAGTGTAATATTGTAGGCACTACACTACTAATTAATAGATTTTCTGGACCCAGCTGCTGGAAGAATTTTTTGCCCACAGTTGCTTATTACTGTCCCTTCTCTGCAAGTTTAATCTCTAAGATTTACTGGCAGAGCTGCTGGTCTGATTTGCCTCATGCACTTCAGTCAAAATATCTACCTGTACATCTGGCTACAAAGAAGGGCGTCTGTCCATAGCCTGAGGCTTTTGGCTTGAGGCAAACCATATTGAGCACAACTTGATTGATCTGGACTTTCAATAGTCTGGAGATCTGAAATTGAAGGAACAGGGTCTTACAGTTTTACAAGAGTCTACACTATTTGAATCCATGAATACAAGCACCACTAATCACGCCATGGTTGGACTACTTTCACACACTGGTTAGTACAACTATTTTCTCTCTTTCCTCATGTCACTTTCTAGTCATATATGCCAGCCAGGCACACTCATTTCCATGGGAAATGCATTTTGTGTAAAGAATTTACACAATTTTTGATGTGGGGGCAGTAAATCTGTCACTAGTTAAACATGTAAAGCACAGTTTTAGGAGTGCTGCAACCTCCTGGAAAACCTTGGCCTTCACAATGTAGCTATTAAACACCATGTAGTGAGAACTCTGTGTGGATGTTGGTGGGGGAGAAAGGGAAAAGCAAGGCACATCCTAACAGGTAAGGTGATGTCTGCTCCTTAAGGATGTAAAAATGGCTTGACCTTCTGTCTTTGGCAAAACTTCACTTTATACGTGCTCTGTGGCTTGTGTCACTTGGCCATGTCCCAACCTTAACTCCAGTGTGGCTACATTTCAGCAATGCGGGGTGTGTAAGTGTCGTGAATTATTATTTGTATGACAGCAGTACCTAGAGGCTTAAGCGAGGGCTGTAACCCATTGTGTTAGACACAGAGCAAATATGCTGTGAGACACAGTCTCACTCTGAACATCTCATGGTCTAACAAGACTGGCAAAAGAGCAGGAAGGGAAAGAGAAAGAGAGCGCTGAAAAAATTCATCCAGGGTTGCACAGCATGGAAACAAGGCAGCAGAGGTTCCTGCTAATGGGTGGTGGCTGGTTTTGGGCCTTCCCAGCAGCAAGCGTTGTGTCACGTAATGCTGCAGAAGGTAACTTTTGGGTCATATCTATGCACAGGGCTTTTGCAGGGCAGCTCTGGTGGCTTTTCCCGCTATGACAATTTAAGAGCATTTCTCGTTCTGTATAACTGCCGTGTCCTACAGCCAGAGTGACTGTCCTAATGCCTTAGCGAAAAAAGATACACGTCCCTATGTAGTGGTCTTTCTAGGGCAAAGTCCTGCCTTTGAGTTTCAAACTGCTTGTATACAGCAGATCATTGCTATTGCTGGGGGTGGGCCTTAAGTACCTGGACTCCTAATGCCCACTAGCCTCCACTGTATGCTTTGGGCTAAAAGGTGCAGTACAAAGGATACGTCGTGTTGTTAATACAGCCAGTTTTCCAAGGGAGCTGTGTGCAAGAGGTTATTTTTGTTCTTTGTTGTTTTCCTAACTCACAAAAGTGTCCGATGTTCTCCAGAGTACAATAGATTTCATCCACGCTGCTAATGCTTATTTCTATTCATCTCCTTAATAGGAGTGAGGAAGCAGTGACTGGTCACCCCCTGCAATGTCACGATCCTTCCTGAACCTTTTAAGTGACTGGGCTGGTAGGAAATGATGGCAGAGTGCTGACGAGATTAGCACTTCTTGATCTTTGTAGTGTAAAAATACCCTAGGACTAACTCATTCTTTAAGCTCCTCAGTGACTAATAGGTGTTTTATCATCCTTTCAATTAGAAAGTATTTATCAGCAATCTTTGCTAGCTCACTGCATGAATTGACCTGTCATTCACAGTCTCAGCCCTTGGAACTGGTAATTAAATTTAGCAATCTGCCTTGGCAGCTCTGATTGAGATATGTGGTATATTTCCATGTGAGTAGGCAGATACTTTGGGTTTTCCTTCCCAAAAGGAAAGGGCTTTGAGAAAAGTGAATGAAGGGTCCCAGCAGATGCCTGCATATGTCAGGTACCTGCAACCATCAAAGCCTTGCAAGCAGAATGCAGTGAGTGGCACGGAGCAGCTCCGCCGCGGCTGGGGGTGTGCTGCAGAGGGGTGGCACTGGGGCCAGCCTGACTACCTGTGGCCCCAGGACTGGAGCAGCTTTACTTTGAGTTGGTTGACGTAAGCTGGGAACAACACACAGCGCTTTCTAGCCAAGTAGCTGCTTCATCCCCAAACTTTCCAAGTTGCCTGCTTTTGGGGCTGTGAAGGAGATCTGCGCTTCATTCTTGACGTTCAGGTATGTCAGCCTTGAAGTTTACGCACGGATATGAGACCCTGAAGTCCGGGTACCTTTTTGTGTTGAGCAAGGGGTAAAGTAAAGCAATTGCAGTGAAGCGTGTTACGTGTGACGAAATCCGGAGATCAAGTACACTGACATAGGTCTGACATCTTCTCTGGTACAGTTCTCCCCAATGACAGCAGAGGACATGTTTTATTGACAATGTAAACAACAGAAAAAAAGTAAGCCGGTCTCCTGCTGAAGGAAGTTATTTAAGGAGTTAGACCCTATGGAAAAGTGACTGAACTGCAATGTTACCCCATGATTTGCTGTGTTAACTTGAGGGTAATGCTAGCAATGTCACAGGTATTGCCAACATTGAGGCTGCATGTCTGTTGTTATCTCTTGGCCTGTCCAGGTATCATGTTCTTTTTAAGATGAGAGGAAATTTGTGGATCACTTACACTGAGACCATACTTCTAGTAAAGGAGCTTTTTCCCCTCCTTGTGTAAATCTTTGGTTGACACTAGATTTGGTTGATAGAGGCTGATTTTCAGTAGCTAGACCACTGTTTTTCCAAGCGAACTTTGCTCTGAAAAAACAGACATCTTAATCCCCCCCCCCCCCCCCAACCTTCCTCACAACTGCCAAGGGGTACAGAAATGCCAGCATCTCCACTACTCGCTCCAAAATCAAGTTCTAGTTGCCTGGTTTGGGGTTTTGGAGGAAACGCACGATTTGCAGAGTTCACTGAACCTCACAGAAGATTTGGATTTGAATTTGTCTGGAGCTGCCCTGAAATATTTCTTACTGTTACTGAAATATTCCTTACTCTGTTTTACCACAGGAAACATCCTGAGGGGATTTTTCTGCTTCTTCTTTTCCCCCCCTTTCACTATATCAGACTCGTCTCCCTGCTGTCTTAAGGAGACCACCTACAACTTAAAGAAATAAAGACCTCTGTGAAAAAATAGAGGCAAACCTGATATTTAAGGGTCAGTTCCCCACAATATTTATCTAGTTGTCTGAGCTGGTCTAACCACAGAGGAGGAGGGGGGAAAGCATTATCATGTGGTGGCTGGGAGGGTAACCTCTGTTAAAAAACAACAACAAAAACAAAACCCAGCAACCTAAATTGATGGGAAAAGTGCCAAGTAGAGGAAAGGAAAAGGAGTCTGATATTTATGAGGTATAGCAAATAATAGCACTGGGAGGTAGCACTGCTTACAAAGTATGTGCTTGGTGAGGATAAAGCAGCTGACATACTTCTTTAATTTTGGAGCAGAGAGAAAGGGCCCTGCCTAATATAATTTATTTAAGAGGTTTCTCTGTGTTTCTAAGGGGAAAAAGTGGTCCTGGACATGGAAAAAAAAAAAAAAAGGTGGAGCTTGGGCAACAAAATACGCTTTCTTCCCTGAAACCACCCAGAGGTTCCTTACAGCCTCCTGCTCCCTGAAGATCACGTGCGTTAACTTCAGACCCAAAGAAAAGAGAAGGAAAGAAACCCTTACAATTTGGAGCAAAGGCCGCCTTTCCTCACCGAGGCACTAAGCAGGGACATAAATTACAGGGTATCTGTTTCAGGCCCCTTTCAATATACGGCTCCTATAAGAGCTCCAGAGTAAGATAATCCTCTGGAGATCAGAGGCAGCATGTTATTAGCAGAAGCTCATAGGTTACATTTAGTGGTGTCTGGGGTACCTTTATGCTGAAGTGTTAGTATCAGCTAGAGAGCACATAATCTTTCTCCTGAGTCTAATTACATATTCATTGCGCAGGCAACAGAATATTCATATGTATTTAATTAGTCAAAAGATTATGCTTTAAACCCACAAAAGCAAGGCACTAAGAAGTAGGGATGAAAAGTCAAATAGCCCTTAAATTGGTCTTTTATCTAATTGCATCACTGACTGCCTCGGAGCCCCAAAGTCCCAGTGTGAAGGATACTGTAAAAGTATTTAAATATAAAGCCATAGTTGAATAAGCTACAGCCAGAGCAAACCCCTAGATCTCTGTTACACTTAATGACCAGTTGAATTCTTCCTGATTTACACCAGTTCATATGGAAATGTGTATGGTTTGTGTCTGCTCAGCCCCTCGCTGGATCGCCTATAACGTTTGTGGTGTGGACGAAATACCTTCTGCTGTTTGTAAAAGCAGTTCGTTATCTGCTTTGGAAATTTCTCATTTACATTTTCCCATTAGAGAATATTAGGTAAAGTTCTCAAGGATTTGCATTAAAGTTAGGTTAATAGCTTAAATAGGGGGTTATATTTAAATAAAAACCATAAAGGCTTCACCCTTGAAAATAATGCCATTTTTTTATCTTCTCATGTGAAGTAACTTATTTTTTTCTTTTATTTGGTGTGGTAAGTTAACTGGATTTTGCAGGTGCTTTGTGAAATCCAATGGTGGCATAATTGTTACATAAAGTTGCAGCAGTTAAGTTTTTACCACAGAGTCTGTGGCTAAAGAAGAGATCTGGGAATGGGGAGATCGGAGCCACCTTTGGTGCTTCTGCCAGTTCACCCCCTGCCTAGCCCTGGGCGAGCTCTATCAGCTGACATTTTCAGGAGCGGTCACTGGGTCCCGAAGCCCGTTGGCATGGCATTATTTTTTTTACCCATTGCTGACTAACAACAGCCCCCAAGGAGACCGTGCGTCTCTGGCCAGGCGATGTCCCCCCGGTCAGGCATCTCCAGGCTCCCAGGGGAGCCTAGTGCCCCAGCCGTGCTCCGGATTAGCCCAGCTTCATGCAGCTTCGGCTCTGCTTGTCCCTGTTCAGGTAGTATAATGCCTTCATCTCAGAGACGTTTCGTTTGGAAAGTACCTCTGGAGGGGCACCTTCAAAGTAGGGGCATCTTCCAAGTTAGAGCAGCTTTTCCCCTGGCCAGGACAGGGACCTGCAGATACTGGTTTTCTGGAGGTATGGTCTGTGGTATGCGACTTAGTGCGAAGAGAGTGCAAGACTGAAAGGAAAAAAAACCCCATGAAGCGAGCTGAAAATCCAGCTCCTAGAATTAGAGGAGTTAAGGGGATTCAGTCCTGCCTTAACAGAGTTCAGACAATTAAAATAAGCCATTGCTATCGAGGATTAATCAGCTCAGTTGGGATGGGTGATAACGAATGCCCTTCAGTGGGCTGTCACTGCACTGATGCTGCATCCATGGCCCATCTTTTGGGAGCCACAGACTTTCCCCAGAGAAGGGTGTCAGAATAAATCTGCTCGGTATCCCCAAACTGAAAATTTGTGAAGGCTTTCTCCTGGAAAGATAGGACATCAGTGAAAGCAGAGTAGAAAATAGAGGGCCTCTTCATGCTAAGCCCTATCATACAATATAGCTATTGTTTTATTTCATACATCTAGGCTAGTAGCATCATGCCATATGCAGAGCATGAATCAGGATACAGTGAATTTATTCCTTCAGCAGTTTTTAAAACCATCATATGTCTGTCTATGCAGCGTGTGGAATTTGTCATGTAAAGACTTCTGGTTTTTTTGAACATCTTTATAAAGGGTTTGAAAGGGATCTCAAAGAATGCAAGATATTGAGGGACTGATTTCAGATCTCTGTGTAGAGCATGGGCCAGGAGACATGGCTCCTGAACTGTGGTCACTTGCTCTTGCAACAGGCACTAACTGTGGGAAGCAGAGATGGCCATACATCCATGGTCTCCTCCCAGCTCCGCAAGTAAATGTGAGGCAAGTTTTGACCAGCTGGGCAAACCCCAGTCTTCAGAAGTATTTGGATACCTAGCTTGTCTTTGGTACTTTGGTGCAAGTAAATGTCTTCCTGCGCTGATTCTTTAATAGAGGAGATCTGTTCAAGCCTGACTTTCTTCCTCCTTATCCCTCTGCAGCTCCCATCGTTCGGAGGTGTAGCGGGGGGCAGAGTTCATGCCAGTGTGTCTTTTGAGAAACAGCTTTGGTTGGTTTTGGTTTTGTTTTTTTTTTTTTTTTTTTTCCTGAGGGTGCAACGACCAGGCTGTGGAAAAGGTGTTCAGAGGGCTGGAGCCATTGGGGCACGGCTGGTCTCTTCCTACCTGGAGCCGGTGGGATATTGAGGAGGAGGGAGTAAGACTGCAGTTGTAATTGTAAGCACAACCTCTGGCCATAAATTTGATCAACTGGATGTTTTCTCACCCTAAAACATCATCTGCTTGCTACTGTTTCTCTTCCATGCCAACCCTTGCACATTCAGGCAAGTCCGTGTTACTGGGGCACCCGTGGTCCGGTCAGTCTCGGGAGCCAGGGGTGCACAAGATGACTCCCAGGCACTGACAAACCAAAGCAGGCAGAGGTGGGGAAAAAACGGTGTGTTTTCAGTGGCCTGCCTGCTTCAGGCATGCTTTCGCAGCTTAGGGGCTCAGGCTTCAGGGTTTGCTTTCTCTCTTTTAAGAATGGGGGAAAAGAAGGGGTCTAAGCAGGCTCCGAGAGGGTTGTGTAGGGCCCCGGGTGCACGGCCTGACTTTCAGGAGCCATGAGCACTCCTCACTGGAGCCGTCTTTGCAGCTTGGGAGGAAGGTGGCCTCCATTTTCACAGCACTTCAGGCTGAATTAACAGAAAACTGCCAGTGGTTCTGGGCACACTACTTCGAGTGTTTATGCCACTTATCTGGTACTTAAAGATGGAGGTTTTGAAGACACTTTTTAAATTTTTTTCTTTCAGCTGCTGGTCTTAAAGTGGCAGGAGCCTGTGCTCATGGGAAAGTTGCACCAAGTTACCTCGAGGGGCTTTAAATTTTAGTTAGAGTGATGTGGGATGCCTTCTGCATCACACTAGCAAAGCTGAAGTTCAGCTGGTGCACCTTTCTCATCAAGATAACACGGTGTTATCTTGATGAGAAAATAAAAACCAGCACTTTCTGATAAAATAAAAAAAAAAGGAAAGCCCAGGAACCGGGAGGACAGTGTTACAAGCGAAGTGCGACCTTGCAGCTTCCCGCCGTGCTCTTTCACTTCGCTTTTCCAGCCAGTCACGAGAGCTGAAGCAGAAGGCGGCCGACTCTCCCCGTCTCACGTGGCCCTCACAGGGCCGGTGCTGTGCATCCCGCTGCGGGGGAGCCATCCCTGGCGTGAGTTTTGCTCCCCGACAGGCGTGTGTGAGTGCTGGTGGGACTCCGGGCAGTGGATCTGCTGCTGGATGGGCTAGGTGGATGGCTCACAAAAGTTGGGTTTGTGCCCTGCCAGCAGGCAGCAAAGCGAGCAGAGATGCTGCCGGTCCCCTGCAGGGTGACGTGAGCCTCCGCGAGGCAGCCCTTCATCCCTTGGTGGGAGGATGAGGAGGAGGTGTAAATCACGGCTGGGTTTCCACACGGTAACCTGCAGGCCTTTACCTCTGCACAGTGTTTCACAACCGGCACGGCAGGCTGAGAGATGACTTTTGTGCTCATACTTGTTTTCCCACCCAGGCTGGCTCGGTCCTTCATGAAAGTCAGTGGGCAGCAGGTTTCTTGGGTTACCGCTGCTTGGTGACACAAAATGAGAAAAAAAACAAATTGGAAAAGATGGGCTGTTGGCTTTTGGCTTGCTCATCCTTAAGAGCTATGTTCAGGTATGAAGTACCAAAGATGAAATTCTCAGCTAATGGCTAATGCCATTAGCAATGGCTAATGCCATTGGCCTCAGCTTTCTCCCCCTTAATTTTTTATTTCCACCGTTACTGGACGGGATGGGTCCAGCCTGCAGGCACCTGTATCCCACCGCTCTTTCTTGCAGGATGCTTCCCAGAGCCTTTCCTTGTTGGGGTGAGGATGAGGGCTTCCGACGGGAACCAGGTGCAGCTCAGCCCACGGGACTTGTTACCACCTCTGGCATCGTTAGCGTGCTGAGGGATGAGCGAGGAGGCTCTTGCAGGAGGAGCACTCACAGCTTGCAACTGCAAAAAATCCCAAAGCAAAACAGTGGAAAACTGGCTGGATAAACGCGGAAAGCACTTGGAAATAAACACCCCACAGAGGCGCAGCCAACCTTTTCGAAATCGGTTTAAAGCGATCGGCGACTGAGTCCTCCTCCGTGTGGGCTGAACCTGGGGGGGAGGCTGGCATCCCCTGCGAGGTGTGCCGGGGGCACAGCGGGTCCCTCTCCCGCCCGGGAGCCCCCCGGGGCTGTCACGCGGAGATGTGACTTGGTACCGCCAGCCGGTTGTGCCGGAGGCCAAAAGCCTCCCTTCCCAGCGGCTGGAGCAAAGTTGAGGGTGTTGAGCAAGACGCGAGGCCGAGCCCGGTGTCCCCCGCTGACGGCAGGGGAGGGCGAGGGCACGGCAAGGTTCTGCGAGACCTTGTCCTGCGTGCATCTGCTTCGCAACGCTTTTAAAGTGCTAACATGTTTTACGACGCGGTGTGAGCGAAACAAAATAGTGGCTCCTGGCTCCTCGTAACTTGTGTAAATTCCAGATGTGACAATCCTTTTACTGGCAAAGGGAGCTGTTTATCCCTGCGCTCTCCTCGCGTTGAATTAGCTCCCGCTAGGAAGAGCTCGCTGAAAATGTGCCTGCCTTGCTACTAAACGGCTGCATAATTGTCCCTCTGCCCCTTCCCAGAGCTGCACATAAAAAGTGCAATCCAAATTCCTGGGCAAACCATGCAGGGCCCTGGAGAGCACTTCCCACCCCCCTTCAGGAATTGAACGTCATTCCTAAAGGATAATGCAGGATTAGGGCAAGGGGAAAATGAGTGGCTTAAACAGATCCGAACTGCAGCGAGGCTCAGCAAAACACGTCCTTCTTCCCACCCCGGCGCTCTCTTCTTTTTTTTTTTAAATAAAATTTTTCTTTCTTACAAGAGGAAGGAGGAAAGGACCTCCGGATTGTGAAACGGGCAGAAGAGGAACAGTGTTAGTTCCCCGAAAGCCCCCAGCCCGGGCGGCAGGGCAGCCCTGCCCACCGCCACATGGCAGCGACATGGGAAACCCTTCCCAGGCCTTCCCCGCTCGTCCTCCCCCACCTCCTCCTCCTCCTCTCCACAAACACACAGGCACTAGTTATTAGGGATTAGGTGGAACAGATGCATGTAAGATGCTTACGGCCTTTTCCAGACACAAGGCCACTTTCCAATCAGCTCAGAGGAAACAGGGTAATTAGATGGAGTCACAGGCAGGAGCAGGGGGGAATTAGCCCGTTACCCAACCAGAGCAAGCCCACCTCTTCCCCCCCTCCATTCCCCCCCCCCCCATTCCTCTGCTCACTCTGTCATTTCAAAGCTTTTTATTTTTAATTTCCCTTTTCCAGGAGGCAGCTGATGCTGGCCGGCTGCTGCCAAACAGGTCAGGCCTCTGCAGCTGAAACTGCCCGTGATACTTAAGCAGGGTGATGAATCAGCTGTGTCCTTTCGAAAAGGCATCCTCTCTTGGACGTGCTGCTGGGATGTCGTGACCCGCCTGCCTCCCCTCCAGTGCGCTCAGAGCTGCTGGCTGATGACAGCGGGTGGGTTGATGAATTTGGATTAACTCTTCCCCCTCCCCCTCATAAACCAGCTTCACCTGCTGGTGAAGTTACTGCCCCTTAAGCTGATGATAGCAGTTATAGATGTCTCAGTGGAGGAGGAGCGCAGGGTTTTGAAGGGGAAGATGCCTTGCTTGTCATTTGCCTGCCTTTAAAAACATATTAAGGCAGCTCTGGCTTGAGTGCCCCGCAGGCAGAAATTCTGAACGGGGACAGGCTGGTTTTCACTGTGTCCCTTCCCGCTTCCAAAAAAACCTTGGCGGTTGGGGTTGCTGAGTGCAACCGCTGCAGACTTGGGGCTGCCATTCTGGGGCTGCCTTGTGCCTGATGGCTCTTTGATGGTGCAGGAGATTTTTCTTTTCCGAGTTCTTAAAAAATTACGTGAGTGTGCTCATACTTCAGTGCATGTTCATCCCTGGAGAAATTTTGCTGGGTAAAGTCCTCCAAGCGTGGAGAGCTGTCCCGTCACCACTAGGCACAGGGCAGCTCTGACAAGGTAATGGTTATCAGGCACTAGGGGCGGTGATTAAGAAGCTGGCTATTGTATTTATTACCATCTCCTCCCACAAGCTCCTGCCTCGCTTGTTTAGCTTCTGAGGCCCGTCTGTACTGCTGTTTACTGGGAGAGCAATGCTCTTCTCCAAGATGTTTGGTTTTAAAACCATCAGAATGTCTCCAGGGTGTTTGAAAAGGGATGTGCTGTGTCACGAAAGGCAGTGTTCCCCATGGAAGGATTTTTTCCAAGTGACAGGTCAGTTGGGCAGTAAACACGTGAAAGAGGATTGCCGTTACAGATGTAAGCAAGCAGAGAAGAGCTGACCCCAGATTTGAGGCAAAGAAACTAGCTAGTGTCTGAACTTCTCCAAATGAAGGTGCTGCTCCTCACTGGTGGTACTCTTTTGCACATCCTGTAGATAATTTTCTGAGATTGACATTAACCTCTTCTCACAAGCATGCACAAGCACCGAGTGTTGAAATCCACTTGAGAGCTGGACGGAAAATTTCTGACAATGGTTTGCTCTCAGGAAATGCTGGTTCAGCAAGAGGAAAAGATGTCAACTTCAACAGTAAAAAAAGGATCAGAAAGAAGCAGAAAAAAAAATGATACCATTGAAGATACTCTCCTGGGGGCTTTTTGAAGCACTGGGTTTTATTTTTCAGTGCTCTGTTTTTATTGTTCATTGACATGTGGGATGGACACAACCGGAGCAGAGGCTGCACCATCTTTTCCTCTGTGGTTTTGCTCAGTGTGTGGCAGGTAGTAGCTTCTGTGTACCCAACGCATCCTTCCCAGTGTGTGCAATAACAGAGAGGCATTAATGGTGTGGATGGAGGGGGAGGAACTCTCTCCGATGTTCCCTCTTCCTTAAGGGAGAGTAAAGTGCTTCTGTGGAGCACAAAACTCCCACAGGCGTGTGCTGGGTTCTGTCTTGGACCTGGCTTATCTCCTTCACTGACACCCTGCACTCCTGGCTGCGTGGGTTAGCTGATGACCTAGTAAAGCCATCGGCTTCCTTCAGGTCTCAGCATACTGCTCATTTATGTACCTCCAGCTACTTAGGTCCAGTAATTCTAAACCCAGCATCCTTCCTGAGCATCCAAGTCCTCACAGGAGTACAAAAATAAATATGCAGGACAGGAACAAGATGTGAGTGCCCTGGAAGAATAATCCCGTGTCACATGGTAAGTATGTGTAGTGTCGGTTACTGCTCTGCATTTTTTATTGTCTGCCAAATACGTGAGATTGAAAAGTAAACAGACAAAAATATATACGTTGAAGCAAAAACCTAAGCAAAACAGTATTCTAGTGCAGTTCTGGAAACAGCCAACCAAAAAAATCCCCCCAAATAGATAATTTGTTACCTAGGTTGGCTGTTTGGTTCAGGACTGCCCCAATTAGCATTATAAACAGACCATAGTGCTATGCGCATTTTAGAGTAAATTGCATAAATAGGTTGTTAATGTTGGATGGTGATTAAAATGATTGACTGGTCTAATCTATGTCCTGGCGTAGTGCCAGATATCAGAGTTCTGGTTTATTCACTTCCCCCTCTTCCCCATGTTGTTTCTGAAATGGGACAGCATTTAGACGGGGTTGTGGGGAAGCCTGGCAGCACATGGGACAGGACTTTTCTTGCCAGCATTAGGCCACTGGTGCCCTGAATTCCCCTCTGGGAAGTGGGATGGCAAGAGGAGAAGGGGCCCAGCTCTTCCCATTCCTGCCAGTGAATGGGGCCAGGCTTGCACTGGGCTGCGGGTGAATGCACCAGAGCAGATGCTCATGCGTAGCCCCATGCCTGCTTGTTCCTGTGAGGGAAACTAGAAGATTTCTGAGGTTTTCTTTGGTATTTTGTGTGAAATGGTGAGGTTCCTGTCTCGGAAGTGATGCTTGTATCTTATTCTCCTTTTTCAGCGCTGCGCCCTAAGGTGGAGGATACAGGAGGGGAGCATCACTTTTATCATAACAAGGATGCATCCTTCGAGATTGTGACTCCCCTTGGCTGGCATACGGAATGGTGTGACCGGCCTGCTGTGTTTTCCGTCTTCCTCTGGGACAGCTGAAGTGACTACCACAGTGCTAACATGTGACAGATAGCTTCGTGATGGACGTACTGGCAGGACCGACATGTTTTACAGAGGTTAATAAGAGTTTTGTAGCTGTTATTTATTACCAGGACAGGGACCGCCTACATGTGTCCCTATCTCTTATTGCAGTAGCGACGCTTGTCTTGAAAACCTGCTCATCTGCTTTTCCCCAGGCACTCGTCTGCTTTCCCCCTCTTTACAGTTTCTCCAGGCCATGCTGCCCATTTAGCATTTCCCTGAGCTACAGGGGACAGACTGAGCGTCTGGGAATGTGTGCACACATCAGATGACCCGAAACAGTCTGCTTTTTTTTTTTCCTGTTACTGGATCACTCAGGTGCTCTTGCTTTGAATCTCCCTCTTTGTTACCTGCGGGGGCATTTGCAGCTAGAAGCATGTCAGGACAGGGACAGTTTGACACAAGCGTGTACAGCACGGAGGAGCAGTCTGACCCGCTCACAGGCTCCACGCGCTGCTGCTCCAACAAGGACGGTGATTTTTCATGCATGTTATTGGAAGAAGGAAGTAACTGTTTGCAGTTAGCTACGTACTAATTGGGAGCTGGATTATCGGGGACCTTTTGCCTGTTTGTTTTCCTCTCTGAGTGACTTGCCTCTAAGCGGGACACTTTGCAGCCCCGAGCCTTTGTCAGCCCTGCCGGGGTCTGGCATTTGTCAGTCACTTGGAAGATGGGAGCTCAAGCGAGAGGTTTTCCCAGTTGCCAAATGTCGTCCGTATTTAGGGAGGCTTTTGGTCCCAACCTCAGAGGAGCTGTCGGCGTTCTGGCTGCTGGGCGATGCTCCTGCCAGCCTGGCGGTGAAAGAGGAGAGGCAGGGTTGTCCAAGTGTCTCGGCTAGATAACGCCTGGATTTCACCTCCAGCACGTGATGCAGCTGTTTTGCAGCTTGTGCATGCAAACGCTGTTCAAAACCAAAGGGGCATGGGAGAAGAGGAAGAAACATTTCGTTTCTCCTCTCCCCTTCTCTGCCTGTTCTCGTCATGCTGCCGTTCTCCTCCTCCTGCCCTGCTCCTCAGCTATTTGGCAGAATCCCTGCCATTGCAAATGTACGTGACTAATCTGTTACTTGAGGAACGGGGAGGCAGATTCACAGGCACGAATGACCCAGGCTGTCAGGAAGCTGATGGGATTCTCTGCTGGGAAAAGTTTGTTTTTTTTTTTTCTCAGAGGGCTGCTCCTCTTGTTAAATGATGGGAGAGAGATACTCATCTGAGTATTAGATGTGATGGATATAGTCTCTGCTAAAGAGGTGGCCATCTTCTTCCCAGCCCTGGAGGCAGATGTGCTGCACCAGGACGGCACGTCCCCCTGCTTCCCCCCCAGACATGTGGATGCCATTCCCTTGCGGTGGCACGGTGCCATTAGCCGCGGCATGCTCGCTTGAGTGCAGAGGCTCTGGAAGGTCTGGGTGTGAGATCAGGGCAGATCCTTACTCGTTCATCTCCTAACTGGCTCAGGCAGAGGCTCGAGGCTGTGGGACCTGAATGCTCTGACCTGAATCCAGCCAGGTCCCTGCGGTGCAAGCCCAGTCCTCGCCTCCCTCCACCGCTTTGCCTTGCTCTGTTTCAGTTGTGCATCCTTAAGTGATTCAGGGGCTCAGGGCCAAAGGGCTCTCTGCCTCGCCGAGCTGATCCTGAAGAGAAGGGGTGATGTGCCAGGAGGTCTGGGAGGCGAATGGCATTTCATCACTGTTCTCCTGGGAGAGGTAGAGGGATCCAGCATGGGAACAACGGGGGTGGGGGGCAGGGGTTAATGAGGAGAAATGGGATAAATTAAAGCAGGGAAAATGTAGGCCAAGTATTGGGGAAAAACATATGTTTAAATGCTCGCAAGCCAAGAATTATTTGCTCAAAAAAATAAAATAAGTAAATTCCAGAGGATGACTAAATTATTGGACACGGCTCCTAACTAGGTACCTAGAAAATGTGTTGAATCAGGCTGTCAGTGTGAGTTACTAGCCCAGCTCTGGAAAATATACCCTAGGGAGCACCAGCTTTCCTGGTTTTCCACTGATCATAATGCCAAAGTGAAATCTCCTGAGGCAAAGGGCTTGCACATTAACTAAGTTACAGTGCCATCTAGCCCCATCTAAGACATAAGACGTTTATGAGTGGTTGCTAATTTTGTTCCTGTAACTGGGAGGCTGAGTCACTTTAGCTCGAACCCACCTCCTAGGTCATGTGCTTGTGGATGTAAGTATATCTGGGAGTACATCCGTACGTGCACCAGAATGTATTTTTAAAGACTCGTCCACGAGTCACAAATGTAAATGCCTGACAGGGAGCCATCCCAGCTGGACAAATCCTACGTGTTTTCACGGCCACTTGGTGTGGGGAGGGCAGCTCAGTGTTGCTTAGGCCTGTCTGACACTTCCCATTGATAAGACATTATTTTGCATGGCTTAGAGATTTGCCAGCCTGCAACTGCTTGGGCTGGGAACATTGGGTGCTGGGTGCTTGCTGCGGGCTATTGTAGGAAGTTTTCCCTAGAGCAGTGTTTGTACAGTTCCTGAGGGTGAGCTATGGACCGATGTGTGGGTTCGCTCAATCTGGAAAGAAAAAAAAAGGCAAATACAAAAGCGATAGCGCTGCTGCTACCGTTCATCTTGTGAAACACGGTGGGGGCAGAGGGTGGTGGCTCCGGCTCCTGCTGCCCGCGGTGTGCTGTGGCTGCATCCCTGCGCCTCTCACCGCCCCCACCGCAGATGCATCCTCCCCGGAGAGACGGGGCCACGGGGCCAGCTCCGGTCACCGCCAAAGGCCACGGAGTGAAGAAAGATGCGGTGGGCTCCCCCGTGCAAGGGTTCCCCCGAGGTCTGGGAGAGTCCTAAAGCTGCTGTGTCGGCTCTTTGGGCATCTGCTTTTTGCCCGCGTGGGCTCTAGAGGGCTTCAGGGGGTGCTGCCAGGGGCCACGGATTTGGTGCAATGTTGTGTTTTTGAGTCTGCTGAGATGGTGTCAGGCTTCCTTTTCTGCCTTGCAAAAGACTAATGCAGGGAAGCTGGCCGGACTGCCAAAGGTAGCGAAGTAACCTTTTCCTATAGAGAAAAACACCCGTTATCCTAACTGGGCTTGGATTACAAGAGTGTTGTTTTGCACTTTCTCCTTTATGTTTCTTTTTTTTTTCCTTGTGTGCTTGCAGTAATGTCCGTAGCCAGACATATGCTCACGGCCTGGAATGAAGTCGACTGCAATTACATCCTAAGGGAGTCACTCAACGGGGGTTTTGTGAAGGCAGGACGCAGGCTTTGGTGGAGCCTGTCGCCGCTGCACATGTGCTGTTAGACCTCCAAGTGCACTCACCCTGCCTTCAGCTTTGTGGGAACGAGGAGCAGAAGGCTCAGAAATACAGCCAGTCTGGTGCGCATCTGGAGGCAGTAACATGAGGCAAAGTATACACCTCCTGTACTCGAACGAGGTGTTCTCTTGCACTAGCGATTTCAGCGCAGCAGCACTGAAATGCTGCCTTTTAAACGCACTCACGCCGCATCCCCTGTGCTCCGTGCCGGTCCGAACCTTCTCCAAGAGTAGAGGTGCTTGGAGCTGGGTTGCAGGGTCAGGCCTCTCTCTGCGGTACTTTCGCCTTACTTCCTTTATCTCCAAAAGCAGCAAGAAGCACATGCTGCGGCAACGTAATCATTTAATCCAGGCTGGTGAAACCTGTTCTCCAGATGAACAACTGACAGATCATTTGCTCCGTAGCTCTGCATATGAATGCAACGTTTGTTGGGGCGGCTGGATGCGGTGCCAGCTTTCCACTCTTGTTTCCAGCAAAGCCAAACAGCAGCCTGACCGTGAATCTGCTTCCAGCTCCTTCCTCCGCTCCCTGCGACGCGTTAGTCCCGGGGGCTCTCTCCCTCCTCGGCTGCTCGCCGCTGTTGTGGATGCGGTAGGCGCGCAGGTACCTGCCAGCCCAAAAGCAGTCCTCGGAGGAGCGCGGCAGCCTGGTGGTGCTCGGGGTAGGAACGTGTTTGCCTGAGGAGGCAGGTGATACCTGAAAGGGTGCAGCCAAAACTAACAAAGGTGTGTTCAGAGATAGATACAGTTTGATCTTTAGCCCCGGATACAAACCTTACTTTGGCTGGGGAGGCTGCTCTGCCAAAGCCCGTTCGTAAGGGCGTATCGGCCTGGCAGATGGCTGGGGATGGAGGTGCCAGCGGTGGGTTGGAGGGGGGACGTTTGCTGTTGTCTCCTTTGCAACTGCTGTGAGTTAGCAGGGCCGGGAGAGAGGTGCGTCCCCTGTTTTAGGCCTCTGAAGTCCTCGCGTCTGAACGCCAGACGCGGGGGGCCGGTGCCTGCGTCCAGAGCTAGAGGGTCGTTGCGCATCGTGCAAATGCATGTGCTCACGTGGGTTTTCTGAGTGCCCAGCGCTGAAAATCTGTCCTCTCCCAAGCGCTGGAGGTACTCCCGGTGGGCAGCCTGTCCTGCTCTGCTGCGGGAGGCTGCTATCCCTTGTTTGCAGCTTCTCTGGTTTCAGCTTCCATCTCTCTTCCAGATTTTGTAATGCGAGTCGCCTGGGCTGCTAAGTAACAGCTGACAATCTCACAGCCCAGCCGATGGCTCGGTGGCAGCACACTACCAGGGAGAGGACTCTGGCGTGCTCCTGGTGGGAGCCACTGCTCCAACAAACAGCATTAGAAACTTTCCAGGTCAATATGCAATGGTTTTGCAGCCGCCTTCTTTCTTTTTGGCTTAAGGAGCAAGCCCAGACACTGGGCTGAGGCTCTACCAGGGCCAGTTTATGCCCCTTGAATTGCTTGATCTGCTTGTGTTGCCTCTGAGGATGGAGAGCTGAAAGGAGCTGCTTGCATTCAGATTGCAATCCAGATTTCTTTAAAATGCCTTTTTTAAGATGGGCACATGTGAAAAATTTTTGGGGCCAGCACTGTGACGTTGGCTCAGCCTCCAGAAACACCTTCCAAAGCTTGTTGTCCAGAATAGCGTGCTCTAAAAATGCATTGCATCCCCCTGCACTAGCTGGTCCAACCTCCTACTGTGGCCATACAATAAGGTTTTTCTTTCAGCTCAGATGACAGCGGTCTCATGCAGCTGGTTGCAGAAGACCCCCTTGCAAGAGCAGCTCTCCTTCCAAGCTCGATTAGCTTGGCATCAACTGAACTGCGTGAGGCAAGGAGCTTGAGGCCTCTCGCTCCAACTTTACGGTGGCCCCGTTTGCCTGCTGTTTTGGTCTGTCTCCCGTCAATAGCTCTAGCTGGTATAGGTGGTTTTTAATGGACACACTTTTTTGCTCACAGATGATGTCATATTCAAGCTTGGACATGTGAAGTAGGCTGGTCACCAAGCAACTGGCAGCGGGTGGGAGAACAAGCACCCTTCTCCCACCCATCCCCATGGCTTTGCCAGTGCGGCTGTCCTGGAGCAGTCACCTCTGTGGATGAGTTCAGCTGATGATCAGGTCAGGGTTTGACCCATCAGCTGGGACTGTAAAATCTATTCCTGCTGCTGTGATACTTACTACTGGTTTTACTGTATTCAGCCGAAGCCTAGTAAAGGCATTGGAAGCCCTCACTGATTGATTTGAATGGGCTTAGGGTCCATGTTGTTTCAGGATCCTAACATCCATATTAGGATCTGTACTTGTTGCTCATTGCAACAGCTTCTTTTTCTTTCTTGCTCCCTCTTACGCACCTCTAGTGCCTAGCTCCGTGCTAGACGAAAGCCCGTGGGGCATTCAGGGAGTGCAGGTCTGGGCTGTGCATCACCCTGTCGCCAGGACGGAGCTGGGAGAGGTCAGTACATGTGCACAGCTCAGAGCGATGCGTGCTTGCGGGGGATGGGAAGTTTAAAAGGATCACTGGTATTTTATCTTCAGTTTAGCGTGGCTCAGGTTTGTCAGCAAGTCACCACAGTCCTGAAATTTCAAGCCTGAGGTGGAGCTGGGAAGAACATCCCAGAGCTCCTGGGTCGCTGTCTAGGGCTTTGAGCACAGCTTCAGTCAAAGGCTCCTCCTTCCTAAAAGCAGAGAGATGTCGAAGTGTGATGTTTGCAGTTGTTATGTGAAGTCCACTC
Source organism: Haliaeetus albicilla (assembly GCF_947461875.1). NCBI lineage: Eukaryota > Metazoa > Chordata > Aves > Accipitriformes > Accipitridae > Haliaeetus > Haliaeetus albicilla. The sequence continues at coordinate 15,968,066 of NC_091503.1, read as the reverse complement.
AGACCTATTCACCCCCTGCCTCTGCATCATTTTTTTGGGCAAGCATTAACTAAGAAGGAAGGGAGTAAATCTTGCTTGAAGGTTTTTTTCTTGCTGCCCCCACATCCCACCCCCAAGCTCCCCATGGCAAGTGCTAAAGTGGCAAAAGTCAGCGCTCCTGCAGAGTGAGATTAGCAGCGCCCCAAACCATCTCTCTCCTCCTCGTGCACCTCAGAGTCTGGAAACTCCCCCATCTCACCAGTCTTGCAGCCCAGCTGTCCCAAACCCCAGACAGCAGGGATGGATAGCAGCAGGCTGCTCGCTGTGCTGCAGCCCGAGCGATGGAGAAGATAATGGGAAGGTTTTCTTGGTACAAGTATGAGCATGAATCCTCTGAAGAAATATTAAGTCTAGTTGTGGTGGGAAAAAAAAAAAAAGAAAAATAAAAATAAAGCAAGCACACGCACATACGCGCACACACACGACCTTGGCCTCATGTAACATTGGAGGGTTTGGTTGTGTCTGAATTTTTTCTCAGCTGCTGGTCCTCGGACTCCTCCTGACACGGCTGCACCGCTGGAGCAACAGCTGGAGTGCTGAGGTGCACCGCGGTGCTGCCAGCTCTCCTCGCTCCAGAGCGAGCCTTGCACTGTGATACTCGGGGATTTCCTTGAAGCCCTTATGACTCTCTGCCAGAGTGCTGAGATCACATGAGAATCTTGGCTTTTGACGGAAGAAAAAGAGGGGAGGGGGAAAAAATTAATTAAGAAAAAAAAGTTTCTAGCACTCGTAATTGTGTAGGGAAATTAAAAAATAGGAAATGAGTGTGACCTATGGTAAAATAATAATCAAAAGTGTATTCACCTTTCAGCCCTGAGCAGGGCTGTGTGAATTGTTGGGATGATGGGGAGAGAAAACGGAGCCCTGCTCAGTGCTGCAGCCCTGTTGCCACTGCAGAAGAAAGAGCAGAGAAAACTTATTTTGCCTCTTTGGATGCTAACCCGTGACAGGCAGTGGCTTTAGCTATGGTGAACGACATGGTTGGTGCTTCCTACTCCTGGCTGCTCCTTTTTGCCAAAGTTTCATGCAGTGGTGGTGGTGGTGGCCCAGCGAAGGGTATGACGGTCCATCGCAGATTAACTCCTAAGCCTTAGGATGTTTTGCTAAGTGAGGTGCTAGTCCAGTCTATGGAAATCTCGGTCTCAAATTATTATTATTTCTTTTAAATGTTAGACCCTGCCTGCAAAGATGAAGTTTTTCCTGGCCTCACTTTTCAGTATTGCTGCTATTCTTTCCATCCTCTATCTTCGTTGCTTCCACTGTGGGTACAGAGAAGCGAGCTTTCAGCACAGGCAAGTTTCCAACCTGTTTGTTAGCAGCACTCTCCACAAAAGGGACCATGAGAAGCTGGAGATGCTACAGGTAAGCATCTGAGAAGTAATCCTCGCTTCCTCAATGAGGCAGTGTGTTTTGCATGGTTAGGGCGGTGGAAACAGGACTCATGAGTGACAGAGCAAAAAATCAGCGATTACTATTTGGCAGGAGATACTTAAACTTTGTCAAGCTAGGCAAGCATCTCCATTGTGGTCTCTGACTCACAATTCAAATATGCTGGGAACATTTGAGGGGGCTGGGTCAGTTCTTTAAGCAGTGGGAAAAACAAGGCTTTAATACATCACAGCGTAGCTTTGGGTCTGTGCTCTACTGTTCTGCTTTTCTTTGAGGAAACTGGTGTGGCTGGCGGTGAGGAGAGGGAGGTGTTGTGAAACCGCACACGCACATGTGATTTTGATCCCTCCTAACAGTGTTTCAGACTCATTTGACTGTGGTGGATGAGCTGAACCACTTCTGACTGACTTACCCTCCGTAAGGTGAACCGAGGATGGGGCTGTGCACCGTGGCTGGTGACAGCTCGGTCCCCACCTCTGCTGCAGCAGCCTGGCTGAGGTTTGTAACGCAGAGGAGCTCACGGAGGGGCTGGCCGGCCCCTTCCAGCTACTCTTTACCACTCTGTGGACACAAGAGCGTCGCAAACTGGCCGGTTAAACCAGGTTTGCAGCTCTGGTGTGTCATCATGGTGGCAAAAAGCAGCCGGGCTGTTCTGGTGAACCAGGCTGTGAGGGTAGGAGGGCTTGCCCGCAGCTCAGCTCTCTTCGCTTCTTGCACCGCTCCAGATAAAGCTGTGCAGCCACCCGGGGGGGATGCATTTATGCCCTTACTGAAGGTGCTTTCTGCTGATACGGCGTGTTCCTGCACATGGAAGGGAAGGCAGATATGGCCAGACATCCTCTCCCAGATCCTGTTGCGCGCTGGTGAGAGCGGCTGCTGGTGGTGGGGTTGCTCCTCCGGCTGGAGGCAACCACCCCCTTGGGGATGCTTCCCGGCAAATATAATCGCAAAGCAGGCAGATGCTTTCAGCCCGGGGCTTTGCACCTTCTGCTCCTGGGAGGGGCCGGAGGGAGAACTGGGAAGTGGCGCTGGAGGAGTACGGCAAAAAAAATGAGCAAGACCAGGCGAGGAGTGGCCATATGGCAGCTGAGCTGTTGGCTCTGTAATTAAGCCAAGTACTCGGGATGCGAGAGGCCCGGCGGTGCTCGGTTCAGAGCCTGGCTTCCTGTGTGTTCCTCCCCGCTATCATTTCAACCAGAAATTCCATTTTTGACCTGAAAAATCTTCCAGATGAAAATTTAATTACAAAAGTGATGTATTCCCACAAGAAACTTCAGTGTCAGCAAATAAGCATTTTTTTGATGAAAAACTTTTATTCACACACGCACACATACACACACAAAACTGGCTCCCATTGACTCCATGCTAGAGCATTACCCTGGTAAAATCTCTAGTGTTTTGTTTAATAAAAAATGATTATGATTTGCAATTAGCATCCATCAGGCATACAAGTCACAAAGAATTGATACTGACACTGTGGTCCTCCCGTACGGTTTCTCGGCGAGTTATTAAATCATGACTTACGCTATGACTGTGATTTATAAAAGGTTACTGGCGGTGAAGAAGTGGGATGAACGAGACGTGGGAGTGTTAACCCAGAGAACCAGATTTTCTTTCCTTTTGTGCAACAGATCGCCTGCTTTCTGCACAGCAAAGGTGCAAGCGTTTTCCTCCAGCTGATGTGATTTGTTACACAGACTTTGTAAATACTTTCTGTATGCTAAGGCCTTTGCTCGCAGTTGTTATTGGTTCCATATTTACTTGGGATCTTCGCATGCAGAAGATGGCTTTTGGCTTGTGAAGACGAACTTCTCTGAGGCTGGACTGTTTCCCCTCACACAACGAGTCTCTTCAGGATTGTGTGTAACGCACAGAAAGCTTGCTAGGGGCAAGGTGCTTTTCCGCGTAACACAAAACTTTGCATGCTCATTAATAAAGGCCAAATAAAATAAAGCTTAGAAAGTCAACATGTTTGAAAAGATATGCTGTTCTGGGAAAGAAGCTGCGGTGGGGTGTGTATTTATGTGAACAAAAGAAGTCTAAACTGTAAACTATAATATATCTGTTAGCTCATTAATGTGTCTGATGCTGACTAATTCCAGGGGTGTTCCTGCTGCCCGGCAGCAAAAGTGCAAATAAGTGGACAGCTGTGATTTAGTGCCAAATATTTAAACACACCGTGACAATTCAGGCCACCCACACTCTTAAGTAAATACAACTTCTGGGGAGTCATTTCAGACTGTACTGAAGTGCAGAGCAGCCACTTCCATGTGAATCTAGGCCAAACGGTGTTCAAGTATTTGGGGCCAAACTTTGCCCTCTGTTATACCCTGGGAGCCCCCATTCACTCCAGGGAGATTGCACTACATAGCTGAGGGCAGAGCTGACTCTTGATGCTAATCTGACTTTTTCTAGCTCAGTAAGTACAATTTTGCATGTAAATGTGAATGTGGAACAGATCTGGACTCGATTAGCTCCTGAGTCCTTGACAAAAAGCCGTAATTGTTTATCCAGATGATTTTTCTTTGTCTCTCTTTTATTTTCTCTACACTTTAAACCCAAGGTTTTAACGGGCTTGTAAAATAAATACATGAGTGTAGGCTACAGTGGTATAAAAGGTATGAGGAAAGCCATTCCCTTTTCCTCAGCAGGAATAAATGCTCGCTTGGTGCACACTTAGGTTGTGCTCTCCAGAGCCTTGGGCAGGGGCGGCTGTGGATCTGACGGTAGGAGGGTATTTCCAAGACAATGCTTAGCCCGGGGCTCCCATTACAGATGTGAAGGACCTGTGATGTATATCTTTTTTTCCCCGGTAGGCCGTGAAATCTGTGCTAGTGGCAATATCTGGGGCACAGGGTTGTTGGGGGAGGGGCAAAGCAAGGGAATATGAAATAATATTGTATTTATCAGGGTAATCTAGTCTAGGAGCACAAGTACTAAAACATTTTAATCACAGTCATATGGCTATGTGTCACTGCAGGACAGAATTAAGGCTATTTGTATGCCTTGGTTGCACATTGCCACACTTCAACAAGTTTGAATTTATTTTAAGCATAAATTTAACTCTGAATTCCCTGGGTTTGTAATGCCTGATCTGGAAATAAGTGCAACCTCTTAATATTGCACTTTAGTCTTAAATTAGGCTTTCCACTTTAGCTTCATTTCTGTTGGCTCGGCAATAGCAGGGGCTGTCATTTCCTGCCCTGCTGGGTTTGCTGTTGAAATGGAGAAGGCGGTGTATCCAAATAAAGGAATACAGCAGTAAAAGTGAGGATGGGAGATGGATGGCACACGCAATGAGCACTTCTAGGGCTGCTGTGTGCACAGACCAGTTACTGCTTTAACTGCCCATGCCTGGTTATCTCATCTCCTGCGTGAATATGTGGATACCCTTGGCGCACAAATGCTTTTGTTGGGGGTAGAAGGAACCCACGTGGGATCGGAGTTTGAAATTCAGTTTCATGCTGTGGAGGTGATGTCGTGATGCCGGCTCCCAGTAAGGCCACTGGAATCGGTGGGGTGATGCTCAGCTCACACCAGGGTACCTGCGAGCTTGGCCTGCAGCTCTGGGGCTACGTGCCATAGCTCTCCGTGTGCCACGATGGAAAGGCTCCACCTGGCCTGGCTGGGGACAGCCGGCCAAGCAGCATGCCCAGGGACGGGGGCACGGGGATAGTCCCCTGCAAGGGAAATTACTCCGTTTGCCTCCCCGCAGGGGAAACTGCCTCTTGTGACGGGGAGGGCTGGTGGCTCAGTGAGCTCTGGGGACGGAGTCAGCACCCTGGCTGTTTTTAACGCAGGTTTCTTCAGACAAAGCTCCTTCTCGATAGGAGGGAAACAGCATCATCCCCGGAGCTCCTCTGCCTCTGCCTTGGCTTCTGCCTCAGCCGTCGGCTCCTCCCCGCAGTCCCGAGCCCCGTCCTGCTGGGCTTCTTGCTGCACATCCAGAGACACGGCACATGTGTCCCTTCTCGCTCCCTCATTTCCCTCCCCAGGCACCCATGCCCTACCCCCTGACTAAAGCAAAATTGCCCTTTTTTTTTGGCAGCTGGCCTTCCCAGGGGCCCAGACTAACAGAAGCCTGAGCCCTGACTCTGCCTTGGCCACAGCGGAGCAGCTCCTCACCGACAGATAACGTTGCCTTAAAGGAGAAGGGATTTTTTTATTTCCCCATCTATTTCCCCATCATGCTCACCCATTTGCTTCCCAGCTCCTGAGCGGAGGGGGATGCTCGTGCCTGGGACCCGCCGCCACCCAGTCACCTACTGGGAGTTCCCCTCTTCCCTGCAGGCTTGTTCCTGGCTGTGGAGTTCGTCTCTGAGCCAAGCCTCCTGTAATTAAAGCAAGCCTTGCTGTTGACTTTCAGCGAGCTTTTGGATAAGGCCTTTCCAGGACTTGCAGCTTTCCTCCAGCTTGGTCCTTGCACGCCAAGTGATGAGGCTTCCAGGGCTTCTCCCGCGGGATGGCTCCAGTGCATGCATCTCACTGTCAGGAAGCTTTTCCTGCCACTCGGCCTAAATTTTCCCCTTTTCAAATGTCATCCCGGCACTCCTACTTAGCATGCGCTTTCTGTGCTTCTCGCTCCCTCCGAGCAGGCTGATGCTTTTCCTTCTCCGCTGCCTGGGCTCTTCTGGTGCTTGCTGGCTGTCACCCGCTTTTCTCGCATCCGCCTCAGCTTAGCCAGTCTGGGCACATTATCTTACAGCTCATTTCCCTTTATAAATCAAACCTGCCAGCCATTTTTTCTTTTTTTTTCCTTCTCCTTTTCCCTCCTCCCTGCGACACAGAAGTGATTTTTGGGTGTCTGCCTCGCAGTGTGGAACATTTTTCTCTCCCATTCAGGCTGACAAGGTTCTTAGTGTAAAGTGCTGACATATCTTTGTCGCTGTGGGCAGCCAGCTCTCTGGTTAATGAACGGCTGGGGAAGGGTAAATGCACAACCACCTTCAAGCTGGAGGTCCTGGGAGAAGCCCAGGTGGGCACCCCTCAGCCGCTGCCGCTCTTGTGCAGACCCTGCGATGTCAAATTCAGGCTGAGCTCCTGCCATCGCCTTCCCCTGTGCGGAGGCATGATCCATCTCCTCTGTTTGTCCTTCTTCCCATGGATTTCACGGATCTGAGGGGACTAGCTCTCTGCCAAGTTTGGTCTGCGTGGGCAATGGCCTCAAGTTCAGAGGAGGCTGGGAGGGAAGAGGGTCAGGCTCTGCCCCGTGCTGCGCACACATGAAACGACTGCGTGTGCCTCATTTATCGAGCCAGGCTGAATGTGCTTCCTTCTGAGGAATAAAGCAGCACCAGAATGGAAAAGAGTAAATGACAACTTGCTTTCCCTCCTGTGTCCAACTCCTTTGCTACCGCATGGACGTGGGTTTTGTGCTGGAGCAGGACCCAGGGCAAAAGGCTGAGCTGCCCTCCCGATCGCACAGCCACTGGTTTTGTGTTCTTGCTTTGCTGTAGCCAGAAATCGAAGGGTTTGCCATGCAAAGCAGCAAACACGACCATGGAGGTTGCCATGACAGCTCCAAGGAGAAACTGGGTCAGCCCTGCTGCCCATGGAGGGGACCAGCCATGGCTGCCTGGTGGTCACCCGTAAGCCCAAAGGAGCAAACATGTCCCAGCACTCGTTTTTGAGCTGATTGCATTGGTTCTTTATTTCCCAGAAGGAAACAAAAGAGTTGTTAACTTGGTTACCATTTTAAACTTAGTGCAGCTAAAATGGTTGGTTGTAACCCACACCACTGCCATGGCAACAGAGATTTTTTTTTTTTTTGAACATGCAATGAGAACAATTTTTCTTGCCCATAAGTAACTCTTCAGAGGAGAAGATGTCGAGAATTAGGAATGAAATACTGAGGGGAGTGGAGATACCAGGGCAGCAGAGTTGAATACAGGATCATTTCAAAGTTAAAAAGAAAGCCAAGGATGGATGCTGAGGCTGACAAGGTGCTTTGGCCAGTGAATTTCCTTAAATAATAGTGGCCTCCATGGGCTTAAGATGAGAAGAAACACACCATTGTTTTGATGTCAAAATAGTTTTTTCAAAAGACAAAACTGGGTGTTCATTGATTATTGAGCCCTTTGGAAAATGTGGTCACAAGCATTTCAGGTGATCATGGCTGAGAGCTGTGGAAGAGCTATCCGTTCTTCCAACCATTTTCCCTCCTCACCTTCTATATCTTCCCCCCCCAGGGTACTATACTGATCTGTTAATTCCCCTTTTCTCCTCCTCCTTGCCCTCTTTAGACAGATGACACCGATGTCTGGGATCTGGGTGCCCTCCTTGGAGAACAAGAGGGACGGGTGAGGCACATCCACCAGTGCCTGTGGTGGAAACCGAAGTCACCGCTGTTCCTTTCCTTCAGCATCATCCATAAAGCTGTCATCTGGTCTCTGTGCAAGGGAAGGGCAGACACCGATGGCCTGCCTCCTTGTGGGTTGTGTATTATCAGCAGTTTCATAACAAAAGAGTTTAAGGCTTAACTCCAGCTCTACTTTTGTGTTGATATCACTGATGGGTAATAGTGTGACCTGTTTAACAGTGCGACTATACGATCTGTGGTTATTACCATGTAAGAGACACTACATACTTTTGTAGAGACTGGGAGGTTTTTGGGGAAATTGCATGCGTGAAATATAAATGAATGCATCGAACTGCATTTTGCACACACATGCGCGTGCATGCACACACACACACACACACAAGCGTGGCTTTAATTGCAAGCTCTGCTCTGTAAAAGTGGTGTTGATTTAAAAAATGTTGCTGCTGCCTTCTGCTGCCTCTTTCCTGTCACAGAGGCAAGGAGCACCAGAGCGCTTGCTCTGCAGGGTACCAACAGCTCGGCACTTTGCGTTGCGTGGCTGGAGGGTCACTGAGCCCGGTGTCACCTGCCAGGAGCAGATTTGCTCTTCTGCTGCTAGCAACCTTGTGGTAGTGACCTGGCCCTTAGGAAGAGGTGCCTCTGTTTCCATGTAAATAGCAAATATTGCACTGCTGGGATAGTGGTTTAGCTAGGACAGTGAAATTATGACCCTTGTTTGGGATCGCTGAGCACTACCACCGTTCAAGTAGCAGTTATTTGGGATCAAAGTGAGCCCTGGCTGAATTGGCTGGCACAGAGGCTGGGCTGGGCGCAGGGTCTCTCGGTGTGGGGATGGAGCCCCTCTGAGGCATCAAACCATGCAAATCCTTCCTGCTGGCCTCCTCCCTGCCTGGTTTTCCTTTCTGTCTTGAACATCATCTCCTCTCTGAGTTCATCTGGAAGCATTTCTTTCCAATGTTTCTAGAATCCCAGAAGGGAGCTTAATCGGTTCAGCATCCTCCTCATGCAAAGCATACCTGGGGTGCCGGATGGCTGAATAACCTCTCATGCACTGAGAGCCATTAGCATTTGAATTAGTGACATGAGGATAACAGGCGATTATCCCATTTAACAGCTGTTGAGTGCTGTTAAAGGGACACCTTCAAGAAGAAGGAACAAAAATGTAGTGGATTTTTGTGTTTTAGTAAGGGCTTCCCTGCCTCGTATGAATACTGATGTCCTCTCATGTTTGAAAAGTGGTGCAGTTTCCACAGGGACATCTTATAATCTCTAAACCTCTTCCCTGTAGAGAGCTGGAAACCTAAATGCACCCACAGCACGCCAGCAGACAAGAGTGAGAAAGTGGAACTGTCCCCAAACAGAAAGGGAAGTGGTCCTGGGTATTTGGGAGCCAGGCTAAGCCAAATGTAAAGGGAAGCAGTCATAAGAAAGCTGCAAAAAGAAGCAAAAGTTAAAGAATCCCCTCTGCTCTGGAGCGCTTTCGCTGTAAGGGATGTGTGGGACAGGCCTGACTGCCATCTGCCTTGGTGGAAACGTGGCTGTTTCAAGGGGCGGGATGAGGCAGGCACCAGTTAGAGCCCCTGGAGTGGTATAAAGGATGAACAAAAAATCCTCTTCCTGAGGATCTGGCTAGATGCAGAGAAGTGCATTTTGAAAGTGTAGGATCTGTCATACTTATCGCATAAGAAAACCTTTTTCTATGCAGGGCATTTTTTCAAAAGAAGACTTAAGTGAGCAGGAATTATTACAGTCATCAGCATAGGTAATGCTGCAATACAGATAAATCTCTGTCATGGTCCATGACTCCATTTCTCTTGACAGTGTGTTAAACAGAAGACAAAATACTGGTCCTCTTCATCACAAGGAAGTTTTGTCTGGACTCCCGCATCAAAGACCTTAAAACATAACTCTCCCCATCTCCCACTTGGAGCCTCAAACGTGACTCATTTTAAGGGTCTGCCTTTTACACTAAACCGAACAAGCTGAGGCTGCTGCACTTTCACAAGGATTCATCCTACGCCAGCTCCCACCTGGGTGCTGGTGGCTGGCCTCCCAGCCTTCCAGAAGGTCTGGCTGCTCATTCAGGTGCATTGCTGACACCTGAACCCATTTCCCAAAGCTGGCGCAGGCTGGGTGCCCTGAGATGTTTGTGGAAAGCTGGCTTCCACTTCCCCCCAGACAGCAGCATCTCACAGAAAACAGCAATAAACCCCCCAGGCTTTCGTCTTCAGTGGAGAGGGAAGAGGCACAGCACTGTGGGCAAAGTGAAGTGGCTTTTTTGCTCCTACATGATGCTTTTGAGAGGGCAGAAGTGCTGTATCAAGGCAGCAGGGCTGAGTACCCAGGGCTTCTGGGCCAAAGAAAAATGCTTCACAGGAGACAATTAAGGGCTAAGCTGTCTGGAGAGGGACCTTCTTCCCAACCATCATTCAGTGACTGGCACTGTATTATGAAAGCTGAGGGCTCATATCCTTCTAAAAGCTAACTGACAAAGCTGTCACTGGCCTGCATGCGAGGCTCTGTGCTGAGCCCTAAGCCAGTGGCATGAGGTGTGTCTTGGGGTGCATTAACCCTGCAGGGTGAGAAAATCAGTTTAAGATGGCGAGGTTGTCCCTGGGGCAGAAGTGATGAGAGTGGGCAAACAGAAATATTTCTCTAGCCTTTTCTGTGCAACTGACTGTTTTGGCTTCCTCTAGGCTTGAGGGGGATAAATGTTTTCTAATGAGCCAGAGGAGCCTATAGGGTAAAAGATTTTTCCACATGCCTTTTCCATCTCTTTCAATACCATTTTTGTCATCTCTCTTTCTAATCTCTTCTTTCTCTTTCAATAAACATCTTTTGAGGTGGGTGCAGTGGCAACACCCAAGCACATGTGAGGATATAGAAATATTTATAATGTTAAATAACATTATTCCTATTATTTCCTCCCTAATTATTTTTACCTTCTGTGATGACCACTTATGGTCTAACTAATGTGCTATTTCCATACCAAGTAGCGGTAGCAACAAAGATGAAGATACCCATTTTTAATGTTACTTGTTTCTAAGCAGGCCCTTTTCATACCATCCTTGCCACTTATCTGACCATTAAATCTGCAAATGCATGCAAACGGTATTTACTGTGTTGTTACATGTATCTCGAAGCAGATGGTGAGCCAGTACCAAAGCTCACATTTTTACACCTTTATGCAACATCTGGGGAGCTGGATTAAATTTCTGCCCGGCTTGGGGCCTCACATAGACCTCTATCTCTGTGGCAAGCGCCTCACAACTGCTGCCAATCCCGACCACATTATTTTGCGGTATTTTTCTTCATACAGTATTAATAAAGGAATGTTGACAACACCTCCTCCACCTCCCTGTCCCCCCCCCCCCCCCAAGTAATATTTCCAAAGAGCCATGCCAAGGTTTTGAGCCATCGCTGCGTGCATTGCTGGTGTCTCAGTCACCTGGGTGTCCTCCTGCTTTTTCCATACTAGGTGGCCCGGTTCAGCTGATATTGCAGCATTCCCACGCGCTGCGCGTGGGCTGGGCAGCGAGGCAGATGCAGGGAGCCGGGGGTGCCGCAGGATGGAGCCCAGGGCAGAGGGCTGAGCCCCCTTTGCTCACCGACATGGGAAAAGGAGTGGGAAGCACATCTCGCTGCTCTAGGACGTGAGCCTGTGGAAAGACTCCTCGTGACATTACACCATCTGAAGTGCCGTTGTTAATCACCGTAAGGAGATCAGGCAGGTCTGTCCTGTAACCAGGGCTAGCAGCAGGCTGTGTGGGACTTGGGTGACGCTGAGGACACCCGGAGCTGCTTTGACTCATCCACACGCAGAGCAGGAAGGAGAGGGCAACGGCAGAAGGGCTTCCCAAGCCAGGACCTGAACCGCAGCCTGTTTGAGAGATGCCGAAGCCCGCCTGCCATGGCTGCGCAGGGGCAGTGCCTAATCCCGTGGGCATCCTTGCTGTGCCGTAGCTGCTGACAGCGTCAGGGTCCCATACCAGCCCACGGGCTGTGCCACCAGCTCTCACGGTTTGTCCTGCAGGCTCGCTCGTCGCTCCTGGCCATAGCGTCTGCTTGCTGGCCCTATATGCATCCCCAGCTCAAAGCCTGTGGGGTTAAACGTGGGAGATGGGTGTTGCCAGAAAAAGTGAAACCCACCTGTGGAGTTTCCTTGGGAGAGTCCTCCCCGCTGATGAGTTCAGGAGTGAAGCAGCACTGAAACCTACTCATGTTTCCTTGGGCAACACCCAGGCCTGAGGAAAATCTCCCAGGAGATTGCCCTCAAACACACACACAGCCCTCATCCCAAAGCTCTGCCCTTCCGCTTGCCACCCAAGAGCAGAGGGTTATTAGGCATAAAGGATTCATTCACTGAAATTTGACCTGCATGGGGTGGATGTCTTCTTCTGGCATCGTTACCGTAGGTCCCCTTTTCAGAGAAGTAGATGTACGATGTATCTGACATCTGCTTTGGGATGAGAAGAATTGCACCTTCAATACATCTGTTTCTCAAGTGGATCTGACATCTTTGTATGGCCAGATGAATTCCTTCACCTCGCAAAGCCACCCTTCTCATCTCCACAGCCTTCATTACCATTCCTCCCCTGCAGCACCCACACTCATTTTCATCATCTTTGCTCTCTTTTTATCACTTTGTTTTCGGAGGCTTCAGCTATGGCTCACTCCTTCCCATCCGTGTGGTCCTCCTTTCTCCTGCACAGTGCCTCATGGTGTCACTCTCCCCTCTCCCCTCCTTGGAGCCTGTGCTTCTCCACGATGCTGTCTCTTTCTGCCTGTTTTTCTCTGGCATAATGTATCGCAATTCCCAATCTTCCTACGCACAGATCCTCACAGTCTCTCCTCCCCACGTCCTCTCTTTATCCCTCTCTCTTCCCCTGGGCAATGGCTTGCTGCCTCTCTGCTGAATTTGGTCTTTGGGAAACACCCGTGCTAATTCCCCCAAGCTCTGCCTGCATAGCAGGCTCCAGCACAGCATGGTTACCCAGCTTAGCTCCCAGCCAGCCAGCAGCAAGTGCTGGTGGAGAGATCTTCATGGGCAGAAGAAGCAGCTTTACTGGAAAGATGCCTAGCTGATGGAACTTGTCATTTTAGAGGGGAAAATGGGTCGCACAGTCCTGACACTCTGCAGGCAATGCACCTCCCTGGGATTCACTGGGCTTCCTTCTCTCTACATTCCCCACTGCGGCCAAGGCCAGGCACAGGAGTACCCATTGCACGTCCCCTGTGTCCTCGACCAAGGACAGGACTCCTCAGGGCCCTTTCTCCAGCAGCTGCTGAGTGCAGGGATCCCTTTATAACCTTATATCTGTCACACAGGGGTGGCATGCAGGGTAGGTAAACCGAAACCCTGCTCTGAAACCCTGGAACGTGATGCACAGTGGTGAGCTCAGCACAAGGAGCCTTACAGGTCAAGGAGAGCTGTCTGGGGAAGACGGCAGTGTTTGGAAAGAGGGTGTTTCCCTAGGCACCACCTCAAAGACGTCTGTCATTTATTTTGGATTTAATCAGGGTACCACTGGCAGCACCGACGCAGACTAAGTCTCAGCATGGTAAGTTGAAAAAAACATGTGTCTCCACATAGGGCACCCAAGTTTGAATGCATGGACATCCGTTGGTTTACCTCCAGACCAGAAAAAGCAGTGCCTATTATTTCTTCCTTCCATGGGAGTCATTGCGAAAGGTCTACAAACAGCCTTCACATAGCCAGAGCGTGCAGTGAGTACGCTCCGGACATCGGTCCTGCGGCTCTCAGCTTGAGGATGCCAGCACAGCAGTGTTTCGGAAAGCGTGGCTCCCTGTCGCACTCGTCTACGGCTGCCCTGCTCTCAAACGCACACAGGGCATCTGCGGGAGAGGGGAGGTCCCCCTCCAGCGTGGGCATCAGCCGGATGGCGGCGTGCCTTTGACCGAGGGGAAAGGAATGCAGCATCTCCCAGTGACGGAGACAGCTTGGGTGGTTTTTGCACATCGGAAGCTCCTTTAAATGTGTTTCCTCCCACCGCCCGGCCTTTTGTTTTTCAGCCATGCTCGATGCTGGCAGTTGGAAAGCTGAACTCCCCAAAAGTGAACTTCCTCTCCTACTATAAACTGACCCTCGGGGGTTGCTATAGTGACTGGAGAGAGGCTAGTGAGCTGTGTAAACACTCCCTCCCTCCCTCCCGCTTCCCATCACACGGCGGCGGAGAGGCCGAGCCATGGGATGTGCGCAGCAACCTGGATTATGCAGGCAGTTGTGAAATGCAAACCCAACAATTTCTCTGCTTCCTCCCCGCTTCCCCCGCGGGGAGGCAAACGCAGCAGGCTGGTAGCAGGCACAAACACGCCCGTCCCTGACGAATTCGGGCACACGGCGCGGTACTGCAGAAACCAAACCCAGACACTCACCTGGGGAGCTTGAGCAAGACGTGGAAATGTATGGTGCAACTGGATCCTCTGCAACATCTGATTCCTGTGGCCTCGCTAACTGTTGAGCTTCCAGCTGTGCGGGGGGAGCAGTTTGGTACACACACCCTCACAGCTCCTTCCGTGTAATTAATTCAAACAGTCAACTGAGTGTGAAATCCACCAGTTTCTGGGTCCTCTATTGCTCACTTTGATGGCGGCTCTTCCTCTTTCATTTTCTTCTTCCTTTTTTTAAAAAATGCATTTCATTCAAGTCTGTAGCTGACTGAGTCACTTTCCAAACACTGATGCTTGTGTGTGACTGTATCCATCCCCATGAAACCGGGTCAGGTATTTCAGCAGCAGTATCTGGGTGACACACTGAAGCACCTGGGGAGGTGTTTCCCAAGCAGTGCAGGGTATGCATCCCCTAGGGCCCCTGCAGATGTTCTTCCAAAACGGCAGGTACTGCTTAGCCAGGGATTTTGAGAGAGGTGAGTGAAACCACCCTGCCAGGAGGAGGTAGTACCAGCTCTGCTCCCACCATCTCTGATTTCCACCACCATCAGACCTTCAGACTAACGCAGCCATCCACCCCATCCCATTAACGAGGCCTCCCCTTCCCCGCTGTCCCCACGGCACTGCCTGGCAGTGGCTCACCTGGAGCTCGGTCCCTCTCCCCACGCCTGCAGCCAGGTCTGGCGTAGAAAGGCAGAAGGGCCCTGGCCCCGAGCTGCTGCGCTAAGATGTATCTTGCTGGGTTCACGGTGAGAGTGATGTCTTCAAGAAATAAGGTTGCCGTCCCACCACAAGACATGTGACTGCTTCGAAGAGCACAAAGCACATCATCTCAGAGGTTTGTAAAATGATGCCCCTGCTCTGTGCCATCAGGAGGGCCCATTCAGAAGTGTCAGGCATCTTGCAAAACACCCGTCTATGCCAACTGCCAATACACACTTTTGTTTTACTATTAAGAGACTTCCTGGCACGAAGATGGATGGATTTAAGTCATCCCATCGTTGTGTGCCTGGGTGTCATTGACCAAGATGATCGATAGGTACCTTCGATCAGAAACGTGGCTCTAGAGTCACAGGCTGTCTGGGGGTTCCCTGAATTCCACCCTTTCTGACACGTCTGAGAGTGTACACAACCTCTCTTAGCAAAGATACTGGCAGAGGCGGGAGAGAAGGAGGTTTCTGCACGAGTCCTTGTCTGTAATCCTAAACATGTCCCTATAATCCCAGCCCGTGACTCAGAGCCGAGGGGATGCAGTGGGTCGGTGTGGCCCGCTCGTCCACTGCAGTGAGTCATTACGCCCCAAAGAGAAAAGGAGCCTTAAAGCCTCACTCTGATCCCTGTGAACGATGGCAACGAGACATGTTGCACAAAGCACGCTAAATCAAAGGCAATTCTGTTATGCAATATGTTACAATACCCGGTCCCTATAGTGTCTCACTTAACAGATGGCAGGAGCTCAGTCTGTTTAAACAGGGTTTTCTGAATCACTCACAGAGACAACGGAGAGGCAGGCAGAGGCAGAAAGCGACACACAGCTCAGAGCACCTTCCAGATCTCGGTGGCTTTGCGCTTCTCCATTCACGCTATGTCTGCCTCGATATGGCATTTAAAAATAAATCAGCTGAATTAGTCACCATGAGTACGTGGTCTTTCCTGCTCCTGTCAAAGGAGCTGCTGGACTCTCCATTGCCAGCTCCCAGAGCGTCCCAGCATCCAGCAGTGCTGTGAGCCTGCCTGCTCTCGATGCAGAAAACATGGCGAAACTGGTAACGTGATAACAACACCGATGCTCCCTTTTTCCCTGGAATTAACATCACAGAAATAAATGGCCTGCAATGCCCTTATTCACCTAGGGGCTTAGAAAGTGTGAAGTGGGCCACATGTATCTGTGAGTAGCTGGAGGGAAAGGAGGCAGGAGGCAGGAGGATAGGCAAATCAGATCTGTTTTGGCAGCTCTGATGATAGTTCAAAGATTGCCAGTCAGGCAAGTTTATCAGTTTTCTTTGCAAGAAATCTTAAGCCAGATCGGCCCTGATGAAGGATGGGACAGCCTCAAATGATGCAGCATCTGAATTATGTCCACAGAAGCAGTTAACAACCTGGATGCTTTACGAGTTACAGAAACCTCTGCAAACCTCAAGAGGCTGGGGTTCTTTTGTGCAATTTTTGATAATTCTGCTTGGGATGCCAGATTTGGGGGCCTCACAGAAAACAGCACCAGTTAGTTCTCCGAGCCCAGGTCCCCAGCGCCAGGGCTGCATCTCAGCCGAACGCTTGGTGTGGCAGGGAGGCATGAGTAGGCACCACCTGAAGTCACCTGCGGTCTCAGCGTAAGTGTGGCGTGCACTAAGGAAGCCTGAAGGAAGACAGCGTGAGGGAGCTTTCAAGCCTTTCCTGCATCTGGCCCCGATCCAGCTGCGAATGGTCCAGGGGTGCCCTTTCCAGATGTGGACTGACACCGTGACAGGGAAGCTGAAAATTGCCGGGGGAGGGAAGGGGAGAGGAGGCGTTACTAGCATGGTTCAGCTGAAAAATGAGGGGAGGTTTGGGAGGCTTCTGCAAGGTCTCCCTGCTGCAGGGAGCATGTTTTTAGAGGTGCCTCCGGCTGCGGATTGCGAATGGCCGGTTGGCGCTGCGGTCGGGTGCTGCTGCCTCCCAAAGCCGCAGCAGCATTGTCAAGCTGCAGACGTGCAGAACAGCTCACGCCGAGGCTGCGCGCTCACAGGTGATCTTCGGTCTGTACATTTTCCAGCGGAGCCGGCAGCTCCTCTTGCGGTGTGCATGCTTCGTTGGCTACCCAGAGAAGGAACTGGGCGGGCGTCGATCCAGTTGAGGCGGTTTCGAGGAGCGCAGGCAGGAAGGAAAAAATACCAACTTTGACATATGTTGCTCCCTGCAGGTCTCTCTTATTATAGCCTGGCGGGATGTCAAGGTGCACAGACACAACCCAGAGCTGTAACACCCGATGGCCGCTTCGCCTCCTGTCCCACCCCTTTCACACAGGCAGGAGTGGCAAACCCGTATCTGGCATACCAGGAAATCCTGGTTCTCGCTATTATCAAGGAGGGAGTGCGCAGTTATACAACCTCAAGCTGCCATCAGCGGGACCCGCGGGAGGGAGGGGGGGAATAGTTCACTTGGAAAGGAATGCTGCAGTGTAGGGCAGTGGTTTTGACATGCTGGAGTGAAACTTGGCATAGGGGAACTGAGGGAATTCGTTTGCCTGGTAGACGTGGCACTTGAGCAAGAGATTAAATGAAATGGCAGTGGAAATCTTGAGAGATCTTAAGAGGCGGCTAGTTAGCACAGGGCATGTGTCTGCAGCCCTTAAAGCAGGTTTCACCATGCTGGGTGTCCGTAGCTTTCTAACAACTATTATTTATCTGACTCCCTAGCTCTTTTGTCCCACCAGCACACATGAGAAGCCAGCTATGTGCATAGTCCTACCCGGGGCAGGGCCTCTAACTTGACAAGGAGAAATGAAGACCCAGAGTTCAGTGGCCTGAAGTGTTTGTCAGCTGTTTGCGATGGCAGAAATCTACTTACTTTTCTGAGAATATTTTTCCACTCTAGTGTGCCAGGAAGAATGTAGCGTGGCATAGCAGCCATCCAGAACGATGGCAAATATTTGTTCCTGGTAAAAATTTGCTTGCCACATGTCTTCATTCGCAGCATATACCCTGTCTTGGAGCAAATGGGGGGGTCTGGGGTGTCCCTCTGAAATGTCACTCCTTAAGGACTGAGTCTTAAAGAGAGCACTTATGTGGAAAGGCTGGGAGAAATACACATGTGCATCAAGAAGAATTAGGTGTGCATTGGATTAACACCTTTCATTCCCCCTCCTGCCAAGGGCTTGACATCGAAACAAAACACGTTAAACCTTCCTCTTCATGGATTCTTTCTTCTGGGGCAAGTTACCCGTCGCTCGCTTTCATGCCGCGCTTTCAGCCGTTGTTTTTGTAGTCTGTCAGCACAACCTTGAGAGAAAGGACTTTGGCTGAGAGCTGAACACACAGTACCAGCTGTACTGATTTCCATCTCCTGGTAGCAGTGGACTTTCACACTGCGCCTTCTTCGCCTCCCCCAGCTGAGCTGAAATCTCTCGCCAAAGTTTCTGCTCTTCTGTGTGGCTGAATTGACTCGGCCACAAGAAGCAGTGGGTTTAGGCTCCTGCAGCCCTGCTGTCAGGACGGGAGCCCCTTGGCAGGGCGCAGGCAGCCACGTGGGATGAGGGGCTGAAGGCATCGGAGGAATGTTGATGTTCCAACAAACTTTGGGATGAGTGAGGGAAGCTGGAATGCATGAGTGGATCAGAGAAAAGGAGGAAGCGAGCAGAAAAGGGAGATACCATGTGATAGATGGGAAGGAGAGCAGAAGGGCAGTGTAAAATCACACAGGGGATGGGCAGGATTTGAAGAATAAGGGCAATAAAAGATGAGGGAGTGTTATAAGTGCCTAACTCTCTGGGGAGCTGGTAAGAAATTGGACCTCCCTCCGCCCCCATCTCTGACTTGGACTGTATTTTGAAAAGAAAAAAACCCCCAAAGTTGTTTTATTGACTATCATTTTTTGTTGCAAAATAGTCAGGTTCTTGCACTACGATTTTTTTTCTTTGCATTCCTCTGGTTATAGCAGTGAAGTAGATGATTAAAAACAAAAGCACCATATTTTGCACTTTGTCACGTGCTTTGCTGCCCTGTCCTTTTCTCCTTTCTGTGATGCTGGCAAGGAGAGGTGCAAAGCACAGACTTCTCCTCCTCCTCAGCAGGGGTTTTACACTGACCTCGTCACCCGTGTAATGCAGTGTTGTTACCTGGCAGTTGTGATGCTCTTTAGCCTTAAACAAAGGTTTGTATGAAACACAGGCCCTTTGTGTGAATGGAGGGAAATAGGATGCAGAAATCGGGTAATGCCAGAATAGCCGCGTGCCTGAACAAAGGCTTGGAAGGGTAATGTGGGAAGGGGGAAGCTCCAGCCTCCTCCTCAAACATTCTCTGGGCACTGGGACATGATCTGGAAAGTCCTCCTTGTCCTAGTGTCACACAGTTGCAAGGTCTCTTCATCCCATCAGGTGGCCCGCAGATACCGGTGACCACCGACTCCTTTCACCTGCTTCCCCTTGGAAAAGGGTGTAAAACTGTATTTCCACCCTGCCTCCTCTCTTGCTGCTGTTTGTCCTTCCAAAGTGTACCTAGCGCACCTATTTGCTCTGGCAGTGTGTTGATGAACTTTTATTTGTATCCCAGGGGACTTGTAAGAATTAGGGTCGGCTTGACATGAGTGGAGTACTGTACAGAGATATTTACAGCTGTTTGCAATGCTTGTATTGAGTATGAGACCAGCAGCAATTAGGATCCAGGCCAGTGCCTTCAGTGAATAATGGTCTTGGTTACTTGGAAATATCAGATGGCTTCAGCTTTATGCAGTTGCTATGAGGAAAAAAAGTTAAGTAAACAAAGAAAAAGAATAAGAGGAGGGAGTGGTGTTTTTTTATTGGCATAGTCAAGAAGGGCAGTCAAAAAGAGAGAAAGAAACTGGAAAACAATACCCTGGGTCTTCTCTTGGAGCCCACAGCACAGAACAGACATTTTCTTTGCGCGCTTTGATGTTCAGTATCCTTCTCCATGAGCACTTTTGGTTCCTGTCCCTCAGAGACCTTCCCTGGAGGCCAGTTTTCTTATTTGGGTGCCCCACTGTTAAGATTTTTTTTCTAATGCCTAACATATGATCTTCATCACCAGGCAGTCCTGGGACCTCATCCCTGTGAAGCACCCTCACATCTCATGGCCTCCATGGCAGTACTCAACAGCACGTCCCTGGGGCCAGCACTCAGCAGTTGTCCCTCTTTTGTGTCCAAATAGTCCACCTGGCTTCCTCTGGGGTTTTGAAGATGGGAGATCCTGAGATGGGACTCTGAGAGGGAGATTATTTCTGGAGGTTTTCCAGAGCCACTACGCTGCCTGTTGCATAGATGCCTTCCTCTCCTATAGATAAGCGAGAAATGCTTTCAGATTCCTTTTCAGATTTCAGATTGGAGATATTTTAATGCTGTCTTTCCTTGGATAAATAAGATAACCTGAGGGAACCGATTACGCCACATTTCTTGGTGTCTAGCTGTGGAAACAGGCACTCGGCCACTTTTGCCAGACCGGCCCCAGAGTTTGTAGTCTTTTACGCTTATTCTCCTGACTGGCGGTGTGGGTCTCGGCTGGACACCGGAGCTGCGCAGGTAGCTCCTGCGAGTCGGGGGCCACCACCTGGATTTTTGGGGTCGTCTCTCTTTTCTGGTGCAGACTAGACCTGAGCACAGAGGTGGGCACAAGCCTTCCTCAGCACACCACTGTTCAGAAATAAAGCGAGTCCATTTTGCCACCCTGGAAAAACCCCTCTGAGGACTCTGAGGTGCGGCAGGACTTCTCCTCCTCGCAGCTTGCTTTTCCTGCCCGCAGCAGGGGTTGCCTCCTCTCGCGGCGTTCCCCACAGTGGCCCGCGTTTCCCTCTGGAGATGCAGCCTGTAATGAGATCAAGATGGAGGGGCAGCCTTTTAGCAACCCTTCGGCCCGCTCTAGCAATGGAGGAGGGCTGCCAGTGCACCCGTCAGCGGGACGAGGGCCGGGTAGTCTTGCCTTCTAGCAACGATGGAGCCGGTCCTTCCAGGGCAGTATACTCTCGCTTGCGATGACACCAAAAAAGCCTTGGCTCCTTGCAGGCTGCTGGCACACACAGCTTGCTAGAGCACTGGCAAGTTTTTAAGGTTTTGTCAGATGGGAACAGTGGTGGAGAAAAGAAAAGTGAAACCAGATGTTTTTCCTTACGGTTGCTTCATATTCGTATGGGGGGAGAGAAGAGAGGCCATAAAAATGTCATAACCCTTGATCCCTGAGGCTCAGCATTATACTCTGCAAAAGCCAGTGCTGTAAATCCGCACCTCCGCCTCGGCAGCCGCGGGTCCTGACGGGGCGAGACTGTTGCGATAGCTGGCGGGGGGAGAGCCTTTGTATTTGTCAGTGTAAACTGGAGGAAAAAGCCTTTTGGAAGTTAACGCCGATAGGCTACTTTTATGGAATGAGTTATTTTTTCAGATTTCTCTGGGGATGCATCAGTGCCGAGTCCTGAGGCTGACCGGCAGGCTTAGAAATTTGGGATGTGTCTGCACGGCAATCAATCTACCCTGCAGGCTGTGCCGATGGAGCAGAGTTTTAACTTTATCCTCCCCAGCCCAGGCTCGCCTGTCAGCACGGCCAAGGCAGTGCAGCGCTGGGGTGAGGACTCACCACCAAAGCATTCACCTAACTTGCCCGGCGGGGTTTTTGCAGCCCTTGCTGCCCTGCGCTGCTGCAGCTGCACGCATCCCCGTCACCTTGGGCACGCAGCCTGGGTACCACCGCATCGCAGTGCAGTGCTGGCAGCCGTGTAGAAGCAGTTCTGGTCAGACGGTCTGGCTGGTACCAGAGGAGAGCTGCTAGGAAAAGTCCGACTCCAGTGATCACTTTTTTTGTATCAGAGAGGCTGCTCGTTGCAGTCAGAAAACAACTGTGAGGAGTGCCAGGCAGCCCCTTTCCATGGAAATATGTGCTTGGGTGAACGCGGGGATGGAGGAGAGGAAATGGAAGTTGTGTACACACATGCTTCGAGCCAAACAAGGATTTAAACAGAATGCTGCTAGGC
This sequence comes from Haliaeetus albicilla, assembly GCF_947461875.1. NCBI lineage: Eukaryota > Metazoa > Chordata > Aves > Accipitriformes > Accipitridae > Haliaeetus > Haliaeetus albicilla. Next base: position 15,946,240 of record NC_091503.1, on the reverse strand, counting down.
CTTTTCTGCCCTGTACAACAAGGACTGTGATAACTGGATATTTTTTCTTGATAATTCGTGATATTTCCATGCTCAGTTTCTGCCTACATGTCAGCAGCGAGGAAAGGCTTTCCCTAATCTGATGCAGACTGTACGGGTGCACATCTGCCTTGCAGGGCCTGGGGTGGGATGTGAATTCAGCTGCCAGCCCAGACTCTGAATCTGAATTTCCCTACAAGGTCAAAGGCGGCTAGGTTTAGCCCTATTTCGGGGGTATAAGCTGTGTTACCTCCCATAGGATTCAGGTAGTTTGCTGTGCTGGGCAATGTATAGTTGCAGCACTACTTGTGCTAATGGGTGAACAGGAACGAGAACAGCATGAAAGGTGGGGAGTGTATGGAGAGGGCAGTGGGCTTGAACTCAGAAGATTTCATTTTGGATCTCAATTCAGCCAAAGACTCCTGTGGTTTCTGTGGTCAAATCATGTAAATGAGCTTTTGGAGCCTTGTGCCCTTTTGCAAAAGAAGCAAGCTGCCCTTGGTAGTCTCTGGTGGGCCCTGAGATTGCATGCTGCTCAGGTATTATGACAGCATGGCCCAATGGGTTCGAATAATTTTTTGAAGTATTTTCCTATGGGGGTTAGTTGTCCTGTAAAATAATTTCATGGAATGACCGCAGTTTTCTTTGACTTCGCAACACGTTTTACTCACAAAGTGACTAAAAGTTTAGTCTCTTTGTGACAGGAATTGAAGACGTTTTACCTCACTGCCTGATTTCTCTTCTCCTTCGCCACACCAAGTGATGGAAAATTGGAGACATTTGCAAGCTGCCTGGCATTGTCGTTGCACTACTTGTGTGAACACTGGCATCCTGGTGGACTGCAGCTATCAAAAATAGATTATTCTGTAGGCAACTATGCTTCTACCAACTTTGTATTGACTGGGATGTTCTCAGACAGATGCAGTTCTTCTGGTCCTTCATCACTGATCATGTTTTCTAGACCTCTGGTCTATCTCACGCCTCTCTTCTGGACTCTTTCCAGTTGGTTGGTGTTGAAGTGTTGTATCCAAAACTAGAGAGCAGTCCAGCTCCAGTCTGGCTAGTCCTGGGTGGGAGGATTACTTCACTTGTCCCGAGGCCTTTTCTCCTGTTTACACATCCAGCACGTTGTTTGCCTTTTTCCTAACGGTGTTGCACTGTGGACTGACATTCAGTGTATGTCCCTGATCCTCCCCTGCAGAGTGTGTACCGAGATGGTGGCATCTCCATCCTGGATCTGGGAACTGACATATTTCTCCCAGTGTATAGTTCCTTGTGCTTGGGCCACTTGAAATGCACTTTCTTTTGCTGTGACCATTTCTTCAGTTTTCCTGTGGTTAATGGAAAGAAACTTTTATGATTGATTCAGACAGTTGATCAATGTTCATTTGGGGGAGGCCAGCTTGGGTGATGGAGCTGTGGCAGGCCAGAGCACTGGGAGACAGAGGCAGATGTTATGGGCAAGACTGAAATGTAATGGCTGATGTTACAATGCTCAGTTGTGAAAATACTAGTTAGCTCTGTCAAGGGATGGGTGTTGCTGACCGGCTTTAGAAGTAATTACCAAAGATTGCCTCGTTGTAGAAATGAACATAAGAACAGTTTTGCATCTCTCTTTGAGTTAGGGAGTTAATAATAGCCAGAGGGTGAGGATTTCATGTGCGTACCTATTATCACCTGGCATTTTGCAAAACGACTGAAAACTTCAGCCAGTTTGCGAAATGACTGGTTTCACAACACGAGAACATAATGTATGTGCCTTAAAAAGCTACTGTAACTGAAGCGGAGCAGTAACTCAACAGTACCTTTGAGTGTTCAGTGAGAGACAGAATTTGTCTGAGAAGAGAGGAGTCCGCTCCCTCTGTCAGATATTATTCCTGTCCCGGTTGCAGCTGAGCACTTTGCAGCCATTAGAAAGGATGGAAGAGCCTTTAGACTCCCGTTAACCTGGAAACTCCCCTAGTACTGCATTTTTTTTTGCTGTTGTCAGAAAACTCGTCCCCTTGCACCCAGCTGCTTCTCCCTTCTCCTTCTGCTTCAGTTCAGCGCAGCAGAACTTCTCCAGGATTAAAAAACACTCCTTCTGCCATGCAAGTGTTGGGAGAGGAGAGTGATTGCTGGGCAACTGATGAGCTGGGGTGAAACAGTGTTGGGAAAGAGAGCACAATGTTCTTTTCTTTTTATGGAAAGTGATATATTACTATAGACCACAGTAATCCAAGGTCTGCTCTTAGCTACTTCACGATTAGCGAACAGGCCCCACTTGTGCTGTACCAACCATTTGTGCAGCTGTGGTAGGCATGAGGATGTCAATTAATCTTGATTTGTGCTATAGGATTACTTCATACGAGAGGAAATTTACCGGGTTTGGTTTCAGTGTATGTAGATGGACATCACGCTATCTTTGCAGGGAAAGCACAGGCTTCTGCTGTGCCAGGCGAGTCACTGGTCCTCACTGGAACTTCCCTGGCAAATTCCCTCTCTTCTCGGCAGCCCTAACTCAGTCTAAAAGATGGAGCAATCAGCACACAGTACAAAATGTTTCGCAAACTTTGCCCAGTCTGTCCCTGTGTCACACCCATTTTAGGGAAAAGAAAAATAAGGCTTTTGCTCAGCCACATAAACGATTGTAATTATTATTTGCACGGCAGCTCAAACTTTGTGAGATGCAGGGTAAACACAGAACAGGTGAAGCCCTGGTTCTGCATCAGAGAGCACAAAGTCTGTGTAGATAAAAAACCCCAAAAGATAAAAAAGATGCCGGCAAGCACACCCTCCGAGAACACACGTGTTGTCTTTTAATATTTCTTCCGCCACCATCCTCCATCAGAGAAAAATGAATTTACCTTCAAAACTGCAAGGCTCAGAGAAATAAATAAATAGCAAACCACAAACGTGGTATTCTTCTTACTGGCTTCTTTTGCAAGGTGATGTTTGTGCAGAAGAATGAAGCTCTTGTCTCTGAGGTGTGATGAAAAAATATGGAATGATGTGACTTGTGACAAAATCATGAGACCCGCCAAACTGTTTCTCAGTGCAGTGCCCAAGTGTACCTGTTCTTCTTTATCGCACATACCAGCCCCTGCTGCATGAAGCCACGCTCCCCAGGGACCAGGCTGCTCTGAAATGGGTGCAAGGCAGCACATGCTGGCCGATCTCGTCAGTACAGGTCAAAGCAGGGAAGCGGGAGCGGCAGGGCCTTCAGCAAAAAACCAGTTCAGGGATCTGGAGATCTGGCTGCCTTTGTGAGCCAGGGCTGAAGTCCTTGCTGCTGTGCCTCCGCTGCGATTGCTCCCTGCCGGACCCAACTCGGCTGCAGCTAGCTCAAGTATGCCAGTCACGCTGATTGTAATGTGGAGATCACTGTGTGCAAGCCAGAGGAGAAAATAGCTGGGCAGATGGTGCTATATTAAGGAGAGCGTCTCAGAATTGTCTGCTGGGATTCTCTGGGGGCAAGGGCCCGTCTTGGCCTTACTTGCTCTCTGCCTTCCCCAGTGCCTCCTTCTCTCCTGCCCCTTTTCTCCCTTATCGAACCTCCCTCGCCGAGGAAGCTGTGGGGTGGCGAAGGGGTGCTACCTCTCGTGGAATCTGAGGGGAGATGAAAGGCGGGCGCCTGTGCCCCATCTGTGTCCAAGGGAGCCGGAGGCCCCTCCGTTCCCACGCCCCGGTCCAGCTCCCTGCTCCGCCACGGGTCCCAGGGCAGGACCCAGGCGCAGTTTTCCGCAGGGATGGGCTGGCACGGGCGAGGGAGGGCCTCCTAATCTCCCTTGTCAGCAATCAGCTTGCTTCTCCTCAGACTCCACGGGGGAAGGACTTGCAGCAGCACGTTTTTCTTCCTCCTCTCCCAGCCTCAGCTCCTCTCCTCCCCCCCCCCCCGCTCCCAGCCCGTACCAGCCCCGCTCCTCATCCCTGCCAGTTGTCCCTGCCTTCCCTCCCAGCTTTCCCAGCTAAGCTCCAGCGAGCAGGGGCAGCGGGCAGGGGCGGGGAGGACGGTGACAAGACCCAGCTGCCGGCCGCTCTCCGCAGCTCGGAGAGTGGCCCCTAGTGCCCGGGAGCAGAGCGGGCCGGGCACGGCCGGCTGCATGGCCGGGGGGGCACCGGGTCCCCTCGGGAGGTCGGGGCGCAGCCCCCCGGGGGGCACCCGCGGGACCCGCCTGGTACAGAAGACAAACGGGAGGGGAAAAAGGCGTGGGCTGGCCATGCCTTGAAGGGCCTGGAGGTTTGTGGCTTTGCACCATTGCCCTTAAACTTCTCTGGTGGCACTAAGAATATTTCCTAGTGCGGGGCGGGGGAGGGCTCAAGGAGGATGGGCAGAAGCTCCCCTGCCCCATCTCCTCCCCAAGCCCCACTGGAAACAGAGTCCACGCGTTGCATGGCTTTTCCAGCCCTTCGAAACATCCTGTTGGACAGTATAAAGACGGTAGCTGGAAGCGCGCGGAACGGTCATCCTCCTTTATCAGTGCAGGCATCTGGTGTTTGGGGGGCTCAGAAAGGAACGGAGCTGTCTGGTCAGATGTGATACGAGCTCCAGCGCGGTACGTCTGCGCTGTGGCTGGGATCCCTAGCTGGTCACCGCAGAAAACTGGAGTGCAGAGAAGCCCTGGAGTTGCTTTAAGTAATGGATGTTCAGAATCCTACATGCACAGAGAGGAAACTGGCTCCTTTCACCAGTCAGAGGGTGGAAGGATCAAAGATGGAAATACTGGGGCTGATCGTGGTGTGTGTCAAAAGGGATGCTGGAAGATAAAGCAGCACAGCAGCCGCACGGGAACAGTAATGCAGTCACTCAGAGACGCTGCAAAAGCCATGTGGGACAGTGGCCGTCGTTTGCTCTTTATAGCACACATCTTAGTTGGTTAGCTCTTCTGTTGTAAGAATAATTTTATGGTCTGTAAACAGTTTTCATGACACTCCTTTTCCACACAGCCCTTTCACAATGTCTTTTCCCGTATTAAACTTGACAGGTTTTTAAGTGTAAGATTGTCACAGAAAAAGAATTTTGATTTTTTCTGGCTCTTGAATATTTAAAAAATCTTGTCGACAGCATTGCTCCCAAATAATTTTTTTTTCAGTTGTGAAAATATGATGCCTCTGACTTTATATCATGTGCTTCTTCATATCACTGTTACTGAGTACTATTTTGCCCCAGCACGTCGTGGTCCTCTCAGGACCTAGTTTTGATTCTGAGTCCACGAGGAAAGAGGCAGGCGAGGCCTTTGGCAGCCTGATGTAAAGCACCGGTGCTTGAGAGAGGGAAGTACTAATTCTGTTGTAGAAAGCGATGTGACATGCCATCTGCACAATGCGGGGCAGTTATGGTCATTCACGTTCAAAAAAGATTGATTCACACTGGAACAGGTGCAAAGAAAGGCAGCAGGAGGATTAGGGCATTGGAGAGCTGAGGTTATAAAAGTAGACTAAAAGAGCTTGGCTTATTTAGTCCAGCACCATGAAGGCTGAGAGAGGGATATGATCGCTCTCTATAAATACATCCTGGAGGTTAATGCTAAGGAGGAAGAGGAGCTATTTCAGTTAAAGGACAATGCTGACACAAACCCAAATGGGCATCATAAAGCTGGCATGCAGAAACCGAGGTGGGAAGTTAGGTAGATGTCAGGCGTTGCAAAGCGGCCGGCCGCTGGCAGGGTGAAGGCAGGCTGAGGGCTGGGGGCTCGGGCAGCTCGCGGGGCGGCTGCATTGCTGTGGCCACCCGTGCAACGCAGGCTGGGCACAGCAGCCGTGGGCTCGTGGCACCCTGGCGGGAGACATCTGCCCGAGCCTGTTGGGTGCAGTGCTGGGCAGGCGGCACAGCACTTCTGTAGCTCCCATCCTGCCTGGACCCTGAGGGCACCGGCAGCCCTGACGTCCCTGCCCCGTCCCCCGCCGCTGCCCCACGGCCCAGGACCCCACGTCAGCCCCTGCCTCAGTGACAGTCCCTGTCCCCGTCCCCGTCCCCAGGGAGATGCCCTCCCTGGGCCTGGGGGGGCTGTGGGACAGGCCCCCCCAGCCACGTTAGCCCCACTGCCAGGGGTGAGCAGCGCGGGGCCGTGCCGATCTCCACGCAGGGCTTTTACCAGCCCCCCCTGGTCACAACAGCCACCAGTAGTCTCAGTTTACCTGCCCAGAGAGGGAAGAAGCGCCATTGAGATGGGACACGCTGGCGCCCGCTTTGTTTTGTGGCTGGGGGAGGAGAGGTTTCCCTGGAATGGCTTCAACGGGGGATTTTGGGGTATGGAAGGAGGCGGCTGCCCCGGCTGTGGGGCCAGGGCCCGGGAGCGCAGCCGGCTCCCCAGGGCTGATGCCGCAGCAGCGCGGGGCATCCCCAGGAGGCCGCGGACATTTTGTTCCTGGCGCGGAGAGTGGTCGGCCGCTGGAGTTAGCCCATGGCCGAGAAGCTCTCTCTGGGTGTGTCTGTCACTTGAAATCACTCACATCGTGTTGTGCTTCAAATCCCTGACTTGCGCTTCAGATCTTGCTGCCTAAAAATGTTGGCAATGTGAGTGGCCGAGTGAGTTGCTCTTGGTGATGGGAGCCGAGTGGCTACGCGCTTGCCAGTCAGGTTTTATTTCCACCTTGTGCCATACGCTCGCTGAGGTCTTCACCGTTGGATCAGTGGGATGGAGAGGAGCTGCCAGTGAAACCGTGCCTCCTGCCGAAGGGCGCTCGGCCAGGGCAGGAGCCCTGCTTTCCCTCCCCAGGAAGATGTTGCAGCTTGCTCTCAGGATGCTTTGCAAGCACAGTGCTCTGGAGAACACCCCACCTTCAAGTGACCAGGCCACCCACCTGAGGACCGGGTGACATAAAGCAATGGAGACCATACCTAGCTGGCAGGGTCAGCTTTTATTGCTCCTTGCAAAAAAAATAATGTCAGGGTCACAAGTATCCCAGCTTGTGTGTTTCGGGGCTCCCCCTCCCTTTCTATTTTCATTGCTTGAGGGTGAGGGCAGCCCATGGGATGAATATTTCACTTCGGACTTCCATTCAGCTGTTAAGTCAGGATGTTTGCCAGAAGTGTAATTCTTTCTTGTATCTCCAGGATAATAGCTGGGCAGGATGGTGGATGGCTCATTCAGGACGAGACATTACAACACTTTTATTCCTGGCATAGGATGGTATGTGGCTGTACTGCCTGTGGGTAGGAGCTTGGCTAACAGTGCTTCTTCAAGGAGTTGTGGTTTGTTTTTTTTTTTTTTAATTAAACACCTCTTCTCTTGCTTTGCCCGGTGAGTTCTGCTGGTTGGGACATCCTGTATCAGAAAGGGACCCGTCAGTGCATGTGTCAGATACCTGCTGCCCTCTAATGGCTGCCTGTCCCTGCGAGCCTTGGGACAGCACAGGTTCTGTGCATTCAGTGAAGGAAATCTGCTTAGCTCAGAGCTTTTTCCAGCAATTTCATAGCATGGGACAAATCTCTGGAGACAGAGTGTGGCGAGATCTCTTAATTACTCTTCATGGTATAACGTGCCTTTTCCTCTTCCTCACACCCAGCGCAAACCCCATCTTTTGCTCCTTGCTTCTGCCACATCCCATCCTGCTTTGATTCCTGTTAGGGAAGTACGTGCCTTTCCTAACAGCTTTAGGTGCGGCTTAGAGGGTGGACAAGGAAGAACAGCAGCAGCGCAGCCCTTGAACTCCATCAGCTTTCTGCAGACCACAGGAGACCTGCAGAACATGTCGGAGAGACGCTGCTCTGGACTTGCCAAACACTTGGAGGGAGTTCAGACAGCTCTGTTTGTGAAATGCTTTACTGTGGTAACGAAGACACACACAGTGTCAACTTCTGCTAGTTCGCTACCAGACATGTAATAATGTCTGCTCTGTTCTGAGAAAGCTATCGGTGCCCTGACTGCCTTGTTGACTTAGAGGGATTACATTTCTTACCGATCAGGGACCATGCAGTTCCCTGCTGAATGGCTTGCTGCTGCTTATCTGCGGGCAAGGTACAGCATGTTGCTCCCTCAGGAGCTTTTCCTGAATCAGCACGGGCTCCCTGAAAAGCCTGGTTCTCATGGAGCGTTGTGGAGTTCTGGTTTTCTCCCCCAAACCAAAATCTTTAAGACTGTCTAGAGGTACACTGCTGTATTGGAGCAGTACGAGGGAAGCAGTAAGATATCTGGAAGGAATTTTGCAGATGAGTTAATGATCAGTGGAGTATGAAGAATGGTACCGACACAGCCTGCATGTCTTTGCCAAGGAATCTAGCATCCTACTGAGGACTGGAGGCCGTAAGTGACAGGGGAAAACGAAAGATGAATTGCAGTTAAGCAGACAAACAAGCACTCTGAGAGCTCTTGGAGGAAAGTTCCAGGGGCTGGAGCCTAACTTCATTCACAGCTTTCTCCCTCTTTTGACTTAACTACTTTTGCTAATTTTGATAACAATCTCAGTGAGAACACAGGATCACGACTGTTGTTTCATCACAGTTAGCCAGCCTCAGTGAAAGTTTAATGAAAACAGCAAGGCTGCAATCTTTGATGTTCTCTCTTCTATCCAGCCTGGAAAGAACAGTTCTAGCGCTCTATTTATAAAATGTATTTTAAATCTGGGTTTGTACATTTTGGAAGGTGGGGGGTGAAAGCCTGGCTTCATTCAAATCAGTGGGAGTTTTGCCATGACTTGCATGGGCCAGAATTTCATCCTTGTTTATGTAGTTTTGCAGCCAGGCTGAAGAGCTATTAGGATGCCTGGGCCAGAAAAAGGAATCTTGAATCTCAAAACTGCTGCAAACAGTTGGGGTAAAAATGCTGGGAAAGTCCCAAGGAAATTGAACTGGCATAGAAGTCATGTGTTTAGCTGGCCGTGTTTTAGCTGCTTTTTTTGTGCTCTCCATCTCCTCTCTCGCTGCCTGAACTGAGAATGATGTGCTACAGACCAACCTGGTCTGCAGAGAGATACAATTCTTACACGTAGCCATCTGCAGTGCCTTCACTGGCAGGGGAACGCCTGGTAGCTTTTTAAGATCAGATAATAGGCGGGTGCAAGACAACCAGAAGTCTGAACATACTTAGTAAGCAATGTTCCTGACTAATGTAGGCAGCAGTCAGTTTAACAGCAATCCGCGCTTGGTAGCCAAAGCGCTATGGGATGTGCTTGGATCAGGTTTGGGCATGCACCAGGTTAAAAAACTGCTCTGTTAGAAGGGTTGCTTTTTCTAAGCTGCCATTATAGGTCAGTGCAACACACTGAACTAGGAGCCACATGTGAAAAGGATTTCTAGGTCACATCTCTGTGGCTGTGACTTTGCACCCATGGGGTTTTCAGGTGGTCTTTCTATATCTAGTAGCACTCATCAGCTTCTAAATTCCCCGGTCTGTGTCTGTGCAGCAAAGAGCATGTGCAGCTGTTCATTTCATTTGACAAATCCTACACCTCATATTCCAGAATAACAGTCAACATACTTAAAATTTCTATTTTGGGTAGACAGTGAAACCAATAAATTGCAGTGTAGTTTTTACCCCAGAAGCTGCACTGATTTTAAAAATGGCTACATCTCTGCAGCTTCTACTGCTAAAACACTGGGATGCAATGTGCCGTACAAACTAATGTGAACATCCACACACATCTGCAACACTTGAAAGTGGTTGTATGATTTTAAACTCATTTAGTTTAATATTGTACCACCCAAGCATAGTACCTTGTGTAGGGAAAGTTTCACAGGCACCACCAAGGGCTGTGCTGGATTGTTAGAACAGGCAAGTCTTAAGGTAGAGCTTTGAGCTAAAAATAAGTCACGAAGTCCAAGTGTCCACATAAGGTTATGCCATGCTCCATAGCTTATCTGGTAGCAGTGACTTCAGAGGAACTACATTGAAGAACACAAGAAGAAAATTTGGTCCCAAGCTCTGATCTCAGAACCTCCTGTAGGCCTCAGAAGTGCGTAAAGCAAACACTGATGCTTGTTAGGTGCAACACTGTCCCTTCTTTCCACAGGATTTGCCTCAGACGAATGAGGATCCGGTCAAGTACAGACTAATCCCGGACCCAAACATGATGTCTGAAGAGTTGCTGGACTGGATCCTACAGGCTTTGTTTAAAACAAAACAAAATAAAGAAAAACAAAACAAAAAAGACAAACCCAACAGTCCTGCTGACACAGGTTGGACTTTTGCCTGAGGGAGACCTACCAGGCTTGACACTTGGTGAATGAAAAGTGAAATTGTTGGGGTGACTTTCCCGTTTTCTTCAAATAAACACGCCAATACTCCCATCAAAAGCAACGTTCCGCACAGAACCAGTTTGGCTTCCTCTCCTAGGCAGGACCCACCAGAGAGAAGTTTGTCAAATCTTGCCAAGATGCTGGTGGCTGTAATAGCTGGATATAAACAGGGCAAAGGAACAGCCCACAGGCCTTCCCTTGCCCTTACCAGGGGAAAAGAGATGGGTGAGATTTCCCTGCTGTTGTTCAGCTGTTGGTTAACAGAAGAAGCTGTTTTCTATTTGGGCTTGCGCTGGTTGAGCAGCCCCGTCTGCAGCTGTATCGTGTTACACACTGTTATGCAACCCCATCCTCTCTTGCAAACAATGACAGGAGCAACCTAAATCATGAAACATAAAGACTATAATTAAAGAGGGGAAAGTGCTTATTTTGCATTCGGATACCCACAGCCAATTCAGATTAGCTGAACTAGCAAATCGCTTGGCACAGGCTTAATGAGGATAACATTTGCACTGGACTAAGTGATGGTTGTTTTACCCCACTGTTGGCCAAGACAGTAGTGTAACCTGACTAATGCTGCCATGGCTCGGGCAGTTCTCTCTCTTCTTAACAGACAGTGAGATTACGCCACGAACAGGAGGAGCCCTGCAGTCAAAGGCTCTGCCTCAAGTTCTGAAACCATTAGCACCCGGGGGAGCTCTGGTCCAGGATGATGCTTCAGGTCTGTTTCTTATGATTGGAAGTTTGCAGGTCTACAAATCTGACAGTATCTGCTCAGACTATGCCCTACACTTCCCTGCCAGGCTTACCCTCTTCATGCTGGTTGGGGGCTTTATGCATCCATGCAGCTTGCTGCTGCAGTTGGCTGTGAAAAGTGGAAGCCCCCAGCCACAAACTCTGAATTTAAAGAGTATGCGACTGTGCAATGCCTCCGAAACTTTGGAAAAGAAAGTGCTTCTGAACACCCTACTCCCTCCCTCCCACCTCTTAAAGAAAAAAGAGCCACGGTTTTTAAGGTCTGATGTTTTTTTCAGATTCTTCTTGCTGGAGGTCTTCCTTGGGGAACCCAGATTAGTAGCTTAGGCAGGCATTAATAGAACAGCAGCTGTTTAATGTTAAACAAAGCGAGATTTTCATCCAACTGATCACTAGATATTTGAGTTAAATAAGAATTAATTAGGAATAAAGGTCCTGCTTCCCTTTTAGCTTGCAACTTTTACTCTGGTGAACATCTCCAAGGGACTCAGTTGAGTTTTCTGATTTGTGCCACAGTCTAAACTTCTAAGTAAGGTGAAAAAAGAAGGTGAATCGTTTTATGTTGCTGCCTTGGGGACTATGAAACTATATACCTGCTGGATCTTCAGCTGACCCTAGGGATATCTAGCAGGGGGAGGAAAAGAGCTTAAGTTTAAAATGTAAAACATGGGGAAGATGAATCAGCACAATTTTGATGCTGGTGGCTCCGCCCACCTGTTTTAATCATGCATCTTCCCCTTTTTCCTGCTGTAGTCATTCTCTGCACGTAGTTAGAATTATTTCACAGATCACTGAATGCCAGAAATGATGCAAGTTACCCTGTCCCAGTATCAGCGACACCCACATCTTGCTAATTTATATTGGATATGAAGATAATTACCCATGACTTTGGACAAGTAGGTCAACAGTTTAGTTTATGGAGAGTTCTGCAAAATGCTGATGACAAAACACTGCAGCATCTGTACCGCTGGTTGCATAGCGAACACTTGCTTGTCCCACTGCTGTCCAAAACCCTGCATTATCCTTTTCTACAGCCAAAACCTTATCTATCTGAAGAGTCAGGCAGCTCTTCAAATGGGAAGACATTGCATGATCCTGAATAACAGCTCTGTTTCTCCATATGCACACATTTTTCAGAGTTAGTCTCTCGTTCCTTTGCCTCAGCCTCTGAGAGGAAAAGTTAAGGCATCTTAGCCTTGAAAATAGCTTTGTGCTGCCCAGATGGTTAGCTAAATTTGAGATGCAACAGGTTATTCCACAGAGGAATCATTAAGGCTGGGGACTGTGTTTACCAGAAGGGTGTAATATCACATTTTATTGACTGAAGTACCAGTCAGACACAAGACATTGCCTCTGCTGACACAGCGAGCCAGTTCTCCAGCCCAGGTGTACCTATACCCCAGCTTCCTCTCAGAGCCCCCACATCCAGAGATGCTTCTTAACCTCCCCCAGGTTTTAGGCCCCTTATTTTTTTTGTACATTCTGGGATGAGAACCTCAGCAGCCCTGGGCCAGCCTAGCTCCACTTCTGCTTAGCTTTGCTATAGGCTTTGGGTGGGTACCATGATGACTTTGCATGCTAACGAGCCCTTAATTGTACCTGCATTTAGATGCCTCCTCCCCTTAGCTTAGCTGAGCTCACAGCATATGGTTCATCATATGCCTGAATGTGTAGCAGGTGACCAGTCTTACATGCTGATAGAGAGGAGCTTATTTACAGCTGGGATCATTTCCAAGCTATAAGGCCCAACAGAGCCTAGGCAGGAGGTTTGTCTGTAGAGGTAGGGGGGGGGACTTGCAAAGTAGAGCTAATGGGTTTAATTCAGCACTCCCTTGCCTTTAGGGCTGTCCCAAGTTGCTCACCTGCTTTTAGTCAAGTGATGAAGCAGCAGCTTCATCACCTTTATATTTGGCCCTCCAGCAATCAGAAAAGAGTTTGGGTTTGGTCTTGCTAGTAGCTCTTACTTTTTCTTTGGAAAGGATGGAGGTGGGAGATGAGGTGGTAGGAAACATTGTTCCTAGTGCTGGTTCCTGCCTTCTCCTTTATGGAGTGACAAGCTGACCTGATGTTTCCTCCATCTACAGGAGATTCTCTGACTCTGAAGGTACTGTTGCCAGGCAATTTTTGAAGAAGTGTATTCTTTATCTTAAATTCTCTAAACAGGGGCTTAAGGTCACAGGTAATTGTCCTTCTTATGCTTTCTTTTTAAAAAGAAAAAGTTATTTGGGGAATACTTAGACCTAGGCTAATTCTCAGTATCAGAACTTGGCTCTCTGATGCTGCAGGGAACATGGGGAGAATCAGCTGCTTATGGACTGCAGAAGACAGGCTCTTTAGCAGCCAGTGGTGTCACTGCTGTGAAGATCCTGGGAAAACTGTTTCTATGGATCACAGTGCCTTGTTGGATGGAGGAGAAGTTGGGTATTTGATACTTCTTCAGTAATCATGTATTTACGAAGTTGGATGCTGACATCAAACACTTGGTAACTAAAGAAGGTGGAATTATGTTATGTTGGTGTATTCTTCTTTTTCTTCCATGATTTCCCTTCCTCTGGACTACTGGTCTGTTTTCTACTTTAACTCTGTAATGCCAAAACCCCTTTGAAACTGGTTGTTTTCTTTTTCAGTTTTCAGTGACTCTAGTCAAATTCAAAGAGTTAATCTCTTCCACATATGTTAAATACAAAGGTTCTCTTCTGGCTCAAGTGCTGCTTTGCTGAAGTCTGTCCTTTCTTTTTGCTCTCTATTTTTTTGGAATCAAATTTATAGTTGCCTCTCCACAGAGTATGAAGGTTTCTTTTTATTATTATTTTAAGTAAAAAATATAACTGCAGTGGTGTCCCACTTCCTGGATGACATTGGCAACTTTACGTGTGGCTACTGACATTTCAAGAGAACCATCTTACACAGGCAGCCTGTGTTTGGCTAAATTTAGCAAGCCATGGATCAAGTGGCAAGTATGTTCCACCCTGAAACCTATTTTAGGGAGGAACTCAGCATAGGCACCAAGAGGTTAAAAAACTGTGTGGGGGAGAAGAGGGAAAAAAAAAAAAAAAGACAAGAAGCAAAATATTTTGCAAGAATCGTTGCTATGTTCTGAGCTTCAGCTCTTGAATGCTGTGGCTCTGAATCACGTTCACTGGGGAAACAGCTGCAGCTGTTTAAGATGCTACTGCTCCTCAGCTGTTTGTTACCTTCCCTTTGCAGGCTGGGGGCTGAGCACAAACCTTCCTCAGCAGCTTAGGCTTAATGTACCGCTTCTAACCCGAAGCAAGTAAGACCCAGGTGTGTACCCCTTTCCCCAGCATCGCTGGGGAGTGCAGCAGTCCCTGCAAGAGGGCTGGGGTAGGCGTGGATATTGTAAGCAGCCCCAGCAAGCTTCTGTAATGGGTTTGGAAGGGCTGCATTTATGTGCACTGTGTGCCTGAGAGTCCTGAGTGTACGCTGCTGTCCCAGATCATGAAATATGTTTCTACATATTCAGTTGTGACTGGGTTAGTTAAAATTGTTTTGGAAAATTGACTTGGCTAAATCACAGAGGAACCATGGTGTGGACATGCTGGTCTGTAATTAATTGATGAGCGCTAACCAGATAAAAACCGGTTGTCAGCTCGCATAAGTGCATTCATATGGGTTTGTGCGTGTTTAGCCAAACAGTTCCAACCTTGTTTTGATTCGGCTGCTTCTAGACACTCTTTATTCTCTCCTATAAAAGCGTACATTAGCAAAAAGGAGGTGTAACGCTGTCCCGGAACAGAGGCGTACCACTGCGTTCCCATCCTCTCCCTGCTGCCAGGGCTGCCCTGCGCTGGAAGATGCGCGGCAGCCTGCCTCCCTGGGAGCCCTGCCAGCGGCTGACTCAGGGCGAAGTATCTCGGGGACGGACTGGAATGGATCAGAGCCGCACCCGGGGTTTTAAGCAGCGCACCTGGTGCTGTCTGCTCCGGCAGCGATTGGCAAAGATGTTGGCGTTTGCTGGCGTAGTCCCCTGACAGCGTGCCCGCGACTCACCTGGGCTTCAGCCGCGAGCAGGCCTGCGAGCAAACTGAGCTTCGGGGTCTTGCGTTTGCCCCAGCCTGTGCAGGTGGGGAGCTGGCATGGCCCCTCTCCTTCCTGCTGCGGGAAGGAGAGGGATGGGACTAGGCTGGGGGCAGCTGAGTCATGGGCTGGCTCCTCGCTTGCTCTTGGGGCAACTTCTTGCTCGAGGACCCAGAGGTATGTTAGAAACAGGAAAGGGACAGCTAGTTCCTAGTGGGGATGCTGGGCTGGGAATCTGGAAGTGTGGGAGATTCCCAGCTGTGCTACTGGCCTCAGCTTCCCCTAGAAACAAAATAGAGCTAATAACTACTCTATTATGAAGTTCAAGCCATAGAATATTGAACATTACTTAAGGGAGTATTCATGGGACTATCACTTGTTTTGTGTGGGGTTTGGGTTTTTTTTAGCAACACTGCCACTTATTAAAATGGAAATAATCTGCAGGTCTAACAGGCTCTTCATCATGTAACTTGCCTATTCTTTTACTGAGCTCAAGTCAATTGATAAAATAGTTCAGGGTCTTCTCTGTCAGCTGTTAGTGCAGTGTGAGAATAAGCATGAGTAAGAATTTTTTAAAGTTTTTGTACCATAGTTGCAGGAAAAAGAGGGTGTTCCCTTTTTTGTTAGGATCCACTAAATGGGTCCTTATTATTAAATCTTAACACAGAGGTTTTGACCAGCCTGAAAGGCATCCTGACAATGAGGAAACTAACGTGGTAAGTGCTTTTGGTCCCCAAGTGTTTAGGAGAGATGCTTTCCAGAGCATTCAGTACTCTTTCACAAAAGTCTCTTTTTCACAGAAGTCATGAGAGCACTCAGTATGCAGCTATAAAAACCTCTTGATCTCTGCAAAACCAAAGAAGGCCGTGTTTAGCTTGCTTGGTATTCCTAAAGCTGGGGGAGAAGGGATGGGGGGGGGGGGGAATCTCACCCCAGACCTGAAAGGAAGCACACTTAATTTCTCCCCCCTCATGCAAAAAGATCAAGTATTTCTCAAGCCCCAAGAAACTCCCCTGGAAATTAGCAGAAACCCAATTTAATAACGTCATCTTTGCAAGCAGCCTTAAAATCTCAACAAAAAAAGACAGAATTAAACATCTTGAAAACATCACCTTATTTGGGGCAACACAGGTTGGAATAGGAGTTTTCAGATCAGACTTGTCCTCCCCCATTTTCACTTCTGTGAAAGTGAGCAGAGGTAGAAGGGGTCATTTCCACCCCTGCTTGCAGGATGCAGGAGTGTTGAAGAGCAGAAAGTGATACTTCAAGGCTGCTTGGAAAGGGAAGGAATCTAATTCCCACCTTCATCAGTGAAATGGACTCTTCCCTATTGATTTCAGTGAGTGCTGCTGCAGATATTAATAGACCGAGGTGAAATTACAAATAGACCAAACCTCACTGAAACTGGTGGTGGAGGGAGAATCTGTGCCTCCTGTTTATGGTAGGAGTAGGAAAATGATAAGGTTCCTAATGGAACTTGAAAGGTGGAAATACTGGAGCCCCTGCCCCAAATGCACACTTATGATGGGTGGCAGGGTCTTCAGCTGGCTATTGACTTGTCAAATACAAAAGGATTGAGAAGAGCAGGGGAAAAGTGATTGTGTCCTTTTAATGATAGAGGAAGGGTGTCCCAATGCCTAACTGCTGCTGAACACACTATTTACCTCTTCTCTTTCCTCTGTTGCTCCTCCTTGACTCTGAAGCAAGCTACTTGGGGAGACACAAACAAACCCAGCACCCTTCACCCTCCCAACAGTGATTTTTATCTTTTTTTTTTTAGTAGTATCAGCTTGCTGTGGGATGGCAGGAATGGTCATGCTGGCCTGAGGGAGAAGCACAGCTGCAGATGGGGGTTGTGAGGAGGTAAGAGGCAGTGATCTGAGGGTGATTCTCAGGAAAAAATCTGCTGAGTCTTGTGTTGGCAGCTGAGGCTGTTAATGAACTGGCTGTAGATCTGCTGCAGGGGATGGGCAGCTGTATTAATGCCTGGTATTGACAGGTTTGCCAGTGCAGTAGCCTGTTACTGGAGGTGGCTTGGGAGCAGGTACATGCTGTGCTCGGCTCTCCCCTCTGCAGGGCAGTGACCCTGGCAGAGAAGAGGTTGGTGGCCCACAACTGGCAGTGCCCTTGAGTCCTGCAGCAAGAACAGCCAGAGCCGCTGTCAAGGTTTGAAGAGGCTTTTAAACAGAGTATGAACTTCAAAAGACTACATGAGAATGTGAGCAAATACATTGCTTTGCGTTGTTTGATCTCTGCTGCGTTCACGGGGGGGAAGGAATTTGTGCATTCTTTGCAAAAGATGGAGGCAACACCTCCTTCAGCTACCAAATCCGCTTGTAACGGAAACGTGCCGCTCCCTACATTTTTGGCTGGCTGCTGAGGTCAGAAAGGATAACAGTAGCACTGTGCTGGGGTTAGTGTTGCTCTAGTTCTGAGGAGGAAGCTCTGTCTTGTCAACATAGGCTGAAATCATCTCTTACTATGGACACAGATGATATTTAAGCCATTAACACTTTGGTGATAAATATTTCCTCACATAGTAAAGTCCTAGGAAAGTGGCTTCGATAAAAATCAAGATGATTGCTTAACTGGAAACTTTCTCTTTTCAAGGCACTGTATTGGTGTATGACACTAGACTTGCTGCAACAGGCAAGGGACAATTCATAAGGCTCGTGGCCTGGTCCTTGTTGCTTGTTTGGAGGGCCCTTCAAAGCAGGCAGTAGGCCACTCTTAGGCTGCTGGTGGTGGCTGGGGTAGCAGCTGAGGCGCTGCAGCCCCATCTGTGTTTCATGATGGCCTTTTCTGTATCAGGAAGCCAGGTGTGAGCTCTCTCTGTGGGAGAGGAGGGGCTGCCAAGTCCTCAGGAAAGCTGGTAATTGGGTTGGTTTCCAGAAAAATCAGTGCTTGTGGGTAGCTCCTCTAATGAATCCCAGGAGCTCTTGGAAAATGGTTTGCTCTGGTACCACCAGCCCAGGACCGTCCTCATGATGGCCTTGGTGGGAAGCAGGGTGGGTACAGGCTTGTGTGAATGCCTGCAGCAAAAGCAGGGTTTCTGAGAGGTGTTGAGCTGACTGTATGTACACAGGTCAGCTCTTCTGCCTGGGTGTGATATGTGATGTTCAGGGAAGATCAGGTGTGCAGTACTCATGTGGTGAGAAGAACTTGTGGCCTGTCTCTAGCTAGAAGTTTGGGCACTGCTGTCCCATAGCACGTAGCTTCAAAACCTCATTCGTTGGTAGTTTCTGCAATTGTGGTAGAGAAGGGCCAAGTTTCAGGGATGAAAAAAGTGGCTATGAGAACTTTTAAATTGCTAAAAAAAGATACAGACACTGCAATCTTTGCTATGACTCATCTGGGCTGTTACTCGAAAAAGGCAGGCTGAGCAGTTGTGGACCTCCTTGCTCAAGGGAGCAGCACTTATTTGTGAACTTGCTGGAGCCCTGAAAGCAGAATTGGTGTAGGTGAGTGGTTCCCATGCTGAGCCCCTGACCACTGATTTCCCTCCAACCATGGCCAGATGCAGCTTGGGGAGAGCTAGCAGCAGGTCATGGCTGGCTAATTTCTTCCCACCTGTTGCTTCCACTACTGCTAAACAAGTTTGAGAAGTAAAAATCCAGCAAATACATTCTCATTATCATCTTTCTCCAGCAAACAAAGAATGAAATAGTTGTGGGAATATCAGTAATTCCTGGATGGATCGGGCTTTGTGCCGCAGTGAGAGTTGCAAATAGGGGGTGGGTGAGAACTATGAGGAAAGCTGGTGTTGGTGTTACCAAAGTGTGAGCAGAGATAATTCCCGGGATGTTTCGGCAATGTTTTTCCCACTTTGAATTTTATTCTGGATTCACAGAGTCAAAGCACTGCTGTGAACTGCAGCAGCTTGTTTGGTCACCTCCCTTCAGTGAACCTCCCGTGGGTCCTTGCTGGGACATGAAAGTTGCCGGCAGATGAGTCCTGGCAAACTTGGCAGCATCGCTGCCTCCTCCCTGGGGATTAGGGACCCGCTGAGTCCCAGCAGGAAAGAATATGTCCCCTCGGCTCAGGGCGCCGGGCAGAGGAGTGCTGCTGTTTGCTCAGCGAGTGGGACTGCGGGAGATAAGGTGTCCCTCGTGATAAAGTGCTTTTGTTGTTTGCCTGCTGGGTCAGAACTAGGTGGGTGTTCTGCATTGCCGTGCGTTAAGGGTGGAGGCTGTTTTAAAAAAAAAAAAAAAAGAAAAAAGAAAAAAAAAAGGGGACTTTGAATGGGCTGGGTCCAGGTGTCAGAGGGTTAAAACCAGAACAGTTCCGGCAGTCGCTCGAGGGAGAAAGCTGTATAACATCACCTTCTGCCGAGTAAACATCTCCATCGTAGCTAGCCAGCCCTTTAAAAACTCGATGCGAGAGAGAAACACTCGTGCCATCGTAAAACCATCGTCTGCTTAAGGAGCTTTTATTTTTTTTTTATGCCAAGTTTTTGCAATGGTGTACCGCCATCCTCAAGGCAGGAAAAAAAGATTACTGGGGGGAGATGGGGGGGGGAAGACTAGTGGCAAGGCTCCGTGGCTTAACAGTGCCACCTCCTGGCTGGCCGTGGGAGCAGGGGTGTCCCGGCTTTGCCCTGACGTGTCCCACGCTCGTTAGTTCCCAGCAGCAGCCGCGCAGCCCCGCACACGCACTTCTCGCCAAGGGCTGCGCGGTGCGGGGCTGCGGGGGGGGGGGGGAAATCAGCCGCGGCTTATACCTACCCACTGCAGCGGCCAGGAACGGTCTTTGGCGTGCAAAGGCTGGCCCCGGCTGGATTTTTCCATTTTGTGCAAACGCCACAAGTCTGCAATAGTTTTTTTTCATCTGCATTGGGATGGAAGAGAAGACTTGGTCTTTCCTCCTCTCCCAGGGATGGGGGGCTGGGAACATAAACCATTTTGATTCATAGGAGGCAGGACAGATCCTGTTTGGTAAGGTCAGATCAGTTGTCCAAATGCTGATACTTAAATTTCATTAAATGTTGATCAAAGGCAACACTTAAAAAGGTATTTTGAAATGAAAAGCCCCTTCCTATAGCACTGGTGTAAAGCTTTCTCTGTAGGAACAGGCTGGGATTTCCTGGTGTGAGGGGGTATCCATTCCTCCATCCTCTAGGCCCCTGATCGATTAATACCAATTAGCACAGGACATGGGCTCCTGCACAAGGCAGCATGGGTGTAGCCAGGCAGCCCTGCTGGGGCTGCGCTGGCTGCTGCTGCAAATGGCTCCTGAGCCAGGATGATGCGAGGGTGGCATGGCTGGGCTCCTCCTCAAGATGGGGTGTCAGCTGGAGACCGGGGACTTGCCTGGGGCTGAGGAGCTGGAGCTTGGGGTACTGTGGAAAAGGCTGTCCCTAGAGACGCCAGCAGAGTAGGGTCTTAGCCTTGGGGGAAACCTTGGTTTCCCCAAAGGACTAGGTTTGCAGCCTTGTTTTTACTGCTGCACTTGAGTTTCCACGAAGCTGAGCAGGATCCTGGATGGCCTTGCATGTGGGTGGCAGTCCCACAGCAGTTTAGGCAGCTCTTAACCTCCCACCTTGTTTCCCCACTGCTGGCTATGGCACTCCTGTGATGCCTGCAGAGGCAGTTCAAGAAGTTAAACCAGCAGAAAGCACACAAAGGCAGAGGTGACCAGCTTTCTCTCGGTGTGGTTTCATGAACAGGCGTGCAGGAGAGTGGGGTTGACCTAGCGTGGGTGCGAGGAAGGGGATGGGAATGCACAGCTGAGGTGGTATGGGTGTGAGCACAGCTCCAGCGGCCTCGGTGCTTTGGTCTGCCTTGGGTGCTGTTTGTGATGGCCCCCAGTGCAGCTGGGGCAGGCTGTCAGCAGCAGGGTGCGCTTCCTGAGGCACATCAGCTGCTTTGACGTACTCTCAAGAGCACTTAGAGATGCTCAGGATCTTTAGGCAGCAGTTTCCCTCTCTAAGTAAACAATTTATCTTTGCAGAGGCTCCAGTAACAGCAGGTTGGGTTTTTTTTTCTCTAGATGGTACAAAATAGAATCACTTATGCAATACAGCAGACCAGGTTTCTAATCTTCCCTCTGTTGTACTACTCTGGCAAGCTCTTTGGATTTATATCTGTATTTCACAGTGTTCCCCAGCCTCCTCACTTTCATCTCATCCTACGGTGTTTCCTGTGGGTGTAGTTACTACTGAGGAAGCAGGAGCGGCAGGAAAGTCTTGAAATGGCTGTGATGGAAAAACCTGGTAGTGTGGTAGTGCCTCCTGAGCAGCACTTCAGCCTGTGGTGGGGTGATGCAGAAACCTCAGCAACAATTTTGATGTGAGGAATGTTGCATCCTGGGACCTCAACCCTTCAGCTGGGCTGAAGGTATGAGCCAGCTTGTTGTATAAGCCAGGCCAGAGAACTGGCTGAGGCTAAAATAAGTAAAGCAAGCTACAGTGCAAGTCCAATGTGTCGACACAACCAGGAATTCCTTCAGCCAATTTTGCTGCTGAAGCCTCTGTATCATCAAGGCACAACTTAATAGTTTTGAACTTTCCTTGAAATAGCTCATGATGAGTCTTCTTCCTACCAGTTCTTTCTGCTGTGCAACCCCAGTCTGTGTCTGGAAGGCTCCTCCATTTAATCCATTCTTTAGCCACCACCCTTTCCAGACAAAGTTCTTTGCTTGGTCTGGGTGCGTCTCCTGACATCGAGCAGAAGTTCTTCAAACTTTGATATTTGTCTGTTAGTTCTGTCTCACTTGTGTTTGGGGCTTCATCCTAAGTGGAAAGTAAAAACCAGAAAATCTGCAGAGAAAATACCTCTCAATCCTGATGGCGCTATGAGTTGTGTGAAGGTCTGCACAGAGATTGTTATTTCAGTTGAGCTAACAGAAAAATTTCCCTGAATGATTGCCACAGCTGGACTAGGATTATTTTTTTGCCACAGAATACTCTGTTGTGGTTAAACCCAGAGATACCCAAGAAGTCTACTTGCGTCAGAGTTTCTTACCTTGGCTGTACTTGGGGTTTGTGTCCACATTGCTCTTTTTTGCTGGCTACTGGGAGCAGTTTGCTATTGTAGACACTACTATATGAGAGAACTATGTGAGTGAGCAGCAGTGACTTGGAGGTGAAAAAATCCTGCAGTGTTGTTTGCTTGCCACCTTCTGCAATTGCAGTACCGAAGCTCATTGTAGTAGTGGCTCTAGGCCCATTTGTTTATTTGTGCTCATCATCCACAAGGTACTGATGTATTGTTGAACTCTTATGTCTCTTGTTGTGTGTTTACCCTTGGAGATGTTGATGAAAGAATTAGCAATGGAAAAGTGTTGTTATTCCTGATCTGGATCTGCAGTTTCCTAACATCCAGGGAGACCTTGAATTTGATGCTACTTTCCTGTTTCTTAGGGAACAAACCAAGCTATGAATAATAAATACAAGCTCTGGGGCAAAACTGTTTTCCATTCATAAAATTTAACAGTGAAGACTGAGTAGTAATTTCTCAGCCTGCTGCAAAGCAATAGGAACTCCATGTGGGGACTAGAAAGCTACTGACAACTTCTTCAGCCTTTGCTGTGCCACAGTTAATAAATTAGTTCAGCTTTGATTTGTATCTAGATACAACAAAGCTGTCTCCAGCTAAGTGATGCAGATTAGTGTAGCTTCCAATCTGAGCAGTTTGAACTTGAAAAAATAGAGGCAAAACAAAGCCCCTTCCTTCTGTTGGCTTCTGTCTTGGCTTTCAGAATGGGAAATGGCTGGGGCATAACTTGAATAAATCAAGTAGAAAGAACAGATGAAAGTCATGGCCTTGTGTTTTGGGCTGAATTAAAATCTACTGCACAGGCACTGAAGTTTTGGCTTCAGTGATGACGGGGTGAGAAATCAAATCATAGGATGCCAATAATTTTCTGTGGTCCTGATCCTGTAGTTATTTGTGTTTCAGCACTTGAGGGGTCCTGCTGGAGCCCAGGCAGAGCACTGCTGGGAGGGAGGAGGGAGTAAATCACTGTCAGCACAGTGGTGCAAAGGTTGAGGAGGATCTTTGATTTGGGTGCTCTAGTGAAGAGCATCTAAAGCATTCAGTAGGGAAACCTGATTATGACTTGCTCTCCTCCTGCCCTGGAGCAGCCTGTTTTTCAAACTGATGTTTGTCAGGTGGTAGATGGAGGTGTAGTTTTGCAAGGGGCAAGAGAACATCCTGGATCAAAGTATTCTGTTTTTGCAAGGTAAAGCTGCGTTAAACTGGGGACAAGCAAATCGGCAACGGTGAAGGATAATCTGTGCATTTTATCACTCTGCTAACCCCAGCTGTAAAATTTACCATAGGAAAGCTAATAAAATGGGAGCCACACAAGCAAACAGAGGGCACAGGCTTATCAGCAAACATTTATTTTGGTGCTGGTGGAGTCGCTCTCCTGATCAAAGCAGTTGGAGTTTGAACCTCTTTTAAGTTCCCTGCTTGGTCTGGGAGTGCCCTGCTCTTGCATTGATGGCATCAGTATCCTCTGTGCAGCTGAGTGGAAGAAGGAAAGTATCAGTAGGGAGAAAGAAAGTATGTGTGAGGGTGCTTTACTGCAGCATGAGACAACAGTAGCTTATTTTAGCTTTGCCAGCCACTGCCTGGTTTAGGAAAACAACCTAAGGCTTATTGTATAACTAGATAGTACAGGCATTATCACAGGGCCAACAGGGAATGCTTTACCATCTTGAAGGCTCATGCCTGGCAGACTGAGTAGCTTTGCAACACTTATCAACAAAATACCACATTGACAGAAACCACATTGGGCCTTAGGCTGGGCCCTTTGGGAGCCTCTTCTCTGTCCGATCTCTTTGTTTAGCATTCCCTTCTTCTCCCCCAGCTAGAGATGCTTGAATCCTTCTTGGCAATTAGTCTCCTGGCTGAAATTAATTGCTCCTTTCTGATCCTTTCAGGCTCCATGGTTGGTATCTGGCAGGGGGGCTCACTGGCTTAATGTGGTGTTCTTGCCCAGTCTTGCTTGCTGGGGAAATACTTAGAGCCTCTGGGAGGAGGTAACATGGGTGAGGAACACAGTGTTGTGGAGAGGGGCAGAGGGAGGAGAAAGTTTTAAGGCCTCATGAGCAGGATCTTTCTATGCAAACATCTTGCATCTCACTTCATATGTTAAGAGCAGAACAAAGGCAGCTTTATTTCTGACTTTCTTTCTACGGTTTCTTTTCTCACCATTTTTGTCCCTTCTGTATTTTTTTTGTACTCTCTTGGGGAGATTGTTGCGGACACCAGTGTGCTTGAGTTCAGATTCAGCTCCTAATGTGTTTACAGTAGGGAGGGAAGTGGGGAGCTGGGCTTGAATGTACCTGCTAATACCGTGGCTCTCCTCACCGGGTCAGGGCAGTGCTGAAGAGCCACAAAGTGTCCCTGCCTGGAAGGAGAGGCCAGGCTGAGCAGCAAGGGAAGACAGCAAACAGTGGGAAGTTAACCCTGTGGGTGTAATTTGCAGAGGATTGCTTCATAATACATTTTTTTACAATTCTTATTTTTAAATGGCTCCTCATTATCTAGCCAGAGCTAGGCCAGAGCACTTAATGTTGGGGCCCTCCCTGGAGGTGTGGGTATTGAGGGGAAACTGGAGTAATCTGGAAGGCTGGCAGAGCAATCCAAGCAAGAGTTTCCCCTCGCTGTCCCAGGGGACCAGCGGTGACTTTCTGTCTTCATATCTGCCGCAGCCAGCTCTCTTGTGCTGTGTGAGGAAGGTACCGCATCCACCACGCGAGGTCCAGGAAGGCTTCCCTGTTCTAGGCTGGTTGAACACCGTGGCATGTGCCCCATTAGCCTGAGAGCTGCCCTCCAGACGAGCCCCATTCTACTGCTGCACAGAAATGAGGGTCTTGGCAGCGTACAGCCACGTAAGCCGGGTGAGGCTGGGTGGGCAAGAGCTAGATTTGTGGGTGGACCTCTGTGCTGATCTAGGGCTGTGCTGTTGTAAAGGAGTGGTGGGAGATCTGTTCATGTCTGGCAGTGTTGGACTTTGCCTGCTGAGATACAGAAGTCTCTGACTAGGCTGTGCCTGACTTGGTAGAAACATTGTAGTAGCTGTTTTATCTCAGCTTCAACTGATTGAGTGTATTTGTAGCACACTGATAATTGTGTTTGCCTGAGCCCTGTGGGAGCTCCTTGGGACCACACTCCTATCCCATCTGTCTCACTGAAGCATTTGTCAGTCCTGGGAAGGTTAGTTCAGAGTAATCCGCTGAAGAGACTGGGGTCTATATTCTAGGCAGATTCTTCATCATAGTCCATTGCATGAGAGCTGAGGGTAAAGATAGCTTTGTGCTTTACCTTCCCAGCATGCTCTGGGACAAAAACCCCTTGATTTTTTGATAGAATAACACCCTTTAGATGTCCTGTTGCCCTTGCTCCCCTTTCTCATGCTGCAGAGCACTATCAAAAGAATAAAACAGAGCCAATGTGATTATTTTAGGGCTACACTGGAGAGTGTAGAAGATGGTGTATGAGAAATTTAAACAATGGAAAGAGTAGCATCTTTCAATGTAACAGAAGTAACAACATAAAGACACTTCCAATTCAGGCAATCTTGCCAGCAAGGGGGGCTGAGAGCCCAGACTCTGGCTGTGGGGTTCACTTGTGCCTCATCCCCCTGACTTCAAGGAGAGCTGGCTGGAAATGTGCAGATCCTTGTTTTGGCAAAACCCAACTGCCTCCTTGCTCAGGCTGCAAATACCTGGAAGATATTGCTCTCACCCTTGCACAGCTGAGCAACGTTCGGAGCCTGGTGTTGCTACAGTGCCCTTACTAAGCTTTTTGAGGCTATTTTAGAAAGAAAACTGCAGTAGCTGCCAAATGTAGTTGAAATCTGGTGTGATAGTGTGAATACACCACAGACCACCTGGGACAGCAAGGGATTCATTAGCTGTGCTGGGATCAATGAAGATGTTTGACCATACACAATGGTGTCTGATTAGAAATAGGAATTCAAGGAAGAAACTGAGGCATTTCTTAAGCTGAAGGGGCAGAGCCCTTTTTAATTTAGAGAGAAGCTGAGGCCTTGAGCTGCTAAGCCCTGAATGATTTTTAGACAATGAATGAAGCTCCGTGGCTCTGTGGTATGGCAAACATACCTTTCTTCTGCTATGGAGAAACCTCCAGTTTAAGCCTTGGAGTGTGGGCTTAAGATTTGGTCTTGGTTCTTCAGCTTAATTCCAAGAGAAAAAGGGCAAGCAATTTTTGTGATAGGAAGCCAGGTGTTGTTCAGCTGGTGCTGGGAGTGAGGCTGTGCAATGTCTGTGAGCTGGGCAGTGCAGGGTCAATGATGGAAGGTCTCAAGGGCCAGAAGTCTGCTTTAGGGATTAAATTCCCACTTTGGGCACCTGAGACCTCCTGCAGCAGCTTCTGCTACAGATGCTCTAGGGGAGCCCCTGTGCTGTGTGGAGGCAAAGGCTGGCTTGTTTGCTGCCATGGGCCTGGGGCCCCTCCTGGGCTGCCCCAGGGTATGAGGAGCCTGGTGAATTTGGCTAAGAGCATCTTGGTTATTATGGGATCGATTTCAAGTAGAAGTGCTTAAACTAGCCCTGGTTTTGTTTTTCATCTGGTGAGTCTTTAATCAGATAACAGGCCAAGAAGCTTGGTGTCAGGAATTTGGGTTTTAGTCATGCTTTTGTTGTGTGGTTGCGGTGGAACGTACCTGAGCAAGTGGACTCTTGTGTGAGTGCTGCTGCTGAATGCAGTTTTGCTAGCTTCTCCTCAAGGTATGGGTCTTCTGATATCTTATGGGAATTGTGGGGAGAGGTGGATCTAAAGAGCTACTGACATGAGGAGGAAAAAAATGAGCTTGTGTCTGTGTTGTGATACTCTTGTATTAGTTATGAAGTCCTAAAACACAGCAATGGTGGTGACTTGGATGAATGGCTTCCAAAACAGCATCAGCACTTTAGAGTTGAACCCTGATCTGGGGAGTGATGGCCAAAGCTGTGAACCACCACCCTGGCCTTTTTTCTGTTCTTTTTTTTTTTCCAAATCAGGGCGTAATAGAAATGGGCTGAAACCGCAGCATGTTAAACATGCTCTATCCCATTTTGTGGCACTTGCTGGTTCATGTTCAGCAGTGGTAAGCCTCCCTAAATGCGAGTCAGGCCTCAAAGACTTGCTCACCTTTGCTGGGATGGCAGGTGAGAATTTCACTGCATGGGAGGGAAGCAAGGGACTATCCCTTGCCGCTAGCAGTTGGCTGCTCTGTGGCATTGTTCATCTGTGCAGCAGGGATGCTGTTGCTGCTCAGGAATTTGAGCTGCAGCATGTGGGTGTGTGGGATGGAGGCCATGTGTCAGAGCTCCTGTGTGGCCAGCTGTGAGCCACAGCTGCCCTAGCTGTACATGCTGAACCTCTCAAAGATGAGGCATGCAGCCCAATGCTCGCTACCATCCTTCGTAAGCCGGTGCTCAGCTCCAGGACCCTCCTGTGGCTCTGATTCCTGCCCATACCTTTCCAAATCAGAACTCAACCCTATTCCTGGTCCTTCCCCTACACTTTGAGTCTCCCAAACAGGTCTCTGCACTGTCCAACCCAAGATCCTAATCCCATGTGCTGCCCTATGCTTGGTTATCTACCTACCTATCAGCTATGCCAGCTGCAAAGGCTCCTGGAATGAGAGGGTTTGGGGATGTGCTGCACCTGGGAGTGTAGTTTGTGTTTACTTCTCCTGTGGCTTCATGCTCAAAGTAAGGAATAGTTTGGCCTCTGCTAACATAAAATGTGGGTCAACATGACTGATATTTTATATATAAAAAAAAATGCTCATTTAACTTGTTTCCCTCAATGTGTTGTCTGCCCCCCCCCCCCCCCCCCCAAGCTTTGGATAGATCCTAGAATCATGAGGAAAAATGAGAAAAATTATTTCTTCATTATGAATTTATTGAGAAGCAAGAAGAGCACATAGCTTAGGTACAGAATGATTCACATATCACTTAAAAGTCATTAAAGAACAAAAATTCCAGGAAGACTCAAGTGATATGAATCCAGTGACAGGACATGGATCACTGGAAAAAAGGCATGTTCATCCTATTTGATCTTTGTTCTGTGGTTATAACAAAATCTATATTAGTGGAGCCTCCAGACAGGCCCCAGGGAAGGTTGAAAATGTTGAGTGCTGTAACTGCATAATATGTGATACATGTGGAAGTCATCTTTAGCCTGTGTTAGAAATGGATACCTCCATAACTTACTGCAGAAAAATGTTTAGGCTCTTGCCTGTTCTGCCTCACGCTATTTTCATCCTAAGATGAGAATGTTGGTGTCGGACACTTTCTACTTGCAGCTGTATATATTAGAAGCAAAAAGTGGGCTACAGTGTGCGTTTAGAGATAAAATTACCACTAGAGGGTCTAGTGACTTCTCGAAAAGTGAATTATAAAGAGGAATAGCATCAGAACTACCATGTGGGGATTACTTCCTTCAGAAGCATTATAGCATGCAAGCAGCTCACTTGGCTTGAATAGCTTTGGTGGTCTGTAGCTTTCATGAAACTGGTTTACCGATAATAATTATAATCTAAATAATTTTTCACAGTAAAATCGGCACAAGCAACAGTGACGTGATCTTCATTAGTTAGCTTTGCTGAAATAGTGTAATCTCCCTGTAAGAGACAAACACAAAGAGATTAGCCTATCAGTAGTATATAACTGCTGCTGTTTCTATGAGGGAGTCCTCTTGCTAGAAACAGAATAACACTTTTCCCATCAAGTTCCTCCAAAACGTTTCCTGTCCAAATGTTTCAGAACTGGTCAAGGACTTGCCTATATTTTCTGCCAAACTAATCTCATCAGGGATATCAATGCTGACAGCGAAAGTTCAAAATCTAAACAGTGCAAGGGGAACAAAATGTTTTGATGCATAAAAATTCCTTTCAAATCTGTGTAACTTCTCATGTTTCTTATGAGCAAGCACAATATGACCTGTGCTGTCTAGTAACTGGAAGAGGATGAGGTGCTTAGTTGTCTGGCACTTCTCTTCCTTGGATCTTGTTGTTGTACACTGTTATATCGATATGAATTTTTATAAGAGAGCACCTTGGGGGATGTGTATAGATGACTGAATTTGTGATGAATTCCTATATAATAAAACAAGAGGTAGTTTAATTTCAGATTGTGTAGTTAAAACTACTAATAATTCTGGCTTTGGGGAGAACTTGTATCATTGCAGTGAAGAAAATCTTAACCTTAAAAAAGCCATGGCTTTTTTGTATTGGTCAAAACTGCTCTCTCCAGACACTTGGAGAAGGAGAAGCACTGGGCAGGGAAGGTAGCAAGACTCATTAACAGATATGGAGGAAGAGGTGAACTAGATTGCTGGCACTGCAGTATTTCTTTCTGTATTTTCTGGAGTGTGGAGGGGAGCAAAACTTGGGGTAGGAGAGCTTGGCAGCAGTGGCCTCCTGGCTTTGAACCAGAGAAAGCTCTTGCCTCGCTCAGAACTCTCCTGGTTGTGGAGTAGAAGGAGGCACAGCTAGAATGAGTCGGGCTTCTTGGCATTTGCCTTTTGCCATGGGATTTCTAAAGCAATAACTGGCCTGTGTCCTCACAGAGGTTCAAGTTAAGTGTAACATCCAAATTTAGACAGGCCCAATGGCAATGTGCTCATGAGACTACAGCCTTGTAATTGTTGCGCAGACTGTGCAAACATCCTTTGGGCTGCTCAGATGAGGCTGTTCTTTGTAAAGAGCAGAAGACAATTGCTGCATGGAATAACTCCTTGTTGCTGGCATAGAAGGATGGTGTTATTTGCCTGACTGATTAAGGAAAAAAAGCCTCCTACTCCCTTTCTCACAAGCATGTTAATTCTCCAAAAGCTTATTTCATTCATGGGAGGGAGTTTATAATAACTCATTTCCATTGCTCATTAGTGATTAGATTTTTTTCTTCCTCCAGAATAGTTTTTTTGCTCATGGGTAAAAATTGTTATTAAAAAAAGGATTGTGTACAGTCTTAGAATTTCTGGCTCCAAATTCAGCTAATTTGCCCTGAACTAGAGTTTTACTGGACTGTTAGAATGTTTCTAGGGCTTCCTCTCGGTCTAAAGACCTATTCCTCAGGTTGTCTAGAGGCTTTACTACATAAATGTCCTCACTATGTTAGTAAAGCTGCCCCTAGAGCAGGATGCTGATAGGAGCTTGGGCACCCCAGTGTGAGAAATCAAAAGGCATTGCTTGACACAGCATCTCTAGGTGTAGCCTTTAGGGAAGCAGGCTGGGAAGGATGGGATAACAGCCTGCATAAGGAGGCCCAGTTCCCTGTGTGAAAGCCTTGGAAAATGAAGGTTGTGGTTGTTGCTATCACCAAGGGAAGACTGAGACATATGAGATGGTAGCTGTTATGGAGGCTCGATCCTCCCAGGAGCCAGCTATCCTTGTTATCACCTTTGCAGGTCTTGGCAAGCTTGGCTCTCTGGGACTCCTGTCATTGTTCTGTATCCCTGTTCTGGTCCTGTCTTCTTTTCCTGCACCTGGGCCAACCCAGTGCTGAGCTGGCTCCAGACTTCATCTTTGCAGCTCTGACACGGGTTTTATGTCTGCTGCTGAAGAACTGAGAGCTCATGCTGTGCTTCTCTGTGTAAGTAATCTAAGGAGTGTTTGACCACCTGAACTGTGTGCTTTTTGCAGTGGTGAGTGTGATTTTTCTTTGCCACATTCTCAAACAGATGCCTTGATGATCCAGATCTTGCATTCTCCCCTTCAATCCAGTCTCTTCAAGTATGTGGCTAAAAATCCTTTGTTATTTACTTGTCAAATATAGCTTCATGTTGTGCCCAGTTAAGAGACCCTGTGGTGTGTTCAGCTTTTGAGACCTATCTTGCTTTGCAGTGTGATTTGGTTGACCTTCTGGAAGGAGTGTGGAGAATGCTGCTTGTAAAAAGCATCTGTAATGGATGACCAGGAAAGTCAGAGCAGTGCCTAGAGTACTGCCTGTTTCCTCACCTTTCTAAGAAATTATTTTCAGGCTCCACAAGTCCAGAGACAGTGTTCTTGGCCCAATAGCTTGTACTTTTGGTTGCAACCTAGAAGACCTCTGTCTCTGTATCTAATACCATATATGTACAGTGGAGCACATACAATTGCAATAGTTATCTAAATTGTCTTTATAGCCAGTGAGGATGAATGAGCTTCTCCAAATTGTTCAGCCTGCAAAGGAGTGAGTTGAATTGCAGCCTTGGTCTCTCGGGAGTCCCCTGGAGCTGCTGCTTTTGTTGCTATTTTAAGAGTGACAGAGGGGGAGCCTACTAAAGAACTGTCTGGCTGCATGACTTAGTGCTGGTAGAGGGGATCTGCTATCCTAAGAAAACCTATTCTGTCTCTGAATAATGGTGGCTTTCTAATGCTTTAAGCAAAGCCACTTAATTTCATATTGAGAAGGATGAGTCATGTAAACACTATCACATCCAGTGTGCCAGCTGGGGGAGCTTGGAATATGCTGATGTGATTGCTGGTAGTCCTCTGGCCATACCTCATCCAGAAAGCCCTACTGCTTGGGAGCACAGCTGTGACCAACTTACCTGTGGGATTTCTTTGATTCCCAGTGTGACTGGTCCCTCATAGTAGAGGTGTTCTGAAAAGCAAAAATGGTGATGGGTGGTTAGGCAGCACATGAAGGAAACAAGCAGCTGATTGTAGATGCTTTTTTATAATAGCACTTCAAAATGCTCCAGTGACAGGTGTTATGGAACTGCGAAGTGCTCTATACACAGTCTTGCAACAGCCCTCCTGAGAGAAATGTCAGGATGTGTACTGCCTTATGGGGAAAGCAGGGCTGAGCCTGTGCTCACAGAGGACCTGCAGCCCCTGTCTGAGTGGAGGAGGGGGGCATGGCTTTGCACAGCTGGGTGGGTGTTCCTATGTCAGCATGCATCCTCCAAATTGGGAAATTAAATGGGAGGGGGATTGCCAGGCACAAGTCCTTTAGCATGATCTATTAAACACCTGCAGCTGTAATAGTTGAACTGTGCTGTCTTGGTAACTCTTAAGAAAAACCAGTCTGAGCTGAGTGTTTCTGTAGGTGTGGACTTCTGACTGCTTGCTGAATATGACCTTAAAGTAATAAGAATATGTCTATCTCACTGCTGAGGGAGTGTTCACTGAAGTTACATGATATACTAAAGCCATCACAAGTTATGCTGGTGACTGGAATAGAGCCTGGGAGTTCCACCTTCCAATCCTCATCTCCCTAATTGCGAGGCATGCTTGCTCTTTGCTGTTGAAGAAAGGGCAACTTTGGCATTAATGGACAGAATTAGCAAGCTGTTCTGCAGTTCCTCCTACTTTTTCATAGCTTACTGGGCCAAACTGTGCAGACTTGACTGAAAATAAAATTTGTAGATGTTTCAGTATTTCAGAATTTCTTGCACAACTTGCCCTCCACAACTCGTGGAAAAGTCTAAGAACTGTTTAAGGATTCTCTTTTGTAGGTGTTGTGAAGTAGTCTTTACTTTGACAGAGGAGTAAGTGTTTCATCACATGTATGAGTATGTGCTGGCATCTTGATGCTTGTCACTTCTAGAGAGTTGTTTTGGTCCAGTCTCACTGTTCTGGTTTAAACTGTTTCTTGTGAAATGTTGGACAAAAGGTTTTTAACATTTATTTTGTATGGACCATCCCACCATGCAGTAGGTATCTGGCTTGGAAAAGAGTCCACAGAAGGTCTTCCCCCACACATTCTATGAAATGTTAGTCAATGCCTCATAACAAACTTAGATGAAAGAATCATGACTATAAGAAACTAGGAAAAGAATAGGAGAAACCTGAGACATCACCAAAGTTCTACACTTTGCATTAATGAGGAATTTAAATGTAATGCCCTGATGATCCTGGGAGGTGGAGAAGATGCAGAACTTGTCAGTGTTGCCCTGAAAAACCTAATAGCAAAAAAGAAAATGGAATAAGTATGTTTTGGCATGTCACTCTCAAACTGATCAACTATGCTGCAGCACTTGTGCTGTACTCCTTCCCTTCTGCATCCCTGGCTACTTCACCTGGACACCAAGAAGTCTTTTCCTTTTCAAAGAGCAGTCACCATTGCTGCTTGCTTCTGTGCACGAAGCAAGAGCTCTGGAGTCTGACACATCTCCGCTGCAGAAAGCGGTGACTCAAGAATTTTAAAAATACAGTACAGCCCACTTCTCAGTTCACAACTTTACTTAGAGTCTAAATGGGAGTTAAAGGCATTGCAGACTGCATGACTTGGGTGGTGAGTGACTCCCTTGGGACTTGAGCTTGTATGTGTGTTGATGTATGCTAAGCCATATTGTGAGCTGCTCCCTCAGGGTGGTGTGGACTGTGCAATGGCATGGCTTATGGTTTGTATCCTTTTGTTCAGTAGAGAGCCTTGTTTGTCTCTCCCTCAGTCAACTCTGAGCCTAGTAAACCTTGGATGGCAACAGAGGATGGTGGAGAGGAAACTGGTCTGTGAACAGTCATGCTTCCACAAAGTCCTTCTCCACAGGGACATGGAAACTCCTCTTGGATCATGTGGCTTGTTAGGGTCTCACCTAGGCTGTCAGCCATCTGGAATCTAAACACACAGATACAGCATTCAAGCTCTGCAAAAACTATAATTTAAAATGAAGTAGGAGTCATCAGGCCATAAATTTGCTTCTGAAATGATGGCAATGCTAATTTTTCCTTCAGTGTAGGTAGAAGCTATTCCCCCCTTTGCTGTGACAAAGTAATGATTACATCAGAGCTAGATGAATGCAGTCTTAGGGCTCTGCCTCAGCCCTCTCTGAGGTATTTTCCATGATTGCTGTGATGTGGGGTAGCTATGCCTTTGCTTGGTAATCAATGGAGTCACTCTCATGGGCTGTACTATCTTTTAGGGAGCCTCCAACTGTGGTGCTAGGTGCTGTGTGTCGGGTTTGAGGTCCACATTTACTGCTTTGTGCTTCAGCGTTGCCCTTGCTTAGCTCTTTCTAACCTGGGGTCTTGCAGTGTTTCACAGTTATTAATCATATGGAGCTATTGGAGAGAGTCCAGTGAAGGGCCACTGATATGATTGACTGGAACATGTCTGCAGTGAGGAGAGGCTGAGGGAGCTGGGACTCTTCAGCCTAGAGAACAGAAAGATGAGGGAAGAATGTGTCAATATGTACAAATACCTGAAGGGAAGGGTGTAAAGAGGATAGAGCCAGGCTCTTTCCAGTGGCGCCCAGTGACAGGACCAGAGGCAATGGGCACAAACTGAAACACAGGAGGTTCTGTCTGAATGTCAGGAAACACCACTTTACTGTGAGGGTGACTGAGCACTGGCAGATGTTGCCCAGGGAGGCTGTGGAGTCTCCATCCTTGGATATATTAAAAAACCCTGCCTGGACATGGTCTTGGGCAACTGGCTTTAGGTGGTCCTGCTTGAGTAGATGGGAGTTGGACTTAAATGACCTTCAGAGGTTCTTTCCAACCTCAACCATTCTGTGGTTCTGTAACCAGGTCTCTAGAAAACTCTTATGACCTTCCTTGCTTTAGTGATGTTGGGGGGAAAGGACTATGCTTTGAAGTATGTCCTGATAGGCAGCTTTCATTTTCAGCTAGCTGAGACCTGCCAGGAAATAGTATGGATCCATAGATCTGCTGGACTTTATCATTCATCTTCACTTTGGACCACTCAGTCCCTATGCTGGCTGGATCAGGCTTTTCAAAGCCCATTCAATGTTCCTCTCACATGAGGATTTCTGTTATAATTCCAGAAGTGTAAACATCCTCACAGGCTTTAAGGACTGTAGTTTATCACAGCATCCTTCATATAAATTTTTCTCCATATATTCATACATTTTTACATTTCTCCATTGAAAGAGGATGAACACATCTGCTGCAGTAAGTGTAACTGTCACAAACACTAAGCCTAGCTCATTGAAAGAATTCTGTGGTCTTTTTAGAGCAAGCCCAGATGTAGTTGCAAGAAAATGTATAAACATTGGGAACAGCATAAATCACAAGTGCATTTTTCCAGTTAAATTTCCCTATGTCTTTGTTGGTCTGTCGGTAAGTTATGGTATCTGTCAAGCATGCTGTCATCAGTGATGTTTTTTCAGTCTACCTTTTGTTTTCAGCCCTTTTTCTCAAGACTTAACTGAAGGTGATTTCTGTAGAGCATCCTGGAAGACATTTCTAATGTACCACTGATTCAAGGTGATATTATTGTGTTTTTTTGTAGCAGCTTTTCACCGTTATTTCTACCAAAAGTAACATAGTCCTTTTCCTTGCCAGTGAGTAGGCCTCTAGTAGCTTCCAGTCTGAAGCAGAGCTTTCAAATGTGTAAGAACTTCCTGAGGATTACTTCAAGTTACTAGTTATCATTTATCGTGAAGATGCCTCATTTCTGACAAAACACCTATAATGAAATTCTCACTCCTCTTTCTCAAATCTTCCTTGCACTGAAAATCTTTATACATTCTCACTCTTGTACTATATAAAGGCCCTGTACATCTGCACCCACCTCTTCCTTTTTCTATGTTTTAAATCTTTTTAGAACTTAAATGCTCCATGTTGGAGTTCTTCTAGGACATGATCTTGCACCCATGCAACTGACACACCACTTCTGTCAGTTTTAGGGATGCAGGAGTGATCTGAATAACTGCCAGCTATAGATGTATAGTTGAGAGAAAAACCTATATAAATACATAGCTGGGTGAGAAACATCCCTTCTCTTTACTGGGGAGGAAAAAGTGAGATGAAGATGCTAAGCAAGATGGCATTGTATATCAGCCTAAAGACCTAGCTTTGTGGTGTAGCTGCTCTCTCAAAAACATGTACATAAATCTCAATGTGATACCCAGTTCTGTAATTCGTTATGCTCTCTACTTTTATTCACAAATATTATTTTAGAAACTTCCTCACTGTAACACCCACCTAAAGAGGCAATAATGTAAAGAATGTAGGTCTGAAGCAAGGCGGGGGGTGGGTTCTCTATGGTTTGGGAGTGTGCACAAGGAATCATTCAAGTGCTCTGATGGTTCCTTTATCAGTTGGGCCTGAAAGAAAACTTGCAGACTTGCAGAGGATGCAACTATCTTTTGTCAGGAAGCTTTGTTTAAGCCTGCAAGTTGTGGTTGGCACACTGCTAAATATTACCCTGGTAGGTCTTTTTCTCTGATTTTAGTGATTGCATTGGGAAATTGTTAAATCTTATGTAACTTTGCTTTGGAGGAAATGGGGAATAACCAGTACTTTCTACTAAAAAAGAGGAAGAGCTGAGTTCATGTTATGCTACAAAGAATTTAGCAGTTTTATTGTTATTGTTCTTAAATGGACAATGGCTCATTTCCTTGCAACATTTGAGCTAACAACTTCACAACGGGCATATAGCTCAAAGAAAAAGATCTTGGAATCCTATTTAGGAATCCCAGTGAGCAGTGTCAGATGTGACCTTTGCTTAACATAAATAGTAAATACTGTATGATTATGATGAACATGAAACCTCCACCTATATCGAGTCTCCTAAACTATTTCCAGTCATGGCAAAACTGTGACAGTATAGGAGAGCAGAGAAAAATAAAACAACCAGGACACTGCCACATCCAGCTCTTATAAGTCTCTTTTCTTTGTAACTTCTACCTGCTCATCCACACAAGTGAGTGGACCAACAAAGCCTGTAGCAGAACTACACTCTCTCTCATTTTGGGAGAGGGAGTAACATGCAACTTTTGGCCTCCTGTGGAAGGCAAGCAAATTCTGTGAGAACTGTATTTAAACTCAGGTCAGGTCTGGCCAGGTGTTGGAAATGTTGCCTGTACAACAGGGAAAAGGGGGCTCTGCATGAGAAGCTTCAGTTGAAAGGGCTGTCTGCTCCTCTGTACCTTTGCTAGGCTGCATACTTGGCCATTCACAATGTTGTCCTTTCTGCATAGGTATTAGCTCAGATTTACAGCTGTGCTAATATGGTAAATTATGGCTGTGCTGAATTATCTCAAATTGGTCTTCAGCTCAATTCTGTGTCCTAAAACACAGGTTAGAATCAAATGTCAACTAATTAAGAAATACCACATTTTCAGTTTGAACCTTAGTCTGAGAAAGTTCACTTCTTTCCCACTGTGACTTAATTACTAAATAAAAACAGCTACTGAACAAGAGAGTGTGTATTAAAAAGTGTGGCAGAGGTCCTTGCACTAACTTAGGGATGCTTCTAAATGAAGGTATATAGTATTATTTAACCAGCTATGGTTTTATATCATAATGTACTTCAATTAGTAGAAACAATTACCTGTCAGTTTAAGATTAAGGGACTTGGAAACCCCAGGAGGTTTTGGCTTTGTGGCTTAATGTGTGAATAGCAGTTTGTGCTCAGCTCAGGACTGACTCTGCTTCTCCTTAGTGTATTCTCTAAAGGATGTTATTTAGTACTTTATCAGAATAATATAGTTTTTCAGTAGGTATATGGGTGTGTCCCCCCCTTGTAATTCAATACGCAATTGAAGAAACCTCTGAATTCAATTTTTTTTGGTCTATCTGGCTTACAGGATTTAAGCAATTGTCTGCTCATGCAGCATTTCTCTATTCTTTGTGGTATTTCTATGCTGTGTGAAATGTCTTAGTAATTTTCCAGGGGCTGTCTTAGCAGTAGTACTGTGCATGGTCTTTAGACTGATAGCCCTTGCACATTAATTATTGCAGTGTTATCAGGCTGGAGGTGCATGTGAATGGCAGTAAGGCAGAGCTTCTGAAACTAACTGGTGCTCTAACGACTCTGAAACGTCCCTGCAGCTCTACCTGTTTATTTTAAAATCAGCCTAAAGAGATGATCATGGTATAAGAGGGACTTCAAAATAACTGTTTAAGATATGTGGATATTGCTGTCCAGAGGCATGACTGTAGCTCTTCCAGAAATGCCATGGCTAGCTTTGCACTATCTGGTCTGGCTTGTGGCAGAAGGGACTTTGAGGTGCCCAGGCTCACCTGGGACCAAAGCTGCCTGCTTTTTGGGGGCAGCTAATGCCACTGTAAACCAACTAGTGCAAGTCTGCACCAGTTGGCAGTTTGACTGGCATGAACTGAAATCTGACTGCTGCATAGGCATGTGTTGAGCAGAAAAAACATGCAAACCATAGATAGTATCAAATAGTATTTTGGTCCTAATATCCTTATTCAAGCATAATTCCTCTTAAAGCGAGTGAAGAACTACCTTTAAGGACAGGAAATTTTACTTGTTTAGTAGTGAAGAGCATGTTCAGAATGGCTTGTTTGTTTGCTCAGCCATTTCTTTTACAGAACTGGCCCTTATTTTTGTCATACTTGCTCATGTGACAACCATGTGGCTATAAATAGAGCTTATGAACCTCTCTGCTGTTGGATGGGGTCACATTACCACAGTTATTTTTTTATGGGCTTGAAATCCCATGTGTGTATAATATTCTGTGATTAAAAGAAAAGCAAGTGAACAGGTTGGGGGAAAAAGCAGGCTCTGAAATTAAAATGTCTGTCCTACTGTGTTTCTGCCATCCATTAACATGCTGTTGAAGTAAACAGAACGTTACGATGTATTGGTGTGTTCAACAGCACAGCGGGTGTGTTCTGCTTGGAGTATTCAGTAGCCATCAAACACTTAGAGTGCTACCTAAATTACCTACCTCCTTTCTTCTTTCCACAGAAAATAAGCTTAGAAAGACCCAGCTCGCAAAGCGTCTCTGAGTAGGTAAAGATGGTCTTCCCATTTACGATCAGGTCAACCTTGACGTACAGCTCCTTGATGCTGTGTCCTACACACAAAGCAGAAGGAGAGCTCAGAGAAAGTACAAGGGTAAACACAATTATTACTTTATTTTTAAAAAATTCCATTCCCCCCCCCCCCAGCTGTTTAAGCCACTGCATGTTTTCTCTTCACTGAACTCCTGATACCTAGGAATCCATGCTTCAGGAACAGGTGTCTAAGTTCCTTAAGGGTACATAATGGGGGATGTAATAGCATGTATCTTTATTGTTAAATAAACTATGCCCATGACTAGTCTCTGACTCTGAGGTCAACTGGCATAGTAAATCTTGTGTCCATACAGCTAAACGTTCCTTTCTACTGTCCCTAGCGGAGGGACTATATCCAATAGGCCCCTGGGAGCAGCCTGTGGCCCATACCTGCTGCCTGAGAAAACAGTAGCTGCCCTGAGGTAAACCTGTACCAGGGACCAGCATAGCAGCTTGGCAGTGCTGGGAGGTTGCCTGCTTGTGCCTGGCTTGCTAACATAGATACAGCCAGTGAGGCTACTGGATTTAGAGGGAGGTCCCATATTCTGAGCTGTTGGAAAAGTATTTGCAAATGCCAGTAATGTGATTTTTGTGGGCTTGTTTAACTTTGCAGCCATCTGAAAACTGATGCTCCCCAGGCAAAAGGGCAGCATGTCTCACAGGAGGGAGACTTTTTGCATACAAGGAAGCATTCCCAAGTGCTAAAAGACACTTGGCACACAAACATTTTCAGCACCAGGAGCATACAGCAGGGCTCTTATATTTATGCTCTGGTAGTAGACGTTCTAGGTGAGCTTGGGGCCAACAGGTTTGTAAGAAGGTGGCTTTCCTGTGCAAGGGAAACAAAGCAAGCTATGGCTAATATTAAATTCTGCACCTGGCTTGTTAGCTCAAATGCAGTTCTGCTTTTGACCTTTTATTGCTGATCAGTCAAGTGCTGAAGAGGTATAATTTCAGCTAGTGCAGCTGATGACATGACTGTTGCCTCAGGCTAGCACTTCCCCAGCATGCTTCTCTACATGCCCAGGATGGGCAGAGAGATGCCCTCACCTTGGTCTGTGGGAGTCCCTTCAGCCTCCTACCTACAAGGGTCAGCCTTGGCAATTTGGCAAGCGCTGCTGGTGCCGACACAGGAGTGTGGGTGCTGTAGCTGTCTCATTCAACAAGAGTCTCTCCCTAGAAGACTTAGTTGTGAAGACAAGCTGTAGAGTAGCCTCCACCTTTACTGTCCATATGTACAAATGAAGGTAGCCGAGGGCTGATATGACCTGCTTAGGGTGACATATGTAGTCTGAAGCTGAGCTGATAACAGAACTGACATTTCTGTAGCCCCACACAGGTTTTGAAATTTCTCAGAAATGGAGCCCATTCATATTTTATAGGAGGCTGTCACCCTTGCTTATTTCTTAATACCAGCACTCACATGTGAATTACCCATTTATGGCATGAGAAAATGGCAATTCACTTACTTAGGACCATTGCAGCTCTAACGTTAAAGGTGTGGGTTGTGACATCAGAACAATGGTCAATGCTGAAGGCAAAATCTTGCTGGGGATCTGTTTGGAGACAGAAAGCAGTGGGTAAGAAGTAGTATTTTTAACAAGATACTGACTGTATAGAAGAAAACAATAAAATACAGAAGCATTATAAAAAACAGGTTATGTATTCCTTAAATATTCTCTAAGATGTGCTTAAAGCTCCCATACCCTGTGTTTAATAGCTACTTCTGTCCTTCCTGCCACTTCAGTCTGAAGCACATTCAGATGATAGTCTATATGTGGCTAAAACCTACTGTGTGGGAAAATGAGCCAGGTTCAGGGAAAGCAAGTTCCCCACAGTGGTAGGTAGTCAATACTCATTCAACAGTGAAGTCTTGGCACAGCTGCTCTTTCCAGGTTCTTTGCATTGCCCTTCCTTCCTCAGCACTGTTGAGCGATTGGTTATGATGATGGTTTTTAATTCATTTGTATCACAAGATGACTTGGTGAGGCTGATGGGGAAACTGAATCCTGAAGTGGGATGAAAAGTCCAGAAATGAAAATAAAATTGTGTAACTGAGATCCTGGAGTGTTTCATGCTGGGTCTACCATCATACGGTATTTCTAACTCAGGAAATAGTCTACATTTTTGCCTTTCTGGGAGACTTCAGCAGAGTTGGGGTCAAAGGGAGCCCTACAGCTGACAACTGACACGAACGTGACTCTTACCAGTTCCTACAGTACCGCTTTCTCTGCATCAAGCTCCAAAACTCTTGTACAAACATAACTGCTTTCCCCCCACTTCCACCTTCTTCCTTGCTACCCTCCATGAGGTTCCATGCTATGCCTGAAGCCTTGCCAATATGTCAGTCTGGTGACAGCCAGCAAACAACAACTGGCAGCTCAGCTGCCACAACCAACAGCATGTGCAAGAGTTTTCCAGAGCTGTGGCTGGAGGTGAAAGATTTGGCCAGTTTGGAAGCATATTGTCTTGAACCTCAAGGCTTGCTTTAGGCACAGGTTTGTCCCTCATGGTGGCTTTCCAGCCAGCCTGTGCATCCAACTTCCTTCTCTGTGGAAACCAGAGG
The DNA here is from genome assembly GCF_947461875.1 of Haliaeetus albicilla. NCBI lineage: Eukaryota > Metazoa > Chordata > Aves > Accipitriformes > Accipitridae > Haliaeetus > Haliaeetus albicilla. The sequence continues at coordinate 15,905,045 of NC_091503.1, read as the reverse complement.
AGGAACTGCAGCATGTGCAGGAGCAGCCACAGGCTCCCTGGGTTACATCGAGCTGCTGGTAACAAAATATAGACCTGGGAATTGAATTCTGTTTCTAAGTTATTGTTGCTTGAGGTAATCTTTTCACTGAATTGAAAATAACACATTGGGAGAATTTTTCTTTGCTGTGATGAAACCTGAGTTGCAAGTGTCCTCTGTGAGGCTCAGCTAGCATCTCTGTAGTCTGATGTTATTTTTGCAGTAGTGCCCCACAGCTGCAGCAGCTGGCAGGGAGCAAGCCTGGGTGACTAAAGCTTGATAACTTATTGGGGAACAGGAAAAAATGAAAGTGCTGGGAGGAGCTGGGGGCTCTAAGCCAGGCTCTGAAAGCACACAGATTGTCAGTGTGGTCCAAAAGGAACTCCCAAGTCCTAAATTCTGATAAAATAACTGTTTAAGGGAGAGAGATAAAAGGCCCCCACAGCTGTATTTCCCACAGTTCTGTATCCCTGTGCTGGATTTTGTCCTCCATACCATTAAAGTGCAGTATCTGCAGTTGCATGATCTGCCTGGGACAAAAAGGTTAGTGCCTGGAGTTGTTTATCAGCTCAAGTGTGACAAGAGTCAGAGGGTTGTCTGTCTTCCTTTTCCACATTCCTTTCAGTTCTTGCTTTTGTTGCAGCTTTAGAAGCTGTTGCAATTAGGTAGGAGAGCAGTTTCCTGCTCCAGCTGGAAAGCATGTCAAACTTCTCTTTTCTTCAGGACCGTTATGCCTGCTTCCCCTCTGGTCTTTGCCACCTCGCAGGGCTTGGCTTCCGCTTTCCTCTGGACTTCTGCAAAAGCCCCTCTCGTTTCTGTTTTGCGTGTGGTGCGATGATAAGGTTCAGGAAGCAGCTGCTCAGATTCAGAGCAACTTGGGCATTGATGCCTACAAACAGTGCTGGTTGTCAAAAGACTAAAATTGTCAGCTCTGCAATTTCCAGAGGGAGCTATCATCAAAAATGGCACTGCAACATATATGATGCTCTTCCCCCCCCCCCCCCTCCAGAGAGACTAGGCTGTGCCTTAGTCAACAAATTAAATAATGGTATTAAGGCTAGAAGTTGAATTTTTTTGCTTAAAATTTCTCATCAGTAACTGTTTGGATGGAAAGGGAATGTTCATGAAACAAAGCTTCTCTGGAAAGCATGGGCTTCTTACAATGAACCTGATCTCAGGGTAGTTTTAGTTTGGATGTCTCATGTCTGTGCTTTTTTTTTTTTTCCCCCTATGGGTTGAGTTCTTTTGCCAAATAGATTTAATGGTGCATTGTAGCCATAGGTGTCTTCTACTGCACTGCTAATGATGCAGCATAGGAGTCTGTATCCAGAGAAGTGTTGTCTGGTCCTCAGGAGGAGGAGAGCATGGAAGCACTCACATGAGAAATTCCAGCAAAATTTGTGAATTAGAGCACTTGGATTTTGTGTTGTTACTCCATTGCTGAGAAGTGTAAACTTTTCCACTGGCAAAAGAAACCCCAATTAATTTTCTGATGGTCTCCCTGTGGAAATGCAGGCTATGACTTTCCAGTCCAGCATCTTAGATATTGTGGTGTACGTGGGGACCTCCTGCTGAAACCAATTGAAAGGATGGCTGTGTTGCTAAAGCTATGGTGCCAGGGAGTCTGGATTCCGAAACACGTAGGCAGAAAGGTTGCTGCTAAAAGGAAATTAAAGGAAATAATGTGTTTTAACCATTTGATAAGTGAAGATGTCTGTAAATTCAGCTGTGCACCATGAACTAAGGTGGTGTGCCATACCCCTCTTTCTTTAAATGTTGAGGAGTCCCTCGTGTGGCAAAGGCAACTCGAGGCAATTGCCATTTTTGTGTTTCATCTCAGATGCACAACTGTGAATCACTGTGTGTCTCTTACGGAGGTTTAATACTTATTCTTTCTTGTTTGCCTCAATCTGAAGAGAGCTGGTTAGACTGAAAAAAATACATGTTATGTCTTTCACATGTGCAGAGCAATAACATTTACTGTTAAATCTCTAAAATATGTGGGGCTGCCCTTCAGCCTTCCACTTCCCTGCAACATTTCATAGTGCACAGTACTGTATGTTCCCAGACTTCCCTCCACCCACTCCCTTCAATCTGCTCCCTTTTCCATAATTAAAGCTAGAAACTCTTCGACTGGTTGCAGAGTTTTGCTTTTCCAGTTCAGCTTTGATATATCACCAACAGTTAAAACATTGCTGGAAATCTTGTAAACGTGTTGAGGTTTATCAGTGAAAATCTGCTTATTGGGGGGAAATGGGGCATTTTTTTATGTGTTTCTATCTAGTGAGAAGGGCTTGGGCCGCAACATTTACAGCTAGCATGAAGGTGCCTGGGAGTGGGATTTTGACTGAAGTTTCTCTCTAGAGAGTTCTACATCTTTTGGGCAACTGCTCTGAGAAAGAGGCAAGTCTTCGGCTTTTGTAAACAATCAATGTGCTTTAAGACCTTAGACCTGTTATTTGAACTTGATGCTGTGGCTAACGCTGAGCTCTCAACTGTATCTAGCATCAAATGTGCAGCTTTTGCTGAAGACTGGCTTCTGTAGTACAATCCTGCTTTGTAGGATTTGGGCTGTACCTGGCATCCTGCCACTGATCACCCCTTACGTGGTATAGTGCCAGCTGACGCCATGCATCCCACCTCCCATTTCACTCTTACCCAAGTACCCTAGTGGAGATTCATTGCTATGTTGGCTTGATATGTGGTTTTCCTTGCATAGGACTTGTAGTGGCACCATAGTGCAAGATTTCAGCCTGGCTTACTGTTGTGAGGAGCGCACAGCGATGAATTTGGCTGTTTTTCTAGAACACTGAGCAGATGTGTAGTGCAGCCTAGAAGCTCAGATGAGTTCCTGATCTTTTCTTCCTAGAGCTTCTCTTCCTGCTCTTGTTCTTGGCAGAAGGTTCATAGGTATATTAGCTCAGATATATTTATAGTGGTGTACCTATGTGACCCTCCTGGCTGCAAGTCTTGTACCTTTGATGGCGATTACCCCGGTAAGAGGGACAACAGATGGGAACACACTTTCATGCCTCAGTTACTGTAGTTGTGGGGCTACCAGCTCATGCTCCTGCTGAATGCGGGTGTGCTCCAAGCCAAAGGGCTGTGAGCTGGGGCTGCCCTTATGCCCTGCAGCCTCCTGTGCTCTGGGAGATGATCTCCAGCAGGAAGATGCAGCAGACAGCTGGGAATGATAATGTGCTAACCCACTATGGCTATGTCCCTCAGCCTGAGCTGCTAGATGACTAACTGGGCATTACAGAAACTGCATGGCCAGATGGGAAGCACCTGCTATAGGAATTTTGCTGGGCTGGTGTACAAGAGCCTCTGTTTTTTATTCTTCTCTCTCCCTCCCCCCATCTTGTTAACTGTCCTCTACTGGCTTTACTCTCATCTGAATCTGCTCTAAAATCACATTGTTTCCACATGAGCATGAAAATCAGTGGTATGAGTGAATAGGAGCAGCAAGCAGGCAAGCTTTGCTTGTGAAGAGTCCACATCTGTAAGTCTTGCAGTGGTGAGAAGAATCTCCAAATTGGAAAGCTTTGGGTGTTTAAAAATAACACTTTTAGGAGCAGATAAGCCACAGAATTGAATGGAATGACATAGCTGCACTTGGCTAGGGTCATACAAGGACAGACTGGTGCTAGAGGAGCTGGAAATTAGCACAAGGAAGAAACATATTTAGTAATTACCCAACACTCCTCACCTTCAAAGCTCTTAATAAAATTAAATCATTAGTCCTTACAACATTCAAGGTGATGAAAGGAGAGGGAAAGAATGAGGAACTGTTTGGGATCTCAGACTTTATGTATTCACTCAACATTTTCCCTTTAATGTCTGTTTAAATAAATTAACCTGAATGCTCAAGGTTATATTTGACACTGGAATCTACTTATAAGGTACTGAGGAAGAAGCATCAGGTGAATTAGCAGCTCCCAGTTGTGCATCTAGGTTTTCCTGAGCACCTTCAGTTTAATGAGCTTCCCTGTGGGCCTGCCTTCACCACATGCCACTGCCATGTCCAGACATGGCTGGGAGGAGCAGAGTGATCCTCTGTTCAGAGGGGAGCAGAATAAATTGTGAGACTTATGTTGGCTGTGTCTAGTTTGTCATGAGGATGCTTCATCCCAGATGCTTACCTCAGACATGACCAGCTCTGGGCTTTTGCCTAGTTTGGATAGGTGCTCTGGTCTCCTTTGCAGAAGGCTTGATATGTTTTATCTCCTGTACCTTTCTGGCTTGCTTAAGCAATGTGGAGGTGAAGGAATAGGGAAGATTACAGTTCATGTATCCTTAATGTCCTGGGGGTACAGACTGTGGGAATTCCCCTTTGCAAACAGTGCTATTGACTTGTGGTCTCTGAGGTCTGCTTAAACCTGAAGCTCTTGGGGATGTCTAATGGAGTGAATAACCCTGCTTCCTGTCTGATAAAACTTGGATGGCTGTAGAGGGAAGCCTGAAGATTTGGTCTCAGTATAATCTATAAGCTAAAAAAAACCCCATAACACTGGTATGAGAAACTTAAAATACATCTTAAAAATTGCATAAACACCTTTTTTAAAAAAAAAAAATTTCCACTCCTCTCTCAAGAATACTGAACGCTAGTAATGCAAAGAGCAATTATATACTTCTTGGTTAGAACAAGGCACAGGCATTACTGGCCAGTGTGGCCCTGGTTTTGGAGCAAGGCGATTCCAGTGTCTTAAGAAATTAGTTTAAATAAAGAATGAAGACTTTGTCTCTTTCTATTTCAAATAAAACTCCTTGCTGAGTATAACTGATGTCCAAATCTGCAAATATTCAGAAACAGTAACTGAGAAGGCTGGCAGCTTCTCCAAATGTGTTGCTGGGGCACTGACTGCAACAGTAGCAGCATTTGTGGTGTGAGGAACAGATGCGGGATGGAGGGCTCAGCCCACGAGCAAAGGGCTGGAAGTGTGGCAGATGGAGAAGAGAGGAAGAGACTTGCCTGGTACCAAGCTGAGGTCACCCAGTTGCCGCCTGTGGCCGTGGCAGTGCTGGTGGCCTGGGCAAGGGGCTGTGTGGTGCGGAGAGCTGTAAAGACGGCGGGTGTGAGGGGTCTCTGCAGCTGGAGGGCTGTGTTTGGGGATGGGGGTGTCACCAGCACGTGTAAAGCAGCCTCGCCAAAGGCTTGACCTGAGTCTCCCTGCCTTTTCCTGCCTGAACCACCTTTCTTGACAGCAGGATTGTTAGAGCTGTTTGCCAGGGCTCGAGGGGGGGCCCGGTGTCTGAAGGTTCACGGAGACTTTCCTTTTGCCAGTGGTGGTATTTGGAAGAGGGAGTTTCTGTGCTTTGTGTGGTATGACAAAGCTTTGCCTCAGCCTGTTTGAGAAGACAAAACTGAAAGATGCCAGCTTTGAGAGGCAGCACGTACAGATCTTTATTTGTATTTGATAATCCTGATTTGTCCTAGTTAGCTTGAGAGAGAAAGGGAGGCAGGGCAGGCTTCAGCTACAGCAGTGTAACAAGAAAATGCTGCATTAATTTGGGCCCAGCAGGGAATGTATTAGAGAGAGAAAGTCTTTGTTCTTCTGTTCTGTTGGTAAGAAAACACCATGCGCTGCATGACTAAGATGCATACAGTAACTGCCTGTATTCCTAATCAGATCTGTCTCCTCTCTTCATGTGTTTTATCATTTTTTATGCTGCTCTACTTGAGACGGAGATCTCTGGACATCAGTGCTTGCCAGTATGACTTGGGATTCACAGCAGACTTGCAGACTTGTGTCAGAAATAGAACCAAACATTACTAGAAACTGCCCTGCTGTTAGACACATGCCATGCTCTGGGATAGCAGGCTTTACCGCTGATTACACAGAACAGTAATCAGCAGCATATGAATGGGCTAAATGTTCTCATTTTCTCAGGATGGGTTGAAATCCACTGCAGGAGCGTGGCAGTAAGCTATAATTGGAATAGCATGCTCCCTCTGCTGAGGAAACTAACTGGGTTCCTGCCTGCCTGATCACTGCTGGATCTTTTGACAGGAGCCATCCATCTTCAGGTGAAGAAGAAAGTGGTGCATTGAATTAATTTGTGGTAGCTTTCAAGATTTCCAGCTTTTGGCAACTGGAAGCTCTCTTGAGTCTAAAAGCAGCATCTGGGATAGATCAGGTTTTGGATTTGTTACATGGTGATTCTGTACAGGGTATTTAGGTATCTTGTCCCTGATGGCCACTGTTCCTCCCTAGTTTTAGGTTGCCGTAAGCTTCCTTGAAGTTGGTGCAGTGACACCAACACACAATAGTGCTGAAGTCCTTTTTGCATTTTTCTGAGATGTCTTAATTTTTCTTAGATCATTCTGGGTATTTTTGCTGATGGATGTTAAATTACTGCAAGAACCTGATCTCTTGCCTCTATTTGCTTTGGTAAACTGTAAGCATTGTAGGGTCCAGAGATATTTTGAGGCCTTTAACAGCTCTAGATGAGATGGTGTGGCAATGTCAAGAAAGCCTAGCAATGCTTCATATGCGTACACAGGAAGTTTTACAATGGAGCACTTATGAGCAACTGTGGTATTGTTCTTGCTCCTGACTTGATGCAATGAATATGCCTTTTGATAACTTCTACTTTGTGTAATACAGGAAGCTAATCTCAAATTTTCACCAAACTGTAAACATAGCTGTGACTTACCTGTTTAGTTTATTAGACTGCTCCCTCCATAGAGACTCAAATTTAGCATGCAGTAGCAAATGACAATTCTGCCTTGCCCACAGTACTCATTGACTGTAAGGTAATACACAGTTTTCCAGGTATATCTCTCCTGTTTGTTTCCAAAGGGGAGAACACATTTTCCTATGGCTTGCCTTGTGGGCTGTTACCCCTCCTGCTTGTGATTCCTTAGTGACTCAGTGGCTACAACAACTGAAGACATGGCAAAAGTCAATAGGTGGAAAATGTGTCTACCAGTTTAGACTTAGCGGCTGGCGATAAGCAGGAGAGACTGTCAAACAACCAACCCTCTTCTGCAGTCCGTGATGTGGGACCTTCATTGATCTGGTGAAGAAATGGACACTGTGAGGAAAACTCTGAGAACTAAATTAGATGGGAAAATTTAAAGCATGGTGGGAATGTTCAGCTGAGGTTAATTCTCCCCACTACTAGTCTCAGTGAAAGCATTAATATTGATTTTGCTAGATGGTTCAGTCTAGATGCTCAACCTAATGCTTTTGCCAGAGTACCTTGGAGGTATGAAATTGTCTCCTGCTCCTCCTTATAATTTACATTTTAAAACTTACTAAATACTTTCTCCTCTCTGAAAGAAGAGGTAAAATTAAATCAGAATCACCTTAAGAGGTCACATAGGAAAAGAAAGTTTTAATCGTCTCTAATGAAGTGGAGAACAAAACAGATAAGGTAGTTTTAATTCATGGAGGGACCAAAACTTTAAACCGAGATTTGTATGTGCACTCGTATCTATGCTACCTTGATTCTGGTGATAGCTTCCATTTGTTAGGATCTGGTGCCAGAAATAAGCATGTCAACATCTGGCCTTCCTCCTGGAGTAAGCAAGCTGTACCAGATGAGTATAGCAGCAAGGCTATGACACCAAGATGGCTTGGACAGAGCAAGCAAACAAAAAATGTTTTCAAGTGAAATTCTTTAAGTTCTTTGATTGTTTGCCCATTAGCAATCTATGCAACAAAAGATCAGAGGGGAGTTGGTGTCGTGTGGCTTTAAATAATTTAGAAGCAGAAGCAATTGCTGGAGACTGCTTGAGGGAAATAAATAAATAAGACCAAGAGAAGCATCTGGCTCAATCTGTCTGCCAAAGAAACAAAGAATAATGGAAAAAGAACCTTCTTTTACCAAGTGTCTAGAAGAACATTTGTCCTGAAGATGCATGAAGTGAGAATTTTTTGCAGACTTTTCTTTGCCAGCTGAAGCTATCAGATGACTTATATCCTTTAAATAAAGCATGTAAGTGTGTGGCCAGAGAGGAAAAAAGACTAATAATATTGGTTGACATAGAAAACAAAGTGATATGTAAAATTAGTGCTACAATGATGACAATTTAGCAGGTTTGTTTTCAAGTTGGTATTGCTGATTGAGCAGGGAAGGGTGTTACAGGTCTATTTTTAAAAAAGGAAAAAGAAGATTTTAAGAGAGATAGTATATTTGATCTCTCAGTATGTAGAAGAAAGGATATGATGGGCTGAGTGTGTGAGGGGGACCCTAGTAAAACTGAAACTATTCAGTATGGACAGACAAATCATCAGAAAATTGTAATCTAACCAGTCTATCAGTCTCTATGTTTTCTTTTTTTATGCACTGAAAAGTTCCTTCAGAGCAGGGTTTAACAGGAGGGTGTTTATATTGTGCTATCTGAACAGAGCAGGTTCTACACCAGAGTAACCCTGTTGACTTCAAGGGGCCATTTTAGTGGAGATCCAAATCTGAGCTCACAAATTTTAAGAAGATCCATACAAATGAGAGTTTCTCTATCTATAAACACAATCCAGTGCAAGCTTGTACTGAAATGGGCAGTGCTGCTCTCTTCTACTGTATCAATGTAGGGCAGGAAAAAGGTTTCTAGAAATGACCCTGCCTGAAGTGTGATAGAGCTACACAAGCAGTCATGGAGCTCAGTGGATGTAAGTTCAGTCTGACTTTGCTCTGTTTAGGAAGAGGCATCAGCATGTAAAAAAAAAAAAAATCTGTAGTTGACCATAGGGCACTGCTGCTTTGTCTAGCAAAAGATATTAAAGCAAATAGTTATCTGTATCCCTAAATATGTTTTATTATTTTTAAATCTGTAGATATGCAGATATAAAACTTGTAAAGAAGTGTGTAAGAAGTTTCATATTTAGTTTCTGGAGGCTGAAATGAATACCAATTGATTGCTCCTTCTCCTGAAACTTCAGCTGATGGCTATTAACCTTGCTTCAGATGGAAAAAGAAGAAAAAGCATAGTCAAATATGAATTGGGAAATGTTTGTCTGTGATAGTTTAAAAAAAAATCCCATGGGGTCTCAACAATGTTTTAAAAGCCTAGAGAATCTCTTTCAAGTTGTCATCTTCAAATACTAATACTTTGACTCTTCCAAAGATCTCCCTGAAATTCCCTGTTACTTACTCCTGTGCACAGAAAAAGTCCTTAATGGTTGATGCTCTCCAGACCCTTTCTGAGAACCTTCTGCTTTACCAGTAAGCTTTTCTGCACTGTCAAGAAAGCTACAGTTTCAGGCAGCTCTGAAATCCCCCAGGTCCTAATCTAAATGTAGAGCTTTATTAATCACCAAGCATACTGGTGTGGGTTTGCTGGTTGAAACAAGACCAGGTATTCTGAAATACTGACTTGTTGATGTAGGCCCAACTAACATTTCGAGAGCGAGCTGTAAAAATAGTTGGAAAATGTTTTTCATGTGTCTGCAGCAGCAATTGCCTGCTTTACCCTATGAAGAGGGCCCCATTTGAACACTACATTGTAAGAATGTTTTCATGGCTAATTAAGACAATTAGGCTTACATGAATGGTCTGGAAGCAGGTGCTGGTAGACATGTTGAAGAATTACATTTTGTAGTCTCTCACTGCATGGCATATTGCACTTTGAGGTGGGTGACTGACACTCAAATAGCACTGGAATTTGCTCGGGGCACTTTGCTACCACTGCCTTCCCACCTTTCCCTTCCCAGACAATTGCCTCCTAAAATGTAGCCGAAAAGATCAAAAGTGTTATTACTGTAAAAATCACTGTGAAATTAAAGGGGATAGGAATCAGCCATTTGTGTAGCAGGTTCTTTTCATGTCTCTGCATAGACTTGCCAATTACAGTTCTCTTTTCTCAGTCAGAGATGTTAACCTATACTGCCTTTATCTCGGGATCCCTGCCCAGATTTCTAAAGTGATTTGTGGTCATTTGAGATCTTCCTTCATTTTTGTCACCTCTTCCTGGGAGGAAGAGTGGCACTGATGGGAAATGTCTTGCTGTATTTATAGACTGTCTCGGTGTTATGTCTCCTGTGGTTATATAGAGGAGGCAGCATACTATCTATTTACTTTACTTGTAGACCACCTGTCTCTCAGCTTGAGCTTCTCACTATGGACTTGCTGCTGAGATTTTTTTGTCCAATTTCTTTTAAATGACTTTTTTACAAGTGCATGATACTGATCAATGGGGTCTTGTCCAGCTCTTTCTTTTGATGCATCTCTTAGGGTCCTGGTTACTGAATGTTTAGTCTGATGTAGCTGGGTGGGAATGGGGATCCTTTTAAAGGATCCAGAGCATGGACTGAGACTGGGGGCTTGATGCATGCCCATATCTTACGCGTTATAGGGGCAGGATGCAGCTAGAGCAAGTGCTTGTGACAGGGACTTGGGACTTGCTCCTGGGTACAGGAGATTGCTACTCTTTCTCTGTCTTCAGTTATGCACCTAAGCTTCTCTGCTACATTTATCGCAGTTATATTAACTCATATTTTTGGCTTTAGTCAGATTTTTACTGCGTTTTAGGAGAGGACCTGATAAGCTGCAAAGTAAAAATGAACACTTAGCTCCTTTTTAGATGCTCAGACTGAACTCTATTAATCTGTTGATAGAGGGCATTCAGTTCCAGAAATAAAGTTGTGAAGTACTTTTGCTAAAATTATCTCAACCTGAATTTTACTTGATTCAACCCTGATTCACTGATAACATCCTAGAGTTTATAGTAACAACAATAAAGGTGAAATCCTGACCCTCTTGAAGCCAACAGGGAATCCTTTACCCAAGATTTCATACTAGACACCTCACTGTGGCCACTGTATCCCCCAAAATGTGTCATCCTCTGGCATCTTTGGTGGAGCAGGAAATACCATGGGGATTTCTCAAACTGAAGAGACGTGCAGGGCAGTCTTCCCCTGAAATAGCTAAAGAGTATGGGCAGTTGCCTAGCATTGACTCTGTGCTTGCTGACATTACAAAGTTGTCATGAGAAGGTTTGTTGGGAAAGGGTCTTGTCAAACCTAGGCACTAGCATGTCTGTTCTCTCCTGGGTGAGAACAATTGGAGGGACGCAGCTAAAGAGCGAAGCTACGTTCTGCCCATTTAGTTGTGGTTTACAGAGAAATCAAGCGGGGACAAAGCTGCTCCTCTCCTGAAAGGGTGATCGGCACCTCTGGCACTGTTGTGAGCTTGCCAGTGAGCTCAGGAAGAGCAGTGCCTTCTCTGAAGGGAATGTAGGCTGGTGGATTTGGATTTATCCTCCCCACCCATAGACTTTTTTTTTTGGGGGGACTCAGCCCAAACCACCTTATTTTTCTGCTTTATGCAAGCTACCAGACTATGAACTGGGTCAGCAGAGATGCAGATGGGGCATCCTGGTCTGATGCTACAGGTGTGGTAGCCTCTGGAAAAAGGCAGGGCAGAACATTGTGACAGCAGCTGTGAGTGTTGCCACAACTGAATCTGCCAGAGCTGTAAGGGAGTGAGGAATTGGGCTTCAAACAAGGAATCTGATTTAATTCTTGCATTTTTTCCATGTCTGTGTAATCTCATCTCCCATAGCTATGCCCAGGAGAACAGAAAACCACTCTGTGTTGGGACCTGACCTGTATGATCTCTGGCTTGTGCTTCTCAAGCTGTGAATTCCTCCTGAATGAATGTACCTCTTACTTTGGTTTGCCATACACAAAGGTAAGTGACACACAAGCTCTAAACAAATGCATTTTGTTAGCTAGGTCACTGGTGTGCATAGTAAGAAGCAATGCCTGAGTGACACGTGCCCAGCAGACAAATTTCATCATCATTTGAATTGACTCAAACTGTAGCCTGTGCCTCTGTCAAGGCATCTCATGCTAACTGAGACCTGTTGAGGGAACAGAATTAACTTATATAATGAATTCTTACTAAAATAAAGGTAATACCAAAGCTTGTATTCGATATCTAATTAAATATTTTCCTAATGCAGTATACCCATTTATAATATGAGAAGCCTGACTTTAGTCTCCTGGGAGCAGGCCAGTAAAGAATAGCATTACAAATATTTATTTACTTCTCTTGTCCCTCACTGGCTTTATTTTAATGGGTGTGCAAAACTGCATGAAAGCTACAGGGGAGAAAAAGCCCCCTGGGAAACCCTTTGTATCAGGATGAATTGGAAAAACAAACTCTAGGGGGCTCATTTGCCATGAATCGCTTTTCACATCACGTGCAGAAAATGAATGAGGCGTCTGTGAATCTAATTCCCTTTGTCCCAGCTGTAAAGCAGATCAGCACAATAGGAGAGGCACAAGGCCAGCAAAGCAAGAGGTGGAAAGCAGGCACCATTCAGTGAATTCATTTTCAGTCACTGCAGTGCCACTTGCTCCTTTTCTTCTCTACAGATTTAAAGAACAAACAAACCCCTATGGTCCCTGGAAAATGCCTGTGTTAAGTGCTGCTCCTGAAGTCTTGCTAAGCACGGTGGCAATGGCAGAGAACACAAATCCTTCCCACTGTCACGCCGGGTCCCTTGTCACTCCCAAGTGGGAGGACAGAAAGCACATCACCACAGCCTTGCTGCACATTAGGAAAACAGCGCATCAGTGCATTGAAGAGTGTGTGTCATCCCAGGGGTAAAAAAGATAAAGACCTAGGGTCTTCCTTTTTTATTTAACCTAATTTCAAGATAAAAATCCTAGTCATGTCTTTCATGCTGGACTGGATTTTTGACAGCAATTTATTGTTCTGAATTAGGTTATATTATTTCCTCTTTATTATTTTCTATCTAAATACAGTTAGATTTGTGTATATTTGTGTATGTGAACCAAACCAGCTATATTTGAAAGACTAAAAATATTCTAGCTGTGAAACCTGGTGCTGGCTTGGGAATGTAACCCTTCCATTCATTGCCTGGCTTATAAACCTCTCTCACTGCATAAGAACAACTCTGTTGCCCAGCTAAAAAGAAAATGGAAATTTTAAGAATCTCACCACAGCTTTTGTAATATATTTCCAAGTTCTCCTCTTTGCAGACTGTGTGCGTAGGCCATTCTGTGCTGGCATTGATGTAAAGCAGGACTATGATGAGAACAAGAATGTTTGATGTCTTCATGGTGGTGGTGGTAGTTTGCAGGATTACTCCTCTGTCTCTTGCTAACTCTCTGTGGAGGCAGGTCTTCCTTCCTTTCTCCGAGGGAGAGAGGAGTTACTACATTCGTGCCTGCAGAAGGGTTAAGTGAGCCAATGGAGCCTTAGCTTACCACAATGTGGTATAAACAAGAGGCTAATCAGAATTGGAGGGTGCTATTTCTGTGTGCTTACACTTCTGCTTTCTGCTTCATGTTAGTTTAAACTAATGACAAATGAGCTAATCACGCTTACTGACTGCACGGCATAGCCCTGCCTTGGTGCCTGCTGGAACAATCCAGTAAACTGTTTAGTTTTTCTCTTGCTGCCAGTTTCTCCTCTTGAAGTCAAAGCATTTGGGTCAAGACTTCAGACAGGCTTATTTATCCCTTCTGGCTGCAAAACACTGTGATCCAAATCACCCCATCTTAATCATACAAAGTCAGACCAGAATTTGCAAGATGGTCAGTTTGGTTTGTATGTTCTTCTTAGTAACTAATCTGTCTGCTAGAGGGAAGGGAGGTGTGTCTGATAAAGCTGACACCAAATAAGCAAGTCTTGAAATGCTGAGGAATGAATCCTTTCTGCTTGACTATGCTAAATACTGCATTTATGTTCATTTTGTTCAATGGTTCTTGGGAATATACTATTTACCGGTAGACCTAGTCAGGTAAACCTAGACTTAATTTTTCTCTTTCTGTCCTCCTGGTTATTTAACTGCCCACTAGTGACACTGTGCATTTGTTGTTTGCTCTAGCTTTTTTAAAGCTGTGCTTTATGTAGAAATCAGTTGCTGTTGCAGATGGCAGGGAATGATCAGTAAGGAAAGGAGGGAGGGTTGCTTCATCTCCAGTAAACTTCTCCGATTGAGTTTAAGATCCAGGGTTGGAATACAATTTCAAACTGCAGTTGCCAAAAAGGTCTTTCCTGGACAGAGCACCAACTGGAAAAAAAGCTACAAGCTAAATTCAACCCTAAAGCAAATGTCTGCAATAGTCTTCTCTGAGCTGGAGGCAAAGAGAAATTGGCTCTGTAGCATGACAGAGTTGGATAAAAGATCACTTTGGCCATCTCAGCCTTTCTTCCTCTGAAGGCTGTGAGTATCGTTTGCTCTGCTGCTGAGTAAAGTTGAAGAGGGAAAAGCCTACATACTTTAGTAAACAGGAGAGCACCTAACAAGATAATTATGAAATAATGCTAAACAGTAGAGCAGTTCCTCAGGCAAAATCCTGGCCTGAACAAAAGTAATAAAAGTAATCCCATAGATTAAAGAGGGAGCCAAGATTTCAGCGATGATGTATTAAATTTAAAAGCCAATTCAATGCAGTCCAAGAGACCTTGCTTTGAATAATGAGGCTCAGGCCTGCTTTGTGTTTTTTGCAAACTATCATAAGGCTAAATTATACATCCAGGGCCAGGGTGAGAATCCAGGCAACTGTCCTTAGGCATGGAACATGTATGAGTCATGTAAAGAGATTTGGGTTACAGATCTGTCTGGTTTGACTGGACTTTGGTTGTACCCAGCTGATAGTTGATAAAAACAAGCACAACTGTGAAGGGAATAGTAAGGAGAGACAATGTCTAGGATTACTGCAATACATTTAAACTAGAATCACATAAAGTACAAGTCCCTTCCCACTAAGGTCTACAAAGACAGTGAAAATTGGATATAGCAATATGAAAAGCGAAGTACTTCAGATCAGGACTGTGAGAACATAACCTCCAGATTTTTTTTTAGGAATGACATCATCATGGTCCTTCATTTAAAATGTCAGCTTTACTCAATAACAATGAACAAACCAAATCAAATGATAGGGCAAATGCTTCAAAGAGAGACCCACTGGGGATCACTAAACAAACAAACCAAATCAGGCTCAGGACCTCTCCTGAGATGAAAATCATGGAAGCTGGGAAAATATGTGGGAGAAATACCATATGTGGCTTGCCCTCCTTTTACTCTTCTCTGCATGCCTGCTTGCCCACACTGCTGGGAACAGGTTACTGGGTTAAACGGAGCCTTGGTCTGGACTAGAATGGTTTACCTGGACACTGGGCTGCTGCTTTACCTCCCCTTCCCTCTGCCCACCCCATCCTGTTGGCACAATGTTGACAGTGCTCGTGGCTTTCGAAGTGCTGACTCAAAGCAGTTTTTTGTCTTTGCTGAAGCCCTGTGGTAGCCAGTCTGCAGATACCCAGGATTCTGGGCCTTGCCTTGCAGAGATTTCAGTCTAAGCACAAGTAGACAGCCCAGGAAAGTGGAACAATGCTGGACTTCTGGGGTACAGGTCTTCCTGCTTCACTGAAAGCAGGATGGCTGGGTAGATCCCCTAGTGGAAATCAAATATGACTTTGTAGATGAGCTCCGCTATATGCAGGCGAATGCCTGTGCCATTTCCCCGTCTGGTGCATAGACTCTTTTGCTCTTTTGAGACAGCTACTTCATCCTTTTTTTTTTTGGCAGTGCTCCTGACACTGACTCAAAATGACAAGTCACAAGATTTTTTTTTTGTGGGTGTGAGGTTGGAATGTCTCTCAAGCAATTTTTGGGTAGCCAATGTTCTGAGGGGAAACGGCCATGATAGCTAATGTTTTGGAAAGCCATGCTGTCACTTCCACTTTGCCCCACAATGTTGTTCTCAGTGGGAAGGGAATTTTACTTCGAGTGGTTCAAGTTTTACAATGTGTACTCCAGACACCACTGTTTCGCTGTTTCATTCCCTGTGTAATCCATGTATCTCCTAGAAAGAGCTTTATTACCAACTCCATCTGTTCTGAGAACTGCTTTCCTTTCAAACAGCCGAAGCCTGTGGGATGAGAAACTACATCTAAACGAAGTGGTATCAGTATTGGCAGTGGGAATTCTGTTTTGGCAGGTTGCTTAGCTGGCCAACAAGTGTGTTTCTTTATCTGCCTGACTGAAGGCTTTGACCATGGAGATAAGCAGCTTAAAAATGCCTGTAAAGAAAAGTATTTACTTAAAGAGGGACAGTGGCTTCGTATATCTAGAGCACTTTTCACCTTGTTTGGATTCTTCTGCAGCATTAAAGAGTGAAAAAGCCTCTTGTTCCTTATCAAGAAGATCATTATATCTGTAATATAATTGGGAAGAGTAAAAGATACAAAGATAGCAGACTAGTAAGCAGATAAATCTTACATCAATGTCTGTAACTTCTTGGGTTGGCTGATACAATACTGCTGATATAACTGTATCAGCAAACCACACACCCTTCCCACCCCCAAGCAGCTTATACCACTAGCCTCTCATACCTATAGCCAATAGCCAGTACCAGCTTCTTGGAGACAGTATAGCAATAAAGAGGTGGTCTTTGGTTTTTTTGTTGTTGTTCCTTGTTACTTCAGGGTCCAATTCTGCTCTTTTTGGATTGCAGTCAATACTGAGTCATAACTGATTTAATAGACAGCAACATCTATTGATTAAACAACATACTATAAAGTAGCCTAATTATAGATATACTATTAATAGATACACTTACCATTAATTTACAATTGTATCATTTTGTGCAGTTACAACCAAATATAACACTCATTCTCGTTCTCTGATCTTATAAACCACACCCAACTATTTTATTATAATTCTGCCACCCTTCCCACCCACAATACTTGGTGCCAGAGTGCAAGCCTGTCACTCTTTGCTTGCCCCCATTGATTCTTTCAGGCAGGGACCTGATGGAGAGTTGTGTGGGTTGTCCGCAGGGGTTCCCTTCGGTGTCCTGGTAGGCTTGGGTGCACAGATGGCTTCTGTGCTGTTTGTAGGTGCTTGCGCTCCTACTGTCAGAAGATACCAACCTCTTTTTTTCTTTACCTGATATTATGACTTATTCCCCCTTTTTTCTGTTGCAGGACCCATCCTTTTTTTCCTACCTTTACCGTCTCTTTCTTTACCCCAACTCTTTGCAAACAAGCAATTTGCTGCCCCCCCCCCCCCCCCCCCCCAATTCTGCTACCTGTGTACTCAGATTTGATGTTTCCAATACCTTTAGGCAATGTTGGCCTTACAGAGTATTACTGATACAGTTGCTGAGGCTCAGGCAGCTTCCTAAGACTACATCCCGAAACTCCCCTACAATTACCTGGTTCATACTGGCAATGCTTTTTTTTTTTAATTTCATACATTCACTAAAGCAAATTATTCTACTTTAGCCTTGATTCCTCTACCTATCTCTAATTAATGCAAGTAGTTTCGTATCTGAGGTGCAGCCTGCATACCAGAGCAAAAAAGCTATGTGTCTTTCATGCTCTGTTTTGTGCTCATACAGCATCGTTGCCCTTGAATTGTTTTAATTGCTCTCTGGGTTCCCTGCAGAGGTTCAGCTAGTCATGAGGCCTGGTGCTCCAGCAGGGCCTCTTGCTTGCATTTGTACAACTGCACCTACATGATGACTTTTGCCAAAATAGTTATGGGCATGTTGTTTTTCCTATGCTCCTAGCCAAGTGGTTGTTTGCAAAACTTTTTCAAATGTAGACCTGGATAGTGCTTCACCCAATCTCAGCAATCGGGTTTCCTCATAAGAGTTTTTTTATTTAAAGATTTTTTTTTTTTCCCCGCTCTATTGTGTGAGTCCAGTATAAGGCGAGTCATAACCAAAGTTTAAGTCTTCCTTCAAGCCAAAACCTTTTTTTCTTGCCTTTGGCATCTTTGTGTACAGCTGTATCATACAATGAAACATTTCCACAGGGAAAGCTTCACTTTAAAATCCTCACTGATTTCTCTTCCTTTTTCTTGCAGTTCTCTTTGAACAAAAGCTTTTTGCTTCATATTTCTCAGCGTGGGTCCCTTGCTAGTGAAAGACAGCGCGTGACTTTCACAGCAAATAGATGAGGCTTTTCATAGGAGATGACTTCAGGAGAGTGAAGGTAACTTTTCCTACTGTGCTTCTAATGTGTATTTAATATTTTAGTTAGAAATCAAGGCCTAGAAAGGCAGTGCAAGCTAATGTGCCACGATCCCCCTCTTTCCAGCTACACCTGAGAGAGGGTGAGTTGTTTTCTGAGGTTTCCACAGTGCTGTGGCTGTTTGAAGTGCTTGTGCTCTCAGCAGCGTGCCTGATGGGGTTTGTGCACAGCGTAAGCCCTGCAGGAGCAGACACCAGTGGGGCCTCAAGCTCCCAAGGCTTCTCCCTTCACTTCTTCCTTCCACAGAGTGGGAGAGTTTCTGGGACCCACCAACCTTGTTGGCTGCCAGTGCAGCACCTGCTTGGCGAGGACCCAGCTCCTGCAATTGCCCCTTGTCCCTGCAAGTGCTCCAGGACTAAACCGAGAGCTGGGGCTGAGACTGCTGCAAAGTGACAAAACTTGACACAAGCAGGAGTTGCAGATGGGGCTGCTGTTTTGTGCTTTCTCTGAGCACTGTAAAGCTGAGCTTTGCTGAGCCCTGGCATGCTCTTGGCACAAGCCTTCGTGGCTGCCTTGGGTTGGACTGCTGCTCAGGAGTACCTGCTCCTCGTGAAACACCGGTGCTGTTTGTGTGTAGCATGAGCCTACATGATTTTATACAGGTCAGGTTTTAATTACTTTGACACCTTAAATAGTAGCAGGCTACTATGTTAGCTACCTTGCTAATTTTTAATTGCTTTTATTAATATTAAAGCTTTCAGGAAAAGGGAGTAGTCAGTGGTATGGAGAAAAGGAAGGAACTTTCTCCTTTTTATCACTTATATTAAATGTTCAGAAAACTAAGTTTATATGTTGTTACATCTTTTCAGGACTCCACCTGGAGTCTACAGAGTAAATGTTCCTGGTTCATCTGCTATCAAGTGAGAGGGTGTGCATTTGCACCAACATACACACCTTAGGCCATGCAGCTGTAATAGATACGTGCAAAAGTGAAGCCTCGTACAGTTTCCTTCTGGTTACAAACCAGCTTTTTCCTGGAGTAAACTGGTAGACAGCCATGGAGAAAAGGTGAAATTAAGCTGCTGTCATGAAGCAGCCATGCTCCTTGGGTCCAGAGGAGGGCCACAAAAATGAGCAGGGGGATAGACGCCTCTCCTATGAAGACAGGCTGAGAGAGTTGGGGTTGTTCAGCCTGGAGAAGAGAAAGCTTCAGGGACACCTTATTGTGATCTTTCAATACTTGACTGGGGCTTATAAGAAAGACAGGGACAGACTTTTTAGTAGGGCTTGTTGCAATAGGACAAGGAGTAATGGTTTTAAACTAAATGAGAGTAGATTTAGACTAGATATAAGGAAGAAATTTTTTATGATGAGGGTGGTGAAACACTGGAACAGGTTGTCCGTAGAGGCTGTAGATGTCCCATTCCTGGAAACATTCAAGGTTAGGTTGGACAGGGCTCTGAGCAACCTGATCTAGTTGAAGATATCCCTGCTCATTGCAGGGGAGTTGAACTAGATGACCTTAAAAGGTCCCCCAAACCATTCTATGATTCTGTGAATACTTCCAGATTTTTAACATTTGAATCCTTATGTTTATATGTCCAATATTTCAAAGACTTATATGCAATTTTTGTGCTGTGATTATATAGCATCTTCATATAGAAACACAGATTATTTGTTAAAACTCCAATTAACTCATAAAGTAGTGGAAGACAAGGTGGAAAGATTCTGCTTTTGGGGCTTGTAGACTTCTACTAGTAGCAGAAGAAGCATTTGAAACGCAGGTATGAAGTCGACAGGTGGTAACCAGGTAAGAGCAGTTGTCTAGTTTCCAGCTTTCTTTTATCACTATATGTTGTTATTGCTCAGTTGTGCCGCTGTGCTAGGCACTCTTCTGTAGTGACACAAACTCTGTGTCATCCCCAAGGAAAGAAATAGGTTGTCTCCTGTATGGCCTCTTCTCTTTAGCACCTTCTTTCCATAGAGGGAAGAAGTATCAAAGACACAGAAAACTTTTGGTCATGGTAGATTTGGAGCAGGAAGGTGATTTTTATACACTATCCCTCTACCATTTGTTTGCATGCAGGAAGAAAACGTAGGATGAGTTTGTTCTGGTCCTCTCTGAAGAGGATAGCCATACTTGTAATGTGGCTAAGATGACATATGTCCATGTAAGGAGTGAGTGCCTGAGAATTTGGGATGTTATTTTTGGACAAGTGTTGCTGTGTTTGTCAACTCGTCCCCAGTGTGCACCTTTGAATAAGGGAATGGGAAGGAGGAAAGTAGACTTAGCACCACTCAGAGCAGAGGCAATGATATGTGCATACATTTGTGGTTTGCATTGCATGTTCATGATGCAAATGTACGCAAGCCTAAGGCTGAAAAGAAATTCTGATCTTGGAGTCATGTGGTCTCTCAAACCATAGTAGGGGTGGAAGCAACAAAACCAGCTTTGGTGCAAAGAGAAGCATTTATCTGCTTCTGCATCTCCCATCTTCGGTTCCACCAACTGATCTCAATAGCTGTGCAGTTATTACTGTGGCAATCAGGTTTTGAGGTGGGTGGGAATTTTCTAGTGAACATTGTTCTTCTCAGAAAATACCACTTCACTGAGTCCAAAGCTTCTTATGAAAGTGCTGGTGCAATGTGGTGGGAATGTGCATACCAGCAGGGGACTTTTCTCAGCACAAGGAGCAAGCACCACGGTTAGCAGAAATCTCCCCTTATGGAATATGCTGTATAGGTTGAGAAACTTTCACTTCTTGCAAGGCTGGAGTTCAAAGCAGGAACTTGTGTGAGGACTTCTGGGCTAACAGGCTGAGCTGCTGTGGGGGTGGCCTCCTTTTGTTCAGTTAAAGCTCAGAATGGGAGAAGCTTTGAAATCCCAAGCTTCAAAGGGGTGAGAAAAGGTGTTTCATGCTGTTGTGCTGTCCCTTTGGTGGGCTGCCTCTCAGTGCATGGCAGTGGCAGCAATATGGTGAGGAACTGCTTTGGTGAGCAACCTTTAATTAGCTAAGGAAACAGCCTCTGGCTTAGCACACACTTCGCAGGTCTCGTTATGTCACAAGTCAGTCTCTCCTGTGTTATTTCATGGCTGTGCTCGTGAGCAGCTCTTTGGGCAGGCAATATGTTTAAATTGGTGTTGAATCAGGATCACAGTGGATCAATGGCCTCTAATACCCAGTGGCCCTCCTGGATCGATTGAATTTGTTTGCCAACATTACAGTGCTGGTGTGCAACTTTGGATTGATGCAGAATCGTGCTGGTTAGGCAGTAAGGAATGGCATATCAGGACAGCTGAACTGATGTGTGGTGTTGGCTTTTTTACCTAGTGGAAATGGATGTTTCTCCATCCTGGCTAGCTGAGTTTCCTTGATGTTCATGGAGAAGTGACTCTTTCTGCAGAATAAGCTCCGTTTGCTGCCTAGGAAATGCTTAGTGGTGTCCAGGCTCTCCTTCCATAACATGCGCTGGGACCTTGTGGTGGAGCCAACTCTGCTGAGGACTAGTTAATGTTTGAGGTAAGGAACAGAGTTTCTGGCCCTACAGACAAACTCTGTTTACGGGTGACTCAACAGGGCAAGAAGTGATATCTATAGGTATCAAGTATCTATAGCCAAATGCACACAGTGGAATGATGTGAAATTTTGTAGTCATGCAAGTATTGTGTTGGGGAACTTGGCAACTCAGCAGGGTTTTGGATTGAATAATCATCCGCAAGCAGGGATGAATGTCCAAAATAGCTGTCCTTGTGCTTCTGGATCACCTAGTATTGATAATCTTTCTGCTCTAAAATGATCCAGTTGACTTCCACATAGGCCTGACATGAAATCTTTAAAAATGTTCTTGTAATCATGTGCTGGCAGGTATGTGAAGAAGTGTCTGCTCACAGAGAGGGCTGTAAAAGGCAGAGCAGAAAGTGGAGGTCTCGTACCAGCAACAGACATTCTGAACAAGCAGCTTGGCCCTTCCAGGCAAGAAAGCAGGGCTTAAATTCATCAAGAATTTTGGATTTCATTGACCTACTTTGCCATTTGCTCCCTTTTAGTACCTGAGCATTCCCTAACCAATATTTCTTCTCTCCTTTCTGACTGACGGGTGGTGAGGATGGATTTGTTTGGATGCATGGAAAAAAGGAGGCGAAGGAACTACAGCTGAAGGAAGACTAAGTTTAAACAGGATTCTGATGGATTTTAGGAGTGAATTTCAGACTGGTCAGCCTACTGCCAAGAAGTTGTGAGTCTGATGCAAATGAATTTCATAGCTGCTGCTGACGTTCTCCCAGCTACATTCTTCCAGAAGTGTGTTTGCTAAGGGAGTTTGCTGTTGCTCCCGGTGAAGCTATTCCTGAGTTTATCCTGCTGTTCTCAGACTGTAGAAACACAGGGCTTCCGAGTGTCCCCTTGCAATCAGCACGATGCCAACAACAAGAATGCAGGGAGGTCGCTTTCTTGGTGGCTTGTGCTGTTGTTTCAAATGCTGCTTTGATGGAAGATATCACTCCCTCTGTGTTGAGCATTATTGTAATTGTGCAGGGAGAGCTTGGCTGCTGCAACCAAATCGAAGTCTGACAGGACGGAGCTGAGCCTGGTACAGGCTTTTTCTTCCTAGGTGGGGGGAAAGGATATGCATTCCTTCCTCGGGGGATAGAGCTGGTACAGGCATGGCTTCAACTGAGGCAGGGGGTTCAGACTTGCCCAAATCTGATTTCTCTGCTCAGTCTTCCAAGGATGCCAGTTCAATGAGCTGTTCTCCACCCTGCTACCTCAGCCAGGCACTCCAGCAGGCACAGGTTGGTGTGGATTGCATCTGATGTGAGGGTGGGATAGAGCCGAGTGCAATCTGTGATGGGAATTTGCCAACAAGGCAGCAATTATAGATATGGGATTATATGTGTGAAGGGCCATTTTAGGATCAGACTGCTACTCCTTGCTCTGTCAGGGGTGGGACAGCAGGGAGCCTTCCATAGTGGTATGAGAAGATTAAGTTGTCCAGAAGTAGACAACTAATCTGTGCATTACCTCTGGCTGCTGCTGAGACAAAACAGTGAGAAAAGCATCATCTTTGGTTCAGGTCCTGGCCTGATATCACATCACAATGCTGACAATGCTATTGTGTCTCTTCAGGAAGCCAAACTTGCTTGCTTTAATAAGAGTTCCTTAGGGATGGGGCAAGTAATATATTAGGGTAGGCTGCTTTTTCTCAATGGATATTCAGAGAACATCATCTGGGAGAGCTTCCAGCTCATTCTAGCTTCTGTTTCCTTAATGGAAGTCAGTATGGATCAGAGCCACAAGGTATTTCTAGTATGCAGATTGCCAGAGATCTAAAATTAATGTATGGACCTTCTTGTCCCAAGAGACCAGTGTGGCTATGGATAGCTTTCTTCAAAAAAGCCTATCTATCTGTCTTTCTGTGATAGCTTTCCCTTTCAGGTAGGCAAATTCAGGTTTTCTGCGTTAGCAAAGACACAACAGTTTGGACTAGCTAAGCCCAATTTGGATGTTGCTGAGATGAAAAAGTGGTTGTTTTTTTTTAGTTTCCTCTGGCAGAGAAGTTTCACTAGCAGCCTTGGTCAAAGCCTGTCTGAATCCGTTTCCTAGCAGAAACGTGCTCATCTTTCCTCCCACTTCTGTCACAATCTCTTCCAGAGGATTGGTGGTGGTGGGAAGGAGCAATTGCATTGGTTTTGAGGACTCAGTTTGCTGTGAGCACCCCAGTCTGAGCTCCGTTCTGGCTGGAAAGAATGACGTGAGGAAATAGGATCGCAGAGCCTGGGGAGAAGCTTTGCAGACCACCTGGCCTTTAGATTCCTGGCACTGCTCAAACTTGTCTCTGTAGGAAATCCATGTTCCAAGTCAAGCTCAGGTCAGATGAGAAAATGAATTTGGCAGGAATATTATGAGCCCCTACTGATCTGCCAACAAATCCACCCCAAGCATCTTGCTCCATGGCTCTATGCTTAGAATAGAGCAGCACAACTGACAGCCCAGCATAGAAAAAATGTACTTACAGAAGTGCCTGGAGGTGGCTTCTGCAGGCTTTCCCATGAACCAACACTGCTGCAAGCTGATTTTCCTTAGCACTGCGTTCTCCTTTTACAGAAAAATAAAAGGCAGGGCTGAGGAAGGGCTTGAAAGCAAAGAGAATTAAGGGGGCAGGAAAAAAGACATTCCTTCTTAGTTTTCTGTGTTCCTACTGTCCTAGGAAGACTTCCGTTCTCCTGGGTGCTTTTCATTCACTCAAAAACTGTACAAATGTAGGGACAATTCATACTTCTGTGCCCACCTGACCTCCTCTGACATCATTAGTAGCAACTGGTGAGATGTTGCTGTGTGCATTTAAGTGCCATTTTGTGCATTGTTTTTCCCAAAATATCTCGGCTTCAGAGCAAGGTGCATAAAGAAAACGAAATTCAAAATGACTCTGGTACAATTATAGTAGAAATAAGGAGCTATTGAGCTTAATGCAGATGCCATGATGGGGAAATATAATCTCATTTCATTTTCTTTTTTTTGTCTTTTGTGTTAGGTGCTCCATTATCATCTTTATGTGGGATGTTCAGAAATTTTATTGCATTGAGCATATCTGGGAATTGGGAGGCCTCTTTATTACAGAAGGCAGAGATTTTTGAGATGGGCTGTCAACAACTTGCAATGCTTTAACATCCCTTCAAGGTGACTGGATGATATGCTTTGTACAGAAGAGCCCCTTGGGGTAGTATAACTGGAAACACGGGACTTCCTGTTCAGGCCACAATTTTTTGAAAATTAGAAGCCTGTAATTAGATGTGTAAATCAACCCTTTGATATGCATAAGCACAAACATAACTATGGAAGGTCCTGATTTTCAGGGTTGCTGCTGTAAGATATAGCTGTGGGCTCTAAAGGCTGAAACTGAGCTGTGGTGTTTCCTAGAGGAACTGAGTAACCACGTGTTTGAATCGTTTTTCTTTAAATTTGTGAACATGACTGTGTGTTTGCATATTTATTTCTGTATCTGACATGAATGTAAGACACAAATATTTGTCTTCCATAAGTAAATATATATGTATAAACAAATAAATGTACAAATAACTAAATATAAATATTTTTATATGCATTTCTATTTAGATGACTTAAGTTCTGATAGGAGAGAATTGGAAATACCTAATTATTCACTGGAGTGGAGAACATCCTGAAGAAAAATCTTTAAAAATGCAGGTATGAGAAAAGCAACTGAGACTGATGGCATAGGTCCCTTCCTTGGTAGTCATGCAAATGGTGTAGGTATGGCTGTAGTCACTGCAGCACTATGGGCGAAACAGTGTTTTGTTTTCCTTCAGATTGTCTCATCCAGTGCCCTCCTGTCTTTATGAGGCTGGGTACGGATGACAGGCAGGAGTCTGAGGGTAGAGGTTGTGATGTGACCGAGGTCTGGACTCTGGGAGCTGAATTCTCCCCTGTTATCTTCACATGTGTTGGGACTGTGTCTGCTCCGTGACTCTCAGGGGATGGAAGGGACTCTGGCTCCTTACTGGGAAATGCTTCTGCTCCTAGTTGCGCTAACCAGATATGTGAGCAGCAAGAGAAGGCAGCAAAGATGCTGAAGGAGACGAGTTCTTTCGAAGGCAGTCTTTGATGAAAGAGCACCTGCTTGAGGCCGAACGAGGCATCCTTCTTCCCTCTGCAGGCAGGGGAGCTGGATGCCAGCAGTGGCTCTAACGGCGTTTGTACTCGGGGAATAGTTTCCAAGGTGAAAAAGCCGATTTGCCAGCGCCCCCCCAGATTCGAAGAGGCCAAGGGAGGGTCGAGACTTGTACTCTGCTCAGACCGGCACTCTGGATGCCAGAGCAGGCAGCCTGCTAACGAGTTAAACCGCGGAGTTAAAGCTGAGGTACGTACAGCTGTCAGCAAGGAAAAGGACAAGACAGAAAAGACTGGCGGGGCGGGGAGATGGAAGTTTTCCCTTAAGGCTTCGCCTGGATGTGCCTGACTGCCACCGAAGCTTTCTCGTACGATCCGGGCGTGGCGTTTCCCCGGGAGGGCCTGCGGACCCTCCCTGCCGGGAGGCGCGGAGGAGGAGCGAGCGGCGGGATGGCCGGGCCCGGCCGGAGCTGCCCGGGAAGCGCCTCACGCCGATTTCCCGGCGGGCCACCAGGGGGCGCTGTTCCTTCAACTTCCCGCCCGCCCGCAGAGCCGCGGGCCTGCGTGTGGGCCTGCCTCATCGCAGGGTGTTTAATTAATAAATAAGTGATTAATAAAAAGGCCTGCATCGCCCACCTGGCTCTGGCGGTGGGAGCTCACCTTTCTGGGAGGCCCCGGGGCAACAACAGATTTTTATTGTTTGTTTGTTGTTTTTTTTTTTTAAGCTCTATTTCAAGAAAGTGCCTTGGAAAAGGTCTGGGGGAGGCCAGGCCTGGGTGCCTCTGTGCTTTGCGGAGGCTGGCGATGGCTTGCTAGGTTTTCCTAATTTATTTTGCATTCTCCTCACAATTTCCATTGTGGAGCTTTCCCGTACAAGGATTAACCATCACAAGCGGTGCAGTGCAGTGCTGGCAACCTCCCTGGGAATCACGCATCCTGAATAATGATGAGAGCTGAAAGCAGGACAGAAAAATCCACCCTTCTGCTCCCTAAATCGGCACTGGGCAACGTTGCCCCAGATAGAGCAGCGCTTGGTGAGACACCACCCCCCACCCCAATTCCCACGGCCTGGCTCCCTCTCTGCAGGGGCTCTCATCAAAACATGCAGGCAAGGCAAGAAATGCAAATTGTGGGGATGCTCCTGCCCAGCACCAGGTGTCTATTGTGGAAGGGCCAGGTTCCTCATTTGCTCTGCAGGGTGCAGGCTTGTGTTTGCCATCTGAGGGACCAAGCCCCACATTTAAGGACTAGCGGTGTGGTGCTTTGCGGTGTAGGTGCAGGGAATGGGGGTGACTGGGGTGAACAACCAGGGCCAACGTGTGGGAAGAACAAAACAGCTTACCCTCCTGCCTTGCCTGCTTTGTTTTCTGATTGTGACAGAGGGCGTAAAGGGAGGGATTTTACTCCACAGGGAGTAAAATTTAGCCCAGGCTGCCCCGCTCACTCCTACCACAGGCAGCACTGCCAGTGGGTCCTTCCTGCAGTGAACAGGCTGGCTCCTCATTTGTTTTGCACTGTCAGGATGATGAGTCCAACTAGATTTCTTTCTGTTTGTATTTGCTGCTTGTCTGTGCTGACAAAACATGCGTAGTTTGTAGCTCCCTTGCTTCAGCTGGCTGCTGTTCCGTTTTAATGCAAGGCGCTTCATCGGAGGTCATTTACTCAGTGTGTTGCTGGGCCATTTACAAATATGAGCTGATGAATATTTCATCCTTGTTCACCAGGAATTCTGTTGAAGTGTAGAGCTTCATGGCAGTCAGTCAGTACATGATGCACTCAACCTGAAATTGTTTCCTTGCTGCATCTCTTGTCAGACGTGCTACTTGCTGATGCTGAGGAGGTAAAGTTGGTGGAAGGGGGAGAAATACATATATGTATTAATATAATACTCTTTATCTCACCTTGATTCTACTTAAATATCCCTGGAATCAGTGCTGCTTGGGGAGGGGCTCTTTCAATGAAATAGCAAGAGCAGCTGTCTCTTCCCATTTGCTCAAAGAGCAATACCCAGGCTGGCTTTCCTTCCTGCAGTGCCACACCTCCAGGAGGGAGGCTCTGCTGGACTCGGAGACTCCTTTCTTAAGTGCCAGGAAGAGTGAGTACTTGCAGCAGAGTAGGTGGTGAGACTAATTTATCTTGCTGCAAAACATGCTAGTGGAAGCAGGGCACAGTGTGCAGGGGACACATGCTGGTGTTAATGCCTGCCTGAGACCGCAAAGAGCCTGGAGCGATAGTTCTGCAGAGGGAGACCCAAGACGTTTGTCTCAGAGTCCAGTGATGATTCAGGCACCAGCATCATTAGGTATTTTATTGCTGAGCCAACTAAAGAAAACAGGGGCTGGGATAGAGTACCAAAGCTGACAGCAGGGGTCTATAAAGATAGTTTACCTAGCAGCTGCCAGCTGAGAGGGAGGATGTTGCTGTACCACAGCAGTGGAGTGGCAACAAAGTCCCAGCTGGATGGTGCAGATGTGCTGGTGGCAGTGCTTCCTGCCTCACCAGTTGACTGGGGAAAAGCCAGTGGGAAGGTGTTCTCCTGTTATGGTGTTGTTTATGTCACTGTAAAACAGTTTGTATTGCACTCCTGGATGTTCTGGACTGCGCGGCTTTCATGGTGAATGATGTCTCACTCTCATAACTAGTGCTATGGAGAGCATTAGCATGCGCTGTGTTTCACTAGTGAGAAAATAATCCAACTAAAGAGGTCCTATAATCATACAAGCTGCTTGAGCCCTTTCCCTTGGTGGTGCTGAAGCCAAGCTCTGGGGGTCTACCAGTAACAAACGTTATTTGTGACTGTGTCAGACACAGGAGAGGGAAAGGAGGCCACATGTACCTGGAGGTAGTCTGCTTCCCTGCATGCTCAGAAGCTTCTCTTTGCTGCCCAGACCACAGAGATGGGTTTCAAGATGTGCCTGCTCTTCGTTTACTGCTGGTTGGTCATCTGGTGCTTCAGAGCTAGAGCCAAAGGAGAGAAGCTGTGAATATATAAAACTTGGTAGGTTTGTGGGGTAGTAGGAGGTCATCTTGACAGATGCAGAGGAGAAATGTTGGTAGTTTAGAACTAGGCTCCACAACTCTTCTGAGGGTGGAAAATGAGGTAGGCTCCTCTTCATTTTTTTCCATCTCAGCTTGGTCTACGTTACACAGTTCATGCAGCTCTCAATATTGCAGTTTGTCTGGCACAGCATGCACTTATGCAACTCCCATGCTGCCCTGTAGGTAAGGCCCTGCAAACCTGGTTAGGTGCCCTGCTTTGTGTGAAGCTCTTGCCATACGCTGTGCAGAACAGTGACAGGATCTGGAAACTGGGCAGATGTGGACTTATTGCATCCCCCAGCCTGCTGGCTTTTTTGGGACTGAGCAGGAGTTTCATGCTGGTGACACTGTCTAGTCACTGCTGTTCAAAAGGGTCTGGTGTGAACTCATGGTACATGAACTGGCCCTCTTCACCAAACTGCTTGGAACGAGCTTTAATCTTAATGATCTGTGGGGCTTTTACTTTGGGGTATTTTTTGTTTTGTTTTTAAGATTCTCTGAATTCTCTAGGGCATGGACAGGCCACCACTGTGCTATTCAAGTCTGCCTGTGACTGTGTGTGTATATATAGATACACACACACACACATGTGGTATGTGTTCTCTTACTTCATGCTTTGACATAGTGTCTGGAAGTACACCTAGGAGAGGTCTGGTTATCCTAGGTACAATGTCATAGCCATCCTTTGGTTCATGGGGTTGGCTCCCCCCAGAAAAGGCCCAAACCCAGTGAAGACAGTGGGAATATTTGCTGTAGAAGTAGGGTTAGGCTGGGGTGGCCTTTTTGTGACTGGAAACTTTAATCTCTGTCCTGCCAGAAGCTTCACTAATTTGTCTGGGAAAATCAGCCTTTTTGACTGCTTTAAACCCCTCTGTACTTCATCTCTACTTTTTTTTGAGTAGGCTTTGGAAGGTTTTTGTTTGTAGTTTTTTTGTTGGTTTTTTTTTTTCTTTAAACTTGACTAATGTCTTCACGTTTTTTCAGGTTGGTACCCTAGGATACAAAGTGCTCACTGAAAACAGTGAAGGGGAGGCAAGCTTGTAAAAGGAGGATATCATCTGGAAGTTATGTGTATGGAAACTTGATGCCAATGTTCATGAAATGCAATAAAAGAAGGCAGTGTGGAAAAAAAAATGTGAGGGCATCCTAGACTCCATCATAGTCTTTATTGGGCTGCTTAAATTTTTTTTTAAATATAATTGGATTTTTAATTTGACCAATTGTAATGACAGAATGAAACTGATTCTGTAGCCAGTTCTTCTAAAACAGCTCAATTAACCTGTACATCTTTAATAACTTTTTGTAGAGTGAGACTTTTCTGTGGGGGTGCAAGTGTATGTGGGTGGTTACTGAGAATACACTTCTCACTGTCTCTTCCACTCTCTCTTTCTGATGCACACAGATATTATGGGCCAAAATTTGCCACTTCTGTCATCTCAGAAATAAACAGGACTAGTCATAGGGCAAAACATGGCTTACTACAAATAAAAGTGACAGAAACTGTACCTGAAGGAGGAACAAAAATGGTCATTTTTAATAATACTTGGTTAGTTTCTGAAGTAGAGAGCAAACAAATGAACTTGTATTATGCTCTAGGAAAAGAAAGAAGAATTATTACTGTTATAGTGAAACTTGCTGAAGGGAGGGCAATTAGAATCGAAATTGCTATTTGAGGCAGCGTGTCTAAATTTTGATTCAGGGTGGGTTTTCTCAGCAGCATAGCTGACATTTCTTGGGTTTTCACACTATGATTTTACAGTATTTCAGCCATGAGTTAAGTAAGTTCAGATATTGCACAAAAGAGTAAATATAGGAGATTTTACTTTTTTACTTACAAAGTAGCTGCTGCACCTGTCCATGCCCTCCATTAGTCACTTTTCTCACCGGCCATGGATGCTGTATGCTCTGTCAGTCCATCTGCCAGCTTATGTCTTTGCTTGTCCATCTCTTAAGCAAGCCTGCACTGTGAGAACCATCAAATGTGTTTCAGACGTCAGTGTAAACTGGTCCGAGTCCTCCCACTGTACTTGGCTGTTTCCAGGGCTGTGGTTGGGCAGGCAGGGATGCTGGTAAGAAGTCCAAAGAAACATGGAGGGGGTAAATCCCTCTGTCTCTGTTCTTGTTACCAGCTGATGCAGAACTGTTTGGCTGCTTCCATCTCTGGCAGCCCTGCATTTGGTGATACTGAAGACCAACTGCAGACTGAGCTGTGTTAGCAGGATCTTTTCCATCAGGTCAAGGGAGGTGGTTATCTTCCTTTTGTGTGGCACTTGTTAGGCCATGTCTGGTGTACTGTGCTCAGTTCTGAGTCCCTAGCACAGGAGGGATATTGGCAAGTTGGAGTGACTCTACTAGGACACATAGGGAACTGGAGTATATGACATACAAGGAGTAGCAGAGGAAGGATGAGAGGCAACAGATGCAAGTCACAGCATGAAAAATTACAGCTAGATATAAGAAAGAAAATCTTCAAAGGCAAGGTAGTCAAACACTAAGAAGTTGCCCAGAAATGCTGTGGGATCTCATCTTTGGAGGTATTCAATTTTGGAAGTTGGACTAGATGACCTCCAGAGGTCCTTTTGTACTTAAATTATTCTGGGGTTCTATGACTTTGTGCAAGAGTTGAGTGAGTGTCTTACATGATCTGTACCATCTCTGTAATGCACCAGAAAGACTTCCAAGCAAGCATCTTTGCACTCCCTTTCAGAAACAAAACTCCCTCAGGACTGTCCATACCATGAGCAGCTTTGCCACAA
Organism: Haliaeetus albicilla; assembly: GCF_947461875.1. Taxonomy (NCBI): domain Eukaryota; kingdom Metazoa; phylum Chordata; class Aves; order Accipitriformes; family Accipitridae; genus Haliaeetus; species Haliaeetus albicilla. The sequence goes on along the minus strand of NC_091503.1, from coordinate 15,873,703 downwards.
CTTTGCAGGCTGCCACTCTTCACCCCATGCACAATGAACTTTGTCTTTGCCTGTATTTTCCTGTATGTGAAAATGGCTATTAGAACTATTTCTAGCTGAAAACATCATCTGCTTTAATGAAAAGCCTGAAACAGTAGAAAACACACTTGAAAATTAGGTCTACTTCAGCCCAGTGCTTTCCAGGTATTTTCCTGTGTTCCTCCACAGATTCTCATGGAAAGCTTCTTCCTCTGGCAAGTCTTATAAGGGACTTGCGAGGGAGGGTGGTTCTCTCTTTTCACCAACAGATGTCATTGAACTCTCTCTTCTCCTCCCTGTGCCCTGCCCTGAAGTTTCAGGCCACCAGGCTTAGACTGCAAAGAGCCACTATGTCAACTTTTAAAATGAAACAGAGAACTTGTCTTGGGTCTCCAGAGGTTGAAATGAGGATCCATGCTTTGGATCAGCCAAATGCAGTCCATACCAGCATATCTGAATAGGACACAGGGCAAATAGGAATTTTTCTGTAAGTTTTGAAAAAAAAAAAATCTAATCTCTTCTTATTCAATGGGAGAAAAAAATTACAGAAGACTTTATCTACAAGTATTCCACGTTTTTACAGGATCATTTGATAATTCAGGTTGGAATTGATCTTGAAGTCTGTAGTCCCACCTCTTGCTCGAAGTAGGATAGGCAGTGAGGTTAAACCAGGCTACTCAGGACTTTACTCAGTTGGGTCCTTAAAACCTACAAGAACAGAAATTGCACAACCTCTTTGGGCTATGACTCTTCTAAAGAGGTCAGTTGTTCCAAATTTTCTGGAAAAACGTTGGTAAGATGAAGCCCTAGTTCAAAGGAATATGTCGCACTGTCAGCAGAGAACTATGAGCAACCTGAGTATAGCTTGAATAAGTCATTAATATGTCCTCCAGCTTTCCCTTTGTCAAGTGGATCCAGTAGCACTGGAGGTGCCAGAAAGACTGTATCCTAGTCTGAGTTGCAGCTGAGCTTCGATGCAATCACAAGTGCTGGCACTGTCATTGCCTTCAGCCTTGGAACTCATCCAGTCCTGGACAAAGTCATGCTGGCCTTAAAACCCAGAGCTGAACTCTGGAGGCAATGTGGGGGTTTTTTGTTAATTTAGAGTGAATGAAGGAAACAGTCATTGAAGGGCACTCGCTTGTTAGCAGTCAGTAAAGTAAGAAAGTTCAGGATTTCAGTTTGAGATCTCATGCAAAGATATGTTAATTTTGAAACTTCTTCACAGAAGCTACTGCAAGCTGGGAATGTTGCAGCATATGCCAGCTTAGCAGAAAGATGCCACAAGTTACTGAGTCTGACCCAGGTATTCTTGGTTGAAAGATTATGGCCTGTGCTCTGTGGGAAGCCAGACAACTGCCAGGTTTCGGATCGGCAAAGTTCTTGAGCACTGCGTAAGTGCCCTTTGCCAAACTTTTTGTGGTCTCAATATTGGGGCTGTTTTCGTGAGTGAATGGATCTGTGATGGGAGTGTAGAAGAACAGTGTGGTTAACTGAGCTAACATCAGTCGCAGAAGCTTTTCTGAAGCATCTGCTCTGAACACTGACAAAGACTAGCTAGTGTTTTGATAAGATGGAAAAATTTCTTGCTCCTTTGTCCCTGTCTCCTTTTCTATGGACTTGAACTTGATGAAGCACCTTTTCTGGGTCAGCTTCAACAGGATAGATGAATTTCTGGCATTTATCTTGATACCAATGCCAGAAAAAAAAAAATCAATATTTAATAATTCCTTCTTAATACAGCCTTCCTGTGTCCCTACTCAGAATATTCAAGGTCACCAAGTGCTGTTCAAAGGCATGGGAACAGTAAAAGCTGTGCTCTGAACACTATCATATACTATATGTTGTTAAGCTCATAAGTTGCTTTCAAGGATTCCCCATGACAGCATATAACAGTGATCTCAATCTGATGTGCTCAAATGGCTTCCTTGTTAACTGAGCAAGAACAAGAAACAGCTTGTTTGAAATGATGCACATGTTTCCTCTTGATAATGGTGCTCTCCATTAGCCTATTAATAGTAGAAGCAATATTTAATTAACAGCTTTCCTACAGCCCCTGTTCCCCTCCGGTCTGGCTCTGAGCTCAGTCATGGTGGCTTTCTCTCATTTGTCCATTGCCATAGAGGTCTCTCTTTTTGTTCTTCTAGAAATAGATGGTGAGCTATTGTTTGTATTTTGGGATCAGTTAAGGAGATGAACATGTAAGACAGTCTGCAGACTGCTGAGTTTACTTCGCTCAAAGGGAGTAAAGGAGTAAAAATCATCAGAAGTGACACAGGCTCCAAATTTAAAGGAGATTAGGGTACCTAGAAGCCTGAATTTCACTGGTAGTTAATGACATCTATTCCCAGATTTTTTTTCAGGATGCTGTACCGAAATGTAGGCATTTCCGCCACGCTCCAGTCACAGGACAATGCAGACAAGCTTAGGCTTGTTTTCCACAAGGCTCAAAGTGCTTTTCAGCAGTTGTTTAATTTCATAGTGTAGACTACACATTCTCTTTATTTTTTTTTCTGATTTTCCCCTTTCAAACTGTGCTGTTATATATCCTTTATAGTTCTTCATGTTGTTCCATGTAGGGGCCGAATCCTTATGGGAGGAACCTGTTTGCAGTCACTGATCGTCGGATAACTCCCTGTAAGATTCATGCAACTTAGTGCGTATGTGGTCATATTTTATCTCCTGTTTTGATCAACTCTCCTACTTTTTACTTTCTACACTGTGCTCCAAGTTTCAGGGATATTTGCTGTTTTTATCTGTGCTGGCCCTACTTTTAACTTAATTTTGTATTGCCCTTCTTGCTACCTTTTGCAGATAATCTGCTAGCAAAGTTGCACTTGATAATGAGCAGGTAAAACCTCTCATGCTACTGAGTAACCATAGGTCTTTATTTATGGTTTCACATGGAGAGAGCTGTGTTTTAGCAGTTTCCATGTTGACACAGCAAGTAACAATTGAAAAAGTTTGGAGACCTCGTCTCTGCCTATAAATACACCAAATGAATCTTTCTTAGCCCCTTCTGAGGCCTTGTAACTTAAACTATGTGGTAAAATCTAGCCACTGAGGATTTATGAAGGTTGGGTAATGGCAATTTATTGACTTCAGCGTTCTTGCTCATTTACAAAGACAGTCAGCTGAAGGAGAAGCATTCATACTTTATTACTCTTCCTTGAACAATGACATTTTTATTTCTCAAGAATTGTTTTTCTTTTTAATTTAAAGGCAAAACACAAGTTCCCTTAATTTGACACATAACAGAAGATTGGCCTGAGATGCTTGGAATTCATTTTCTAATAATTACAAAATTCACTGTCCAATCTTACTTTCTAATAACTGTAGGATTAAAAGTTGAAAAACAGACTGTTCGAGAAGAATAAGTCATTGCTAAGGTGTCACAGTTACATTTAAAAAAAAAAAAATTAAATTTTGACCGCTCCTTCACAAATCATCCTAATTTCTGTGAATGCTCTGCTATTATCAATACCTCGACAAAATAATAGAAACTGTTATGAGAACAGCAGAACTAATTAGACATGGATGCCTATGAGTTTGTGTCCTAAACCATACACCAGTGCAAAACTACCAGCTCTGGCAAGAGCAAACACCAGTGATGCTAGTCTGCCTCCGAATGTGTACGGGTTTGTTGGCTGTCTCAGGCTTGCTGGAATATATAGTGGCTGAGTTTTGCCTGCTTTCCCTTAATGGAAAGCACTAATTTTGGTCTTTCTTGTCTCTCCAGCTGCCAGATCCCTGAAACTTATAAAAATATAATTATCTGTGAGACTCCAGCCCTTCTTTCAAATTTGGTTAAAATTAGCTAAGGAGAAAATTCACTAAAGGGAGCTGACAGACAGGAATTGGGCCAAAAATACATCAGCCATCATGTCAGTTGTGTGTGTCATGGGTAGCTGTTATTTTAATACTGCATTTCTCCCAGACCAGCCTGTGGGGATAGCTACTCCAGTGTCCAGGAGGTGCGATTATTTTGTGCCTGTTTCAGTGAAGAGCTACTTGGAGATGTTCAGGTCCATCTCCTCCAAGCACTGCTCAGTGTTGAATGTCATTTCATGCTATCAGAGGGGTCTTGGCAGCCCGAGGTTTTCTGTTCCTTGTGGATTTGGGGGCACACTAGATGGCTCTGTGCAAGGCAGGTGGGACTGGCCCTACAGGTTTGCTTGTGGCTACGTGCTTTAGGTAAAAGCGTCAACCAGGCTGTAACAGTGTGGGGCTCCTCTCTGGAGGAAGACGGCCGTTAGCAAGCACTAACCCTCCACGCACAAGTTGGTTTTGCTTTGTTGTTATGGGCAGAAATAACCAACCTTTCTCTCTAGATCAGAGCTAATGCAGTAAGTCCCCCTGTTCTATCTGAATTTTTGACTGTACAAGACTCAGTCCAGCTCTTACGTTTTGAGCCTGTGTAGTATAAGGTGCATTCAAGTGTGCAGTAAGGGCTGTATCCAAAGTACAACATCCATTTGTGTTTGGCACTGTCACCCCCATAGCATGATATCTTGCACAGGCTCTGTTGAAGAGCTAGTTTTCATTGCTTGGGGCGGTTACCAATTTTAGGCCCTACTGCTGCAGAAGACCCATATGCCTGGATTTAACTTTGTGCCTGAGAGCACTCCTGTTGAAATTTGTAGGTATATTCATCTATGTGCATTTAAGCTACCTAGGTTGTCTTGGCTGGGGTCTTTCTGCAAGGTATATTTAATACCCTATGTCTGCAAGGGTACCACAGCCACTATTCTATGGGTGTAAAGGAGATAGTGTGATACCTGTCTTTTCAAGGTGCCCTGCACTGCTGAAGACTAAAAAAAGTATTTCTCCATTGCACGATGCAATTTGGTGAAGAGATTTCAGAGAGACCTCTAAACTAGTTAGCTGTAAGTACTGTAAGCAATATAGCTGCATTAGCACAGAGCTCAGCTGGGTAAATTAGCATTGTGCAGCATAGACATATCCTAAATTTCTGGTATGGTTTCCTCAGTGACACTTTTTCAAACCACAGCTTGAAAATAAAATATGATTTTTTTTTTCACCTCTCCAAAACACTGTGCTAGGAAAGCTTGCATACATTTTTCTTTTTTATTATCTCACTATCTCCTCTTTTAAAATAAACTCTAACCTGACTGCCTTATTTTATTTCATTTTATTTTTTTGCTTTTATTGGTGGCATCGTCTCATTCATCTGAGCCTGGATCCCCTGTAACCAAAGCTGTTTCAGCTGGGGCACAGAAGATACTGCCTGTGCATTATAAAAAGCTATTGTTTCAGTTCCCTCGTGACCTTGTGATGGAAGGCTAGACTTGATCAGAAAAGGAATGGAGATCTAACATCATTATGTCCCTACATAAATCTATGCAGTTCTGATCATACCATCTCAAACAGGATGCAGTAGGACTGGAAAATGCTCCAAAAAGGGCAAGAAGGATGATAGATGCTGTAGCTTTTATAGCATGAGAGTAAGTCACGTTCTCCAGTCTAGGAAAAAAGTGACTGTGGGGAGACTGTCAAGGGGTGCCGTGGAGGTCTGCTGTGATCAGCATGGAGAAAGTAAGGAACTGCTATGGGCTGCCACAATGCAAGAATACCTGGTGAAATTCACTGGGGGAACAGGTTTAAAGGTCTTCAAGGAAGAAATCTCCTTACAGTGATTGATGAGCAGTGGAACTCATTGCCACAGCATGTGGGCAAGACCAAATGTTTAAAAGGAGCTAAAATGATGATATGGATGAAGGTAATTACCTTGATGGTAGTTCAGTAATGATTAAGTAGGTGGAAATCAGGAAGGTAAGGATGGCTTATTCCTCTCAAAGGGAGAATAAGAGATTATTATCCTTTGTCCTTCTTGGAGTGGTTGCTGGCATCGCTGGGTAACCCACTAGGTTATTCTAGGTACTAAGCTGTGTCTACCTGTGACAGCAAAACTACTATTTTACACAGTGCAAGTTCTTAAGATAAAGCTTTGAAAAGCAAGGAAGAAAGATACAAAACACTGCTGGCTGAGGAATATTTGCTCACTCAGTCTCCCAGAGGAAGAGTAGCATCATAACTGTACCTGTTTGAAAAGACGATAAGAAAATGAAAACTGCCATGGTGTGTCAGAGATTGATGCCTACCCTGACATACCTCCCCTGCATCCCACGGTCAGGTGCTTAGGGAATTCCTGAGATTAAAGTTACATCAGGATTGCTCTGCTTAATCGATTACAGTAGCTGTATTAGATCCCTGTAAATTGGAAATAAGGGCAGGGAAAAATGAGATACAGCCAAGATCATAAGAACTTATACGAAGCTTCAGTTCTGCAACTGTTTAAACATACTGTATAAGGTTCTCTTTCAAGCAACTTCCTAAGGAGAAGGTGTTTTTGCAAGGAAAGTCTTGGCTTAGTAGAGAATGGACTACATTCAATATTTGTTGAAGTCTTATATACCTAACTTTTCTTAACAGGATGTAGTTTTCTGTGGCATTTGTTTAACGGCTACATGGTGTTTTTCCTGGCTCCACCATCCCAAGAACTTGATGAATGAATGGAGTGAAAATCATGGATCATTGGCGTTTTTCCATCCTCAAAAGTGGTACAAAACAAAATTTTAAGCTTATGATTGATATATGGTTTTTAGAGTTGGTTTCATATGGGGGAGTAAATATGAAGGTTCTGAGATCAGATAATTTCTGTCCATCTGAATGCTCATTCTGAGGCAGAATGATTACCAGAAACTGGACTGCAGGCAGTAAGATACAAGTTTCAATACACAGAGTTTGGAGCTGGCTAAAAAGATAGCATGACTGATATGAGAAATCTGATCCCTGATCTTGGTTATGTGCGAGCAGTCAAAAATAGTGTTATTTTTGCTAGAAGAGTTTGTTCTGTCTCTGCCTTTATACCTGGCAGAGAGGCAGTAACTCCAAGGCACAAATCAGGAACTCCCACACACAGCCCTTGATTGCTGCTTTTTCAACTCACCATGCAATTGCCATATGTGAATCTAGCAAGTGACACTTCCTAATGTAAAGCGCTATCACTTTCCTAAAAGTACAGGCTTAAATAGACTGTATGATTGTGTAAATTAAATCAATACTAAGCCTAGCATGTGAAGAAGGATGGACTTCTAATAGGACAAGTGCTCTCTGCTAATAACAAACAGTAGTTATTGATACTGGCGGCAAAAGGTCAAGAATTTGGATGTCACAGAAACCTGGATTCCTGTGTGCATATGAAATAAAACCTAGTGAATTCAGGGTATATTGAAACTCTGCTATGGTGGTCAAGTTGTCCCCATCCCTTTCTGCTTTCATCCTCTGCCTGTTCTGCTACTGAGCTAGTCAACATATAGATCAGGGCAGAGCAGTGGCTAATCACACCTGATCCTTCACTTAGTGCATATTTTCCAGTATTTTAAGACCTATCTTTCACAGATTCTCCAAGTATCCCACCAATATGCATGCAACATATAGAGGCTGTTTGTAGAGAAAAAAGTGAGGCAGCCTGGGAAATGTCTGTCTTGGTCTTCTCCATGTTGAAACAACAGCGCTTCTTCAGAAAAGATCCAGAGCCAGCATACGCAGGCACTGCAGGGGTAAGATGGCTTTGGGTCTGGGTATCTAAAGCACTGACAAGTAAATTACAAAGGGCAGAATCTTCATTACTGGTGATTTAGGAGGCATAAAGAGACACAACTTGATTTGTGGATCCCAAGTGGAGTTTTCAAGGCTGACAATTAATAATACGAAATCGACTTGTAAACTGAATGAATCTGACACAGGGTCATGGAGAGAAAATTAAATTTGGAAGCACTAGTGCCATTTTTCTAGTTACTTGTGAGGAGTGTGGAACTGTGTGTGCAGATACCTTTCTACTTCTCTCCTTCTGTGCTTTTCTCCTGCCCTCCCACCCCCAAATTCAAGCCTTTCTTTGGGGATTTAAGTATTTAACTTCTTAATCTTGAAATTTGAAGTCACAAGACAGTTGGGTGACATTTTACAAGACGAAAATCATTGAGTCACCCTCTCATAACTACACAACTGTTAAAGTCCCCATATGACTATCTCTAATTCCCAGCAGTCTACTGCAAATAAAATCATATATTGAACTGTGCTACTTTAATATCCCAAATAAAGCTCCCACATGACTTCTAGTTCAGCTTAGAGCTTGGTTAGCCTAATACTATGGTGATGTTTATACAGATCACAGACTGTATTAAATAAAATTCTCCCTGTAAATGTTTGTGGGAGATTACATAAAGATAAACAGTCTATGAAATCTCCTTTAAAATGTAGGGTGCTTGGCCTCATGTGAAAAGGTATTTAGGAAGATTAAGCCACAACAGTACTTCTGAAAGTGTATCTTTACTCCTCCACAACCGAAGGACTATTCTGAAAAAAAAAAAGATTCCTTTGCCTATGCTGATTTTCAGCCCCATCCTTTCAAACTTGCATGTAAAGGGCCCTCTGGGAAGTAGCATGCTTAGTGTGATCTCCACATGCAGGTTTCCAGGCCCAGGAGATCTCATTTGCTCTGATTCCTTTCCAACTATCTGCTCACAGGTGATATTAGGGGATGTATGATAGTTATACTCTTTCACAGTTTCTCCATTAGCTTTCGAAGCGACGGGATGATTTCTGAGTTGGAGGCAAAGGAAAGGATAGCAAGAATTAAACCTGTGCATTTGCAAAGAAAAGATGGGGCACGGTCTATGCCTATTATTAATGGCATCCAACCCAGAGGTGGGCAAGAAGCTGCTTCTGGGCTTCCTGGGGATTGCAAATCATTGAAGTGCAGCTCTTCTGCACAGCACAGGAGCTTTCTTCTGTGAGAGTAAAGTGTGGCTCCTCTGCCTGCTTTCAGAGGGACAGGCAGCACCTTGGGTAAGAGCTGTGGCAGGGCTGGGGTCCTCAAGGCCCTCAGATGCAGGGAAGTTTGGGGATGGATCTGGGCTCTCAGACATGGAGGTGTCTGAGGGTGAGGTCCTGGCTGGAGGAGGCAGAGCGAGCAGTAAGAGACTGGTACATGGTAAATGAAGATTTTTCTATGTGGCTGGCTTGCTAGATCAGGCAGTCTGACCCTTTCCTTTACCCACTTTTCAAAGAAGGGCAGTGGTACAATAGTTGTGTATTTTGGCACTGTGATATATACTGTATATTCAAAAATGTCTTCTATCTTTGCTAGCAGATGTGTTTCACTTAAACTGCAGTTTCAACGCTTTGTAAAAAAACTCAAGCGTTACTAATTACTGTGCTGAGGAAGCTTCCAGCATGCAGTTAGAGCTGCCCTGGATGATACAATATTAGGCCTTGCATGTTTCTCTTTACTTGGCAAACACTGTGACTTGGAGGATGACCTTGTGCCCCTGTGGATTTTTGTAGTATTTTTATTGTGAAACACACAAAAGGAGATCTCAGAAGTGCTGCGTGATGTACAGTCTGTGACTGCCATCAGTGATATGTTCCCGTTACCTGACATGGGAAAGGGAAATGTAAATGAAACATTTGTTTCCTTGGAAAAGGCTCTGAACTGCTTAAATGAGAGGGACAGGCTCAGGCTGCTTGGCAGATCAGAGCTCGCCTCTACCCATGCAGCAGAAAGCAGAATCTGCCTTTGCACTTCTTGACTGTTGGTACAAATTCGTGGTGCCTGCTCACCAGCTGGTGACATGAGGTGGTGGCTCCTGCTCCTGCCTGTGGGGGGGGAGACCCTGCATAAAATTAACTGATGGCTGCAAACTTGGCACCTTTCAGCAGAAAAGCGAAAAAGGCACTGGCTCGGAGTCTGACTCTCCCCCCACTGTGGTCCCTTTGCATCGGGCTGGTGCGGGGGGACACGCAGCCCTGCCCCCTGTGCCGCAGATGCTCTGAGCTGCAGCAACGCGCTGCTTCGGGCTTGTCAGTCCAGCAGCTGTCATGGTCCCTGCATGGATGCAGACTTTTAAAAGGAGCTGCAAAATGTCAGGGGTTTTATCTGTGTGACCTGCCCCTGCTGTGCAGACCAGAGTTGATGCACAGCACAGAAAAGCAGGTAAAGTTATGCAAATAAGCACACAGACACACATGGGAACTTTTGCTGAATTTAATCATGAGAGGGCACTTTATTTTTAGGACATATGTTTATTTCTGATGGCTATGTACGTGCCTGCACACAGTGGGCTTTCACCTCCTTCTGACAGAGAAGACCCCCTGATCTATCCAGGGTAGCAGCAGGGTTTTCATTCACTCCTCTACTTTGGGCTGCTGTTCTGGCATTTTTGTCTTAGCACCCCACCTGGTTACAGTGCCCAGCTGCAATCATGTTGTCTTTTCTGAGCTGTCTTGCCACCACTGTTCCGTAGATGAAAAAGGCAGGCAGTGGGACTACAGCCTGGTCCCTATTAGGCCTGCAGAATAGCACCTCTGCTCAGATCAGATGTAAAAGTCTTAGGAATCGTCTTTGCCGTGACACCAGTCTCCCACAGAACAGATCCCAGCTTAATGGCAATTGTAGTGAAATGCTGAGAGAATTGAGATGTACCAGCAGAAAGAAAGGAAAAGCTTTAAAGGCTGAAGTGACATAAATGTTTTGATTCTGGTCCTCTGTGTCTTTTCAGGTTTTTACTTTTTGTCACTCAAGTTTTTCTGAGACCATTTATGCTGCTAGTGAAAATCTAACTTGATCTTTTTCTTGGAAGTAAATATAGTCTGGTTTGATCAACACTGGTCAGATGTTTCTAGTTAGAAGGGGAGTGGAAAAGGAAAACTCTTTCTTGTTATATAAAACAAGCTTTGGTGTCCCCTACACCCTCTGGCTTTTTAGCAGCTCAAATGGTTTAGAGAAGGAATAAATTATTTGGTGTGAATATATTCTTGGAAGAGTAGTACCCTGAGGTTTCCCAAGATCTGAAGTTAGTTTTTATGTGGCAGCGTTCTCCTACCTGTGCATCTGGTGTGTTTTGTGGCACATCAAGACTTAGGTCTGTGTGCACATTTCCTAGACTCAAAGACGACATTCAAAATTTTGTCCCTCACTTAGAGGCTTCTGGCTATTGCTTCTGGTTTCATTGCAGTTGAAAGTTAGGGGCCAAGTGTATTACTTATTGACCTCATGCCATAGCCACAAAAGGTGCAACTCTGTCCCCTGCACCTCTGCGGGGTGCTCATGTGAAGTCGCGGTTCTGCTCTTACCTGCTGCTTTCCCTACCGCTGAGGGCAGGGATCTCTCACCCTGCTGCTGCCTCTTGTCTCTCAAAAACCCAAGGACTGCCTATGTCTGGTCCTGACACTTTGCTTTAGATTGTCTACAAAGCTTGTGAAGTTAAATAAACAAAGCTATCAAGCTTCATGCATTTATTTTGACTATGTAGCATGGACTGCTGAAGCTATGTTATTTCATGTAACTTTCACATGTCTATTTTTAAAATATAAGATTCTGATGTTGGTGGCTACAAAGAAGAGTTTGAGAACCAAAACTCATCAAGGTCAAAAATCTGAAGACAAATCCCCTCAGAATTCATAATTGTTTAAAAAACTGTTCTGTTCCTAAAGTAGTCTGGTGAGGAACTGAGTCACTAATTTTGAATGCTAATGGCTGGTGAGTACTGGTGAGAAGGCTGGGTATGCACTCCAATGCATCAGACATGGCTGAGTTTAATACTGATCAGAAGATCTAGAAACATTAAGGAAAGCAGTGGCACATTTGGGTTTTATTGTAGGAAACCCTGCTATTATGCTATTGAGAAGATTTTCAGCTAATGAAGTGTGTGGGACATTTTCATGGCGTCTAGCCAAACACGTAAAATACTGTGTGAAAGAGTAGGGTAAAGATATGTAAAGACCAAGAAGTTGTTAGTTTTGTATCTATGTTTCCTGGGGCACCTAAAAGGTAGGTGGGAGATCTCTTTTGTTCTTGCCTGTGACTGTCTAGGCTAAGGCCTATGCCTAAACAGCTCTGTTTCTGGTATTTTTGAGCATTGCTTTTTAAAATTCTTTTTACAGTTTGCACATGCTTTTACCTGATTCTTTGCAAGCATATGGGGCCTCAAAGATATGTAAGCTAAAGCACCTTCAAGTTCTTCATGTTTTTCATCATTTTTCTTCAAAATAACAATAGAAAATGCCACAAGGAAATCCCATCTTGTGAGCAGAGATAAGTGCGCCTGATTTTCTGTGATAAGATTAACAATGTGGAATAGCAGCCACTCCACAGTAAAAGATTCTTTTGCATTTTTCCCCGTGTTTTCCCACATGTCTTTGAAATGTAGAAAGTCATACTTTTGAACACGTTTGAGAGCTAACAGATGTTGTAACTGAGATATTTGAGGTCGATGCTATTAGAGGCAGTAACCTACCCGGGTGTGAATGTGGTACTTGCCATACGCAGGTTCCACAAAGTAGTTTATCCTAAAATTTAGGGTAAACTTTTTAGTATGGCTATAATATGGACGTAATAAGGAGAATATAGTCTGCAGATTGATGAGCTTAATACTATCTTTATCCTACTATCTGGGCTAAGGTCTCAGGTGAGGGCCTCCAAAATCTTTCAGCATGCAAAGACCACAGAGGGAGATCCTCTGTGGCGAGTCTGGCAGAATAAAAGTGGAAAAAGAATGGTTTTGGAGATTGGGTGCTCATAAGGAATAGTGTGGGTTATATAGATGTTATCCCCTACCTAGGTTCCCAGGCAGAAGGCTGAGCATGAAGTACTTTTTGCAATCTGTTATTGTGCTCAAGAATGATCTTGGCAGAGATGCATACGCACAGCATTGTATTAAAAGTAGGTTTGATTATTTCTCATGGCAAAAGTAGAGCAGTGGCTGTGGCAGTAGGAAGAGAAACAGTAAAATGAGTGCAAATGGAAGCTCATTTCAGTGAATGTTCCTGTTCTGCTGCTGGAAGAAATGTGGCTGAGAGATAACACAGACGGTGCAGCAGCCTGTCAGCTACCTTTCTTCATTAACTTAGACTGCAATAAAACACAGCTTTTTAAAACAAAGTTCAAGTAGCCAAAGCCTCTCTGTGGAAATTAATTTCCTCTGGAAGCTAGTTTCACGTAACTCATCACCTACTTCACTGAACATTATTCAGCCCTGTCACTGGTGACAGAAGTTCTTGACAGATCTGCTGGAAACTGGGTCATGTGGTGGATAAAACATAGCCCGCTTTCCTCAGACTGCTTTTAGTGTGGACCTCCTGAGATTGCAGTAAATAATAAATACCTACGCGCCACCGTGGACACTTTGTGTGGTGTTGCAGAGCTCATCTTCGTTCCATGAGAGGAGGAGATCATATAACAATATAAAACCACAAAGTGTCTATGTAGAGAGAAACTTTTGGCTGCCCATCTCTGTTTCTGAGCTGTTAACTGTGCTGATATTTTTCTTGAGTCTGTGTAGGTGTATACTGTTGGACGATGCGATTTCTACCCTCACAGGCCTGCCTCCCAGATTGGGGGTGACTTCTGAGGACTTCATTGGTGTGCTGGTAGCACCTGTTGGTCACTGATGCCTCACCAGTCGCACTGACAAGAGGAGCCCTGTGGTAAGCACCCAGCTATGCCTGGTTACGGGGGGAGATGTTTGACTGTGATGGTAGCGGTCGCTGCCAGAACAGCAATTTCATGTCTTCCCCATAGGAAAAGGCTGTGCACCACATGGAAGTTAATGGCTTTAAGAAGTCTTTATTAAAAATGCAAAGCAGTGCTGTTACGGGCTTTTTAAAAGTCACGTCTTTTATTTGAAAAGGAACCTGCAAAGAACTAAAAGAAAAAAAATTAAATTTGTGATCTATTTTTGTGGTATATAATGATCTATTCCTTTCTTTTCCCTTTCCCTCTCCCCTTCCTTTTCCCTTTTCTATTTCTCCCTAGAAAGGTTAGGAGTTTTCCCAGTTATTGTTTAACAGCTTGTTATCCAGCCTGTAAATGCTTTATTTCAGTGCTTCCTCTCACTGGAAGAACCAAGGCACTGAATCATTAACAAGGCTATCCTTTGTGCCAAATGTTTGTTTGTGATTAATGTTAAGCAGATTTAAAAAAAAAGGATTAAAATATCCTCTTGACTAAAATACTCATCCTGCAATTTTCTTTCACAAAAATGCATGTTTAGGCAACTCTATTCACGTACATTGTTTTTTTTTTTCTGTCAGAGTATACTCCAAAGAATTTTTACCCTTCCTTCTTCACTACTCTGCTTGGGTGCCTTCATAGCAACGGGAGACAACATCCGCGTGATCCCAAAGGTGAAGTTGCGTGTTATGGCTGAGTCTTACAAACAACTTACATTTGCTGAGGGGGAGAGATCCTCTTCCTCCTTGTCCTCCCTACCCCTGCACTTGCTCTCAGCTGTGCAGTCTTGTGCTGACTCTGCAGCTTCTAAAACTTTTTACTGAACCAATTTCACCCCTATCCTGGCAGAAAACTCAATTGCTTTTTCTGAGGTAATTTGTTGCTGGATTACTAGGTTGTATCAATTCCCAGAGGCTCCCAGCAAGCACCAGAGCTGGTGGAAGGTGAGCAAGAGAGCATGTCTAAGAGTAATTTAGGGGGTGTAGGACTTCCCCCTTTCAACAGTGGCAGCAAAATATTGGATGGGCTCAGCTGTCCTGTGCTGCTTCTCCACTGAGATGGAGTCACTTGTTACTTGAGCCATAGTAACTCACCGCATGTGAACTCTCAGCCTGCCTCAGGACTAAAAGGTGGATGTGTTCACATAGAAATACAGTCCTGAGTGTTCAGGTGAGATGAGTGTTCCTGCTGTCTCTCAAGCCACATTTCACCAGGATGAGGGCTGCTCTTACAGCAACTGATCTCTAGTAGCAGTGTATTCCCTTGGTGTGGATGGGAGTATTCCTTCAGGGGATTTCTCAGGGTAAGGAGAGATGTGGGTTTCATCCTTCCAGAGTTGTTTTTTGTAGTGATGGGTCCATGGTTAGCTTTCAGGTGATGCTAGTCAGGAAAAAATGAAGAGAGCTACCCACATTGGAAGTGGAAAATTGGATTACCAAATACAAATTGCAAAGGACTGCAGAGATAGGAAAGACAATGCTAGTGGATCAGCTCTCATTAATCTTGCCACGCTGTCAGCATTTCATCCCCATTGTCTAGCAGTTACATCTGGGTGTCTCCCAGTTGTCTTAGTACATGCAAGCGAGGAAGTGGAGATCCCTCCTGGGAAACAACACCTTTGTTAGGCTTCCATCTCAGTTGGTGCTACACAAAAAAAAAAGCAGGAAGGGCTTTAATAAAAACAGAGAGCCCCAGCAGTCTGAGCAGCATGAACATTATGTTGGTAGATGGGCACTGTTGCCTTTAATAGGTTATCTTTTTCCATTAGAAGACTGTTTAAATTTTTAAGTGGTGCACAAGCTCGTAAGGGCTTTTACAGTGTGGGTTCCGATTTTCATGTGGGTTTTGAATGTGTGGGAGAAGCTGATACATTAAGAACTGCTCATGAATCTCCTCTATTTCCAGTCCTCCCCCTGGGAACTATTGATGGTCATTTCATCTTTCTTATGTGACTTTTAAGATCCTCAAAAAAAAAAAAAAAGGAAATGGTTTTCTGGTTACTTCCCAGTGGGATATCTTACAAAGAAATACCAGGGCTGAAAAAGAGAAGTAGAACATAAATTCCAAACAGCTTAGATTCAACTAAACCCACAGTCAGGATTCTCAAAATTTATTTTGATGGAAGTTCCAAATAAAGTTAAAGCCCTGGAAAAGTAAAGAAAAAGCAGAAATAAATGACAATTTTTCTATTGTGATTTGGGTTAAGAGTTTTTAAATAGTTGTGCTGATGCACAATATATCCAGCAATATGACTGGCTTCCAGATGGGAGGTGGGGAACTGTATTAATGAATTAAGGGTCTGATGAAAGGTCATTTTTTTCCTATCACATAGACTTCAAATCAGTCAGTGTGTCTTACTTGCTCTTTCTTCTAATCAGAATGCTGCATATTCCAAAATCTCTTTTCCCTGGTGTTTTGCAGCTAAGGTAATTTCTAATTTGCTTTTCTAAACTTGTTATAGGTATGGAGAGAAGCTTAGTCGTATAGAGAAAATGCTCCTTGCTTTGAAGATCTTGTTTGAAGGGCTGGTGGAGAAATGCCCTGAAAATAAAGATATTTTCAGGTTCAGAGAACAAAAGGGGGAAGCACACAGACCTGAGAAAGAAAGGTAAGCAACTATCTATTGGAGAAATTGCCTTGAAGTAAGTGAAATTATTTCCCCAGAGATAATTTGGTATTAGGAGTCAAATTGTCACTAAACAAAAAGGCAAATCAAGAGCAGAAAATTGATTTTGCTTCCAGTGTGTTTCCTCCATTTTTTTCCCTAATTAAAAATTGAAGAAGGATGCGATAAATCCAGCTATTTTTTTTCCTCACTGTTGTACTCTACCCTGAAGAACCTCTTCACTGTATCCGTTTTATTGCAGGGGTGGAATGAAAGCCCCTAGGTTAAATTTTCAGAGGTGAGCACCTATGTTCAGTTTAATTGGAAAAGCAATGGTTTTACAGATAGTGAACATCTGCATCGTCTGCCTATCATTAGGGAAAGTTGTATGTCCAGCATCTATGAGAAAAGATACACAGATGTGAAGTGTAATCATTCAGGTCAGTGGTTTTGGATTGAGTGATCTAGTCAAACACATACAGAAACTCATGGCTGGGAAGTGAAATTAAAAGTTATAAAAAAATTAAATAATTAAGGAGTTCACGTCTCTCTCTTCTTGACAAAAGTTTGCGTGTCTCTTGCGATCATCTGTTTCCTCTCCCAATACATGCATGCACAGAGACTACATATTTCTTCCTGCTTTTTGGTCTTGCACAACCTTCCTTCACTGCTCCTGGACACTCAAAGCACTTTGCACGATACTTCCCTTTTGGCTTCTCATTTTCCCATATCTGACGCTAGCATTTCTCACCAGGTTCCTTCTCTCTGTTGTTCATTAGTTAAATGAACACTTTCTCCCCTGAGTTGTTGTTTTGTGTTTTTTTTTTTTTTTTTCTTTCCTGGAGAATGGATGACAGAGATGCACAAAGCACATCCAAGCATTGCTTGCATATTTGGAGACAAGAAAAGCAAGGTGCCAGCTCTAGGGGAAAGCTCAGGGTTTGTGCTGTGTAATTTATGTTTAATGCCACAGCAGAATCTGTTTTTTGTGTCTGGCTCTTCAAAGATGTAAATTCTATGGCATGTTTTGCAGCTCCTCTTGTGCGTGAGAGAGTAAAGGACACTTTGACTCACTTGAAATCCCTAGAAATGTTCAAAAAAAGAAAGGGAAGAAAAAAGTACAAGAAAATACACTCGTGGAACTGCTGAGGTGATGTAACCAGGTGTCTTTCATGTGTATCCTTTATTTTCCCTTCTATCTCATCAAATTTAAACAAGCTAATCCTATGAAGGATTAAAGCTGTAATGTCTCCATGCCATGTTTCTGTGTTCTGGGCTTTTCTCATGGGTTATCATTTAAGCTGTAATGAGGTTTGGTCAAAGCAGAGGCAGCAACTGCTGACACATGAAATGGTAGAAGGTAGTGCCTTTTGGTGAAGGGGTGTTATTTTCAGTCACGATGAAAACCCTTCAGTCTATCCCAGGCCCCTTAAAGCACCTGGGAAATGGGATGTTTGATCTGGGTTCCTTGAGACCTGATTTGTCCTTTGTGGGTGAGGGGGAGGAGAGCTGATGCTGGAGGAGACATGGCCTGGACACAGTTCTTGTTCAGGGTGCCAAAACCAATTCTGCTCTGCAGAGGCACCTATGTACCTCTGTGTTATGGCATGCAGAGCTCAACGGTTACTTCTTTATGAATGCAGAGGGGCTGGCACAGCTAGTGCTTGGGCTGGGGCTTGGGTGGTGGTTGAGTTCAGTGGGAGCAAGGAACAGCCTGGAGAGAATAAGGGAGTTATACAGAAAATAGTGTACTATTAGAGATGCAGAGAACATCATGCAGTGACCTGCTCTGGGAGAGAGCAGAAGAAACTCGTGCTGATGGAAGAACCAGGGCTGCTGCCTCCCCATGAGGAGAGAAGAGAGTAAGAACGGCATCGGGCAGACAGGCAATTGTACCTGTGTTTTCTGGAGATGTAAAGCAGTTTGCTGCAGAACTGGTTGGCTTGATTTTATCCAGGTAAGGAAGGTGGTATCTTCTGGTATCAGGGTTGGGAAGTTTCATGCTGTAGCCTTCTTCTTACTACATGATGGGCTCCATGATGTTTGCTTAGGTCTGGCATATCTGGCAAAACAAGTGTGAAACCCGAGTATGGAAGATCTGGGGCTTTTTGGCAGCCCTGACATACAGTGCATCTGATCTCTGTCCCAGTAGTTGCCCAGTTGCTCCTTTGTTTGGCTGTGCTGGGTGCCTGGGCAGCATGCATGGAGCAGTCCTGATTTCCCAGGCTTACACCAGGGGGGTGACCAAGGCTGGCTGGCTAGCTGCTGCCAAAGTCAGTGCATCTGGCCAGTGGTTTTCTTCCGAGTTGCTTCCAGGCCCATGATGCCAATAGGAGAGGAAGTCATGAAATGTGTGTTTTGCCTGTTGTTGGTTAATGTCTTTTATAAACACCTTGGGCTTGATCCAAATAGCACTGAAGTCAATAGGACTCTTGAGTCTGAGGAGCTGGACATGGCCTGTTTGTAGCGACATACTGTGAAAAACCAAAGAGCCACATTCAGGGTGCATCTCCCTTGCACTCTAATACTCGTTCCCATTATGAATTTCATTCAGTGTGTCTCTGCTTACAGCCATGATAATTTGGGCCGTGGTCTCTGCCTGAAGCCCTTTGCAATCCAATATTGACTTAGTAATTTCCTACTGTGACTAATAGTTCAAAGAAAACACCCCGGGCCTTAATCTGTCCTCTGTCCCACACTCTGTTGGGTTTACTCTGGGTTGAGATTGTCCTGAGTGTAAATGGTAGTTGGTCATGAGGAGTCTGAACAATTCTCCATAATGAGGGAGAGCTGGTTACCTCCTGCTCTGTATGGTTAGATGTTCACATAGGGAAGTTGTGGAACTGAAATCCTGTCTTCCTGCAAGTGCGTAGCACAGACGCTGACATTACAGGCAGCTTAACTGCTCCAAGTGGGAAGGAGAGTTCACTCCTTGTTCATGGCCCTTGTAGAAGCAACTTGCAAAAAGTGGCAGGGAGTTCTAACTGCAATATACTTACAAGTCTGCTGCAGAGAGGGCTGGCTCCTGAAACTGGCTTTCAAAGGTCTGTCTCACTCTGATCTGACCTTCCTAGTTATTTGCAAGCACAGTTTGACATTTGGATAATTAAGCACATAATTTATGGCTGAAAAGGGAGGGCAGGTTTTTTTTTCCTGGGATCTGACCCAAGATGTGGATAGGTCACCCTAATAGGAGTCCTTATATCTCTTTCCTGACTTCAGTAAACTCACCCTGAATAAGGTTATAAAACTTATATCAGTAAGTCTTGGCTCTGAGAGATAGTAGGTATGGACAATCTCTACTGAAGTGAGTTGGTACTGTTGTAGTTAGCGTGCTTCAGGATAGTCTCAAAGGAGTCCCCGCTATCCTTTCTTCTACATGAAGATAATGTTTGTATTAAATATTTATGTGGGCAGAAATGTTTTCTTTGTGGTTGGCACTGTGGTTATACTATAGTAAGATAACCAGTGGTCTATCTAACTGACATAATATCCGCTGGGGTGAATAATAAGGCTGGTCTGAATCCGAAATGGCTTGACAGGCTTTACTTTATCAGTCATGGCATGAGCACACAGCTGGGATGAAGGGGGGAATCATTTCAGCATGCAATGGGAGCACAACAGTGCAAGCCAAACAAGCACCTCTGTCGTCATGAGAAGTTGGGTTTCTGGAGAGAGCTTTCCACTTGCAGAAAGCCACTTTTTGCTGTATTTCATTAGTTTCCATGTTTTCTGTAAGTTCAACAAGTATACGCATGCAAAGACAAAATCAGCCCCTGCTGTAGATTTATGGGAGCAGAGAAAGCTTTCACGAATGATGAGCTGCCTTGTACACAATTCACCACCAGCAGCCATGGCTGGGTGCGTGCTTACTGTTTTGTGCCGGCATAATGGTCAGTAATTGCTGTGTGGCGCTTGGCTGCGATATGGACAGGGCTTCTGTCTCTGAGCACCCTGGGTGGGTGCAAGGGGCTGGCAGCTGTTGTCCTGAGTTGGACGTAGCATGTTTAAAAAGAAGATATCAACATTACACTTGTCCAGAAAAAGCTTTCTTGCTTACAGCTTTTTTTGTTGAACCCTCTTCATATTAGTTTAGATTACAGTTGTACTGCTTGCCGATTGTAAAGGTGGCATGTACGTCTCTGTTGGTGAAGGAAGGGATGAGTGACTAGAGGTTGGTCCTAAACTGGACCTCTGGATCCAAACCTCATGAAACTTGAACAGCACAACTGGTTTTGTGCATCAGTCCTGCAGCCCAGCCTTAGAGCTGCCCGTCAGCCACGACCCAGAGCCCTGGAGCTCAATATGGGAAGCAGACTTTTCTCAAAGTTTGTTTCTAACTGTACAACACTAGCTAATGCTTAGTGCAGAGGCCTCTCAGACCAGCTCTATGGCATGCTGCAATCTGCTTACGAAAGGGAACTCAGAACTAGTTCTGGTGTTGGAAATGCTTTCTAGAGCTTGTAATGCCAGAGCTTGCTTGGGTATGACCTTGTGCTTTTTAGAGCCGCATTTCCAAACCTCATGTCTGTTGCGTAAAAGGTGTAGACATACCTGAACACCCAGATAGTTCATTCTGTGCCCACTGCTCAGAAGCATGTTTCTGTCACCATTTTAAATACAGTAGCTGTGTTTTTCCTGAGACCCTGTAAATTTCCTGCAGGGACATCAGGGAAGATTTCTTGGTTTACTTTAGATGGTATAAATAGCCCCATAAAATCCAATGCTGTGTTTTGTGATACAGCTTTAGCTTGCTGTTATTTTGCATGTTTCCAGTGGTGTAACTGGTTCCCCTTTCTGGGTATTACAGTGAGGAACCGAACCGATCTTGTAACATTTGTCAATGCAGTTTCTGTTTTCTCATTGTTCACTTTCAAGTGAAGGAAAAATGGGCTGGTTTAGGAGAACGGGGTGTTCTCTGCCACTCTAGAGGGGGGAAAAAGTTCCTGCCTTTCATAAGTGAAGTAAGTAACTGGTTTGTAGTGTCCTGTTTCTTAACCTTTCAGTGCCTAAGGGTTAAAATGGAAAGAAAAAGCGATGAGAACGAACCTTCTTGGCAGTATCCATTGAAGCTCAGCCTGGCCTTCTTGCTACTCTGTGCTTTGCTTTATGGGACCTGAGCCTTTACTGACCTGTCGAACAAAGATGATCAGGTCAAATGAAGATCAGGCTATAGCTCTCCAAGAGCCATTTGTTTTGCAGGGATGCTGATTTAGGCCTCAGCTGAAGGGTATTTTGAAGCATGCTGGTCTGGAGAAAGCACAATAGTTTCTCTCTTTTTCTTTTTTTTTTATATTTTTTCCCACTTCTTGGGTTTCTCATCACCTGAAAAACGTGCAACCAGCTGAATGGTATTGAATGTTTTTAGCCTCTAGAACTGAAAACACTGTCTGTAATTGATGGTTTGTTTTAAGACCACAGGAAACTACTTGTCACTATCCATTAATGAGCACTTTGCTAGCTGTTTGCCATCTTAAGAAAAAGAGATGATGAAGCAGAAAACCCCACCATCCACAGTCTGCTATTTTATCCCTCCATCAAACTAATACCGAACTAAGTCTCTGTACAAAACGCCATTTTCATTATTTGTGCTCACTCTTTTTTTCCAGCCTCATTAAAACCTGCCAGAACAAGAAAAAATGAGCTAAATCCACAGTGAGCTCATTCTGTCTTGGGAGCAGGGAGGCTGTTGCTCCTTCCGATAGTGGCCGAGTCAAGGCTGGACGCTATTCAGTGCAGGAGGGGCAATAACTGTCCTGGCACATCAGTAGGCATCTACGGGGCTATTTGTCCTAGCTTGTATGGAGACAAAGTGGTGGAGAAGAAGGAGAGGCTGAGACACTGACCCACGTTCACAACCTGAGTGCATAGGCAGCATGGCAACAATCTCATCCCTGCAGAACAGGCACCTCTGGCTGCAACAGCGATGTAAATAATTTAACAGTGAGATTTATGGGCTTCTTTCTCCCTGTGGTGTCTTAGATTGTATTTAGTCACATTCACCAAGATAATTGCCCTGAACTCATATGCTAATGGCACGTTAATGTGTAAGAGCAGAGCTGACATCTTCAGGTCACTGATTAAAAGGGAAAACCTCTCTTATCTCAAAAAAAGTGTGAAAGACTATTTTTATTTTTTTTTATTTTTTTGGGGGGGGCAAGTTTTCAAAGGCACAACGGAATATCTCTCTACAGGTTGAATTGGCATCTGTTTGAATTCAAAGCTCTTTGGCTGTAAGAGCTCATTGTTTTGCTCATTCTCACAGTAATCAAACCAGTGTGTCAGACTTGATACCTATACTCATACAGAGGAGGATATAGCAATTGCTTTGTGAGGGGGGAAAAATGGAACCATTGCTTGCAGATAACCTATTTCTTTTTAAAAATTGGAAAAATACCCTTATTGTTTATTTGCTGCTCTGAATAATTGATGTTTTTCTGTTTTCTGCAGTCATTTTCTGACATGCAAATAGCAATTTATTTTTATGTGGGATAAATCCTTCCTGTGTGCTTCCCACTCTGTGGAGTGGGGTTGGGGGAAATACGCCTTTTTCCATCAAAATACTAATGACTGAATTAAAGCATGACTCAAGTGGGCAGTGTTCTAAGCAATAATATCAAAGTTGTCACAATTGTGTGTGGGCTTTAATGTTCCTGGATGGTACTTGCAATTAGTCTGCAGATCCATGAGTCAAGGCAACTGTTAAAATCTCTCTGAACCTTAGGTGGGGCCCAAATGACTTATTTTGAGGTGCTAATAGAGTCATTTGAAGACATAACAGAGAACTGACAAAACAGGGCCAGCTGGGAGCACA
Organism: Haliaeetus albicilla; assembly: GCF_947461875.1. NCBI lineage: Eukaryota > Metazoa > Chordata > Aves > Accipitriformes > Accipitridae > Haliaeetus > Haliaeetus albicilla. The sequence goes on along the minus strand of NC_091503.1, from coordinate 15,850,732 downwards.
GGGGATGTAGGCTGTTGCCTTGGGCAGCAGCAGCCTGCCAAGGGCACAGCAAAATGGTCATGTCTTCATTGCTTGCTCTGCGTCTGCCAGTGCCTGGGGAAATCAGGTTTGCTGCTGCTGCCAGGGCAGGGATCAGGGTGTGTGAGATGGGGCCAGCTGCTTTCGGTGGTCACTGCTCCCACCCGGCTATTTACTTTCTGACAGTAGGAGCTGCCTGAGTTGAGAGGTATGGGTCATGATTTAAGGGGATGCTTTTTCCTGGTGAACATAGACATAATCCTTATCAACTGTGGTGGCTTGTTCATATCCTGCAAGATTTGTAGCTTGTGTGAACATGGGTAGAGTCTCTGCTATGTCCCTGTTACCAGCCTGTGGTGCAGCCCCGCTGGAGGCCATAACTCTCCTCCTCCTCTGTCCTCTGAGCTGGATTTTGTACGAGTGCCTGGTGTTCCCATGGATGGGATGGGGCGATGTGGTTTGGTGCTCTGACAGCTCTCCAGTGCATGCAGGGTGGTTATATTTTCCAACACGTGGAGGTATGGATGTTGTCAGAACCTTTTATAGTGAATTTCAATGTAGAAGTAAAGTAAATTTTATTACAGTACATAGAATTTGTGTCATGTGAAGAAAACTTATTAAAAGTTCAGGCCCCCAAAGAATGATGAATCTGATGTTCTGGAGTCAGTGTTGCTTGTGGCTGACAGGCTCCTTATTGCTTTGACCCTCTCTGTCCACGCTGATAAATCTTAATAATTAACTAAATCAACTACTTGACTCCCCTTTACAAAATAGTTGTGTCTGCCATGATGTTCCACAACACTGGGACTATGCAGCAAACTAGAGTTAGGGAAACCTCCTCGTGGTTTCTGGAGACAGAACCCTTTGCATAGCATAAGCATCAGTTCAGAGTAGCTTTCTAAAGGATGTGCCCAAATTTCACCATCTCATTTCATGACTACTCTCTTCAGTAAGGACTCTTAGTGAAACAGAAGTACAGTCCCAGCAGTGTACTGAGAGGCTGAAGCAGAGAGCTAAACAGAACTGGGCAGAAAATGTTATGTTCCAGCTGGAAAGGTGTCATTTTCTGGTAATCCTCGCCCAGTGCCTACACATACTCTTCAGGCAGTTGTATTAGAAACAGTGGTGGATGCTGCAGTATTGATTGGTTTCAGGAACAGAATGTAAAGTATTTCTCTGAGAGTTTGAAAGCCAGAAATCATTTTGAAGTTGGCTGCAGGATGGATGTCATTATTTCTGAAAGTAACAGCGCAGGGCAGTGTGACTGGCTTGGAACAAACATCCCAAGCAAGGCTTGCTCAGGTGGTGATCTTTCTAAGCACTTCCTCCCTTTTGTTCCCATAATTATAGAAGTATTTGTATAGGGGGAATATGTTGACCATTTTTAACCTGGGTTCCACTAATTAATGTCACAACAGTCATCTCACACTGCCATAGTGGTTTCACTGGCAGAAAGTGGTGGCAGAGTACCAGAGACTGGCAAATACAGGGTCATAAGTGATTTTCTTCTAGTAGCTATAAAAGGTAAAGTTTTCTCCTTTGCTGTTCTAAGAGACAGCATTGAAGACAGCATTGTCTGTAACCATCTTATGTATCTGTTTTTAGAGATGCTTCTGTACAGTTGCAAATTACTAGTTTATTGTGTCTGACCAAGTGAGCTCTCATCAGTCAGCTGAGCTGTGGCTGCTGAACACATGCCTTCTTGTAACCAATCCCAACTGCTAAGGAAAACACATTAGTGTAAACTGCTCCCTGACTGTCTCCAGTGTAATAACCCTCATGTGGCGCTTCAGATATGAAGAGAAAAATCCAGGTCACTGGAGCTCTGTTGTTGATTGTGGTGAGATTGCAGACATAACCGCTTCAAGTTGCCTGTATTTAAGCACCTGAAGTAAGACCTTGTTCAGTTTTGGTCCACAGAATTCAACTTCCTACTTTTGTGTATAACTGAGCAAGCCCCACAGGAGAAAAAAAAAAAACCAGAGAAGCTTTGGAAAAAAATATCTCTGTAGAATAACTAAAACTTGGCAGAAATGTTTCCAGGCTCTCCAGCTACATGGTTAGCTCCAAGTCCAGCACAAAAGCAATATCTTCCATTGAGACTGTATGAAATGTGTATGCATTTAGTGGCACTTCAGTAGTGAGTGTGGCAGTATATGTTTTTAGCTACATACTTTTTTTTTTAAACATAAAAAGGAACCTATTTGATCTCTTCAAAATTTGGGATTATGGTATGTGAGGTGGGTTCATACTTACTTTTAAATGTGCAACTGTTTTATGGTAGGGAGTATCTGGCTCAAGGTGGCTCCTCAAGAAAGGCGATGCCTCCTCTGAAAAAACTCTGTATACCTCTGATGGACATACACAGTGCCTGCAAACCCTTTGGAGTGCTGCAGATTGAAACTTGACCAATCCTAGCAGTGAACTAGATTACTGTAGCATCAAAGAGGTTTCAGTACCTGATAGTGAACTTTAGGTCAAAGTGCTGCTTAAAATGAAAACCAAGTGATTTTAAAAATATATCTTCCTGGCAAATAAGTTGCAATTTATTGCCTTATTACGAAATAGAGTACTCTTGGTAATTCTAAGGCAGTTGTCACTGTTATCTAAGCACTGGTACTGCCACTGCATTGCCCTATGGCAGCAGGAGCAAACCACTGAATGATGGATATTTAATGAAAAGATTGACATATATCCACAGTGAATCATTTGCTACAGAATTGTAAATAAAACAGTATTTATAATTCAGTGCCTAGGGCTATTTAAGTATACCATGTGTGACTTATGTCCACAGGGGAGAGAAGCTAAGGTTAGAGTAGCCTGGGCTGCAAATTTGGTAGTATATAAATATATATTTTTATCTGGTGGCAGTAGGAGTTGTCTGGATCAATTTTCAACATGGGTGTGTGTGTGTGTGTTTGTATGTCTGTGTACCAAAAGCTAAATGTTTAGATGTGCCTGATTTAAATTCAGCTGTCCAAACTCCTGATTCGTTCTCCCATCCTTTTCCACTGCTGTGTGTGTGTTTGCATTAAGACAGTCTTCAAGTAGGTGGTCACACTGTGTTTTCTCACTTTGGACTTACCACCTCAGTCAAGATGGATGGTGCTTTTTCATTTCCTTTTATTCTCCTTTACATTACTTCATACACATCCTCGGACCCCCTCACTGAATATAGACTCTCCTCAGGGACTGCAAATGCTCTGATCATAGTTTCTAAGCTGTTCATGAGCACAGGTGGATTTCTGCCAGCAGCTAGCACTCTAGTGAGGTGGTGTTAACCCCATCTCGTATGTGAGCCTCTGAGATGCAGATGTTAAAGCCGTTACTGCCTGATGTGCCTACTCATTTTGGATTCTATATCTGGGATATGGGGGACTAGGCTACTTAGCATTTTCTTCTCTGCTTGTATTTGCATTTAAAGCACAGCTCCCGTTGACCTTCAGTGGGAAGTGGGAATTCTTATGCGTTATGCATGTACCAAATGTCCCCAAATGGACACCTGGAAAATGAAACATGGGTACATTCAGGATGCTGGCTTAGGAAGGGCCTTGGGAAACTCCATGATGTAGGAAAGCTGTGCCCAAAGAAGGGTGAAAATCTTGTTTTCCAGGGTGGCGCAGAATTTCCAGTACTACAAACCCACCCTTTCAAGGCAATTTGGGAGACAGCTCGATTTCTGTCGCACCTGCTGTTGGAATTACAGGCATTTTGGCTGTGCCTCTCTCTCCAATGTTGACCATGTAGGCACTTTTTACTGTCAGCGCCTCTGTCCACTGCTCAGTTTGAGGGTGAGGACCTCTGGGCCTGAACAAGAGAAGCTTCTCTGCAAAACCTAAAGCATTTCTGTATCTTCCCTGTGGACTGCTTTCACCCTTTCACAGCCCCAGAGGTTCCCATCCACGGCTTTCCTTTCTCCTCTGCCACAGTCTCCTAATGACCTTGCAGGAGGGGATTTAGGGCAAGAAGAGGGGCTCTTGCTCCACGCTATGAAGCCTCCTGTTCTTGTGTGGGTATGCAGGAAGGCAGTCCCTAACACTTTTCATTTGTACAGCCACTTTATCTCCAGGTTTATCATCAAAGGGAAGCACCACACATCTCCCAACTCCTGTGACTGTGAGTCCTATCAACCAGAATTCACTTTAATATGCCCCCTTTGTGTCCAAAGCAGAATTCATCCTATACATTGAAGGAGACTGGAAACCGTGGGAAAATAACATATAACTAAACATTGGATCCTGGAGTATACAGTCCATGGGAAAGAATTAGGGTCTGCACAGGCATCTCCTGACTTTTGGGGGATAGAATTTGCAACACTTTATTTCTTTGAACTGAGGGATATGAACTACATGCCTGGCCTTCCTGTAAGGGAGGGAACTAGCCTCTGCAGGCTGCCTGAAAATGGGTCTTTGGTTCAGTTTTTTGCTCTCTGTGGTTATGTGATTTCTTAAGACTGACTTTATTCCTGAACTTGAGCACCTTCCTTGACAAGTAGCCTCACAAGTTCAAAGCAGTGTGCTACAAAACAGCACTAGTGTGGAGATCAGTATCTGGCAAGACTGGCTGTTTTAAGTGCTGTAGAAAAATAGCAAGAAAATAAGCGTATGTGAGACCAGAAGGCCGTTTATCCTACTAGCAGTTCTCATATGTGCTCACTCAAGCTTACTGTGACATACCCTGGGGACTCAGCCTAATGGCAGAAACATTAAACTTTGGCATAAAGGGAATGGACTAAGTTGGTTGGAAGGGTACCCAAGAGATTTTATTATTTTGCTTATGATATTTATGGTGAAGTAGCTTCAGTTTTCTAGGAATATGTCTTATTTAATTTCCTTCTGATACTTCTCTGTTATACGAAGTGTTGATTTAAAGAAACTATGCAGAAGTAAGCAAACAGTAAATTTCTCAGAAATGTTTCCATTCTGTTTTTCCAAATGCTGTAGGCATCTAAAAATCTCACATTGCTCTGTGAGACAGGATGAAAACAGAGCTGAAGATCAGTTTGGGGTTTTGGCAAACAATGCATATTCATGGGGCCAAAGAGAGTGAGAATATCTTGGTATCGTACCAGCCAGGGCTCTTAGTGGGAACAGAGACACCCGGTTTAAGTATGTTAGGAGAAGAGGAACCAGAAAAGCCAGAACTTCAAAATAGTCTAGCAGGTGGAAAAATCTCTTAAGAAGATCAAATTCTGCTCCTGTTTTATTAGAAAGGAGAAACCTGGTCTTCAGTGTCCCAGATGAATATCTTAATTGCTGGAAAACAGTCAGAGGCTTCCCCCCCTGCCACCGCAGACTTGGTGTGAAGCACACGTGTGAAAAGTTTCCCTTCCTCATTTTCCTCCTGTGTGGATTCAAACATTAAGTCTGATCCCAGATTGAGTCCATATTCCTTTCTCCTGAATTTCAAAGTCTTTTTGAGGGGGATCCATCCCAATGTAACCGACTATCGCTTCCTCAAGCCGCTGACACAAGCTATTGCAGCACGGTTCCTTGGCTTGCTGAGCCCCGAGGGGCTGACAGTGAGGGAGTCAGCCAGAGCTGCCTTAGACAGCACTGCCTTTGAGCTGTTACTGCTTCAGCTCTCAGCCTGACAGAGAAACAAAATGGAAATTAATAAAGAGCATGAACCAAAGCGGAGGTGCTCCTGGTACTGGTGGAAGAGGCAACCCAGAAGCCTTTGGCAGAGGATTATAGATGTCAGCTTTTGTGTGTTTCCTTGGTGAATGAGGCACTGTGGCTGTGCGTCTTCCCTTTTTAAGCATTCACAACAGCATTTTTTTCCCCTGTTCATATGACTGCTTCCAAATACTAACTTCAGATACATCCATGTGGACTTTTGCAAATCTGTATGAAGTCTCTCTGCTTTGCTGGATAGAAGCCAGCTTTGACCCAGCAGCTGTTTAGCCATGTTTGCGTGGTCCAAAACTTGGCCTGATCTCTCTGGCAGGGTTTAAAAGCTCAAGCTCAGATTTTGCTAGCTGGCTTTCCATTGTAAGAGTGGGTTCTTGTGCAGATGGATCAAAATAGAGGCAGACTGAGCTTGCAGTTACTTGCAAAGTAAGGCTGACTTTATCCTATGAATTTGCAGTATAAGAAACAACAAACCTAAATAGCATGTCAGTTCCTGACTCCATTTTTCATTGCTTCTCCTGTTCTGGGGGAGCTGCTACCTTGTCAAAAAATGGCATGTACGGGAGAAAATACCAAAGAGAAAATCAAGCGACATATGGGACGTTCTGATAGTATTCAATTTTGTGGTGGAAGATGAGGACTGTTCCCTGCGACACCATGTACTAGAGATCATGCCCTGGTATATAACTTTAATTTGAACTTTCTCACTGCCAGTTTTGTTGTGTCAATGTTTGAGTGCTCTGCTGAGTCGGCACCGCCGGATGCAGGTTGTTCCTTATCAAGTGCTGGCAGGAAACGTTGCACCAGAAGGGTGGACGCAGAGACCCTGGCTGCTGGGTATTTGCAATGGGAGATAATTTTCTAAGTGGCATGAGACAGCATGGTTTTTTTCATCATGTAAAAAGCCCAGCTCTTGTGGCATTTTCCTCTGATTGCTAAGTCCACTGCAGAAGAGTAAAAACATATGACACTTAAAAATAGGATATATCCTGAACCATTGCAAATGCCATCTGTTTCTCAAAGAAACAACTGGTAGAAAAAAATAACCTTGGGTTGAAACCTTGCATGAAGTTGCCATTTAAAATAAGCGGGGTTGGCTTTGTTATTTTTATTTTTTGGAGGTGTGGAGAAAGGGCTGTTTGATGGCAACCGAAAGAAAACAGAAATCTGGAACCAGAGTGTATGTGTTACAGGCATGTAGAGAAGTCGTGTTGTGAAGACCTGTTAAACAGCAAACTCTGGGATCTAAAGTCATAGTGATACTGGAAGGGACCCATGTACTGTTTTAAATCATCTCATGCAGACGACTGCAGTAAGGTCTCTGCCCACCACCAGAAGGTGGTTGCTAGGGAAGATGTCTGCCTTACTAGTCATAAACAGATAAGACAATTTTCCAGCTGGGCCCAGTTCTCCGGTGAATGGTATGGCTTCCTCATCCATTCAAATTTCTTCTAGTCTGGCAGCAAGGGGTGGATCCATAGCTTAAGGAATACTGACTCCATCCCTGTATGCTGCTCCCAAATCACAGCCAGAGCCACTGCCTGTGGGAACATGACCAAAGTCTCTTTGGACTTTGGCTGTTCCTAGCAGTCAGCACTGCTTCTTCTGGCCCTGTTAGGGTGTGTTTATGTGATTGAAAAGAATTGAGTTTTTCTATAGTGGCAAGTTGCTGTCCCCCATGGAGGTGCAGTAACTAGCCATGCTACCTGGCCCAAGTCTGATGAAGAATCCTGAAAGCCCATTAGCAAACTTGGTCCCTTGTATGGTTTTGGATACCCTGCTGAGGAGTCAAGTGGTATCTTTAGCGTATTCCCATGATTTCCTTTGGTACTGGAACAGTGTGAAGGTGAACAGCCAGTTACTGAGCTCAGGAGCAACTCACTTGCCTCCTTTTACATGAGCTGATGGCCTCAAAGCATGTGGACTACATGCAGGTGCAGTAGCATATGAAATGAGCCTGCCACAGGAGTGATATAAAGCCTGTGTCTTGGGAGTTTTATACAGGTTAGAGATCTGAAAATGGGATGCCTGCGTTTCAATGAGTTTATCCCTGTTCTACACTAATGTGAAGAGCAGCAAACTTGTACCTAAGACACTTGCCAAGAAACTGTGTGTGAGGTGAAGGGGATGAACATGGCATGGTGTTTGCTCAAACAGGATAGTCATGTTCCAAGGGAGTGTCCTAATCCTGTCAGTCTCGCTGTTTTTGCTAATCCCAAGTGGGACAGCGTGGTGAGGTAAGAAAACGGTGTTTTATTGAATAGGCTTGATAGTGGTATTTCTGACTCTCTTCTTTTTTTACATCTTACAGCCCAGGAATAGCTGCAGTGATGTAATGTTGCTATTTAGAAATTTTTCAAAGGATGTTTTGAGTTTGGTGTCTGTGGGATTGATAATTTTGCTTTGGAAATTAGTGCACCTAAGGTAAAAGGCTGTGTGCGTGCATTTTCAGGCTCTGTCGGTCTATCTGAACTGATCTGCTATACTTCTGATCCTCTTATTTCCAGTCTGAACATCTAAAGAGTTGAACAGTACTAGCTTGTGCTCAGCGTTTGTGACAAGCAGCTGAGGGATGGGACAAATCTACTAAACACGTTCTCTGCTGTGCAGGGGAATAAAGCAATAACCTGCTTGCCAGCGTTTGGTCCTAGTAGACCTAACTCCTGAGATTAAGACCTTTTGATACTTGCCCTAGGGAATGAGTAACTCTTTTGTGATGTGCTGCCACAGCACATTTCTGCATTCTGGAGATGTGCCTTAACTGTGCTGCAGCAAAACCTGGCTGCATTGCCCCACAGCAGAGTGACAAACCACTGTGACCTCGAGGGTAAAACTCCCTGGAAGCATGAGTGATGTGTCTGGCATGGTTCACAGTGGGTGGGAGACCAAGCTTCTGATTTCACAAGTGACAAGAAAACAAAAACCTCGGTTTTGCAGGAACTCTATTTTTTTTTGTCTAAAGTAGTTTCATACTGGAACAGTGCTGCTAACTTACCAGCCTGCAGAGAGAGGTAACACCGAGCCCTGTTTAAAACAAAATATACTGTTCTTGCAACACAGCTTGTATTTCTAGATTTGAGCCTTGCATGTGGGTCAACTATAGTTAATGTTTTAATCATCTAGCAATATTTCAAAAACACTCTGCTTTTGTCTACCAGCTTTTTCACTTCTTGGCAATGACAGTCTTGATCTCCCATGGCAGAAGTTCAATATCTCTCTAAAGTTGAAGTAAAATCTTCTGTACTCTGAAATGTTAGATCAGCCTTTTTTTTTTTTTTCCAGCTGTCAAGCTTAATGCATTTTTAAAGCATCCTCCTATTTTAAGGTACAGCTAAAGTTGTGAACAGTGAATATGTAACAGTGCATATATATTTACTGTACATGGATCTGTTCGTGAGAGACCTGGACTGAAAACTAAATTCTGCCACCCGCTAAATTTGGTGGAAGTTCAGCCCTGCTCACGGGTTTAGATCTAGCTGTGAAGTTTATAGCTTAGTGGATCTTTATAGTGGGTTAAATGAAAACCATTTTTAGGCAATACTAAATTTTGGCCTGAAATGTATGAGTTGGCTCGCAGTATATTCCCACTGTGGGCTTCTATGTCTGTATCCTATCACGTTCTCTTCTGTGACTTCCACCTCATGTTTGCCATGCTGCCTAATACTTAAACGAGTTCATTAGATAAGTCCGTGTTTTAAAAATATAGGCTGCATTTTTCAGGCTATGGACCAACATGTTAAAAACCATCTGTGATATCAATTGCTCAACTTATGCTCTCGAAAGAGCCTGCTTTACTTAAGGCGAGTGCTCTGCACTTACAGAAAATTAAGATGGTTATTAAGTACCTCGATTCACTTTTGAATATTTCAGCTGAGACTCTATTGCTACAGCTTTTATTGTATCTAACCCTGTGGGCTTTTTTGAAAATGTAGTGGGGTTAAGTGCTTCTGTCATTTATCCTAGTTATTTGTGAGCCCCATTGTGGAGTTAGGTAACTGATTTCAAACACATAACCTTGAAAACAGGTGATGAAAGTGGTGAGTAAAAACTAAATGAAATTCCACAGCCTGAGGCTTAGGCAAAGTGTCCCTTTGGCTGTTCAGGTTAATGTGATTACCAGGGGAGGCTTCTTTTTCCTGAAGCATATTCCAGATGTTTCTTTAGCCCTCTGTTCTGCTTGGCTGACTGTTTGTGGCCCATCCTTGCTCTTCTGTACATAAATAAATTGAATTGTTAGATATCAAATTAGGAATTCTCTTCTGCTATCAGAATGGTCTCTAAAGAGGGTAAGAATACTTCTGAAAAGAAAAAAAAAAAAAAAAATTCTAGGTTGGATTTTGTAAGCCACGCTGGTATAGCTATGCTGGGCATTACCTAAAATTGTAGCCCTGTAAAAAGCAGCAAAGCTGCCATAAAAGCGAAGGGGTAAATGCATGTTGCACAAAAATTCTGTGTTTACAAAGCGACCTTCTGCACTGCAGGGACACTTTAAAGAGGAACGTTAAGGGTGATAAACCTGAGCTGTAGAGCTCTTCTGAATTTTACTCCTTTTAAACATATTTGATAATCAGTACTTTATGCCATGTGGGAATAACAAAGGACTCCTCAAAACAGCAGTGCCAGATACTGCCAACTTGAGGTAAAATACCTCTAACACTTTCTCATTTCTTGCTCAGTATGTGCTGTTTCTGCCCTCAGCCGCTACAAGTGGTGGGCATCTTGATTTAACCGTCGAAGTAGACAGGCTTTCTGCAGGTCACTGGGGATTTCTACTCTGTCATTTAGTTCAGAGATAAACCCCCCCCCTCCCCCCAGCCTAGGCTGTGAGCTTTTTAAACTAATGCTTGGATGTACTCCTTGGCTAATGTAACCCTACATTCAGGTTCTTCAGCTGTGGGGTGGGTTTTTTTTTGTGTTTGGTTTTTTTTTTTTTTTTTTACTGCCCAGAATTTGAGGACTTCAGACTTCTTCAAGGATTCCTGGTGGTTTTGTAGCCTGGTTGGAGTAAAAACAATTGCAGCAGCAAAAAGAGCTATAATAGTTCCAGCAAGACTGCAGACCATGTGGAAACCTGGTGTGTGTCCCCTGTGGATGTGCAGACCCATTGCATAGCACCAGCGCTGTTCCTCGCAGTTCTGCCTGGGTGCATCTCTGTGCATCCTGGAAATGTTGGGCTCACAATGCATCCCCCGTGTTGTGTGTATGCCTATACGTCTGCCTGGGGAAGCTTTAGCCTCTGCATAAGCTTCTGAGTACATGGCCATGAACAGCCACAATCACCTATTATAAATTTGTTTTCACATATTACAACTGCTACAGCAAAAATTAATAATTCACTACTGGTCAGGAACCAAGACTGACCTTAAAGAGCAGTAGACTCAGTTCTTATTTGTATATAGACCCTTTTTTATGCGCTTGATGTGTCATCATCAACAGATAAGGCCCTTTGCCCTTGCAAGAATGCTACAATGGGTTTTGACATACATAAGAATCAGGAGCCAAGTATTTGAGAGTGCTGAATGATTTATGTACATACTTTTAGTTAAGAGACAGATGACCACAGCATTCACTGTTTCTCTGTTGTGGTTTAACCCCAGCCAGCAACTAAGCACCACGCAGCTGCTCCCTCACTCCCCCCACCCCCAGTGGAATGGGGGAGAAACTTGGGAAAAGAAGTAAAACTTGTGGGTTGAGATAAGAACAGTTTAATAGAAGAGAAAAGAAGAAACTAATAATGATAACACTCATAAAATGACAACAGTAATAATAAAAGGATTGGAATGTACAAATGACGCGCAGTGTAATTGCTCATCACTCGCTGACTGACACCCAGCTAGTCCCCGAGCGGCGATTTCCCCGCCCCCACTTCCCAGTTTATATACTAAATGGGACGTCCCATGGTATGGAATATCCCGTTGGCCAGTTTGGGTCAGCTGTCCTGGCTGTGTCCTGTGCCAACTTCTTGTGCCCCTCCAGCCTTCTTGCTGGCTGGGCATGAGAAGCTGAAAAATCCTTGACTTGGTCTAAACACTACTTAGCAACAGCTGAAAACATCAGTGTGTTATCAACATTCTTCTCATACTGAATCCAAGACATAGCACTGTACCAGCTACTAGGAAGACAATTAACTCTATCCCAGCTGAAACCAGGACATTCTCTAATGTTTTTGTTTTGGTTTTTTTTTGCATTCAGAGAGTAAAACATTGAATGAAGCAGGGTGTCTGAGGGCGCAGCTACATAAATTAGGGCTGACAGCCTCATCTTCTCTGCTCACGCTCTGAGCTATGTAAAGTCACCACTGCTCCAAGTCCAGCCAACATGGAGCGTGGGCAGTGAAAAGTTTGAGTCTGCGACAGTCTGTGTGCATGTGCCTTTCTACATTTCTTAGTTAACATTGTGGCTTGGGTCTCCTTTCAAAGCTGCTGTCGGGCCCATTCCTCCAATAAAGATTTTAGATTCCTAGAATATATGTCTTTTGTTGTTAACTGTGGCTTCTGGAAAATTCCAGTATCTTTGTGCAAGACGGTATTGACAATTACAGTTTGCGTAAGACATGTTGAATCATACGGTACAAACTGTCTTTAGTCATGCACGTACTTGGCTGTCACTGAACTTTGCTCAGCCATCTACCTCCACCAGTTTCTTCCTCAGAACTCCTCAGGTTATTGCTTTGGTTTGTATTTTTGTAGAAATATCAGTTGAAAATTTTCATGAGCCTTACTTGTTTTAGTTCTTATTTGCTATGCTCAATTCTGTTGGGTTTTTTTTGTTTGTTTTGGATCACCTCAGAAATTCCCTTTTCATACTGGGTTCCCAGCTTACCACGTGAGTATATCAGCATCCATAATAAAATACAAAGACCTCATTGACGTACCTTTCTTTATAAATAGTTGAGATTTGTCAAATTCTGATGGTATAGTTGGTGGCTGAGTTACCAAGATAGCAAAGTTTCTTCAGAGCAGAGGTCTGCTGCTGTGCTTGGCTGATTAGCTATCCCATTTTGACTGAGTGGTTATAGCTGAAACTAAAAAGCTAAAGGAAAAATTTCCACCTTCACTTAGCAAGAGTTTGTGGCCAAGTTAATCAGCTGCATGGAGTTGCTGCATGGCATGCAGAAGGCACATCTGCTTGTTGTCGCCTTTCAGGCCAGCAACACTGTAGAGGCACAGAACATTATTGCCAATAATGCTCTCAAATCTGTTGCCATTATAACACTGGCTAATCATGCAAAGATGGTCTGAATTGTGTAGGTAATGTTTTGCTTACTGAGAGAAATGTCTGAAGAGAAACGCAAACCCACCTTGTATTAGCTGATGAAGTTGCCCAAGGTTCCCAGAAGCAAATGGGAATCTGAAAGTTTTACCTGACTAAAGAGGAAAAAAAACCCATAGTACTAGGACTCAACTCATGCTTAGCTATGCTTTACCTAAGCCGGTACTTCTGTTCCTACTTTAGTGTATACTAGAAAAGCAGATTCTGGATAATGATCTTAATTTTTCAAACAAAAATTTCTTTTCTGGTAAAAATCTGTTCCTTTGAAATTCAGATTTTTTTAATACAAATATATTTAAAAAAATGTACAAAATGCTATTTTCTTAGGTCAGCTTTGTTCACTTTTGAGTGAGGGAAATCATGTGGTTTTAATGAAGAGATGTGAATAGGGCACTTGGCTGAGGTGTTGAATATGGTGTAGAAGCCCATTTCAGTAAAAGCATAAGAAAAAGTGTATTACACTCAGCTCCTAGCCAGGAAATAATGTCCTTGCAGAGAACCCCCTTTCTTTTCAGCCTGCAGTCTACAGTTTGAGATGGTAATAATGATTCTAATATTGCTGGCTGAGAAATGGAGACATTCATATTCTCATAGAGAACTCACAGCAGTGACTGTAAATTATATGGTATTCTGGAAACACAGCAGGAGGTGTTTCCTTCCTTGGACAGTTTAATATAGGGCCTTCATCCCATAGTGTATTACCCATATTTAACTTGCATTTTGAGCAATATCACTGTGTCAAATAAGAGTGTTGTGGGAGCTGTAGCACGTCTCCTCCTGGATAGAGGGCTGGCAGGAGTGCCTGTCTGTGCAGGTGAGCCGTCCCTCGTGGTCTGTGGCTTAACTTGTGCGAGAGCATCGAGACATAAGGTCTGGGCTGAAATTTTCAAAGTCTTCTTAGGGATTTACTTACTGTTTTTAACAAGATTTATGAGGATTAACTCTTTCTCAGCCTTGAAAAGATCTACTCTATTGTCTTTACTCACAGCAACGTCAAAGGTTTTGAGAAGTTTCTTTTGCTTTATCTGGGGCCATTGTTTTGGGTGTGAGACGTTGTCACTGGCAGTATGGGATTTTCTTCTAAATAATCATAGCATAAGATTAAACACTTTGTGGACATTAAAGAAGGACCCTGTCTGAACATCCTGGGTTCAATCTAAGGGGAGAACCCTATGTTCAGCTGGGATGTATGTTTTACTAGGGACCCTTCTAGGAGTTGTCTCACCTAACAGTGGTGAATAGTGATGACTGTTACTTAATCAGGATAAATTAAGACACATTTGCATAATAAGGATGTATTCAGCTGGAGCCAAGTCATTAAGTGGTGCTTAAATTCGTATTACAGTCTAAACTTTCGGAAGTTTCCAAATAAGCATTAAATGAAGATGTAAGGCAACAAACGTAATTTTTAATTGTTGATTATTTTTTTAAATTTTTTTTGCCATATTTTACATCTCTTAACAACTATTTAGACTAAGGTTTTTTAATAGCTTTTCTTTTTTACAGCTGTTAAAATAGAACAATTTACTGTTCCTGAAGCTGCCTCAATTCAGAGGATTTTAGTGTATTGTTATTGGCAGGTAAAAGTACATTTTTTTCATGTGCTTTTTTTAAGCACAAGGTTTTCCTCTATGGGCAGTTTTTCTGCACGTTCTTGCAAAAGCTGCGACGCAGTAGTGTTGCCTGATGTCAGTCACCTGGTTACTGCAGGCATGGGCTAGAGCAGTGGGTGGAGGAGGCGATGTTCTCGGGTGCTGCCCTGTGCTTGGCGTGAGGTTCCAGAAAACAGTAGCCAGCCTTTTGCCAGCATGGCACTCATCTCTGAGGGGGGTGGAGAGAGACCGCAATGCACATGGAAATAGAGGCACCAGAGTGCTGGGTTGGGGGGAAAAGAACCCTCAGAGAAATGGAGGAGTTGGTGGAGTACTCCACATCTTCTTGAGGAGCTGCTACAGCGGTGGGACCTTCCCCGCTGTTACTTCTGTATTTCCAAGACCCCAGCAGCATGCTATCCCCATGGGGATAGGGAGGAGGTCTGAACAATTAAGTTGCTCAGCATTGTTACTGGTTTGATTCCCACCTGAACGTTGCCTGTGAAAAACTACATCTTCCTGACAAGAAATCAGCTGCTGCCTGAAGCCTTTGAGTGAAGAGAAACCTAGAAGTTGTGTGTGTGTACTTGCACAGGTAAGAGAAGGGCTGATGGGTAATCACAGTCTGTGTGATAAAATGAGTTCAAAGAAAGATTACTGCAAAAATTCTGACTTCGAACAGACCTGTGATGTCTCTCAAGTGGGATGTTCAGGTCACAGTTTTGGCCACAAATGTTTTCTTGCTGATATTTTGGATCAGGTGCATTGGTTAATCATTAACGAGAACCAGAAAACATTGTTTCGAGGATCGTATGTATACTTAGAGGAAAAGAGCCAGAGTCTCTGCCACCTTAGATCAACAGCTTTATTGTGAAGTCACACAAGTACAGCTCTGCGCCACCCTGAAACATAAGTCTCCTTTGGCTAATCTTACTGAATTAGATAGGCCTTATTTTGCCCTTAGAAGGTATTTGGTTTGGTTTTACAAAGAAAAAGTTGGTAGTTCTGATGGATGGATACGCTTGTTACATGCCTACTTGTATGCTAGTGAGGGCTTGAAAGCACTTGCACTTCTTATCTTTTACACAGTCCCGCGACAAGGGAGAAAAGATTTCTTTGAAGCATCTTTGTGGCTCTCAGATCTGAGGTCAATAGTATTCCTATTTTTACTTGCTGTGACATAGTGCTATAAAGCCATCCTAGCTTCAAGTGTAAAAATGAGGAGCCTGAGACCCGTGCTTTGTCATTTGTCTCCCTGGCAGGGCAGGGCTAAGTCTCCCCATGGTCTGAGAGGATGCATGCAGGGTGATTTTCCCAGCCTTGCTGCAGTGTGGTGTCTCAGTTGGCAGAGCAACATGTTGCCACAGGGCAGCAAGCCAGGTCTGAGGATTTCCATGTACACCTTCCTTCTCAGCCTGTGCATTCCTTTATGCATGCAGAGGAGCTGTGGCTGAGTGCTGCACAGTGGGTGGACGTGGGAGCTTTCTGGGAGGCCACGGAGGAAGGCGAGCAGGAGCCTAGGCACAGTTCTGACTGTATGCCAAAACCTCAAGCTTCTCAGAGCACCAGGATTTAGACCTGTGGCTAATAAACAAATGAGGCATGGGGAGCAGCCCTGTGGAAAGGGACTTGGGGGTCCTGGCAGACAGCAAGCTCAATATGAGTGAAGAGTGTGTTGCTGCTGTGGCAAAGCAAGCCAGCAGGATACTGGGTTGCATCAACAAGGGCATCGCCAGCAGAGAGAAAAAAGTCATTATTCCACTCTACTCAGCTCTCGTCAGACCACACCTGGCCCCATACTGTGTGCAGTTTTGGATCCCGCTATGCAAAAAAGATGTGGACAGGCTGGGAATGGTCCAGAGAAGGGCCACAAAGATGATCAAAGGACTCCCATACAAGGAAAGGCTGAGAGAACTGGGTTTGTTCAGCCTCAAGAAAAGAAGGCTTAGGGGAGACCTTATCACCGTGTTCCAGTATTTAAAGCGTGGCTACAAAGAAGATGGAGACTCCCTTTTCACATGGAATCACATGGAAAAGACGAGGGGTAATAGGTACAAGTTACTCCTGGGGAGATTCTGATTCAACATGAGGAAAATTTTTCACATTGAGAACAATTAGCCATTGGAATATTTCCCCAGAGAAGTGGTGGATTCCCCAACATTGGACACTTAAGATTCAGCTGGACAGGGTGCTGGGCCATCCTGCCTAGACTGTGCTTTTGCCAAGAGAGGTTGGACCAGATGATCCTTGAGGTCCCTTCCAACCTGGTATTCTATGATTCTATGAAACAAATGACATCCAGCACTGCTGCTCCAGTTATGCTGTGACAAGTAGTGGCTGGTTTCCTGCATTACCTTGTTTATCCACCTTGTAGTCTCTCCGCTGTGCTGCGTGCTGCTGGTATCAAGGACCATGAGCAGAGCGGAGGTCAGTCTCTCAGCTAGTTGTGTTTTAAATGCAGCACAGAGAGAGGATTTTATTTGTTGAAATACCTTAACTGCTTCCTGGGCAGGCTCCCTGAAATTCAGGAATTTACCTTGCTTAAGGCATGTGGAATGTGGTACTTAGCTTAAAATGGAGACTCCTTTTTCTCTTTGACTGGAAACCTCTTTAAAATATCAGCACACCCACACACTGAAGGTTGGGCTCATTTGATGCATACCCAAGATCTCCTGGGTGGTACAACACATTGCTGCCTCTGCACAGCTTTCCTTTTAATCTGCTGTGCTGGGCTTTTTGGTAGTGAGGCTATTGCAGTCTCTCAGAAGCACTTTACACTATTTCTGTGAGAAAAATGGTGAATTTTTTAAAAAGGATGTACTCCCTGTCTTTCTAAACAAACATGGGGTTTTGGTCTTAATGTGAATCTGTAGCCTTAGCTGAAGTATATGTTGATATGCTAGATGTACGAAGAGAGAGATTTTCCTTTGTGAAACACACTGTCTTCTAATTCTCTCTATTATGGTAAGCCTCAAGTCCTGTTCAAATTCCCATCTTGGTCATCCAGCCTACTTACCAAAAATGGCATAATACTGAAATACAGTGGAGGGAAATTATTTTATAGCTGTCATAATGGAGGACACTATTGGCACAGTAATAATGTGGTTATTTCTATTTAGTGGAGTCAGTACCTTCAGGGCTCAATTATAGCTCCTCTTGATAATACCTTCAAAAAGTGGATGGAGGACCAGGAAATGCCTTTATTTGGGGAAATTTCTTGCTAATCCTCTTTGCTGGAGGAGCATGATCTTAGCACCTGCTGTTTTGACTCAGTTTCATGGCTTGCTTCTCTATAGTGCCATCTCTCTGGTGCCTGTTGGTGTCTGTTTTAGCACCATTAGCTGAGGGGAATACATTATGGAAGAGAGAAAAGGAAAATGTGGCTGCTAGGGAACTTTGAAAATGCATCAAGTCTTTAAAGTGAGTAAATCATGGAGAAGAAAGAGTTACAGAAGATAAAAAAGAACCAAATGGAAAAAGGTGATTAATTAAGGGGGTTTATATTATACCCAGGGTCCACTAGATTCTGACCACATAAGTTTATCTCCCTTGGTCCTTCACAGGTGAGAATGAAGTTCGGCCAATGACTTAAAGACTTAAGAATAGCCTACTAAAATGAAGCCTGAATGACAAAGGTCATGAAAAGAGGGATTTCTGTCCTTCGGTGTATCTGGATATTCTTCTTTTGTATCCAGATCTACTTCAGGTCACACCACTCTTCAAACAGTATCATGCAGCATTGCCCCATGGAATAGCCATGATTCAATGGTGGCTGGTTTTTGATTCAAATCTTAGATCTTTTAAAGATCTTGGCATCATTGAAGATGAAGGTTGTAAATCATTTTTAGAGGAGCAGGTTTAAAGTAGAGAAATTTTCTCTGGGGAGACAAATTTAGAACCCTAAATTTGATAAACAGCAATAAATGTATCTGGAATGACTGAGCATATCCTGTTCAATTTCCTCTTCTTGTCTGAAGTATAATCAAGAGTATTTCTTGTTTTTCCAGAAAGTTGTACCTAAGTTAGAAAGCACTGCTATGACAATTCTCAGTCTGATAATAAGATAATAGCCTGAAGTCCCAATGCTGACCACTGAAGTGCTGCTTCAAACATCTCTTTTGAATAGTGCTGGCTGTAATGACAGTAGCAATCACACTTGGAGGTCCATGTGAGGAAAATATGTTTGTATAATAGGTCAAATTGGAGTTCTCTTTCTCACATCTCGTATAAATACATGTTAGAGCAATAGTCACTCCAAATTATTCATACTAATGGTGCTTGTTAAGGCCAGCCTTGTAGGTCTAGGTCTCTGGTGGACCAAATGATACTGTGTCAATGGAAACAGTTGTCTTTAAAGAAACTGCACCTCTTGGCCTTTTAGTGAAGAAAATATCAGGCTTCAAAGATTAGGCAAAAAATGCAACCATCACAATGTGCAAGACTGCGTTGCTTAATGTTACAGTATTCCACAGCTGGAGAAAAATTACTCTGATGGTTTGCTGAAAGAAAAAAAATCCAGACCCCTACCACTTCTTCTGATCAACAGTCATTTTTATAAAATCTCAGGCAGAAAAGTTGTTTGGCTCTAAAAGCTGAAAGAAAATAAGCAGGTGGTGAAACGAGGTGGCTTAGGTTTTCTGGAATTCCATGGAAACACTTGTGTCTTAAACATTAATTTTTAAGCACCATTTGTTAAGTTTCTTGAGCAGCACCCCATTACTGACTCAATAAACATATTACTGGTGCTGTTACACCTCTCCAGAGCAAAGGCACGTTTGAACACTTCACATGTCTGTTTCGAGTGGTGGTTTTGCTACACTAACCACAGCTGCAGCCACAACAGGCTTCCCACAACTCTTACTAACTCCATGCCATTCAAAAGGTGTTGGTCTTTTAGAACCTGCTGTACTTCCAAGAGCAGATACAACCCTTATCTAAAGGGTTGAGCTCAGCCAGGTTACATGTGGGTCTAGGTGTCGTGTCAATCCGTACTCTCAGCTCTAATGTGCCACATGTCAGAGCCCTCTTACCTCTCCGTTGCAGCTGCAGCTGAACAGTGTATGTGCTGTAGGCTTTAATATTCTTGTTCTTCCAGGGCAGAACTTGTATTTGGTAGAGCCTACCTTGCATTAAGGAGCCATTTCCAGTGATGGCCTACATAGGGAATCTTACAAAGAATTTGAAAAAGCATTTGACAGGGTGAAGTGAAAACATTTCATGCTCTTTTGTGCAACATGTTGGACTATAGCTTTTTTTTTTTTTAATAAAAAAGAGAAGGGGTTATTTAAAAAAAAATTTCTTTCTGTATCTTCACGTATTTGTATTGAGAATCAGTCCAAAAAATCACCTCTCTCTCAAAAAAAAATTAATTTTGACTTTGAAAAACTATTTTAAATCCGATTTTCACTTGGTTTTTTTTCCTGCTCACTCCTCTTTATACATACATACACATTATATATATATATATGAAAATGAGAAATGGAAAAATAAGCCTGAACCTTTTTTTTCAATTTGAAGATGCCAATTTGGAAGGTTCTCTATTAAAATAGGAACTGGTAAAAAGGAGTATTTCACTTTATTAATTCAAGTTCTGCTTGTGAGAACATGAATGGAATATTTTTATAGTCTAGAGATTTTTTGCAAAAGCTTGTTTTTACTAATTCTAAAGAACTGGGTAGCGCTAATTTGGCAATATTTCTGGAAAATTGAACAATTGAAGGGATGAAAATGGGTGTATGTTATCTTTGGGTTTTTACTGTTACTTTGCTTTAGAGATTAATATATAAAATTCAGTTACCTTCAAAAGGCTTCACAATCATCATCAACTGTTCAACTATTGTTATATTAACTATTTATTTTGGCAGAAGTTATTTATTATCCAGTATCCTTATCTAACTAGTACCTGATCTTATTAGAAAACAAAGCAAAACGGAGATCCAAAACTTAAAACCTGGGTTTCTTAGGAACTGAAATATCAATTCCACAGGAAATTCCATTATCTCTAATGCCAAATATTGTGTATTTCTTGGAAAAACAAAAATTGCTTGGTTTTCAAGTAAAGGGTATGAAAGTATTTACGTATGACAGTGGCAAACACATCTATTTTTTTACAGTATTTTTATTTGTTCTGTATGCATTTACTTTTAAATTATAGCAAGATATCAATAACATTAGATGTATGGTAATGGAATGTCCTAAATTAGGCTCTTTAAAATCAAAACTGTGTACCTACTTCCCCAGTGCACTTTTTTTCAGGATGAGGGTCTATAGAACCAGCCTGGTTTGGGATTTGATCTCACAGGCATCAGGGGTGGAAAAAGGGTCTTCCACAGACTAATGACATCTGGGAAAAATCTGTGGCTTGTAGCAGAGTGGCAAGCAGATAGCCACAGCCCTGGAGATCAGGAAGGAATTTATTACATACACGTAGACTCATAATATGGTATTTAAAATGACATGTTCATCCTGAAGCAAGAGACAGATATTTCAGTAGTGTGCTAAAGAAATACTCCCACTTTTCCTGATGTAGAGTACCTGTAAATCAGCACGTTCTTATTTCTATGTGTCTTTTGAAATGTCTTTGTTCAGAACATCCTGCCGTTGGAAAATCACAGGCGTGCCTGCAACCCTTCCGAGGAGACAAGAGTGATTCAAAGGCCCTTCTTAGACTGTGACGGCAAACGGAGAACCAGACTTCAGGTGTAAACTGGAGAGGACTTTGCTGCCAGCAAGACGTCCTTTGAGGTAGTTGCAGCTCAGAAGACTGTTGAAATAAGCAGAGCCAGAATTTGACTAGAAGCCAAGAAAAAGAGCGGCTTAGGTCAGTTAATCTACCACGTTGCATGTGGGGGATCTATGATACGACACTGTCTCTGCCTGCTCTGAAATAGTGTAATTGAAGGGATACAGTCTTCAAACGTATTCTTGCCTGAATGGGAGCTGTGAGGGCTTGCTAGACACCACTGATATAGGACTTGGGAAACTACCCCGGAAAAACCATGGAACTGATGAGAGAAATACTCATGTAGCAGCTTGTAGAGCTCACAGGAGTCGTCTTTGGGGTGGGATAGGAAAAGTATGGAGAGGGAGACTAAGCTGTCCAGAGGTATGAAACAACTTCTGTACAAGCAGCAGCTGAATAGAGTTGGATTCTTCATCGTGACAGCAATGGAGGGCCATGACAGAGACTGATAAAATCATGAGTCTGAGCTGCTTGGTGACTTGAAGGTGACCTCTGATTTTGTTGTTATTCTTAGTTGACATTTAGACACCCCAAAACCTGAGCAAACCTCCTGTGCTTTACACACAGCTTTCATGACATCCCAGGATACTTGTTTTGCAGACACTTATAAAATCATGTTAGGAGGGGATGCAGGAAGCAGAAATATTCAAACCTAAATGGATTATGGAGCTTGGAATAACAAGCATTCAAAGGGGTGAACTGAAATCATGGGCAACACATTCACCATCATCTCTCCATTCTGAAGAGAATTTCAATGCCAAAGTGGTGATATTTCAGTACTTCGCTGATATGACAAAAACAAGTAGAAAGAACTGTAACTATTGGAAGGGTTAAAAAAAACCCCAAACATCTCTCACTTTCTTGGAAATGATCCTCTCCGTCTTTTCACTGCCGTCATCACCCATGCGCACTCACACCTACCCACAGTCTCCTTCCCCCAAATCCTAAACGGCAAAGCCCTCAATGGGTGATGATGAAATTAAGAAGTCTTAGCCCAGCTGCACAAGAGGATATTAGCTCATGTCAAAAATCTTGTTTGGCATCTCAGCAAGCGTACAGGGTTGATGTATTTCTGGAAGATACCTCTGTGTTTTTCCTTTAACCTCCTCTGACTTCTGAGAACTCTTGCATAATTGCTCATTTCACAAATCTCTAGCTGTACCAGAAAAATTTCTTGCCCTGAGGTCAAGATTAAGTTGTGTTGTGTCATCGTTGAAGCCTGTTCTCATTTCTGGTTCTGCCAGGCTGGCTGCCTGGCTTCAACAAAGGTGATCTGTGGGAACTCCAGTCCAGATCTGAAGACATAAGCAGAAAATTCACAATGGTGAAACCGGATCATTTTAATGCAAATCTGAACATCACAAATACATGCTTGTAGCTTCTTCCACAGGTTTTGGAAATGTGATAGAAATTTCCACTGAAAATTTCAGCTGATTCATAATGGTTATTGCAGTGGCTAACCAGGTTTGGAGTGGGTCTGCTGACCGGATTTGTTGATCCCTTGAGCAATAAGCCTTGCAGTAGAAGCAAGCAGAAAGCAGAAGGATTCTAATGGAATTTCCACCTAGAAAATTTCGTTTGAGCATAACCCAGGGAGACATGCACAGCTATGGAGAACCTGATCTTACAAAGAGCCTATTCCTTGACTCCTTCCATCGTATTTGATGGCACCTAGCACTTTGTGCAATCAGGTAGTCATGGATTTCTTCATGTCAGTAAGAGCACCAGCCAAAATTTTCCTTTAGAAGCAGTCATGTAGCTCAGAGACCAAAGTTAATCCCTTAATTAACTGATGATCCAAACGAAGTTACTCTTTCAATACTATTGCTACTCGTCCTGTGTTGGTGAAACAAGCATTTGCTCTGGACAAAATGACTCATCTCCTTCCAGACAAAAAAATCTGAGCTCTGAAGCAGAGCTCTGCCTGCCCCTGACATGCTAGGGTTGTCATGGTGTCTCAAAGGACCCAGGGAGAAGGTAGAGAGAACTCCTAAATAACTTTGCAGTGAGGAAACTGTCCTCTTATAAGGTTTTCCTTAGCACTCTAGAACAAGCTCTATCTGTCTGACAAATAGCTGACTTCTAGTTTAACAGTTAGAGGCAGATTCATATTTATCTTTTTAAACTTCTAAATATAAAGCAATTTATATTTCCAGTGCAGAGACAGTCGGAGAAGGTATGTTGCTTATGAGGCACATCTGTCTTAAGTCCCACCCTTGGAGCATGTTAATCTCATCTGGATTGAATTCACATGGACTTTTCTGGGAGTACTGGACCACATTACACTGAAATGGCAACAGCTGGAATTATATTTGAGTTTCATCAAGTATATTTGAATGATCTTTCTTACCTAACAACAGTATCGATGATCCCTACCAATCCTTCCAAAAGCAGTTTCTCCTATTTCATGCGTGCTTTTAATTGCCAATTCAGCTAGGCCAAATTCTTACTCAGCTTTCATTTGGGAAAAAACTGCCACAGAAATGTCTTTGAGAACTTGTGTAAGTGAGGGCTCAGGAAAAATGTAAGCTGAAAGATTTGATCTGCTTTAAGAGATATAGAAAACTGCTTCTCTCTCTTGTCCCATCACTGTGCTATCACTGGTTGCCCCAAATTGAGCTTTTGTTTTTGCATGTTTGCTGTTTAAACTCTGCTGTCCTTCCCTGAATTCCTTCACCGGCTGAATATCAAGCTGAAACTTCTCCTATTCAATACCCTTTACTACTATACTGTTACTGATGTTACTGACCTTGCATCTCACTAAACACCTTGAGCTGGGCAACATTTCCATCTTCTTCTTGGCTGCTGTATTTGTAGGTCCCTTCTGGGCATTAAAGTCATGTTGAAGGGCTGGCCGTGTGAGAAGCTGCTGAAGAGTGTCTCTCTGTGACCTCTTGAGTCCTCTGTATTTTTTCCTTGGTGGCTCCAACTAGGGTACACGACAGCCCTTTTTTCATGTGTGCAGCAAGGACTTGCGGACTTGTGGAATAGGTGGCATCCGTCGGGATAGGAAGGTGTCCAGCTCTTTTTGGGTGCTCCGCTCGGGGTGCCCTGAGCTCCTGAGGCACCCTGAGCACCATCACATGGGCATTTCTCAGGAGGGCTCTGAAAGACAAACCAAGATGTGGGCATTGTGCATTAAATCACTGCCCTTGTATTCATGTGTGGTCTGTATGGAAAGAGTATTGATGCTGGAGTACTTTTGTTCTGTAGGTGTATGTGCACACAAACACAGTCAGTCACTCGGGGACTGCATGGTGCTGTGGTTGGTGTAGAATTAGACATGTTATTTGGGCTGTGGCTTTGCCAGTTGTACGGCTTATAAGCTACGTGGATTTTCCTAGAACATAACTCAGTAGGAATAATCAAGAACTATTTTAGACAGATTGGGAAAATATGTTGGAACTGGTTTTATCTGTTCATAAAGACAAATGCTTTACTTAAATGTTCTAATTTTTAGTGTTATAAAGTGACCATAAAATCCCAGAAAAAGTTAAGTAACCTCACAACACTAACTGGAAGCCTCAGGACTTTCCAGGGCCCCAACTAAGTCCTTTCTGCTTCCTGGAAAAACTGAAAATTCCCCATGTCCTTTGTCACAGAGCTCTTATTTCAGTGTTGGTAGGATGGGAGAAGAGGAAACTACCAAAAAGTCCTGATTCTTGGGCTGTAGGGTAGGCAGCTTATTTAGAGCAAGAAGGAGAGCAGCTTTACCAGGTTGATTTATAAACCGTGGCTATTTGGAGTTACCTGTAGAATTGGGATGCGTTATCCTATAAATCATAGAGATAGATGACTAGACAGAGGACAGGGGAAGCCGCAGGAGAGATTCACTTATTAAAAATCTCTACGATTTATTGTGCGGTGATCCCAGCTAACCTGATGGACATCATGGTAGCAAGGGTCACGTAATATACAACTGAAAGGTTCCTGCAAATCTGCAAGGGACTGTTACTAGCCATTTTCCTCTCTGATTTACAAACATTTGCTCAAGAAAAGGAAGTAAAGCTCTATTAAGTGAAGTCCTTTTATCTGTAGCAAAATATTTTAAGAAAACCTGTTTGGAACAAATGCTGTTCTAAATCTCTCTGGGTTATTTTCTTTCTTTTGTGAGATGACTTTATTATCTTCCTGGGTTTTTTATCAGTATAATGGTTGTGGCTGGTGTGAAGGAAGGGTCTTATGGTTAATATTTTATTCTGGCAAAGATCAGATCAATACATTGTGCTCTTTTTAAAAAATTTAATTTCATATAGGCAGCTGCTTTTCCAGAGTTGGCAATTTACTCCACAACCTTTCTGCCTGCAGGTCTTTGAAACGGATGTGAATTTGTCTCTCTCAACTTTTGACTTAATATTGATGTTGTGACTCAGAACAAGAGCTCCAGGAGAGGGCACGATGAGGTGTCCAGCCTTTATTTGCTGTGCAGCCTTTATTTTCTGTGCAGCCTTTTTTGGCCTGTGAGTCTCAGCTCTCATAAATTATGTAGACTCAGGCTTGAGCCCAGCTTGTCAGGAAAGCTGTAACCTTCCTGCACCTCGTCATCACCTCAAAGAATACTCAGGAGGAAACACAAGTAGGGAAAGAGAGTAAGAAATTTTTGAAGGGCACAAACACGTGACCTAGTTTTCACTGCCTTTTGGTGAAAAGTGTGTGTCTGACTTCTATTTCTAAGTTCATAATACTTTTTTCCATTAAATATGGTCCAAATCGTGTTACAGAAAAACCCTTTTCCTGATGCCTGCTTGTACATCTACCTGGTGGAAAACTTTCTGTTGTGGTGTTCAGGTGACAAACTGAAATGTTTCACAGAAACATGTATTGGCTCCATTGACAATTTCATTTCAGATATATTATATTCCATTCATTTATGTAAAAGTCGAAAAGTTAATGATTTTATCCAAACAGTCCTTTTGGGCTTTCCAAAAAGCATTCAAATGAAATATTTATAGAGGATTTTGTTTCATAAAATATTTGGAAGTTTTGACTTTGAAAAGTTTTTAAATGTTTTTGTTTTTTTCTTTGAATCAAATCTAGAAGTTGGTATCTTGGAATTTATTGCATCATGGAAAATTCATCTTTTAATTAGCTATATTTGTAATGAGGAAATTTCCCATCTCTTTTTCATAAGAATAATAGCGCTCCCTCCAGCTAAATGACTAAATTCTACTCTGCATCTTTCAGGTTGTGAGAAGTATTAATTGAATGTGATATTTTTCTTTGCTTCTTGACCTATGATTACGCGTAGTCAAACAGCAGTGTTGTTTTGCCCTGGAGTTGAATGCATTTTAATTCCAGATTAAATGAGTCATTGTACATGGTGACACAGAAATGTTTGTATTCTATAGGTGTTAATAATACTGGTATACTAAAATGCAGAGCTGTGTAATTATGTGCATTTATCCTGCACCATTAAATACCTGACTTTTACTCAGTCTGAAATTGCTAGTTCTCTCAGGAATCCCTGAATATCCAGAGTAAGAGCTAGAAACGGAAGTGTAATGCTGCTGAAAAGCAGAGCTTACCAGCATTACAACATGCTGTACAGCTTTTGATTCACACTAGAAGATTCTGAAATTAAAATGTCTTTTGGCTCATTTTTTGTGATGTTTCTTTAATTATCTCCCTTTTGCTCCTTCTAAGATCTGTAGAGTTGGTACAAGCAGCATGTTTCAGAAATCATCCTAGTAAAACAAAAGCGATACTCTAAAAAACTTGCTTAGGTTAGTTCTTACAGTTACGTATCTGCAATGTGTGTATAAATTGAGGTGCAGCTTAAAAGTTTGGGCAATTGTTTGGGGTCCCCTTCCTAATGGGTTGCACTCCTGGTGAGAAACAGGATCAGATATCATAAACTGATTGCCAATAACATTTTTCTGAGATTCTTGGTCTTGGGGACCACTATTACCGGCCTCATGTGATGACAACCCTCTGGCCCTCTACATTGTGCTACAAAAAGAAGGGGTACAGTGGGTTTCCCTTTTGCTGGGAAGGTACCACTGAAGAGAATCCCAATGTGAAAAAAAAAAAAAAAAAAAAGACTGGTGCTTTCTACAACTCTAAGGAGTGTGGCTGAAGGGATTGGCAAGCTCTCAGGAATGTAGTTCTTGAGAGTTTGTGTGTTTTTCCATCATGAAGAACAGCTTTGTTTTCAGAGGACAATCTGCATGCAAGCAGATGTCAAAAACCGGCAAATGTTTGCCTGTGACCTTCCTAGCTAAACCTCAGGCTGGGCTTCTGCCTGTGCTTCTGAAATAGACTCTGCTGGAAGATGAGCCAAAGGACCCTGCTTCTCTTCCTGATTTTCATCTCCTTTTGCTGGTTTTGTCATATGAGGATCTTTCTGCAGATTGCACTGCCTTGCTGCACCTCGGTGTAGCAGGAAGACCAGGGCAGGTCTCAGATGTAGGCAGCTACTCATCTTGAACCTCAGAGCTCTGAGGAGCAGCCCAAGAATGTCCACAGAATGTCTGTGGCTTCATCCATGTGAGGACCTGTGTTGCGTAGACAAGCTGATGAGATTTTAAATAAATGAAGTAAATATGGGTAATGATTGTTATATTTTAGCTTCTGAAGACCATAAAAGTAAGAGCAAGATGCAAGCATCAACAGTTTTAAAATATGCATACTGTAAAAGCACAGGTATTTGTGTGCTGAAAGGAACCAGAAACTTATATGTTCACTGGTATCCTAAATATCCCTTGTAAGGTTATAAATTACTTAACTGGAATGGACCCTGATCTTTGGCTGTCACTGACTTCCCTGGAAGCAGGTTTGGGCTTGTGATCCAGAACAATATGCAAGGTGGGCTTTTAAGCCAGCGATAAACTGCAAATTTATCAATTTCTTAGTTTCGCTTCTTCCCCCCCCCCCCCCCGGATAGGCTGTCCCTCACACCTCTGGCAACATTAGGAGCCCACTAAAGGCTGGTCCTCTTTCAAGTCATCCAGTAAACACAGGGGTTGTTCACTAGAAATCCCATTCCCCACCTCTCCTTCCCAGTGAATCGCATGCCACACTCCAGTAGGAAATACCTCACTCTTCTAGGTCAAGTGGGATCCTATCGTTCTCATGCACGTGGCCAGGCTCTGCCCTTTGCTTTACTATTGCCTTCCACAGCACATCAGTGAGGTGCAAGAGGGTGGCCTTTCTTTTGTTGAATTTATGAGTGATAGCATGATTTTACTAATAACTCCGTATGGTAACTCAGCCTGGAGTTGGTTCATTGTTTCAGTACTTACTCTTTCCCTGCCAGTTTGGATAGTCTGACAACATATTTTGGTGGTCTGTCATACAGACTCTTTTTTGTGTTTGCTCAGTGGGCTAGGCATTTATTGATTTGTTTGGGGTTTATCACAACAACCAGGGAAAAATATTTTGAACAGTATTTTGGGCAATGTCTGCCTGAAAAGCAGTACAAATTGGCAAGGGGAATGAAGAGACCTGAAATAACTTTTAACTCTATTATCAGGATATGTACTAAACTGATGGAATGTTCATTTAGACAGACTTGTGAAATCAGGAGAGGAGATTGAATTCTTTTTTGTTTATAAGTAGGACTCACTGTCAATAAAGGTATGCAGCCTCTGACTTGACTGTGCATTGCTTATGTTGGACTGAGAAGGAAGGACAAAAAGGAAGAATGAGACTATAGATGTGGGCATCAGTAAAGTCTTCAAGATTCCCTTTTACATGCCTGGTAAGAATAGGACTCCTAATGATAATGAGCAGAGAGAAAAATCAAGGCAAGGAAGAAAGTATATATGAGACTATTAAGAAGAAGCAGGCTTGAGAAAAGGTGAATTTGTTGACTTACAAAGGAGACAGTCTTTTTACTGAATGATGATAATATTTTGGGGTTGTTTTGAAGATTGGGGTGGGGAAGTAGAGGATCAATCTAGATTTATCTCTTTTTATTAATGTTATGTTTTTGTAAGGATATATAGAGATCTCTTTCTTATAATAGGCATTCTGTATTACTTGGAAAACAATCAAGAAAGGATTCCCTGCATAGAGAAAACACTTACTTTCCAAACTCAAGGTTCACTTGGCAAGGAGAGAGAATCAACTGGTGCTGTAATGACTTCCTGATTCTGAAAAAAAATTGGAAGGGCATGGTGAACAAAGAAAGAAATGTTCATAAATCCAAGGTGTCCTTGAGGGTAACAAGGCTTCTAAGGCTTAGAAGATAAAGCAGCAAGCTCTGAGACTCACGGGGGAAGAAATTAATGGCAAACAGGAAAAGAATTAAAAGGCTTCAATCGTTAGTAGTTTCAAAGGAACTGTTTCCTTTGTTTTCCTTGCCTTAAACGGAGGCTGATGTGGATCCTGGAGAACTAGGCTTAACCTTGATGCAGAGTCTGAAAAGAAGTTTGAAAGAAACATTTGTGGCTGTTGATCCAAATGATATCGTAACATTGAGCACGGTGTTGCACAGAACTGATGTCAGCCCCAGAGACTAGTGCTGAATATGACCTTATGGTCTTCGCAACCTCCTGGGGACACCAGAAATCACATCCCCCCTCCCCACCCACTCCCCTTAACTTGAAAGTGATAATGGAAAGGACAGGACATCTGGGCTTCCAGAGGAATGAAGCTCTCTATCAGTCAGTCAGTCTCTGTCTTTCAGATCTTAATTACTCATGCTCTAAGGTGGTACTGCCAAACTGTAGCTATCTGAATGTTCAGCTTCTCATCTTAGAGCTTGCTGCCTGATCTCCTGCTCTCTATAAGGTGATGCATTCCTCCCCTCTCTGGCATACCTGAATACAGTGGGATGAACAGCCCTCTAGAGCTGTCTCTCTCCATTTACTGCAGAGAAAGCAGAGACAACTGATTTGATTTAGGCTATATCAAACTCTTAGCTGGCTGTGGTGAGAGAAGTATCCAACCCTAGCTCACTGGGGATAGGTCTGAGTATGACAAAGAAAGAAAAAAGAAAGAGTGAGGGCTGCAGTGAAGGTGGGTGAGAAGAAGCTAAGTGGAAATAAAGATGACAAATCCTTACTGCAGGCTTTGTAAGGTAAAATGTGATGTGTGGATGTGACTGGGTTAATGGCACTTGCTGTGATACCATTGCCTGCTGAAGCCTGGGTATCCCAGAGGACAGTTACAACTGGTGCAGGAGTTACTCAAGGGGCTAGCAGAGGATGATATGAATGGTCACCACATCTCATTCCCTGGTGTCACTGGCTGTGGTGAGCTCCTGGATGTGCCTCAGAGAAAGGAGAGTTGTGGGCAAAGAGGAGACAAGAGGTCTAGGCTGACCAGGAGGGTGGACAGGATGAGAGATGGCAGAGTGAGGAAGTGTCCAGTGAAGTCAGGGAAGGAAAAGGGTCCAGCCTTCCTGAGGAAGCCTTCTTCCAGCAGCGAAGTTTAGGCATGTCCAGCTGAGGGGAACCATGTTTATGTCTTGTATCAGGCCCCAAAACTGACTTCATGAAAGAGAGGAACAAGATATCAAAGATTTTCAGAATGATGTAGTATTGAGATCTGGGTCATTGGGCTGAGAAGCGCCAGGAGAAAGCAGGAGGTCTCTGGCTTCAAGTTCCTGCTTTCTTCACAAGGGTTGCAATATAAAGGGAGGACAGTATTTCTCCCTAGGAGAAGCAAAATTTGGCTAACCATGTACCTTGATGCCCTGTTAATTTCTGTCTTTTTTTATTTTTGCTTGTGACCTCTTCAGACAGTTACCACCTGGAACACGTTGTGCTGCCATTTCATTCACTTTCTTTCCATG
This sequence comes from Haliaeetus albicilla, assembly GCF_947461875.1. Taxonomy (NCBI): domain Eukaryota; kingdom Metazoa; phylum Chordata; class Aves; order Accipitriformes; family Accipitridae; genus Haliaeetus; species Haliaeetus albicilla. Next base: position 15,819,736 of record NC_091503.1, on the reverse strand, counting down.
GAGGGGGAAGCTGTGCAAAGCCTGTTGAAGAATACATGCATTCCAGAGCTTTAGGTAACACTTGTGAGTTCTTTGATAATTTTTTGAATTTCTGAATATATCTACTTTTGCAACCATTCTACAAACTGAGAGAAATGTCTATAATTCTCAACCAGGGAGGTGGGGTAGCCACAAGATCTTCACAGAGTTCACATCATATTGAAACAGGCCAGTGGGAGGCTATGTTGGGGGTGTCTAGCAGTTTCCATTCTAATTTAGAAACAGCCTCTCCGTATAACTGATTGGTCTGGTCCTAAGCTATTACCTTGGACCAGAACCGAGATGGCTGGTGATCCAACATCAGCTGCATCTACATGAGTGGAAAAAGTAGATGAGGGTGGTTTGGGCATAGTGATCCTTGAATGCTAATGAAAAGAGAAACATATTTGGCACCATTAGAAGTCAGGTACTCTGAGGATTTCAAAATTGTGTCTTTTTTTATGAAAACGAGTTTGTTAGTTATGTGGGGAAACACTGTGAAAAATGAATGTCTTTTACTGCATTCAGAGCCATTGCTCCAAATCCAGTGAGATAATGGCCAATAAAACTTTGAGCTGGGAGGTTGAGTTCTGCATTGCTAAAGCCTTCATTATGGGTGGTTTTAGCAAATGTACACGTGCCAGAGTGTCTCATTGTTCTTTTGCTGTTTTATTATTTTGTCAGTATGAAGTGCCTCTGATTCCAGCTATGAAATGCAAGTTTAGCTGGTATTGATCCTGCTGTCCATGTATAGGTCCTTAGTAGCTTTGCGGGATGCTGTTAAGAGCAGTTAGGTTTTATTTGCAGTTGAATCATACCGTACTCTGTTCCCTATTGAAACAAATTGCATCTCAGTCCAAATGTACTTGATTTTCTTTTTTTTTTTTTTTTCATTGTAGAGGGTTGTAATTGAGATCCCCTAATTTTTTTGAATGCTTAGAGGGAGCCAAGAGTCAACCTACTTGGGTATCCCAAGGCAGGGAATGTGACTTTGTGGTTCCCAGAACTGCATTGTTAAATGGCAGTCTCTGCTCTGGGCCCATAGCGTAGCATCCACAGTCTGACCAGATTACTCTTGTCTTTACGGTATAGGCCAGATTCTTCATTACATGTTAGGCTGAAGCTCACCATTAGGTTATCTGTTGCAGCTTCTAGGATAACTCGTGTTTCCTTTACGTCTTTGACAAATCCAGTAACTCCTTGTTTGACCAAAGTTTATATTTGGTCAGGCTGGAATAAAATTAGGAGCTCTTCTATAACCAGGTTCTGTTTTCAGCACTCAATGAATGTACTTCATCTCCTGAGAAGTTAACATCTAAATCTGTAGGTACGTCACATTACCAGTCCACTTGTTGGTTCTTTAAATGTTATAAATCCAGTTCACAGCAACAACACTTCCCATGTAGTGTCTTTTTTTTCCTAACTGATGTACAGTTTAAAAAATGATCTATAAGCTAGCACCCTTCTTCACATCCTTGGAGGGATGGCGTTACAGACACAACAACTTCAAACAGCATTGAAATACTGCAGCCTTTAGGGTGGGATATGTGAGGTCTTTTTGTGTGCTAGAAAAAAAGTAACACCTCAGGCTGGAACAAAGCCAGCAGACAAGGGCGTGTGCTTGCATAAAAACCCTACCTAGACAACTTACAGAATATTTAAAAATAGAAGAATGAAGTGGTACCTAAGAAATGAATGAAGAGATTGTAGGTTTAGTGTAAACCAGGCAATGTTCTGGCAACACCAAGGGTCTTGTGAAAGATTACAAGGACTGTGTATTAGTGCAGCATCATTGATATATCTCATCAGATCCAAACTGAACTCCTTGAGGGGCTGTGCCATGAGTTTTCTCAGCATAAATGGATAAATGCTTGATGAAATGATGCTTATAAACAGTATTGAGCCTTTGCAAGGGAAACTGGGCACAAAGCACATTAAGACCTTACCATTTAAAACACTATGCTGTCAGGAGAGTTGGGTATGGGCTGGCTTCTGCCGTGTTCTGCTCCAAAGGACACCCTTCTGGGAGGGCAGCAGTGTGTTGGTTGTAGGTCCCCTCCTTGGGTAAGGAAAGCTCAGTGCTGACAGTCTGTCTGCCAGAGGATCAGAGAAGGGAAATTGTTATTCTCCACTACCTCTTTGCTATCTCTGACACATTGTCTGTAGTACAGTTTTAGCACAGTACTATCCTATGCATCTGTCTGGGGCTGTGTAATGCGTGTGCTGTACCAAAAGGGTGTAGAGAGATTTGCTGTTCCTCATAGCAGGTTACAGCACAGATGTACCACTAGGAAAACTCTTCCTGAAGTCACCTGACCAGATTTTGTTGCTGGTCATATACATTTGGAGAAATGCCATAGCATTCAGTACTGTCCCTTGGATTGTATACAGGCAATGGTGGGGAATCAGGCACTTCTTTTTATCTAAGCAGACAGAGTCAATTGCAGTCAGAGGATTTTAAAGGAGAGATCTGGAATCAGACAATTACTTTAGTTTGATTTTAAAGACAGACATTAAGGTTTTGAATTTGTTCTATCTGGCCATCAGATGCAGTCAGGTTTACCATGGTTAATTTTAGAGAACTAAAATAGAAAACAAAATCACTTAAACCCAGAACCAACTTCCATCCTTTCCCAGCCAGTATGTTTGTAAACAATACTGTATTACAAAACATACTTCTAATTGTGTGTTACAGTTTCCCCTATAAGGATGAGCAAACATTTGCACCCATGGGGAGCAGTGTTCCACTAAATATTTGGAGATTAGCTGCAAGCCACAGAAAGAGGTCCAGATGGTTCCCTGACATCCACATGCTTTTGATAACCCAGCACTCTTTCTCCTCTGCAACCAGGGAACTCTTTCCTTAGTCCTCCGCTCCTTCTCCTGTTGCTGGCCAGCAGGCTATAAACCAAGTGACCCTTCCAGTTCACTTTGTGTTTGCTGAAACTCTGCTAAGTCCGCTTGGGCCAAGTTCTGCCAAACGTCGTCATCTCCCTCCTCGTCCCCTCATCGCTGTACTCTTTTCTGGGGACAAACACAGGCGCTTAAAGGACTTCAGTTGCCTGCTACTGTGGCTTGCCACGTTGTATAGTCCTGCTCAGGAAACAGCATCTGTAGAAGAGTGCCACTGAAGTCCTGTCAGATGTTTTTGGCAAAGCAGCAAAGGAGAAGGCTCACTTTGAGCGTGGGAGGTTTAAAGCTTCTGTGCTGGTCTCCAAAGTCTCTCCGGGGCCGGGGCACTCAAATGGGAGCCTTACGTGAGGTGGGTAGGTTTGGGTCTGCACCAAGTCACCGGACTGAGAGGTGGGAAGATGGAAGGGTTGCAGCTCAAGGCACGCATCTTCCATAGCTCACTTATTTTCTGATGGGAGGTGAAATGTTCAGCCCCTCTCCTTTTCTCTTTTTGGAATTGCTTTGCCCACTGCTAATTTACATCTTAGGCATGAAAGAAATCTTTGTGTTCAAATGAAAAACATAAAGCTTCACTCTAGAGGTGATTAAAAGTGAACAGACAAAGTATTATAATATCCTGAACAATATTCAAATGTTTTTTAAATTTTTCCAGAAAAATATATCTGCAGATCTGTATGTCATTGCAGAGATTAGTCTAGAGGGATTTCATCCATCAAACAGAACAGAATATAATGACTTTTGATCTTTACTGAAGTGGTGAGAGAATGGAAACAAGAAGAAAAGAAGGAAAGCAGCACAGAAGGTAGAAAATGTGGAGAATACACCAGGAATTTCTGGAACATTTTACGCTTCAAAAATATGCACATGTGGATTGTGAACTGCTTCATAATTGTTCTAGGACCTGCCTCAAAAAGTCTGTTGGAAATGCTAGGGGGCCCAGGCCCTCATTTCTTTCTAGACCAGACTCTGACAGTAAAGCAAACCCAACAGAAAGGTCCCCAGGAGTGTTTTATAGACATGGTGGCCACACAATGCAGAGCACTGGTGCCATAAGTATCATATGGGTGTCTCCAGGTAAGGTTCAAATGTCCAAAGACTGTCTGAGGTTGGAAATGGCAATGACAAATTTTATGCTGGAGCAGATATTACCTGTATCTCCGGTACTACGACTAGCCTGATAGAAATGCAGTCTTCTGCCCAGATCCAGTCCCGATCAAACTTGTCCTGCTGCGTGGTCTGCTGGTGGAGAGACCCAGAGCCTGTGACTGTGAAACCCTAGTAAGATACTCTGGTTTAGCCCTCTTCTCCCAGTATCGAATATCCTAGTTTTATGTCATGTACAATATATGGCACAACAGAAAGACAGAGCTGATGGTTCCCTATCTATCATCTGAAAGTTGTCTGTCTAGCCTAGGGATAGTTCTCTAAGATAGGCTTCTTGCTTTTCTTGTGGCCAAACTACTACAGAGAAAGGATTTATTAAAACACAAATAGAAGAGAAGTAGGAGGGCGGGGGGGAGCTACTGGGATCGGGTAACTTTCTCTTGAAATAGTGCAATTAGGTTGTGTTATAATCAGACTCCATCATGGAAAATTAGCCCTGAAGAGGATCTTAAGAGATCATTAAACCACCTTTCCTTCTGAAGTTGAGTGCAACTGTATCAACATCATCCCTGACAGATGTGTGTCTAACTCCTCCTTGAAAGTATCCAGAGGTGGAGGCTTGAAGTTGAGGGCTCGAAGGTTCAATAAGCATTAACAGGCTATAGAAACGAGCAGCTGTGATTACTAGAATTAAGCCTGTATTCTAAGGAGCTGGGAAAATTAATCATTGTTTTAAAATATCAGTGTGTGGGCTAATTAGCCAAGCCGCAAAGCTAATTCAAAATTAAGCTCTGGAGAAAGGTGAGACAGTAAATATCCTGGTCTTGCTTTCCTGCTCCCCCCGGCCCCTTCAAAATTGAGCTGTCTTTTATGATACTGATTTGACTGAAGATTCGTAAACATCTTAATACCTTTTGGTAGTGTGGAAGGAGGGAGGAATGCAGTCAGAATTGAAGGAATTCACTCTGGTTTTAACTGTGAGTTACCTTCTGCCTTCATTTCACATGGAGTGGAGGTAAGCAGGTAGGTGTGTGGTAAGGCAGTAACTAGTTAAGACACTCTAACTTCTTACCTGCCTTGATTTAGGAGCTGCTAAGCTCCCCTCTATGGGTTTGCAAAAACTGCTGCTGAAAATCTGTATTTATTACTAACTTGTGTTTATCTGGTTTAAATATCTAGCCAACTGTTTTTGTCTCTTTTGTGCTTACTATGGCCTTCTTTTAGCACCCTTTCTCTCCAAAATTGCTGAGGGATGTATGGTTAAAATTATCTGTGAACTGTAGTCTTGATTTCAGAATTGGGTCATGAGTTATTGTCTCAGAATTTGGTCCTTAAAACTAAACTGTCAGCAGGGATCATTGAAATTGCTAGGTAATACACTGTTAAAAAATTCAGCTTGTTTTTACCTGCACAACTTCTTACCAAGCTCTGTGGGGATTTGATACCAAGTCCAGTACAGCCAGAGGAGACCACTGTTTGTACTTCAGCAAGGCTGGGATTTGGACATAAGTTAGGCTTGCTTCATAGCACAGACTTAATTCTGTCACATACCTTCATCCCTTTCCAATATTTCGCTCCAGAGTCCATGTAGTTAAGGCTACAGGATTTTGAGCTGAGTGCATCCTTTACCAGTACAAATCCCTTTTCTAAAACAGGAAAACGAGAAGTATATTGTGACTGACAGCTCAATCTGAGCTTTGCATCTGAGCAAAACCCCAGTCCGTGTGTGAGGCAGGAAGTGAATTGCAGAGCTTTCAGAAATAGCACAGAAACCTACATTTTGCTTGCAAATGCACTGTTCATAGCTCCTGCAGGGGCTGTAGCTCAGCCCCCTGCAACAAAGGCAGCAATCCGGGTGTGGAATAGCACGTAAAAAGCTATGTTATGATGTATACTCACAATAAGGCTGCCTTACAGCAGGTAGGAAATCTTCTAATTGCTTGGAGTATGTGTTGGAAGGTTGCCTTAATGCAGAGGGTTTGCGTGGAAATGGCGCTGAATGCAGCAGAGGGGGACTTTGAAGGTTCAGTCTGGTCCCATGAAGCTGCAGTTAGGTCAGGCTTGGTGCATGCTAAGGGGAAGTGATCCGAAATCCAGCACCTTCAGCTGAGCAGGGGAAGCGAGACCTGGCATTTACAGCTAATGAGAGGTGTCAAAGTAGCTCTAGGCAGGCTGGCCTCCATCCAACAGTGTCTGCTTTGCTTGGTTTTGTTTCTCTTACAGTGGGTTTAAATTACAGTGGGTCTGTGGAGTGAAGTCTGACTCTTTTAAAATGACCCAGAAAAGAGGTTCCGCTGACCCTGCATGCTTCTTCCCATCTGTCAGTGCTGTCTCTTCCTTTCTTTGCAGAATTCTGTCATTTCTAAGGCATAGTGTAGGCAAGAATACACACATACACGATGTGCATAAATGCATGCCCGCAGATTACTCTGGTAGTGGTGGCATCACAGTATGGGACAGGGCATGGGAAGGGTCAAGGTGGAAGCAAACCAGCTGTCAAATCCTGCCCTCCCCACGCCAGTGCATGATTAAGATCACAAGCTGGATTATGCCTGCATGGTCTGGCGAGGGAATTGGCGTGGAGCGGCGACGTGCTGGCTGCAGCTGTGGGAGGCCTGCTGGCATCGTGGGCATGAGCACAAGCCCAGCATCCCTGTTCAGCTGCTGCGTAGGATCCAGGGTGTACCCAAAATATTATGCAGGGCACAGTCTAGCCACACGTGCCTGTCATCCGTGTCCAGTGTATTGCCTCTGGAGATCAGTGGGAAGGCAGAGTCCAAGTGCCCTCACCAGGCTGTTGACGGTGGGAAAGGATTGGAGGGGTGGTAGAAAGCCGTGTCCCAATTCCACCAGTGAGGCACAGGTTGTTTTTTTGTACCACTGACGTAGTTCGCTGCATCAACAGGCTGCTGAATCTACCAGCTTCTATCCAGGGAGTGTTAAGACCACAGAGGATTGAATTGCTTTTTTGGAAGGCATGAGTTTCTAGCACTTACTGAAAACTTGCAGATGAAATCCTAAAAATCCTGAAATTTCTACAGAAGCAGTGAGAAACAAAAGACATAGGCACATTCGTGCTGGGGTATTCTGTCATCATGTTTAATGCAGTTCATAGTAAATGCATGTGTCTGTGTGTAAATAGATATATACGCATCTGTTTGTTAAGTAGTTTCTCTCCCTACTTATGATTCTAGGACTTTTTCTTATAAAAACGAAGAAAATATGTGGTTTCATATAACCTATATTTGCAATCCCATTGTAGAAGAAAAGTTTTGTGGTAGCTTTTGTTAGTGCATCTCAAGAACAAATATCTGCATCTGGTTTATTCAGATATGCTAAACACACTTGGTTGCAACGATGGAAATTATAAAACCTTCTAGAATGTAATTTTTTATTTGCCTGAATGGAAAATAAACAAGCCTCTTGTTCATTCCCACCTCAAAGAATAATAATCTGGAAACTGTTTTAAATGCTGGAAAACACCCATAGGAGATACAAAATGGAGAAACAGAATTGTCAACTTTCCCGAATGATTAATTCTGGATTTTAAACTAGATGAACAAAATTTCATCTCAAACAATAATTTTCAGAAAATCACGACTAAATGAGAGGACAGCTTTCCATTGGCCCAGTTGAGTTTATTTTCATCTCTACTGCATGGTATCCTTTTCCGTGATTAATCCCATGGGAGAACTCAATGTGAAGCAGGTTATGGGAAAGCAGTCTAATGAAAGTAGTTCTGCAACTTTAAAAACACAGCCGTTCCCAGGATGCTTGGCTTTGCTATTCAGAGTGAAGGGAAGGAGACAAGCGCAGGATGGTTGAGGGCTGGACCTGCACCCCCCCATCAGCACCTCCTTGTGTGCTGTGTACTACTGCCATGTAATGGCAGAACTATAGGTTTCAGGGGCTGGTGCTACCACCCTTACTTTGCCAAAGCCATGCAAGGATATGTCTACAGCCCAGGCTACAAATGGGAATAACTTGCCATCAGCCATTTGCATCAGTAGGAGAAGTTTTGTACTTCTTTTCTTACTGCGCGTAACAGTTTTCTCTGCCAAACAGCTTCACTGATCAAAGTATAAATGAAGGTAGTGAGCTAACATTTGCTGTCCTCTCCACAGACAGAGGAATGCTGGCTCTGCAATCTCATGAATGAAGGAAAAAAATGAAATCACCTTGCTCCTCTTCTGCAGAGCAGTCATTAACCTCGCTAACGGGGAAGGAGGTAGCTTTTTTAAACCCCATGCCTGGGAGATTACACATGCAACTACTCTTAATGCCAGCATTGATGTTTCTGAGTAAGTATGCACCCTCCTGAAAACATAACCTAGGCAAGCAGAGGTTCTGGCTGTGCAGATTTATCCCAAGGGGGTGGAGGAGAACAGGGTTACAAAATAAAGGCTAAAACCAGCCCTGTTTATGATAAAGGAATACCTACATGTTTTCATTTGTAAATGTGAATTTCAAGGAATAAATATATAATATTCAGTGTGAAAAAGAAAAGGCTATTCACTAATGTTTTAATATTGTGCCTTCATAAAATTACACTTCCCGGAGACAGTCATGACTTTAAGTCAGATCATGGCTAAAAAATATTAAGGGAAGGATCACCACAGCAACAATGACATTGTTTCCTTCCTGCAGAGGAAATGGAAAAACACTCAAACCTTGCCAATCTGAATAAATTATCCAGATTATCAGAACTGTTAGGAAAGCTGTATGTAATCAGCTCTGCGTGTGTGTACCTGTGAGTGTCCACACATGTGTTAACTGGTTTGCAGCCCGTTAAATACATATGTCAAAGAGGACAGTTCCGAAAATATGCTCGAGAAAAAAATTACCATAGTTGTACCTTACTTGGCCAGCAGATACCATGCACAGTGTGGTGCTCACTGCAGTGTTGGGGGACTCCAATCCAGCTGCTGGCCTGGGCTCTCCTGCCTGTGGTGGCCTGGAGATGGGATGGAGGGCACCAGTGCTCTCTTGGTCTTACTTCAGTGTGAAGCTGGGAAATGGCTAGTTTGCTGACCCTGGTTTGGGATCACAGATGCACTCTTATTCCGGTCTGGCAGTTGTTTTTATGTGTTGGGTGCGGTTTGCTTTGCTAAAGAAAATCATCTCGTTAGCCAGGGAGGGAAGAGCAGGGGTGGAAGGGTGGGGGTCTGGAGCAATATTGTCACTGCTTGACTTTAAGCACCTTGTGCAGGAGTCTGCACTGGAAGCCTCCTCTTACCAGGCTGCCCGTATGGTCAGTGGAAAGAGGCTGGCTCTTTTAGAGGCAGCACAAGGAAAGGATGTGACTTAGAATACTGATAACGATGTCAAGATCTTTGGCAAATTCAGGATGCATCACAGACTCCAAAATCACGTTAGGGAGCCCCAAAAGCACATGGTTTTCAAGCACAGGAAGGCAAGGTTAGGCTTGGAGTGCAAAGTCTGTGTGTTCCCATTCCTGCTTCTCTTGCCATTAGGAAGAGCACTTATTTAGCTGTTGTTTGGTCCAGTACTAAACCCTGGATTGTTGGCTGGGCAGTGGGCTGCCATTGTTTTCTGGCTTGGATTTCTAGCTAGAAACATCCCTCAGTTTTTCTGGGATCACACATGTTAAATAAATGGTGCGTGACTAGTCTGTGTCTTTAGCCTCTTATACTTTCCAGGCTCACAGATGTTTTGCAAAGGAGGTGTGTGCTCCTGCTGAACAAATTTAAGCCTACTGCTAACAGACTTGCTTTTCTTTATTTGCTTTTATGCAAGCCAGTGCAGACTTGGGCTTGGCTAGATGAGCTAAGTAATGCCAGTGGTATCCTGGCCCCATTTGGAGTATCTACTGAATGGTGGGTCCAGTATATGCGATAATGTTGATGCAGACTGAACACCAGTCATCACCCATACCTGACGGTAACGTGGCTGGAAACCGATTAAGATGGCTGCAGTCAGAAGTGTATGGGGCTTTCTCCTGACTTGCAGTACGTGCTGTTCAGGGCCGTCAGGTACCAGTGGCAGAGGGGTACACAAGCAAGCCAGGGGTTTCAGTTTGATCACGGCTGCAGAGCCTCTCTGGCTTTCACTGCCGTTACCTCCAGCTTGTTGTAAAAAGCAGTTTATGGCAAAATTGGTTGCTCTACAATATTCTGCTTTTCAGTTTTTAAGGTGCAATTTTAAAATTTGCTTGCCAATTCATTTGAAGAACTCTATGGGCCCATCCACCCCTTGCTCTCTTTTCTGTCCTTTGATATCTACCACCTTGCCGTGCCCACGGTGGCTCCAAGGCTGGCAACCTGCTGAACTGCAGAGCCTTGCTACACGGCACGTGCTTTTGGGCAGGATTTTATGCTGGCTGGCAGTGATACTGAACCATTGCAGTGGGGAAAAGCTAACAGCGGCAGCTGGAGTTACTGAATCCTACACCACCCTGGAACAGGGACGGGAGTCCCAGAGCTCAGGGGGTTTTCATGGAGGTCTGCTGCAACCTTGATGTGCAAGTGACTGGAGGAGATGAAAACACATCTGGATGGACTAAGGAATACATATGCACTTGAATTTTTTTTGCATTATATTTAATTCAGTGCTTGCTCATTAGGGTTTTTTTACCATCTCTTTTTAAAGTTTGCTTGTTTTTTTGGGTAAGGAAAGATATGAGTGGTGCATATGGTTAGATGAATGTCTACTATGATTCTGTTATTGTGTGCTGGACCTTTAAAAATAAAGTGTTCCCTAGGCTGTAGTCTAGGAGGAATTGCTATGCATCAATGCAAGATGGCCCTTACAGTGAGTTACATGCTTGTTTTTCTCATGTGTAGTTGTTATTTCTTTCCTTGCTTGTTTGATTTAATTTGAAACAAAAGCTATTCTGGTTGTAGACAATTTTGATTTAGGTGTTCAGGAAATGGAACAGGATTAGGTCTGTGGAAAACATCACTGAGGATATCCTACAAAAACAACACGTCGCTTCACCCACCATCCTGTCAAAGCCAGGTCTGGTCAGGATGTCTCCTCTGTACCATCCCAACCTACCTGTCAGGAGGACAGATTCTGAACTAGATGATAATCCACACTGATTTTCTTTCCCCTTCAAACTCCCTCCCTCCAAACTAAGGTCCATATATTATAACCAACACCCTGATCTAGAAAGCTGAATGGATTCCCAGCTGCAAAACTTGTATCTGGGTTCCTGATAAGGAAATAATATCTAAAAAGCCACCAGTTTCTTTCATCCAGACCTACTGGATGAACGTCTCAAATATCAGGGGTGTATCTAGACCAGCTGTGGGTCAGATGCTTCTGCTGCGTATGTATTTTTGTTGCAGAATCAGCTTGCTTGCATTATAGTTTGGGAATGAGAGACTCAGCAGCCTCTAAGCTGAACTCGGCCTCACAGAGTGCCTTCCTGGGGAGCCTATTTTATTCTCTTTGTTGTACCTTCCTGTCAAGTATGATGGGAAATCAATGATGAATAGGAGGTCCCTAATCTCTGTGGATGCTTGTCCCTGCATGGTGTCAAAATCTGAGTTGGCTGTTTATTTTCTTATATTTTACATGTGACTAATTTACTTAGGAAGGGGAGGTGAAAGAAGGAGGTTATTTGGGGTTGAAGTAAAAAATGAGAGAAAGGAAAGTTGGCAGTGGTTCTTAACTGGAGCTGCTGGGAGGCCTCCAAAAGCCTGTTTCATACCTGCATCCCCTGAGCTTGTCATCAGTTCTCACGCTTTGTTCTTTGCTCTCAGCGGGGTCTCAAGGGAACACAGCTGCTGCAGCTGCTCATAGACCAAAAGGTGACCTTTTGAGTAGCCGAGGAATAATGCATTATTTAGTGCATTCCTGGCTAAAATGGAGATGAAATGATTTCGTGAGCAGAATGGTTTGTTTGTCCTTTCACTTGGATGCATCCTCTTTGCACCACACAACAGTGTGGCGTGCACACTACTCCTGGTTTCTTCTGGGTAAGGTTTTTGATAAGACAGGTATTGCGCTTTGAAAAACACTGACTGTTAGCTAGAAAGACCCTACTAGCCAAATGTCATAAACTTCAGTTTAGAGGTACTAAGTTTGCAAAAAACAGCTTCTATTTAAATAATGTGTAGGAGTGAAAGTTTCCTGGTGAAGTGTATGTCTCTAGACTATCAGCTGATACTGGTAAGTATCGGAACCAGCTGTTATTTCAACATGAAGTATTTTATTTATTTCAATTAATCAAGACACTCTTGGGAGGTGCCATAGCAGGACATTCATTATGGGAATGTCTAATGTATAGAATATTTGTCATTCACATAGACAGAGGCTTCAGCAACTCCCTCCCAGTGATCTGTGATAGCCAGGTACTTAGGCACTCTGCATATCTGTTGGGCGAAGGAGGGGAGGCAGATGGGAACAATTCTTCATAATGTCTAACTTTAAATTTCCTTTGTGGTCTTCCAGAGATTCAAAGAACCTGAGGCTGGAGCCTACCTCTCCTGCTAACTGTGAACGAAGACTGCAGTATACTCTGGTACAAGTCCATCCGCTCTTGAACTTCATAAATACCTTTTAAAAGGTCTAATAGTGTTCTTCCTTTGAGGTTTCTAACACCATTTTTGAAGCTTTGAAAGCGGTATTATTCATGTGTTTCAGCTGAAGAGAGCTGAATTATCAAGGTAACAACCAATTTGAGAATGGCCACTTTTCTCCGAGATGTGCTCGTGGAGGGACCTGGGGGAAGATCCAGTGCTTACCAGGGATTTCACTGAGCTCAACAAGCCCTGAAATGTAGGAAGGAGAAGAAACCTGCACAAACGAAGAGGTGCCCAGCAGACCATGCTATCTCATTGGAGAACCTAGTGGAAAAAATCTTCATAAAATGATAGGTATCTGCTGCTATGGGATTATTTTTATTAGTAAAAGATTAGATAGAGTAAGGCCAGTAAACATGGATTCTGTAGATGACAAGTGTTTCACTTGCCTGTTTGGCATTGTCTTAATTGTTATAATGAACAGCACAAGATGACGAAAAATGACCACCTTTCTACTCAGAAGATAAACTGCCTTTAAAAAGAAAGGAATGAAACCCAGCTTTATGATTTCTAGGATCCCAGTTAATTAAAATGGACATGACTGAAGAAGCATAAACACCTGAGCAGCTTTCAAGACATTTCTCTGGCATGTTCTTACTGACTCTGAGCCCTTATTTCCAACCACAGTGTCTGCTCATCCTATTTCAGCACCATTCAAACCAGCCTCCCCTAAAGGATCCAGCAAACGTGGTCTGAGAGAAGAGCTGAGCGCAAGCTGGTAAGCATTCACTGCAGGGAGTTCTAAGTGCTGTGGGATTTAGTCAAACAGCAAAGTACAAGCTTCTACTATGACTCATCTGGTGTAAAACTAGTGCTAAGTATTGTACATAATTAAGACAACATTATTACAGTGAGATAGCACTTCTTTTTTTGGCATGGTTAAAGTCTTAAAAAGGTGTAATGTTTTCATCCTTCAGAGCTGTGAAGAAGATGAAGAGTTCTGATGCGAGTTCATTTGAAAAGATATCATGGCTACAGTGAGTTTAGATCACAATTTGCGTTATTCCTGAAGCTCTGCGTGTATATTTCAGTTGCCTTCATGAAAAGCCGTGTTTTTTGTGAGAATAAACACAATCTTAAAGTAGTATTCGTTAGATAAGACTCGCAACAGTGGCCTCTCTAGACATGCCAGGGGTTTGCTGATTTTTATGCCCACAAATCACGTATTTTATTTTGAGCCATATTTTTTAAAGAGGTACTATTGGTATTTCAAGAAACAGACACAAAAAAATATATTTACTGTTGAATGCAATAGAAAATGTTGGCAACAGTGCTGTCAGAGCACTGTACAGTGCTGTAGATTCAACATTTGAATACTGACTGTCAGTAGTTATGGAACAGAAATATTAGTCAGCCAATGGCCCTACCTATGGGAAAACTTAAACAAGTAGGTCATTACAATTTGCCTACTTGCCTCAACTTTTTCCTTCAGAGGTCCACAGATCAACTTTTCTTTTTATGAATGCATGTTCTTGATTAAAATTTATTGTGGTACAATGCAAACAAATACAGCTTATCAGTTTTTCAGAAGCCATTTATTCAGGTTACTTACTTCTCATTATCCTTAACTAGTAACTGCTCTTTATGGTGTTATGATATTGTTCCTGTTCATTGATTAGCTGTCTGACTTGCAAGCAAGAGGTGGGAAATCAGACTGCAAGATGGTGACATGGACCATTTTAAGGGATAGGGCTTTGAATGAATCCATTTCCATCTGTGTATTCCAGTGGATGCCTTTGAAGCATGCCTATGCTCTTGCTTGAAAATACATTGGCTAGTTCTTCAAACTAATGTTACCACCACTTTTCTTATCGTTTCCTAATGTGCTGCTTTTACCCCATTTTCATGCACATGTCCGGGGAATTATCCAAGTAAGTTACAGGAACTACAGAGTTTCAGGAGAAATCCCAGGCAAACAAGGCACTTGGGTCAAGATAATCTGAGCCACAACCAGTGAGCCCCTTCTTTTTGTATGAGTTGAACAAACTATAATTTTTTACAAGTCTGAAGATTAAGAATTCCAAGGGCCTTTCTGAGAAAACAATTGTTTAATATAAAAGGTAGATCAATTCCTATTTTATTTTCCGGATGAGTTTCCAATCTATCAGTGAAGTAGTAAATGTCCCCCCCAGCAACCAACCAACCATTGATGTTTTGAAAGGAAATCAAAGCAGTGTAAGGTTGTTGAAGAAAATGGCTTGAAAGGAAAAGAATGAAAGATCATATCATTCCTGTGATATGTTTGTGAAGTTTGTGAAGATTACAACTGAGAGAGAGATGGGCCAGAGAGAGATCAAGGAGTCAAGGGGAAGGTATCTACCTGCAGAGCTTTATCTTAGCATGCCTTCTTGCAGGTTCACAGCCTAAAACTTTGTAGAGGTTCTGTTAGGGGCACACAACCAGAGGTGGAATTGCAGGAGAGGATGGATAAGCCTCAAATGGAGAGGGCATCTGTTGACTGTGGTTGTTGCCTTGGACTTTGTATGGCTTTGACAGGATTTCCACAGCTTCTGGACACAAGAGAAATACTGCACATACCTATTCTTCGTAACATGGGGGTTGAACATTAGCTGAGAAGCCAGGGACCTTGCTGTGGGTGCATGCTGGAGTTGCCTTCCTGATGCAGTGTCTCTCAGCTGATCTGACTTTTATCTTTACTCCAACCATAAGCTCAGTACGAGCATAAAGGGAAAAGTATTTGTATTCTACTGTGCACATTGACAGTAATTTTGTGGATGCAGCACAGCACTATAGAAAGAGACAGGTATATGGAGCATTTAGAAGGTATTAATTTCTTCTTACGTTCTTTTTCAAACCATGCTGCAAAAGTTTATAGTAGGAATAGCAAAGGAAAGAAATTGCAGACTTCACAAAAACCAAAGCCTACAGCTTGTGCTGGACGGGTATATTTGGCACACATCTGTGATTATGAAATGACTTTTAAATTGCTTTTGAACTTCATCTGGATAATGATTCATCCTTTCAATTTCCTTTCTTCCTCCAGAACATCCGCCATTAACAAACCAACCAGTTGTGATGTTTTACAATCCACATTTGAACCTACTTCTCAAAACATTGCACACTTCCTTAAATAAGCAATTACTCAGCTCATTTGCACAAAGATAAGGTCAGTCTTGGGGCTGAAAGATGGTTCAACAACCCACTTCGGTAACCATCTTTGAAACGAGTCAAGAAGCAGTTGCACTAGAGACTTGTTAAACTGCAATGTCATGTTGCAGAAATGCAACATCAACAGGCAGCGTGTTTCTGTACAAACAGATATTATACAGCCTAGATTTGGTTGATCTGAGCCCATTACAGGATTTAGGCATATGCCTAAAGATGGAATTACTTACATGACTGAAGTTAAGATGTGCTCAAGTGTTTTGTTGTGTATGGGCCTACACACTACATCTGTGTTTGTATTAAGAGGAAAAGCTGTTCTACAAGACATTCGGGCGTTTAAAAATGTATTTTTGTTCTGAACTGGAACAGGAAGTTTTACCCTGAAATGAAATTTAGGAAATCTTTAATTCCAGAAATCTTGTAATTGAGCGTACTTGAAACAGTGTGTGTCACTAATGTTGAAACGCTTTGTGACATTAAGACTGAAACATTGCGTGTCCACATATGTTCCTAAATTAATTAGAAACAACTGTCAACTAAGCATGCTGGGATTGCCTGGGTTGTGCATTACCCACCCCCTGGATGCAGGAAGAGCTCTGGTCTGATCTAGCTTCTTGGCTGAGGTGCAGTACTCCATGACCACTGTTGTTCAACCTAGTACTAAACCAAGGATGTTCATCTGTGCATGATGTAGAGCTGGACCTACTAAACCCTGCTCAGCCCAAATGGCTTTATGTAGGGACATCTCAAGTGTCTTCTACCAGGTGTTTGGCATGAGTGCTCCAGGGACGAAAGGCACAGCCCCTGTGCTTCTGCTTATAGGTTGTTTGGGTCTTCCTTGGCTTATCGGTTCTGGCCTGGATGTATCCAAGATGACTCCACACTGTCCATGGTAGTTTGGGCACAGCACAAATGGATGACCCTCATTTGCATCTGATGCTGTATGTGACAAGTGAGCCCCTGTGGAGCTGAGGGCTGCAGCTCTGCAGCAGCCAGTCTGGCTGCAGGACTGAGCTGCAGCTACTTACATGCAAGCTGGGTCTTTGCAGAAACTTCAAGGTTCCCTTCCCTGAGCTCCCCAAGCCTGTCCTGCCATAGACATCCCAGTACCTGGGGACTGCAGCCTGGCTGTAAACTTAAAAGCTAAAATGACCAACTCAAAGCTAAGCATGTTTTGGTAACTTCTTACTAACTGTTTTACCTTAATCAATTGTTATTTTCTTGAAAATGTTTCAGTGTTGTGGAGTCAGCATTCCCTATAAGGAGAGTGATGCATTGGAAAAAATTCAAGCAGCTCTCTGAGTGTATAGCAAGAATGATAGACAAAGTCTTACCAGACTGAATATTTTGTTTGCTCTGCCTGTCCCTAGATACAATGGCTGTTCAATAGGGAGTATCTGTCAATAATCTCTGAAAGGGAATCACACAAATCATCTGTTTCCACTGCTCTTGAAGTTACAGTCCCTCTTCTCAGTCTTATTGCCTGATGGACCAGGTAGGGTTGATCCCTAGGCCAAGAGCTTCTCTTTGGGTATGTGGGGTTAAGAAGACAAAGTGGTACTGAGGTGGCTGCTTTAGAAAAGTCTCTTTCTTTGGCCCAAACATGCGGCATGTGTGATGAAATTTATTCAGACAAATGTTTTATCTAAAATGGTTTTCCCTGCTTAAGTCTCTGGGTAGTTATGGTTTTGGTCTGATGTCCTGTCCTTTTCTTTTGGGTTTGAAATAAAAATCTAAGGTCCACAGCCTCTGTGTCTCTATCAGCTTCTGGGTCAGTTGGCCACAGCAGAGAAGTTATCCAATCCCATTTTTGAGAGATGTTCTTTAATCCTTTAAGGCCTCAATTCCAGTGAAACATAAGCCAGTAAACTTAGCTGGAGCCTGTGAATATCGTCTCTTATGAAAGACCCCTTTGCCCTAGCTTGGCTTCTCCCTTACCCTTTCTGTAAGAAACAAAGGCAGACCCTAGTACTCGACCAACTGAATGCTTTGGATTCAGATGTCAGTAAGAATAGGAGTAGGAACCTGGATTGTATGTTCATAACAGACAAGACGATTGTTTTCTTATTTTATTGCAGTTACCACACCTACAGTTATAGCTCTGTCTGAGGAAGCAAGATGCCTTCAAAGATGAGTACAAAAAGATGCATGTGTTCTCCCAAGCCTGAACTCATGAGTTTGTATGTACTTTACTGTAATCTGACGCTTATTGTAAAAAATATATTTTACATAATTGGCAGTGGCAGCCACATATTCTGAGAGAAAAAAGTGTATTGAACTGTGTACTGTGTATCACTGATACTGATTTGCAGCAGTATCTTCCATAAAAGTAAAGGATAATTTAGCACTTGAAGGCCAGGCCTCAAAACCAAAATAAAATCCTTTTCTTTTTCTGTGCCTAAGCTAGGATTCATCTCACCTCACTATAGGCATTGGCAGTGTAGACACATATGGTAGGACCCATCACCCCAAGCTCCCTTTGCAGTCAATATAGGGAACAGGCACTTTTAGGCCATGATTCATCTGACCTATTTACATGTCTGCTGTAGGAGGAGATGAATCACTGCCTAGACTAGATCTGTGCGGAGGATAAAGGGAGCCTAAGATGGCCAGCTCAGATGTAGATGCTTATGCAGATCTACAGTTTGAATTTAGACTTGCAGTTTGAAACAACAATTTTTCAGAGAAGAGTTAAATTTCCTAAGCCACATTTTCCCATCAGACTGTGTACACGAATGTGTGTATATATATACACACATGTTTTTTTTCTTCCTGTAACAGAAACATTTGCAACAATATCTTTTGAAAACTGGCCCTATATTCCCTTGTCCAAATGTTCCACTATCTCAAGAGCTGCCATTTTATCTCTCTCTGCCTCTGCCCCTCTTTCACACAAACACAGACATGTGTACACGTGCCATGTTTCAGAGCTGGGCCTTCCAAATTTTCAGCATTAACTCAGAATATACTCCTCTGTGTGTGGTAGCCAGAGGTGTTACACACAGACAGATATATTAACTGCTTTTGTTGTTTAAAAAACCCAAAGCAAATGTGCAAACAAAACCACCAAATGAACATGTCTGAAATTTGCTTCTGTTTAAAAAGAATATTTTTTATTCATATTTTCTGCTACAATCTGCTCTACTCTGCCTGCAGCGTTGGTGAGGCAGGGCATCGTAGGAAGAGGAACATCAGTTTCTGGGAGACAAGTACTGGTGCAGAGGAAGGGGGAAGACAGACCTGATCATCTAAGAAAGGGTGCAAGTTCCCGAGTGAAGCTCTGAGAAGACAAGAGAGAGGTAATGTTGTGTTATTATGTATAAAAGATCAGAGTTGAGAGAGTCTGGTTTATGGGGGGTGACGATGATGTCCTCACAGGTACACTTGTGCACATGCTGTAGTAATCATGTCCCAGTGCATCTGAACACCCACCTAGACTGAAAATGGCATGAGGGTAATATTTTAAAAAAAGAAGAAAGGAAGTCACCCTGTTGCAGAGCTTGACAATGCTCAGCTGCTGCCGAGGAGTGCTTGGTGTAGCTACAGTAGTGGTAGGGAAAATATCTCTCCCATCCAGCCATTGGCACACAGCACAGCAACCCATTTATGTGAGCACCTGGTTGATCAGTTTGCTTGTGACAGATCTTGGCACGCCCTCTCCTCTGGCTGTAAAGCTTTACTGACTCTTGTGTTTTGTGGGATTTTTTTTCCCTCACAAACTTACCTGGCATGGGAGGACTTGGAACAGAGTGACATTGGCTCTGACGACAACAGGAAACCGCATTTTGGATAACTCTTTACGGTGCAAGCTTTGCAGCCATTTAAGGGGTTTTCTGTGGGGAGCGGGAGGAAAGGCTGTCCATCATCCAAAGTCTATCGCAGTGGGAAGGGTGCCCGTGGCTGCAAAGGTCTTTGGCAAAGGCCACGAGCGTCTGAAGGCTGCCTCTGAGAAATGGGCATGGGCTCATGGTTCCCCACAGGGTGCAGTGCAGAAACAGCTTCAGGAAGAGAGAGTGCTCTTTGACCAGTCATCCCAGTGCATCATTCATTAAACATAAGGCCCTACAGGAAAACCAGGGCTTCGTGTTCTCTGTGCCCCCTCCTGCATCAGCCCTGACGTCAGTAGTTTCGAACCATGGAAGTTAAATTAAGGCCAGCACAGTCTAATAGGCAAGGGAGAGCAAATGCTAAGAAGTCAAGGTAATGAGAAAATACCTGCCATCTGGAGCTGTCATAAGCACAAATTTACATTACTCCCCACAAAATAAATAAATTACAGCCCGCGGAACATTACTCTCCCTGGATGCAAAGCCCCCCTCCTGTGGCTACCGCCAAAAATTTTGGCCTCCCCCTTTTCTGCGTGATCGTTGGCTTCTGCGGAAAGCCCTGGAGAGATGTGCATGGGCACGGGGAGACATCTGCAACCGCTGGCTGTTTAAGCGCAATGGCTGTAGTGGGATCTGTTCGGCTGCATCCGCTCGCTCCCTTCCTAGCTCTGACAGAAAGTTTTCCTCCCGGCTCTGACAGCACCGCGGCCACTTGGGGAAGCACATGACTTCCTCGGGAGATGGCGTTTCTTATTTGTGTTGCAGGCCTCCAGCAGGCATGGCACCGAGGCAATATTTATATCAGTTTTTGTAACTTCGTTGCAGCAGCTGCAGTTTTGGGAACTGAAGTGCTGGCTGGAAGTGGAGAGAGAGAGAGACACAAAGCACACCATGCCATGTAGAAATCAGAGTGGAAGATGAAGGAAAAAAAAAAAAAAAAGAAAGAAAGAAAATCGGCAACCAGCCTCCTTCCCTGGAAAGCTTGTTGTGTTCCTGGGTGCCAGAGGTGCCGCTTGCCCTCCAGATGGTTGTCGCAGGGCCCATCTGTGTGAAAGTGAGTCAATGGAAATTGCAGCTCGAGATGCCAGTGTTGGGACCAGATCTGTCCCCGCAGGGTGCTTGTGCTCCTGGGGGAGCAGGGCAGGGGAAGGGGAGTTCCCTGGCTAGGTAGCTTTCTTTGCTACATGCCTAACAGCCTGCTGCGGGAGGCAGGAGAGAGCTCAAGCCCTTTGGCTATGAGACAGCGTAGTGCAAAGCTGGGGTGCGGATAGCGAGGCTGCCTCCAAAACTGCTGCAGCCTGGTGCGGTACCTCGGCAATCAGCCCTAGCAGGCTTGTTAGCCTGGCTACAACGCCACGCTGGTGCAGCCACGCTGCTCCCAGGTCCCCAGCTGGCATCTCTGCCCTGTGCCGTGCAGGTGTCCTGGCTTATGTGGAGCTAAATCGCTGTGGCTGGGAAATCCCCAGGGAGCTAGGATGGGAGTCCTGTCTTCCAGATGATTTACTTGCTGCTTCCTGTTACAGGAATGTGACCTGGTTCTCTCTTCTTCTGCCTTCTGGCTTGATTTCAGTGGTGTTAAGCCAGCAGTGGTTTGAGGCTTCACCGATGCTATGGGCCTGGAAGTCATAGCTGGCTGAGTGGAGTCCTCTTCACTGTGTCTCCTCGCTCCTTCATCCACCCTGCAACTGAGGCAAATAAGTGGTGTCAGAGGGGCTCTCCGCTGTCCATGTGTGCTCTTAGTAGGTGACTTGTACCTCTGCTGCCAAACAGCAGCAGCTGGCAGGACAGTGGGCCTGAATTCTTCCCTGTACACTGCTTTTTTTCCATGTAACTCCACTGGTCTGTGGAGTTATGCCTGACAGAGGAGGTGTCACACAGTCTCCAGTTATCTTGGAGCTTCGTGGAACTGAACAAAGTTGACGTGGAGCTAAAATGCTTCCACCAGGTACTGCCCCAGACCCTGGTTGTTAGATGATGCACATTTTATCATGAGCAAGAGCTGAAGGTCATTTGCCCCAACATAGCTGTTTGGTGCAAAATACCTTCACTTTCCTGAACTGTATAGGGTCTCAAGAAAAAGGTCCTCTCCACTGGACCACCAATGGGCTCTCCATGTCCACATGCCCCACAGTTCTCTGAAAGGACTGCCGTGAGGCAACCAGGCGGGGGAACCTGGTCACTGCGTCTGCCTGGGAGTACTCTGAAAACCAGCACCTGAAATTGCATTGCGGGCATCCTGAGGTAGAGACACCATTAAAGACTGGCAACATAGTGAGCATGGGTTCTGGGGCTACGTCCCTCAGAAAATCCCCTCCATTCTCCCGCTACATATGCCCTTGTGCTGTGAGCAGTTCTAGTCCATCTCGCTAAGAACTGAAACTTAAGTACCCAAGATGTTTCCTTAGCCCAAGCACTCTGAAATGCTCCTGGTGAGCAGAGCTGGGGTAAGATAGGCAGGGAGAGGGAGGGAGTAAGCAAAGACGTGCCAGCAGTGGTGGCAGATCCTCAGAGGTGGTGTGGGGAGGGCTTGGCAACCCTTTCAGCACTGTCCTATTGCAACAGGAGGGAGGAGGATATACAGAGGTTACTTAAAAACCCCCAACTTTTTCCAGGCTTCCATTGCTCTTCAGAAATTCTGCAAGGGAGAAGAAAAAAAAAAAAGACTATCTGAAAAGAAGGTATCCTTGCTATAACTAAAAAACTTCCTTTAAGAGCTTACTGCTATTAAATAATTGCTACATTTTGAATTGCTGTTTTCAGGAGCTTTGGGAAGAAGTCGTGTTCTCAGCCACTAATATTTTCTTAGAAGGATGGCATGGCTTTTTCACTGCTACATGCTTACGCTGAAATAGATGTGAAAGCAGTTTTGACTAGCTCAAAGAGAAGTCTCTGATCAGCCTACATCTAAGACTTCCCTTAAGGTCATTAGTGGGAGAGAAATAAGTGGATAAGTGCTTTTTTCTGTTCTTTTTTTTCACTTCCCCCCCACCTCTTTTTTTTTCTCTCTTTCTCAGAAGTGGATTGTCTGGGTGCAGGAGTTAGCCCTTTAAATATTGGGTGTTTGCATGCATAGGGACAAAAATACAGTTCTCTAGTAATCATCCACAGACTGTTGTAGGCTGTAGTATTTGGGATGATTGCAGCATAACTTAGAATGTCATTTTTATTAGGGGGAGGTAGTGTGTGATGCACTTTCTGGAAATATAATTTGCTATTTTGGATTCAATAATGCTGTTTTGGAGGGTGGGAGAGTGAATGATTTTCCAGTTCTTTTACCTGAAACTCCCTAATGTTTTTAATGCCCGGCTTCTCCTAGGCAAATACTCCTGTGTTAGGCTTCCCTCTCCTTCTCCCGCCCCCCTTCTTCTCTTATTCATATGTTTTGACAAACACAAAATGCCTTCCAATCCTTAGAGAGCTGTACTCCATCATTAGACTGATGTTTTCTGCCTCTCAGTTTTTATTTATGTGAGTCTAAAAATGTGTAGCTCACTGGCACCCCACACTGTTTTTGGTTTCTCCCATCTTATATGTGCCATGCTGGCTCATGTTTGCTTTTTCCTTGCACTCTTTCTTTCTTTCAGGTTATTACAACGTTTTAAATACAGGTTGTCTGAAACAATGAGCACCAACGAGAAGAAACCTCCTCTGAATGGGAGAAGAGCCCTCCCATCAAACAACTCCAATGATGAAGAAAATGAGGTCCCTGAGATGGAGGCTTTTGGATTGATACCTAGAGGATTTAACCCCAAAGGTACAGTGTACAGTTAAGCCATGAGTCTATTTTTACATCTTCCATACTCACCTCTGCCCAGCTCTGTGAACTAAAACTGAATCACTTTTTTCCTTACATGTTTTGATCTCAGATAGCTTTTATTGCTGCTCATGAAAAAACTTGCTGAAAACACCCATGTGCATGGAAATGCTACTGCAGGTCACGGGTAGGGAAATTGAGGAGTGGAGAAGCTGAGTGACCAGTTTTTGGCTTGAACTGTGGGAGTGGTTAAAAAAAGGCAAGAATGGGTTTTCCCAGTTTGATCACCATCACAGAGTCACTTTAGGACCTGATGGCTTCAGGCACGGCTGTAGCACCACTGGGGTGAAGGGAGCCCAGGGGACCCTCCCCTCTTAATAGCCCTTCTGGTTTTTATGGCCTTAAACTGACTGTGAAGCTACTGCAAAATGCCGGCTGGCAGGGAAAACTTTTGCTAGATGTTCAGCTCATTCATAAAAATGAATGCAAAACTAAAAGGAATCCCCATATTTTTAATTATTCTCCTGTGAAAAGTGTTTCAATCGTTTGGCTGGGGACACAAAACAATATCATGGCAGGGGGTGGGGAAATCAAACTACATCCTCAGTGCCAACTCTTTGGAGTGAATCTGAAAAAAAATAGGTAGGATTTGGTTTAAAAGAAATCAGGATTGGTTCCTGAATGAGTCACCAACCAAATGACGTTAATTTTTGGCCTATTTGAAATGAACAGCAGAACTGGTTGAACGTGGCAACTCAGGGTAGCCAGATGTAATAATACTGAATGCTTGTATGGGACTTTTCATCCAGGGTTGAAAGAGTGCTTAATAAATGTGGACAAGCATTAATTACTGCATTTTACACACTAGGAAACAGGCAAAGAGATTTTATGCGACAAGTTCAAATTTTTATTGCAAAGCATTATTTCTGTAATCCTAATCACATGCCTTAACAACACGTGTGTCCCGTCCCCCCCCGTTTTAATACACACACATATCTTTAAAAAGCATTTCTTTTCAGAAATGCCTGAGCAAACCAACTGGCATGTTAAGATTGTAGAAACTTTGTGTGAACCTATTCAAACAACCCTGTAGCTCTGGGGCAAGTAGATGTGTTTAAATTGTCAAATGTAACGCAGTACAGGTCCTGACTAGACATTGTTTCAAACCCAATATGCTCACAGAAGCTGGAGATGTGTAAGAGTGTGGGATACCTTAGAAGGAATGCAGCCTGTAGCTAAAGCCCACCAGTACCAGGAGAAAGATTCCTACTGCTTTTTGATGTGCTTCACATCAGGCTCTGAATGAAGTACGGTGCTGGTGGGCGGGAGCTTCTTGCTTTTCAGAAATGCAATGGAAACTTAGGAAAGTCAGGTCAAGTGAATTGAGGCAGGAACCCAACATGTGCTTAAGGCAATACCGCTAGTGAGAAAAACAGCCCTTGTCCAAAGCAAGAGTTTTTGTGGCCATAGGATATACCTGGGACTGGTATGGCTGAAAAATAAATTTGTGTGTAACACCAAAACTCTTTTTGTACAGCTGGATCAGCTCTGCTGTGCAGTTCAGCTCTGCAATGCTTGTAGCAACAACATGCAAGGGCTAACCTGAAGGGAAAGGACTGCAGCAGCATTCCTGTTTCAGTGCACGTCAGCTGTGATCTAAGCCTGTGATGCCACCTGATATAAGTGTGGTCCCTGGAC
This sequence comes from Haliaeetus albicilla, assembly GCF_947461875.1. Lineage (NCBI taxonomy): Eukaryota > Metazoa > Chordata > Aves > Accipitriformes > Accipitridae > Haliaeetus > Haliaeetus albicilla. The sequence continues at coordinate 15,794,747 of NC_091503.1, read as the reverse complement.
ACGCTGCTTTGTGGTAGTATGCTTAAGTCACCTGTCAGACCATGTTAATGGTTTATAGCCCAATGGAGCTCAGACTGGGAGCTGAGCCTGCCCAGAGCCCTCACAATGTTTTTCTTGGGGGATAAAGTGAGTGTCTGCAGGCAGAGCAGGAGTGGCACAGTACGACAGGGCTCTAGCACCGCGAGCACATCTTTGCAGACGACTGCTTGTGCCACCTCCTTCTCCTTCGCCTGCACACTTCTATGCTTCTGGGTTGTCCAAATTTTCTGTAGCGGTTCCCACATTTCATTGCCATAACACACTGAAAAAAGCATGCCAATGCTTTTATCCTTGCTGTTACAACTGAGGTGTTTTCTAGCCTTTGGGGTGGGATTGGACACCTGCTATAAACATCTAAACTTCAGTGTCTTCACCTGTGTCAGATCATAGTCAACACAGAGCCATCCATGAGTGGAGGTGAGGGCACAGGCTGTCCAGAGAGGCAGTGGGTGTCCCTTTCAGGGTGATCTGTACCGTTCTCTCAGCTCCACTGGCTGCAGCAACCAGCCACCAACTGGCTGTAATAAGAGGTTACATACCAGGCTCACATCATTTGGGTGCCTAAATTTAACTGAATCCTGCCCTTGATCTGTGCAGTGTAGGTGTCTACAGCTGAGCTAGTCACCCTCGTTTCCCTTGACAGCCAACAGAGAGAAACAGGCATTTTTAGGGTGTGATTCATTTGACCTATTTTAGCTACTACTCTAGGATGAGGTAAAGCCCTGTGCTTGACTAGCTCTCTGCTGACACCCACTTCTACTCCGCTGAATCACAGCCGGAGCGAGCGGCCGAGGCTGCCAGGGATGGCTGCCTCCCAGCCCGGTCAGTGGGCTCCTGCTGCGGGACCCCCGCTTGCTTGCCGGAGGGATGCTCAGTGAGGAGGACGCGCAGCCCCCCCGAGTGCTTCTTCAGCAAGAAGCCTGTGTCTCCGTGAACACGGCTGTGCCGTGTCCTCCCCCTGGCTCTTCCTAGCCAGCTCATCTCACCGCAGCGTGTTACGAGTGGGCCTGGCACTTACAGCCGCTCGGTGGGAGGACACAGCCCTGCGGCCCCGCGGTCTGCAAGCTCCCCACGCACCCTCCTTTGCAAAGTGCGGCGACTCGCCAGGGAATCGTGCATCCCCTGGGCACCTCCTTTGGAAACTCATGCTATTCGCTTTGTAATCCAGAGCCCTTTCTCTCTGGTCCTCCAAGAAAACCTAATGTTTGAAGGTTATTCTTGTTATGCGAAAAACAGCTCAAGCTTGTGCTCATTTATTTCCATGCAAGCTTAACATTGCAAAAGCTTTAAGAAAGCATCGGACTGCTGCCTCTCGAGCAGCCAACCTGCTTGCACTGAACAGCAGACCAGGCTATGGGCAAACCGTCAAATGGACCTGACTTCAAAGGACGCCTCGATGGCCACCTGTGGCTCACAAGCAGATGAGCAGTGATGTGCACATCGCCTGGAGCCTTCCTTTTGATCCCACCCTGGTGATGGTGTTAGCACATCCCATTACCCTGCTCATGTTTTGTCCTCCGTAATTACCATTACTGTAATTAACGCAGGCTCCGGTCACAGGTTATATTCATCTGGCAATCTCAAGGTACATTTTAACACTGAGAGTGAAAGTGAAATGTGTTTTCTGCAGATGTGTATGGCTGTGTTTTGACGGGAGCCATGTAAAGTCCTGAGATAAAATGAAGCAAATGCTGAACTGACAGCCCAGGGTGACTTAGCTTTACAGTTCCTTGAAGGGGCTAACATGCAAAGGGCGGGCAGGGTCGCTCACTGTTGCCTTTTATTTCAGAACACAAGATGAAAACACAGCAAACCCTCAACTCCATTTTTAAGCCTCCTTGGAAGGAGAGAGAAGCTGAGCCAAACTTACTGATAACATCACCCCTCACAGAGCCCCAAGATATGTGGCTTTTACATGCAGTGCTTTCAGCCTGGGAGGGGTTGGGAGAGATGATGGGAGAGACTCTCCTCTGCCCCCACTTTACCCCCTCTCCAGGAAATTCCTGCCTCATGTAATTCAGTTGTGAGCTTTGTCGGCATTATTGTGAGTGGGCATTGGTAAGTTTTGCAGGGAGGGAGGCAAAGACATGCCCCACTTCACAGAGGGGCAATGAGAATGATTTCTGAGCAAAATGCATTTAAAGTTTCTCACAAAAACCATCTCTGTAACTTTAGCCAGTGCTAAAGCCAGCGGGGATCTACAGAAGTTACTCCAGAAGCCTGGCAAATTGAGCAGAGAGGGACTTTAAGCCTGCCTCAGCGTTGAACAGGGTATTCCAGCCTTTCCATGGATTAGGGTTAGCAGGAGGCGAATGGTTTTGGGTTCAGTTGTCCAGGGCTTTTCCATGAAAGGATCCTTATCTTGCTGTGTCCTCAGGCAGTTTCCTTTCCTCCTGTTGCCTGAAGGGCAGGGCTAGGCAGCTCATGATGACAATGCAGGAGCGTGACCTGCTCCTGCTGCCTTTATTTCCCCTCCTCCCACCCAGAGCCCAGGCTGGGTGGCTTGGCTGGGGCAGGAGAAGGACCATGCTGGTGTCCAGGGGAGTTGCTGCCCGCAGGGCTCTGCTGATGTCTGGAACACATCCCTGCAGAGGGGCATGGCTAACGCACAGGCTGCTGTAAGCCTGGGGGCTGCACACCCAAGAGGGAGCTGCTCTGCTGCTTGTCCAGAGCTGGCCGCTATGCAGTGTATCCTTGCCTTCAAGGAAAAGCGGTGTGCAAAGCTGTTGTCTGAGCTGTTGTCTGTGAAGTGGGCTGTGTTCAGCCCTCAGTGACTTGAATACCCGACTCAGTCACTGAGCACATCATTCCTGCTCACAGTGTTCTCAGCAGCAGGCCAAATTAGCCACCATCATGAGTGCACACAGCTCTACCAGCTGCTGTAAATGTGCACGTCTTTTTGCCAGACGTGAGTTTGGCTCTGTCACTGTCAGTATAAAATGCCGAAATTAGCTAGTTTCTAACTGTCAGCACCTGGGAAGACAAGCTGAGAGCTGCAAATCAAGCTTTACTCTTCTGTCTCTCTCCTGGTGGTGAGGACCAGCAATGGTCCTCCTGGCAGAGGTTTCGTGATTACCTGCCCAAGCATGCAGGCAAAAGAACAATGTCCAGTTCATTTTCATGTGGTTGCTCGTTGTGTGAGAAAACTCCTGTTGTGAAGATTCCCGGTATCATACAGTCATGTAGCTCGTGGTGACTGCAAGTGCCTTTGGCTATCCCAGTGCTACCCCACATCGATCATTAGCTGAGCAACCTAACTTCCAGCAGCGGTAGGCTATAACCCTTTAGACAGCCCTAATTTGAAGGGAGCGAAGCTTTGCCCATGCATGTTATAGATACCTACTGCTGTTTGCCTATAACTCTATGCTGTAATTATGTACTGTAATGTTATATTTAGTTTTCATAAGAAGACACTAATAGCAGTGGAGGTGTACTGAGAAGCTGAGTCTAGACACATACAGTACACCAAAACCTTATTTAATACAGACAATCCAAGCTCTCAGCTGAATGCAAGATCATTAAATACCTCTCAGGCTCTTCAGCACTCAATAGTAGTAGCGCTTTGCAAACATTAATGTAATTAAGCATCACAAAACCCCTGTGAATTTGCATTTTGCAAATGGAAGGCTGCAAGAAGGGAGATATGAAGCCACAGCTGTCAAAGGCCCACTGATTGCACTGGCAAACTTGTGACAGCGAGGCCAGAGTTGCAGAAAGCCGGTGCCAAAGGAAAGGTGGAGCCCAACTCTCCTCAGGGACATTCAGCTTTCCACCCATAGCAACCTACTCTTTCTGCAATTGCTTTCACCATACACTAGAAGCCTTACAGCCTCTGTGGAAATGGCAGGTGGACAGAGAAGTGTCAGTCCATAAGTCCGTGCTCAGCCAGGAGGATGTAAGCCCCAAACAGATCCAGCATGCTCCATTGCATGGTGTTTCTCAATGAGGCAATGCTGGGGAAGGGGAGGACAGGGTCTCTAATGATGTTGAGATCAATATTGGCATTCCAACATACTGACTTCTTACTTCTGTGTTCATTTATGTGTCCCTGCAGATTACCTGCATGTTGTGGACGTTCATATGTTCAAGGAGCCCCACGAGATCAACAAGCAGCAGCACCACACTGACAAGTACTACAGCCCCAAGCTGATAGTGCGTCGGGGACAGCCTTTCCAAATCCAGATTGACTTCAACCGACCCTACAAGCCAGAGACGGACCAATTCTGGCTGGAGTATTTGATAGGTAAGTGCCTGGCAAAGGCTGTGTTGTATCAGCAAAGTAAGGCTGAAGAGTTTCTTGTAAACAGGAACACAACAGTACTTAATGGCTGGTTTTTTTCCTGTTATGATTGATAAACCATAAAAACAGTCTTAACCATAGGCAAGGAAGTGCTTCTCTAAACAGGGTCAGAATTGCTCGTGAGAGAAGGAGCAGTATTTGGGCTTTCTGTTTAGCAAGAAGTTGTACTTTATTGAGCTTTCAGAGTTATGTCTGGTTAATGCTGTATGGCAATGCTGAAAGGTAGGTGGAACGGGAAACATCTTTTGTTAGTGTTTAGGAGATGCAGCGAGGAGGGATCTGTTTTTTGAGGTGGAAGAGATGACTATGTATGAACTGGGATAAAAAAATGTTGAGTACGCAAGGAGGGGAAATTACGCAGGGTGGAAGAACAGGAGGCCTTGCAACTTTGCAGCCTGCATTTGCAGCCAACTTGGTAACAAGGGAGAAGGTTCAGAGATTATAGCTTTGGACCAGAGACTTACTCAGGGCCACATCAGAGGCTTTCTTGATTTACTGCAAAAAGAGCAAGAAAGCATTTTTCCTCTCACTCGGAGACCTTCATCAGACACCCAGCTCCTAATGCACCTGTTGACTTATTGAAGGTACAGGACCAGAGAAGCACATGACCTCGCTAGAGAAGGGGAAAAGCAAGTAACAGAGCAGGGCTTCCTGCTGTGTGCCAAAGACGGCTCCAACGAATGCTGCTCCCTACATCACAGCTCTGGGAAAGCCCCAGCTTCATGTAGAGCGATCTGGGAGTTTCTGTGTTAAGACGTCAATGTTCCCCTTATAAACTGTTTAAAGTAGGTTTGAATTGATGTTTTAATTTACTTTCCTGAGAGATGCAGTTCAGAAATTTGTAACATTGATTTTTTTCCACCATTGAGTTATGATGATGTGGCCATTTATTAGATTTGTTGCCTTTTAAAGCTAGATGGGCGTTTATCTCTTAAACATATGTGCAATGAAAAGGTTACTGTCTGCACGTTTTTTTTCATGGGTCTCTTCTTTCTAATTTAAATTGGGGTTGGGAGGCATGTTATGACAGTCCAGTGAATGATTGGCTGAACAGCCACAAGTGCCTTTAAAAATTTAATATGCATAAATATCATTAGTTCTTTGGGGATTTAATTAAATTCAAGACTGTTCCCTTAATCTTTATACATTTAAAACAAACAGCTGTAGCAAGAAGAAGTGGAAAATGGAACATTTGTTTTTTATTGCATCGTGTGCAGTTTGCATTTGTTTTAATCAGATATTCTATATTGGAAGAAGAAATTTAACACTTCTTTTGACGTCGCACAGTCCACTTAAGAGAACGTATTAACTTATTTTCCTGTTGCTCCTTCCTAACACATCTGTCTGTGGTTTGTACCTTGAATCCCTAAGCATGGATAAAAATCCCCTCATCCTCAGCCAAGGTAGGAATGGGGTTAAACACAGCCTGAGCCAGGGGAGACTTTGCAAAACTCAGCTCTGAATTATTACTTTGGAGTCAGCCCTGAGTCTGTGGTTGACTTCACCTTCTCATTCGTCACTGTTATTGTCCTTTCTGTGAAATGGGAATGGTAATGCTGATGTCCCGTGTGTGGTGGCTGGCAATCAGCTGAAGGAAAGTGCTGCATATACAGGATAATATAAAATGCTAATGCTCTCCCCTGCTTTTTAAGAGTCTGCTTCTGTGAGCACCACTGCCCTCTTGCTACGAGGAATTTAGCTCACAGAGATTGAATGGGGAGAAGAGATGTTCAAGCTCCTCTTCTAGGAACTGGTTAATATTCAGTGCTCCACAAATCTTTCTCTTTATGCACATGTGGTGAAAACACAGTACGTTTATTTCTCAGAGGCTAGCAACAGAAAGCAAAACAAAAACAGTCCACAAAGGAGAAGGAAATTATTCAGAGATGATCTGCTTGGTTCTTGTTAATTCTCCTTCTCATGGCAAGTCCAGTGTTTAATGCCCTGAAGAGGAGAAAGAGATTTCTTGTACTTAGGAAAGGGCACTGAGTGCTCAAGGTTTCAGTGCTATGCTCTCAAACTTTTTGTCACAGGGAGACATGGCAATTTTCATCCAGTTTTTTTCTGTTTGTCTGCCTGAAGAGCGGGCATTCACCTCTTGTAATGTCAGCTGCCTGAAAACCAGAGCCCAGTCCAAAAGCTGATGCCTAGACTGCCTCTGTGCTCAGAGGAGGGAGGCAGGCAGCTCCAGGTGGCAGCTTAGCCCTGCTGTCTTAAAATGGGATGAACTCCCTTCTGGAGTTTTTGTCTTCCTCCGTTGACTCTCCCCCATAGACCAGGCTCTGACTTTAAGATCACCGAAGACAGGGGAGGTGCGTCCTACCCCTGCCCTTCGGTACCGTCGGGCAGAAGCTACACCGAGGGACTGGCTCAGACAACAGCCGTACAGCAGGGGCAGCTTGAGCTCAGGGAAGCTTTTTGCACTGAACCAAGGGGTACGCTTCCTAGGAAAGTGCTGAGTTTGAGAGATTAAAGTGATGGACACACAGAAATATTTGCAGGTTGCTGTAGAATGACCTTTCCGAGGAGCTCTCTGTGTGCCCGAGCAGTAGATTTCAAACAGTGCAGCAAACCTGTAAAATACCCTAGGCTGGAGGGACCTCTGGAGGTCTCCTGTCCAAGCCCTTGCTCAGAGCAGGTCCAGCTTGCTCCGGCTGCTCAGGGTCTTGCCCTAGAGACAGGTTTTGAGTATCTCCAAGGGTTGGGAGGTTACCCCAAGCAATGTGAACCAGGCTATCCGGAGCTGTAGAATCTTTTGGGTGTTTCAAGGTGCTGTTCTCATAAAGTACAAAGATACTTTTGGTAGGGATGGCTGGCCTTGGCTCCCAGGGAATTCAGCTGGAGCTGGGAAAACTCAACGTCTCTTTTTGCAGGGCTGTGCCTACAGTGAGGACTGTTTATACAACAGCACAGTATAAAGCTATTCAGAAATGATTAGTTCCTAGCACTGGAAATTTCCCAGCATTTATGTTAATCCATCACAGAATTTTTATCCATTAAAGACTAATTTTGCTCCTGAAAAATGTGACAATGGTAATGACTTGATCCTGTGTATGTGAAGAACTATTCTATTTCCTTTATTCCCTAAAATTTAGTTTTACTTTTCTTTTTTGCTCCTATTTTTGCTTCTTTTGCATCATTAAAAAGATGATTAATGAAGCAAGTAAAGCAAGTAGAAACTGCTTAATCCTTCTAATTGATAATGAATCAAGGATACCTGGGACAAATGTTTCTTGCGTCATGTCAAACTAGGTCTGAAACACTCACAGAACAATACTTAGTAACAATCTTTTTTAATCTACAGTCCATTTAAAGACCATTCACACAGACTCTAGAATTCACACAGAGTCTAGAATGGGCTAAATTGTATAAACAAATATAGATAAATATATAAATATTTCACCCTAAACTTTTGAAAGTAATTTTTACTGAAATTCTTCTGCGATGGTTCCTTATGACTAAAGTCCTTTTTGCTTTAGCAGACTGTTTCCTGTAGAGTCACCATCGGTGAAACTAGCTGAAGTGCTAACATGTGAATTATTATAATTCAGTTTTGCACATAATGCTTCAGTAAATTAGGACCATACTTGTCTGCCAAAGTATGGAAAACAATGAATGTGCCAAAAAATCCACATGGAAAAATATCCACTTATAAAGAGTAATGGGATGTTATCCCAGTTCTCGTGCTGGACTGCAGCCCTGCCTCCGTACCTGTGGTTTGGGAGCTGCTCCATCACCACATATTTCCTTCCTCTCAGCCCACTTCCTGGCTTTAATGAGAGGAAAGGTGAGCATCACCCCTTGGGAAATACTCATTTTATTGCCCTGGGGTTGAGATGAAAGAGCCACAAGAGAAGTGTAGATGCTGTGCTTACATCCAGTTTCCCACAGCGGGAACAATTTCAGTTTGCTTGGAGCCCCAGGGAGCCCAGAGGAGCCAGTGACTCCTTCACCCATCCGTCTTGATCTCTCCTGACTATTGCCTTCATGGTGATGGGGATACTTCGTGTTGCTCTTGGCTTTCCACAGTGTGTTGGGCTCAGCCTGGCTGAGCACGGCTCCCACACCTGTGGCAGCCAGTTTGGCATGAGTGCTGCAAAGTTTCCACAGTCACTGCTGCACTGGCGGTGATTCCTCTGAAAAGCAGATGTATGATTAGATGGGCTTATACGGCATTCAATCTTGCTTTTAGTAGTAGTTTCCTGTACATGGCTGTAAATCCTAGAGTGGTTGATGAGTTTATATAGTGCATCCTTACTCTAATGATATATTTCCCCACATCCTCATAAATTGTTGTCTATTTGTATTTTTCTTAAATGGCTTCATAAATCCATATATATTGGTCTAGCCCTAAATATAATTATGAACGTTTTATTCATTGGCAGACTTCTGGAATGATCATAAATCCCAGTCCTCCAGGCTACTATCACCTTTCCACATGTGTGCACGTGTGGACACCCACTCACCCGCCCATATGCACTCCTCAGGCTTCTATACATCATTGGCTTTTGGCCTGAGATGAGAGCAGAGACTTACTGCTCCTTTTTCTACAGTCTTCCCAGGCCTGCTCCAGAGGAATAGTTATAAACACATGAAAGCATGTGTTTATAACTAAAAACATAAAGATGTTAGAGCTGATCCCGTAGGGCTTATTTAGGTGACACCAAATTCCCACTTATAGTCAGCGTACAACTAAACAACCAGGGGTCCGATTCAGCACACCCATGCCAGAATCAGTGGTGCTCTTCATGCTGTCCTACAGTGTCCACAGCCTTTACTAATTTCACAGCAGTGTTGGGACATGGGTTATTCCGGGAGGGTTAAGGTTTTGTTCCTTTCGTCAGGCAGTAAATCTGTCTTAGTTGGAAGTATTGCTGTCCCTGCTGTCATTTGTCCTCAGCAGCTCTGGGGCAGGGCAGGTGGTAGCTAATGCAGTGGCTGGGACATGAGGTGTCCCCTGGCACCTCGGATGGGATGTTGAGCTGAGTTCTGCCTCTGGGAAAAAGTTGCTTGTTGGAAAAAGTTGGATCTTGAGTTTTTTAGGAGCCTTCTTGGCATTATACAAAGGTAACTAACTCTGGTGCTGGGGGCAAACGCTTTTGGTGTTGGTACATAACCCAACATTGAGAGTTTATTAAATCACTATATGCTTGTTTAATAAAAAACTACAAAAATTGAGCAAAGATACAGAAACACCTGATGGACTAAACATGAAGACCCATTCTGGGCGAGAAAGAATAATTTATTAGCAGTGGAACACATTTCCCAGAGACTGACTCCAGACAGAGAAGAGACCTGTTTGCCAGCTCTTAGCAAACAGCAAACCTCTCTACTTTCTGAACAAAGACATTGGGGTATTTTTTTCCTCCCCTCTGGAATTCCCAGCCAGGCCCCAGAGGAGCAGAGAGGAGGGAGTCCCTCGAGGTACTCCATGAATGCAGTATTTCATGCAAAGGAATCTTTATCTTTATTATGCTCTCCTTTTGCACTGCTGCAGCAGCATCAAGTGGCACATAAAATCTAGCTGTATTTTTTAATGATTTTAATAGCTAAGGTGGGTGACTCTGATGTGTGTTTTACAACTGTAAAGTACTAGAAACATTCACTCCTGGGAAAGAGTGGTCAGATGTTAAGGATTCCTACCTAGAGCCATGAGTAACAATTATCTCAAGATATTCCAGTTTCCTACATTACCAAGTTTGTATGCAGCACTTGTGAAGGCAATGGAATTTGAGGGTGGGAGGGACCCAGATGTGATATTAAAGCAGAGGTTTAAGGACATTACTGTTTTTTACAAAAATTTGTTTCTTCTTCTTGCTTGTTTTGATTGTTTGTGATTTTATTAGAGCATCTCTTCTCTTTCTTTTTTCTTTGTTTTACTTTTTCTTCTTCTTTTCCCCGTTTTTCTCTCTCTCCCTTCCTTCTCTTCCTCCTTCTCCTTCTTCTTTTGTCCTCCTTTTCTCCTTCTCCTTCTCTTCTTCTTTCTCCTCTTCTTTCTCTTCTTCTTTCTCCTCTTTTCTCTTCTTCCTTCTCTTCTTCCTTCTCTTCCTTTCTCTCCTTTCTCTCCTTTTTCCTTTCCTGACATTTGTTGTAGTTACTCACAGTGATTCCTAAGGCATGGTCCTAGTATACTAACACCCATCCCCAGGCTGCTTGCTACAATAAGGCTTACCTCTGCTACACAGCTATTGTACTTGGGGCTTCCAGCTCAAATTTGTTTATCAACCTGTCACAATTATTATACTTCCAGGGCTGGTATTGAAATAGATTCTTTACCCTTTGTACGAAAGAGTGTATCTAGGTAAAACAAATGAACCTAGGGAGACAGATTCCTTAACTCCTTTAAAAAACAATCTTCTAAGGAGGGTTCCAAAAAGTCTATTGAGAAATAGCTTTCTTCACTTCCCTCTCTTCTGAAGTATCCTACTTCCATCAGGGAGGAAATGTCCTCTGAAGCTCACTATACTTCTAATCTCCGTGCTACCAAATTTTCCCTCCTCCCTGCCAAAAGTAAAACATCTACTCACTTGTGTAGGGCCTGTCCAAGAGCACCCATCAGTCCCTCCGCTGGCTGTGCTACTAGCATGGTGCTAACTCAGCAGCGGCATTTAAGAGCTGTGTAATGCATGCACATGTACAGCAATGTGTATGTCCACTGGATATCAAGGGAAAAACTAAACTAGATGGAGATAGGGACTTCTAGGGACTGGCCAGGGGAGGAAGAGGAGAAGGGGTATCATCTGAGGAAGGCCTGGTCCCTGTTAGTCACTTGTAAGGAACAGCAGCAGAATTGGATAACCGGAGGAGGAGCGCTCGTGTTTTGCCAGCTGAACTTGCTGTACCTATCTCTCGCTCTCCCTCTGTTGCTGTAAATCCCTCTCTGGTGTGGCAGTTTTACCCAGAATTAAATATAGCTTGTCTCTGTGGCTGATGGGCCTGGAGCTGACATGCTAAGGAGCTAAAGCATATGTTAAAAATAACTCACTTTGAATGCATGTGTGTGTGGCCACAGTTCTGTGGTTTAGACGGCCCATTCTTTTGCTGCTGCGTAAATAGACTTTGGCAAGCTTTAACAAACACTGCACTCTGCTTTTTGCCCCTGTAAAGTGTGTGTGTGTGGCAGGGGGCATCCCATACATACCCACATCCACACACGCTACAGTCAGGGTGCATATTGCTATGTAGACCTTCACGCATGTTTATTTGCTTTCAAAGCCTTGTGATACAGCACTGAGGGAGACCTGAGCTCCTTTTATAGGGACAACAGCTATTTTGCTCCTCTTTTCCTGCGTGCCTGGAAACCCCAGGAGATGTAGAGCTCAGCTGAACTGTAACTGAAGTGAGCAGGAGCTTTAGGAGCCGAGCTTGGATAGCTACAGAAACCAAGGTGGGATAAGAAAAGATAAAAAAGAAGTATCAAAGGGTTGCAGGCCAGTGCGGTGTGCAGAAGGGGAAATAGGTATGTTTGTGCCATTAAACCTTCTGTACAAGGGAGGTTTCTGTAAAAATAATGTCTTCTGGCAGTTTCATAGCTCAGTACCTAGTATTGAAATGCAGAGAATTAGAGGCCCATGAAAGAGGGTCACTGTGAATTCTCTCCCATCCTCTCCTACCTTGAAGGCAGGATAGTCAGCAGCCCTCGTTCAGTGCCTGATATCTTCTAAGCTGCAAAAGGAGCCCATAAAAAGTTCACCCTGAGCCTGGTGGTAACAGTGCAGCGACCTCCAGGATTTCTGAGTTCTCAGGCTGGATTTTCCCATTTCCGTGTGCTGTTAGAGCAGACAGGGACATCCCAACAGCATGATGTCATGCAACGACTTTGTCTTTCACGGAGCAATTGGCTGTGAAATGTCCTCGTGTGAGGGCCAGGGCCTCTTACACCCAAAGCAGACGTGAGCATCGGGGAGTGAGGCCACAAAGAACTGGCTGTGGAGCGTGGTTCAGGCTGCCAACTCCTGGAGCAAATCAGAGCAGGAGAGATCCTGAGCCAGCTGCTGCTGGCAGAAGCACCCTCCTGTCAGCATAAAAAGAGTTTATCTTGTCTTCTCTACATGGCTCCTGGTCCTGACGTGCACCCAAACACCCTCCTGCCTCTCTGTGGGTTAGGTTAGCACCAGAGACCCTGCAGAGAGTGCTCTGCCAGGCGTTAACAGGCTTTTGGTAGTGAGTCTTTGGGTAACATTGAATCTTCTTCCTTAGAGACTCTAACCCAGAGAATGAAATCACCACTGCAAGTTATCCCTTCTGAGAAAGGGCTGACATTACAGATATCCCAGCTATGAGCCCAAATGGGCCCTACTTTTCCACTGCAGCTAGAAATACGTGCTCAAGATGTAGATAAAAGTCAAATGGCCAAGCCATCCTGAGAGGACTTCCCTACAATGTTGATAAACATTGCACTGAACCTACGTAAGGATTATTTTGCCAGCAACTTTAACATGTAATGCCAAAGTTACTCAGCTTTATAGCGCTCTAGTATCAAGACAGCAGATGTGCATATATGAGACTAGTGTGGCTGGTGCTGTCAGGTGTCTAGACGTGCGATTACAATTCAGCTCCGCAAGCTCCTGTCAGAAGTAACAATTCCCTTGCTCTTCCATTTGCATTTCGGTTTTTGTTTCAGAAGATTAGGGAACCTGTCCTCTCTTCAAATAAAACACTGGAAATTGCTCACTATGCTCTTGAGGGCTCTGCCCATCTTCCCAGGCTTCCTCGTGGGTTCAGGCTTTGTGCAACCATTAGTGAGCACTGAACCCTACTCGCTGTCAGAGGCAAACAATGTTCTCTTGTGTTTATTGTTTATAACATCTGCAAATTATCCTGACTTCTAGGATATTCCTTCCCTGGCATCTCTGCTCTGCCTGCAGGGATGCAGGCAATACCCCAGAGCACCTTCTCCTCATGGGTGAGCAAGATAATGCAGTGACCTCTCTCTCTTACAGCGTGGGAGCAGCTGTGTGGGGCATGCAAGGGCTCTGGGCTGAAAGGACCTTGTATACTCCTCAGCAGCAGCTACAGGTTCTCCCTTGACAAGCGACAGGCACATTAGGGTGTCTTGTGGCTTTGCATGCAAAAGGGACCCCTGTTTGGAAGGGTAAATGGAATTTTGCGTGTTAGGGCTTCAGAAAAGTGAGAATACCAGAGGGTTGGTACTTTGCTGAACCTGCTATGAGGTAGCAGTGATGGGGTTTCCATAAGGATGTCTTCCAAAGGCCTCATAGCCTCTTTGAGATCCTGTCTGGTTCCTACAGGCAGGTTTACTGGGGAGTGGTTCTGCAGCCTCCCCACGTGCACATGGTGTGCAGGGACATGGTGGTGCCAAGTTCCTGCCAGAGCACAGCTCCTTCTGTCCCCGACAGGCTCTTACACTGATGTGCACCTTCCAGTGAAGATAATGTCAGTTCCTAACCACATTAAAATAGTAATTTCTCCCTCTTCCCACTTTTCTGAAGGAGGCAAGGGAGGTATTTTTAAAAGTAGCACTTGTTAATGGTTTTCAGGGATGTCAGTTCAATTACTTGGTTTGCTCTGCTGCTTTGTTTGCATGGACTGCTTTTTTAAAAAAACAATTATGTCAAAACTAGAGGTAAAATATCAACAGTAGAGGCAAGCTGGGTCATACCCAGTTGCACAACAAAGAACAAGAATATGTTCAGCTCTCAGATCGCAATTGTTAGCAGGCGCAAGACTCTCATCTCTGTTACCTCTATAGGCTTTTCTCTCTAGACTGGCTTTCCTTTGATGGCTTATATTTGAAGTGTCCAGTGCTTTATCTTCTAGTGTTTTCTATTGATTTTGCTCTCTTATTCTAGTCCTATTTTCTTCTGTAGGTCTTTCCCTTCTGTTGCAGCCCTCACTGATCTGAATGGTTTTCATGGGTTACAGCAACCCTGGCCGACAAAGTGGGCCATTTATGTGCGCTGAACATCTGCAAAACGGAAATTCATGTGCACCAAATAATCTCTTGGATAAAGCACAATAGCTCCAGATTTCTTAGAAACACGGATGTTGTGGCAGCTCACAAGCTTCAGATTCAAAGCTGGAGTTGTCCTTTCCCAAAATGTAGCAGTGTTCAGATCTGGGATTATCTCTACATCAGCTGTATAAAAATAAGCAAGCAGGAAAATCAACGCCCTTGTGAGTTTAATTTTGTTCTTAAACAGTAGGAATGAAAAATATAGAAGTCTGTCTCTCTGTCTGCCATCGTTGCTTTTCATTACCCTATTTTTGAAAGAGAGAGTCTGACTTTCAGCCTAAAATATAAAACAAAGAATAGATTTGAGAATGAGATAAGGAACTCAGCCTTCTCACAAGTGTCTTTTCTGTCTATACTGCTGGTTGGCTTCCAGATACAGTTTGGCTCTACATCAGGCTCAAAGGGTGGATCCTCACATATAACTTTGAATCCTGGCAGTGTACATGTTTACATGTAGCCTATCTGTCTAGATGCTTTTTACAGTTGGCAGAGTAAAACAGGCTTCTCTGGGCTATGATTTGTCTTACTATGAGGTAGACTATTACGTGTGATACTTTGGAGGTGTGTCATACTTTGGGACCCATTGCTTGCAGAGGAGGTTTGGTTATCCAGCCCAGATATGCTCATCTATACTTTGGATATCCAGAGCTGGTTCCCACTCTGTCCATGAGGAGTGGACGCGTGGGAAGAACTGAGCGTAGGTATCTGCGGGTGGACTGACTTGTATTTCCTCCATCTGTGTGAGCTTGCATGAAAGAGTGCTTGGTCTCTGCTTGTCAGCACAGTAGTGCAGTGAGAAGAACAAGGTTCTGCTCTGCTAAAGAGCCCCAAAACCCATGTCTGTGCCCCAGTGGGCACTTGCATGCTAGTGATGAGGGTGGTGGGTGCATCTGAACTGTGGAGGGGGCTCTTACCTAAACTTAACAACAATGTAGCTGTCACCAAAGCAAGGAGCAAACTGGAGTACAGCTTGCTGCACTAGGATAACCAGTGGTGAGTAAGGAAAGCCTGGGACAGCCCCTGCTCATGCTGCCCGGGCTACACTCCTGGCAGTGCCCAAGCCAGCGGGACTAAGCTTTCCGGAGTGAGACAGGTTGGGGTGTCTGCACAGGCTGCTTGCTGGGAGGTGTTGCATGTATTCGTGTGGCTGTACTGTCAAGCGACCAGGCACCGTGTGAAGCAATGAGGGCCGGAGGTGGTTTCCCCCCACTAAAAACTTGCTACCTCTGTTGAAAATAAGACAAAGGAATAGAGGACTGTCAGGAAATGAAGAAACAGTCAAAACAAGGTGAACCTCTTCACCTCTCTCTCCAGGTCGCTACCCACAGCAAAACAAAGGCACCTACATCCCGATCCTAGTAGGTGATGCGCTGAAACCTGGCGAGTGGGGAGCCAAGATTACCCACAAGGAGAACAACTCCATTCGCTTGTCCATCATGTCCTCTGCCACCTGCATCGTTGGGAAGTTTCGCCTGTACGTTGCTGTCTGGACTCCCTTTGGCATCCTCCGGACACACAGAAACTCTGCGACTGACACTTATATCCTGTTCAATCCCTGGTGCCAGCGTAAGTACCTTCTCAGAGTCAAAGGTTCACATTTTCTGCTGGTGGGCTCGTCGGGTTTTGGGAGGGGGTGGGCCAGGAAGCGGAGCTTGGTAGCGAGGAGGTTGGAGGCAGGCCAGTTTGGATCTGGAAATTGCATAGTAACTCTGCCAAGAGGCAAGTCTTTCAGGCTGGGGAATAGCCCTGCGTGAGTGGGACTCCATGCTGCAGACCTGTGCCTGTGCTGTAGCTGCAGTCTGCAGTTTTATGAGACCAAGCCTGTTTACCAGCTCAGGCAGCATGATAATGCTCTGTTTCTAGTAGTAAATATACTCCGAGGCTTTGCTTCGACTTCAGTGGGCATCAGTGTGAGCCTCCTGCCTGCGTGTGCGTGCCTTAAACTGACAAGTCAATACAGGCATGTTTTTTTCCAGGATTTGGTATGCGGCAGGATGTGGCAGCATCCCATACTCTGTTGAGTTACATTGCTGATTGCCACATTTAGGATTGAACATCTGCAGCCGAAAGCCTCCAGGAATTCAATGGGAGCTGCTGCTCCTGCACAGGTTGGGTGGCATCAGCTGCTGTGGCATCGCTGGTGGTGCCTTCCCGCTGCTACACGATATTTGCCCTTATAACTACCCCTTTAGTGGTGACTAATCACCAGCAACCCTGTCCTCTGTGAGGAACAGAATATTTTGCAAATAAGCCTTTTTTTATAATCCAGTGGGTTGAAGAACAATTTATTTTTTTTAAATCTCCCTGGATCCTGGGTAAAATCAGCGCTTATGCTGGCAGAATTGTATTTTACCTAATGAACTCCATGTGTGGCTTTAAGGAGAGCGCAAGGAGAACCAGAGATGTTTGGCTCAGCCTATTGACAGGCTATAGCACTGTGTCTGAGCTTCTGACACTTGTAAGGCTCCAAGTCATACATATTGCTATATATTTAGGTCACCAGTTAACTTTAACATTCTCCCACTACCCTCCTTCATCTTTCAATTTTTTTACCAGAGTATTTGCATCAAATAATCCCATATGAAAGAAGGACCATCCTATCGAGTGACAAGTAAGTTTAGTGTTATTAATAAAGTCCATTATTCAGCTACACTACTGTCAGTACATCGAATGATTTGTGCTGAATTCATTACTTGCCCCTGGTCCAAGGGAATATAAGCAATGATTAGCTTATGCATTATTTAGGAAGATATATGTTAATGCTGAGTAAAGCAGAGTTAGTTAAGCGGGAACAGGAGGGAAGGGCAGGGCCCAAGGCCCCACAACACAATGAGATACTTCTGAAAGCAGTATAGAGGTAGGTACATCAGAGCAGCACGCTAAGAATTTAGTCTGGGAGAGGAGGGAGAGTGTGTAACAGAAAGACGAGAATCATTGCCAAAGATATGACCCACTGGTGAGCAGACAGAACTGCTCAAGGTTTGAGAAGGCATCATCGGTCTGTCACAGCACCAGCTAGGGAGGTGTGATTCTCCGCCCCAAGGTAGAGCATCCCTTGGCTTTAGTCCTGAGTATCGTAACAGCCAGTTTGTTAGCCAGCATGGTAACTGTAGTGGCTCAGCACCTCCTTGGAAAGAGATAAACCCCAAAGAAAAAGCTTCTTAAATTGCTTCAGGTTGCCTCATGACTAGCACACAACTAGCTAGGGCTGCATGCAGCCCAAATGTGGAGAAAAAATGCAATGTGGGGGCTTGACTATCCCACTGTGGTGTGACTGGGAGCACACAGGCTGATTCAAGGTGCTGGTCAGGGAGTGGGAAGGGGAAAATCAATCCCTTCTTCACACCTCCTTCTGCACCAGCCCAGTGTGCTGACTGACCCATCTCCGTTCATGGCACACGGGTGCTGTGCTCTCCTGTGCCCTCCCTCCCTCACACCTGAGCTGAATGGGGCCAAAAGCCAGCAAGATTAAAACCACAGCATGGGAGCAAACCCGCAGGGAGCAAGACATGCAGCAGTTGCCTCCAACAGCAGCCATCGGCAAGGCTGATGGAAAAGCTCTGCTTCAGGAAAGCGAAAGAGAGTCCCAGGGCAGCAGGGATGTGCTATGTGCCCCCAGTCCCAGGGGAGGCAACTCGGGGTCGCCCCTGGAGAAACACATTTCTGTCTCCAGCTTACATGTTCAGGTGTGTCTCAATGACTTCAGGTCCTGTCCCTTGCTGACTATTGTAGTTTTCGTTTTCTGCATGTTTCATTTGGATTTGGATTTATTCTCATTTCTTGCCCCTACTTTTACTCCTAGGTAGTTTGGGCTAATTGGCTCCTGTATCTGCCTTTTCGCCCTTTCCTTGTGTTAGAAAACCAGGGACTGTTTCTGCACGCTTTATCCCCTGGCTGGAAAAGATTGTTCAGTGGAATGACAAAAGGGTATAAAAACTGAGGCAGTTAAAGTGCAGAGAAAACAATAGTTTGAAAATCTCCTAGGCTTGTTTGCTGGGTTAATAGCTAAGCAGAAAAGTCTGAGTGAAAAGCCTCATTAAAAAGAGAGAAGGCTGATGCTGGGAATGAATGGGGATTGTTATAGCAGGGAGCAGAGTATGGATTCTGTCAGTGTCTAGCGCAGATTTCCGACTCATCATTTTGGAGAAACATCAATGTGTCAGTATCAGCTTTTCTTTAAGACAGAGGCATTTATGCCCTTTCTTATACTCCTTTTTTCACTGTAGTTCTGTTTTGACATATCTTCCCAGCCAGGTATGCGGGGTTTTTTCTGCCGTTTCAGAACAAGTTTGAATACTTTACCAGTCAAGCTACAGAGTACTTTGCTTCCAAAATCATCAGATGCTTTTACGTGTTTTAGTCCCCTTAGCTACCTTTAAGGCTGATCACCAAGAAAACTTTAGATGCAGGGCCTGGTCCTGCAAAATGACATGCACCAGTCCCAAACATCTGGGAATCCAGCAAGCTAGTGGATTGAGGTTTCAGATACTCAGGTGAAATTTGCATTACTTAATAAGCAAGGTAAAGCCTGTGAGGAGAGGCAACATCCTTTCTTCCGCCAGCTGACATAGTTGGGAAAAACAGATGTGCTTCTGGGCATGCAGAGCCCTCTTCAGTTCTGAAACAGAAGATACAAATGGCAAGTAGTTAGGCATAACTTCTTGGAATTTAACTTAACTCTTAGCAGTATCAGACTACATGAAAGCAGAGAAGGGCTCCTTTGATCTGGATATTGTGAGCTCTTTCTGAGGAGGTGCTGAGTCCCAGCAACATTCTGCTGGGGAACATTCAGTGCTTAGCAGGGAAAGACCTTGCATTGGCTTGTGTGGCCCTGTCACAGGTGGAGATGCACAGTGTATCTGAGTGAGCTGCAGACTCTGTGGGCTGAGGTGTGTGTTTCATTCATCCAAGCCTCCTGCAAAACGCATTGTATTTAAGCAATTGAATATATTGCAACTTTACTGAGTCAGTTGCACATTTCTCCTGCTTAAATGTCCTAATATGGTTTGAGGATTAGTAACATGTAGTTGACTTTGGACTCCTCTCACATGTTCCTAGTCATCCAAATTTGGCCCAGTAATATTTTCTTGCGTTTATAGCTAAATCATAAATTTGATCTATTGTATCGCAGATTCCACGTGTGTAAAATTCACACAGAGCTTCATCCTTTTGCTACATTAATGTAGGCAAGCACTAGTAGTTGCAAGGCAGCATGGTGATCTTGGTCCTAGATGGAGTGGGTTTTGTAGATAACTGTATTTAGCTCTTGCAGCTCTGGGTTTGCCACAATGCTGTCCTCTACCCAGCTAGAGCCCTGGGAATTTTGTGGTTCCAGCTTTCCTGGATTCCCACAGGAGCGCACTGAAGGGAGGCTGGGTGCTCAGGGCAAGCCTGCTGCTTCCACCTCCACCCATCTGCTGGTGCTGCTGTGCTCAGCAGTCACCGTCTTCGTGAAGAAATAGCATTTCCAACTCCAGGCAGTTGCTGTGCTGGCGATGGGGTCCCCCCATACTGGGTAGGGTCCTCTCATGCTCATTCACCTTCCCAAATTGAAAGGGCTGCTCTGTACTCCTCAACACTGTTACAAGGAGCCTGTGTTCAGTGGGATTCCTCACCTGGAGTACTGTCTTCACGCGGAATGTATTTTCACCTTATCCATCTTCAAACAGAGAAGCAGAGAGGCTAATTTGCTTCTTTGTAGCATTGCTAGTGTCTTAGTAATTTCCCAGGATAAAAGAAGTGAGCAAAAAAAACCCCTAAACTGCTAGAGAAAAAGAACGAACAAACCCAGCACATTTCTGTGGAATTCTTCCGTTTGTCAGATGTGAGCCTCCACTTGCACAAAATAATTAGGAGTTGTACTATGTAGAGCATGCTTAGCATCAAAGTAGTCACAAATGCCTCGTATTTTCTTCTAAACAGTCTCAAGGGTAGTGAAAGCTGTCAAAAATCAAAGCAGCTGGCTTCTCTGTGAAACACAGAAGCCCTTTTTACTTTCTCAAAAACCACAAATATTTTAAAATAATTGACAGAGAAGTTAATCAATTTTCATCTGATTTAGCAAAGATCACGCAGTCTTGAAATAACATAAGCATCTCAATTGATACCAACCAGATCAATATTGGTATTTTTAATCCCTGAAAGAAAACAACAGCTGTCAAGAAGGCATATGTACACACTCCACTGAATGCGTAACTGTACAGAAGAAGGTGTGAATTCTTCTTTAAATGAGTTCTCTGTACCATTTGTATGGACATGCTTTAATAAAATCCAAAGCTCAGTGAGAAAATGCATATAATTGTTCAATCAGTAAATCAGGCAGATCCAGCCTAATGAAACAGAGCCTAGATGATCTGTAACATCTGCAACATTTTTAGTGGGATGTTACACAGAACTTCTTTTGAGCTGGGAGTTGGATCTCAAAAAACTGTATATATGTAATATACAGTTTCGTAAGTATGAGAGTCCCTGCTGGCATAAATAACTGCAGCTTTTTGATTCACTGTCAAGTTTTAACGCTCTCTTGCACCTGGTAGCCTCTGAATATAATAAACTCGTGATCTTCTGCTTTGTGCCTGGGTACAGGTTGACTAGGTCATGGGTAGTGACAAGCCTATGAAGAAACTTCTGGATGGCCCAGCCCTCAGAAACTGGGTGAATACCAGCACCCCACCAAATGCAAGAGTGGGTCTCAGACCTGCCTGCCTTAGGGAAAACCCAATAAAACCTGCCGCTTCTTTATTTGCTTGGATTCGGAGGTAGTCTGCGGTGCCTGTACAGCAACCCTGTCAAAAGCATAATAGCAAGCGCTGATGTCCTCAAATGCAATAAAACTTTCTTGCATCTAACACCTGCTTCCCTACCATTCCTTGCACACCAATGTGGAGGTCATTATGTCACATACCTATGCATAATCCCTTCTGTATGTATAGACATAGAGATATAAATATATCTTCATAGAAAACAAAACTTCCAGCAGGGTCAGGTGTGTAGACTGGCAGAACCTTCCACCTAGCTGAAGCCAGTGTGAGTTTTGCCATTTTTTTTTTTCAGAGGGCTCCGATTTGAGCTTATTTTCAGCCAAATTGCAATTTTATGGGCAAATGAAGAAGCTTTTGAGGATGATGTTTACAAGGAAGTACAAATCCAATTTGCATTTCAACAAAATACAACAAATCAATAGGCTTTTAAAAGTGAAATGATCCTCTAGTAATTTGTAGTGGGATGCTGAAAAAATCCACTATGGCAGTAGTGAGTGGTAGTTTTGTACTTGCTCATATCAAACTATCAGAGGTTATTGCTTCCCTTTAATTTGCTATCTGGTACCACATTACTGATTTCCTCAAATTAATCAGTTCCCAGACTATTAATGGTTAAGCAGTATCTCTTAGTCTCAAAATACAAGTATTGACACAGGAAAGAAATCCTCAACTATTCTAGTGTCACAGAATCATGACTTACTTCATACTTACCTATGAACATCTGAATAGTTTCATGTCATTCAGGGTTATTTATAAATACTAATAATGGGTTATTTATGTATGTGAATCATGTTTGCAGGGTAAGGGTCCACGCATACACTCTTGACTCTTGATATTAGACTAATCTAGGATATACCCTTTGTATATGTTTTGATAAAGATGTCTTCCAATTACTTACAGTTTTCACTTGGACACTTGAATGTCTCCTCATATTAGCTGGCCAGTCAAGATATATGGAGGAGGCATACTCCAGTCAATAACTTATGTACAGAAAAAGCAATCAAACCCTTCTGTTAATACACTATAAAAACTGTATTCCTTTTTTTTAGTGCACTACAGATTTTTCTTTGACTTGAGCTGTTTTCCGTTAACATTAATAGGTTTGAAATTGTTCTTTGATCTGTTTGTATGGATGCAGAATTGCGTCATGGTGCTCCAACTTTTAAATTAGTGGTACATGGTAATCATAAAATTCTTGATAAGACGTGACATTTTAATCATACTTTACAGATCCTGAGAAAACAGGCAGGAGTTGTCAGCATTTTTGTATCTTGTATGCTTTTAAGTTGTGTATCATATTCCTAACTGGGGTCACTACCTCCTTATTCTTGTACTCTGTTGAAGCAAGTAATGCTTTGTTTGATGGAAGAGGGGTAATTTTCATCAAAGATGACTGTATTATATGCTAAGATTTTTTTATCTGTCCGATATGAAAACTAAGCAACTGTGTTAACATTTATTTTTGGTAAACTGATGCAGAGGATGCCGTGTACCTGGATGATGAGAAGGAAAGAGAAGAATATGTCCTGAATGATGTTGGTATTGTTTTCCATGGAAACATCAACGAGATAAAATTGAGAAGCTGGAGTTACGGTCAGGTGAGCTATTTAGACCTTCTCTGGCTGCTCCCAGTAGGACAGCAAGTGAGTTTAATTGACACCAGACTGTGGTTGAGACTGTGGGCTCTGAAGTGCATTATTGGTGTCTCCTTCAGAAAGATGAGGGGCATAATTTTAAAATTGTATGAAGTGGGTATATGCCTAATCCAGAAAAGCAATGTTATAATAGCTAGTATTTAAAGATTTTGTTTTAGGAGCATATTTCAGATACTAAGAGGCTGCCTGTTGAAAGTTCTAATCATTAGCTGAGGTTTCCACAGTGCAGCAGTATTTCTGATGCTATGTTGTTGGTACTTCAGGACCAAACCAATCTGGTGAAAGAGTGAAGATTTTTTTTTTTCCTTTCCATTTTTCAGCAATAGGTTGTATTGCTTTTTGATGCTTCCTTTTAGTTTTAGCAGCTTGGTGGAAATAATGCTGATCTTTCTGGGGGTCAGCTTGTCACAGGGTTCCTATGACAAACTGGGATTTAATACCAGAGTTTTAAATTTCCTCACCACAGTGACAAAGGGGGGAAAGCCCTCCCTTTGCTGCCTGGACTTGACAACATCAGTCTCCAGTGGCCTCTTGCAGGCAGTGGGAAACACCCCACGCCAGGTTGGTGTGCGGTGCTGGTGTGCCTTCGATAACATCAGACTTACTGCTTGCTTATTTTACCTCATTCTGTTTGTAAGCACTAAGCAGCCTGCAAATCCCTACGGGATGAAAGAGTTAAGTTGTTGTGTGAGAACAGGAAAAAGGCATTAACAAGCAGAATCAAAATGAGCAAAGCTAACCCTGGCTGTCACTCAGAGGTGCTCCAACGGACAGTTATTGGACACGGTGAACTCTGCTCAGCTCACCTCTTGGATTTTCACAGCAGCACAATTAAGAACGTATTGAAGTATTTCCTTAATGCTATGGTGACGGATCCATTCAGTTTTCCTGGCACCTCCCCAGCGCAGCCTTGCAGAAGGGGCCTTCTTGCGTTGCTTTCTTTCCCTCAGCTAAAGACAGTCTCAGAGGTTGAGCTGGATGGATTGCCAGTGTGCTTGCCCTGGAGAGCTCTTTGAACTCACATCTCTCTTGTTTCCTTATTTAAGGGTACAATTTCATCTTTTTTTCCTGCGGCAGCACTGCCTTAGGGAGTTCCTGCCTCTGCACCATTCCTTTGGTTGTGTCAGTGCCGTTGTTTGAGGGGTCTGACTGTCATCCTGACTGAGACAAAAATAACCCTTAAATAAGGGGTGGGGGGAGGGGGGAGGGGGGGAGCAATGCCACAAGCTGATGGTGCCTCTGATATAAGAGATGTGGAACCAGATCCGGAGGCCAAAGCTGGGTGTGCATTTAAGTTGACCAAAAATGCCCCCTCCTGGTCCTTCCTTCCCCCTGCAAGTGCTTGTGCAGCCATGCAGTGAATCAGACTGGAGAGCTGATCTAGCTGAATAAGCATCTCCTTGGTTGTTTTTCTTTTTTCCCCTCCTGGGTTATTTTTTGGGCTTGCTCTGTTCCTAGATTTGGGATTCATTCTGTGACAGATGTAAGGGGGAGGGAGAGAGGGGAATGAGTGCTGGAGGTAGAAGGTGCTGCTTAAACCAGCTGCTGGATTTATGTCCTAAGATGCTAAATTAATGGCCTATGGTGGCTTGGCCTGAGGTGCTTATATTCTGCAAATCTGGCACCTTCCTGACACAAACACCAGCCTCCCTTGAGAAACTGCATTATTTATTTGGTTTTGCTAGGAGGTAGTTCTGTCTGGGAGGTTAGGGCTGTTCCATAGCCCTTTGTCGAGTACTTTATTCCTGTGTTGTCTGAAATTGGAGGACCTGATTTCCACACTGTACTGTGGTGCACCTTTTGCTATCACTTGCCTGTGTGAAAACTGAGTGTGGCAGATGTATCTAAGGGGGCCCAAGCTAAGAGTTTTAATGGAATCAATCATTTTGTATGGGTGTAACAGACATCTCAAACTGCAAAGCAATGGAGAAATATTCTTCTGGTTCCCTCACTTCCAGTGAGATGGAAGACGTGATGTTCCTGATCTTACCCTGACAATTTCCAACCATTAAAAACATGCACCTCCCTCATTTTCAGCAATTCCAGATGTTAAGAATAAGAGCATTGCTGTGAATGAGTAAAAATACTAGCAGCAAGGCCTATATTATGGATATAGCATACAAGTATGTATTTTGTTTTTATGATATATAGCCCTGTACAACAGTGTAAGTAAAAAGTATAAGGCCAGATACAGTCATAGAGGTGAAAGGTATATGGTCATATAAAAAAATACAGATAGACTTGTGCACGGTAATAATCTTAGGCTAAAAAATTGCCTTGAACAATGACAGCTGGAAGCTTTAACTCAGGTTCTAAATTAAAAAGGAACATACAGTTCAAAACTGGGTTACTAGTGGGAGATGATTCTCACAGCTGCTGTCTTTAATGAGCAGCATCAACATGAGAGGAGGAAAGGCAAGAAAAATGGACCAAGGAAGAAAAAACAACAGACCAGTTGAAACATAGCTGTAATGAATGAGGATGGAGGTGTTCCTTGTAACATGACTGTGATTCCTTTCTTCTAAGAAAGTGTAAATAGCCAGTCACTCACAAAAGCCCACAGGGGATTCAGGGGAAGTCTGACTTTGGAAGAAATCTAGGCACATAGGAATTCTCTAGCTGAGAAAGATCAGAAGTTGAATGCTATATTGATCGCTTAACATTGGGTTTTTATGAGAAAAATAAAATAAAACAGGTGGGCATAGAGTTCTTGTTGCTGTCCTGAGTTGTCTCATGTCCACATGTTGAGCTGCATTAGCTTTGCAGCCTGCTGTGCAAATGTAATTTTAGCACGTGCATTTGGTCAGATCAGACTGTAGGCAACGTGAGATCACATCTGACTGCAACTGACTGTGAGAAATACAGCCCTAATTCAACTGGTGCAAAAGGTGATACAGCCCCTCTTACTTTGATTTAAATGGAAGGTCATCTATTAGAAACAGGTTAGCATGAAAGAGGATGCCCACTGAAGGCCAGCCCATCTGAATGTATTGCTCTGTAACACAACGCACATCTGTGGGCAGACAGAATCTCTTTGCCTCTGTGTTTTCTCATGCCTTGTTTTCCACCTGCAGTCTTTCCCAGGTCGCTCTGCCAAAGTTTCTTCGTCCTGAATTTGGTTTATTTCCATTTCAGCTTGTGATGGGCAGGCAGTGCCTGAGCCTGGCCCAAGTTCACTCACCTGTCCTGGCTGCCTGCTGCTGCTCTGGTTCCCCTGACATTTCAAGGGTGTCCAGCCTTACAAGTGCTATGCTTCTATTCTGCTTCCCTCTAGATAGCATTTTCATGCCAATACGAGAGCAGGACACTGATTTAGTTTGATTTAATGGTTTTAAATCCCTGGATAGTGAAGAAGAGCAAAACTGGCTTTAGAGTTAAGGCTACTCTGCATCGTACACTACTGCAGCAGCGTAAGGCAGCTAGACTTTACAGTTTGTCCTATCTCTTCTTCTGTTAATCCAGTTATTTCACAAGCATTCATGTCATTTTGTAAATGCTGAGGTGGAAGGCAACAACCCTGACAGCAATTTCTTTCCTCTTTATTCTTTCTGTATATGCTGGCAAGATCGACAGTGTCTCATAAACTGTAGATGAGAAAGATTTAATTTGCAGGGTAAACTTCTTATTGATTTAACTCAGGTCTTGGGCACTGCTGATGACTTAAAGTGCAGAAAGCAGATTTTGATCCTGGTGAAAGTGATAAATCATTGGGCCAGATCAGAAGAAAAGTGAACTTGAACCAGAAAGGACGGCTATGAGGGCCCAGAGTTTACATTATCTGTTGTGAGCATTTTCCTTGAGAAGGAGGGTCTCCACAGCATGGTTATTCACCCAAGATTATTTACATCACATACCAGTGGAGTGGACTGGAGAGTCTACCATGCAATTATTCAGCTTCCCAGGGATGATACAATATTAGGAGTAGGTCTCTGGGAAACACTGATGCCTCTTTCCCTATTTGCCCAAACACCATGAATTCAGTTTTGCTCAGACTATAAGGTGTTACTCACTAGTGAATGTCTGCTCCAGAGAAAGTAATCCAATGCAAGTGTGGGTGATGAGAAGAGAGGTGTGCTGCCTTGGCGGATGTTTGCTGAAAAGGATTCATACAGCTGTGGTACCCTGAGCAATGAGAGACAGGCAGGCTTGAGGCAGAGGCAAAGAAAAGGACTTTCCCTGGCCAGGACATGGCTGAGAGTGGTGAAACACAGTGGTGCCTCTGCTTTCTTGGCTTCTGCCAAAGCTCGGCTGCTGCCTGGGATGTCACCCCCATCCTTCCCATCTTCCTTGCAGCATCAGCAGCAGTCTTGACTCTTTGGGGCTTCCTTTTCAGCTCTCTGGCCTCACTCTTCCTTCTCCTCTGCCTCTTGCCGGGCTGCCAAAGCAGCAGCTTGGGCTGGGCTCTTGCTCACTTTCTTCAGGAGGCAAAACTCAGATTGCCCTTATCTGCCAAGGAGGCCTAAGCCAGGCTGGAGACAGTTGCAAAATCAATCCAACTCTAGTAGCAGCATGAGAGCAAAAATCCTGTTGGTGTGAATCGTATCTTTACAGATGCAAGTGTAGAACATAACACCTAACACGGCAAGGGGACAAGCTCCGTGGAGTTTCTGTCACAGCCTTGAATGTTAATATGCGATTGTGTATCTAGAAGATACTAATTTTATTTTCTTTTTTAGTTTTATTAATGTGCGTTTCCCTGTCTCCTACTGTTTTCCAGGGGACAGAGGTATTTTCCTTTGCTATGCAGTTTCTCCTAAGGAAAATGAAATACATTGCAGGGCAACTTCTGTGACAAATAATTTCTGGTCTATTTAGGCACCTCTGCCCTCAATTCATTCTTGTGCTTGTTCATGCTGGATCGAAGAAATTGTACCTTTTCACTATTTTTGAAGAAGACTACTTTAGGTCACTTGGTATTTTTGATGTCTAAGTTTTGTAGACCAGGATTAATCAGTATAGTCAGCTTTTGGCTTGTCAATTTTAAACAAATTTAAAAATTAATTTTAAAATGTAAGTATCTTCAAATTAACATTGGCAAACCACTTATTGTTCAACTTCCCAGCATTGCATTGGCTGGGTCAGAGAAGTCCTGAAATTAACAGGTCTGGAATCTGTGAAGGACATGAAGTCCTTCACGAGCAGACTAGCTTCTTGTAGTTATTATTATACTATCTTCCTATTATATACTTGTTAGCACTTAAAATTTTATGTCCTGTCAGAAAGGCTGTGTTGTCATTTCAACCTTCTGGAAACTGGACTGAGATTGAACTGAAAATTACACTCTCTTTTCCCTCACAACCACTCACTTTTTTTTACCATACATGAGCAATTATTCTAGAACAAAACTTGTATTTTTAAATGTGGAACTTTGACTTGACCAGCTAATTTTGAAGCTGATCAGCTATTATAACAGTAACGAAAGATAACATTGCCTTTGCTTTCCAGAATAAAAAGTGACTCAATTTTCCCTCTGTTTCCCTTTTTATTTTCTTTTATCTAGTTTGAAGAAAACATTCTGGATGCTTGCCTGTTCCTGATGGACAAGGCAGAACTGGAGCTCTCTGGGCGTGGAAACCCAATCAAAATCTGCCGTGTTGCCTCTGCAGTGGTATGTAATGGATGCCTAATATGTGTCAGAAGCAACTCATAAATCAAAGCCAGGCTTATTTAACTGGCCCTCTTGCCCCGATGTGCTCACTCCAACAGGTGCCAGATCAATTGTCCATTCTGACCTCTGGGGTCTGGTATTTTATTTCACTCAGCTAAAGGTGAAATACTTATGTCTGCTCATCGCCTTTTCCTGAGAATGGTACCTCACTGGTAGCAAAACTGCTTTTAGACATTGCAATCCAGGCATGATAGCATTTCTTGTGACACTGTGCTCACTTTCTAGTAGCTGAGATAGCTAAGAAAGCTATTTCTGCCATGGACAGTAAGGCAGCATAAGGAGTGGAATTTTGGATGGGGAACTGAGAGACTTCATGTGGACTCCAGCACTAACCTCAATGGGTCTTAAGACAATGCAATGGTGGGTGTTACTGTGTCTGATTTTTAAGCCCTGAATGGCCTAGTCAGGCTGAGAATATTTATGTGAGTTACCTTGGCCCCAGAAGAAAACACTGTGAGAGCTGTCCTCCTAAACATGGAGTCCACAAAACTTACCCCATTCAGAATGGAAGTACCTAAAATAACCAGAAGCAAAGAGTAAGGAGAAGACTTTCCATGTCTCCATTCTTTCTAGCTGCTAGGCACCAGGAGTCATGCCGTGGGTACAAGAGCAGCCCCATCCCTAATATTCAAGATGGATGTCTCATCCAGGATGAGGAAGGCAGAGGCTGAGTCCACTCCTCTGCCTTATAGACGTCTGAATTGATGCCTTCCACTTCCCAGAATAATACTCCAGTCATCGAGCTAGTGTCATTAGATGTTCTTCCAAGTCAGCTACTAAAATAGACTGTCCACAAAAAATGGCTGCTGGAGACAGATGATCCTTTAACCCACTTGTTACAGCATTTTCCCAGGCTTTATAAGAATGAGCTCTTTGTCTTAGATGACATTGAAATGGGATCTCCAGCCTCTCAGTGCCACATGCTGAACATTGCATACCATCATGTTAAATAGAATAGCTTCCGCAAGAAGTATTGAGAACACCCCCACTTCTCTTTCTCTTTTAACCTTTTGGTTAGTTCTTTCACCCAAGACATTAGAAATGTGACTTCAGACCTTCAGACAGAAGTAAGAATTGAATGTGGTTCCTCATTGCTGGGCTAGTAGGTGTAAAAGGTCCCTCATGCAGGGACCATGGATGCCTTAAGGGCAGAATAGCACAAAGTTTATGAACTCAAATTGGGCTTGGATATTACTTAGGTTTTGAGCCACTCAATCGTTCTAGGGAGGTGGAGAAATTCACCATTGGAAGTCCAGGAGTCAATGGACTTTAGGTCTAATCTGCAGGACTAGGCCATAGGGTGGGAGTTTTGGCCGTCTGAAATCTGGACCTCAGTAAGAAGTGGCCAAGAGGTGTTTAAGTCCCATCTGTGTTCTTTACCCTCATTCTTTCTCAAGTTGAAATGTGATAGAGCTGAGTTTGTCTGAGGAGGTGCCCCCATTCTGGGATCATTCTAAGGTTTCCTGATATTGCAGAACAGGTAGAGTTGCCCCCTTCTTCCTCTCTTTACAGCCAGAGGAGAGCCTGAAGGTCAACACACTGCCTTGTCCTTGAAGTGCCTCTTTTCTTGGCATGTCTCCTACAACAGTGAGATGGGCACAACCCCTTAACCCTTTGGTTATGACTCTGAATACATATCTTTATTCAGTCCTAGGGTTCACAGGAAGTCGATTTTCTAATTATAAAACAGTAGTTAATCTAGCCAAAAGCTTTTAAATGAGAATTGTGATTTATTTGGCTGGTGTGTAGCTGTTCCACATTAGCATAATTAAAAGATACAGGGCGAATGAGCTTTTTGCACAGCCTCGACTGGTTTGGTTCAAATTGCTGCTAGGAGATGTATTGCTCGTTAATGCCTATCAGTATAGCCATTAGTCAGCAAAACTCCTTGCTTTGTATAATCTTACCAGGAGAAAACTTACACAGCAAATTCCTTCTTGTTTTCGTGTGTGCTGGACTGTAGAAATTAGTTTCTACTCTAAAAATAACAGTGGACTGGTTCTGCTCTCAATCCGCTGTAAATCAAGAGTGATTTTATTAAAATCTCTGGGCTGATACAGACAGAAAAACAGACGATGTTAGGAAAGAATCTAGCTTAATATTTCTGAGGCTTGCTTATCAGTGTGTAACTGATCATGTTTATTAAAAATACATAGCAGTAAGCATGTTTAATGTTAATAAAACTTACTAAACTGGCAACATGGATACTCATTGTGGTGATTTTATCTCTCCATTATTTTTAAGTGTCTGACCTTCATTCAAAGTTGTTCAGTGATGGAGAATCCGTGGCCCTTAGCAAGATTGTTCTATTCATCTACCTTCTTAATTAAACATTTCTGTCTGTCTTCTAGCCTAAACTTGGCTATATTCAGTCTCTCCCATCCTATCTTTGTCTGCTGGGTTAAAGAGCTCTTTATTATTCAGTCTCTGACATCCCTAATGCTCATTTCCTTTGTCTTTAGATCAACTCCAGGGACGATAATGGTGTGATTGCTGGATCCTGGGACAATACCTACTCTTACGGTGTCACACCTTCAGCCTGGACGGGAAGCGTGGACATTCTCTTGGAATATTACAGTTCTAAGCAACCCGTGCGATACGGCCAGTGCTGGGTCTTTGCTGGTGTCTTCAACACATGTAGGTATCAGTGAGAAAAGCTCCATGCTGCTATGCAATTCTTGCTTAACAAGGGAGAGCTTTTAGGTTAAACTTACTAAAATACTTCCTGGCTCTGTAGTGTTCAGGAGTAAATAGTAAAGATATTTAAAAATACATGGCTAAAATAGATGGTCTTTAAATAAACCTTTGGCATCTCCTTCAGTTCGACTGCTCTTTCACACAAATCTGTTAACTATTTATTGGTTCAGTAAAACATATTCAGTGACTCACGAGGTTAAGTTTGGGAGAGAGAAAGTTAGTCTTCTGGCACAGTCCACATTTCTGTTAGGAAATCGGAGATGAACAGGGGGTTTGTCATCTAGACCTGCAACATGAAACTGTTACCCAATATGGGATATGTGGTGGTGTTTCTGCTCCAGAAAGGCCAAATCACATCTACTGAGGATTGTTCCTAGCAAAATTGACGTGTGCTGTCCCAGCACCTGTCTACTGAGCACTGTTAACACTTCCTGTGGAGTTTGTGAGCCAGAACAATGAGGAAAATGCTGGCCTGATTTATGAATTGTCTAGCACTACAAGGCTAAGTCTGAACACACTTGCTCAAACTAGAGTTCCAATGTTGCAGCAAACAGGATGTTGCATGTTGTAAAACCCAGTAGGAAAAGCAATGTTGGATTGGTCCCATTTTTTACTGTCTAGCACTTTCTAACAACATCATCTGCTAATACACTGGAACACACTGCAGTCAAGAAAGACTCTGGGAGTGTAAAAAATGTGCATTATACAGATAATGGGGACCAGACATTGGAAGCCGTGCTTATGTCAAGCGCCAATCTAGAGCCAGTCAAGCAGTTTCTATACTTATGGCACTGGCCAATAGAAGAGGCTGAACAGAAAATAAAAGTGTCTTAAGCCCAGATGATCTTTGTTAGAAGCATTTACAACATATGCATTTAAGTATCAAACCTGGGAGGACCAGATCAGCTTAGGACCAGGGGGACAAAATACGTATTTCTGCAGGCTTGGAGCCTACTTTGCATCAAGTACTTTTCAGCCACAGTTGAAGGTCTAAGCTTTGGTGCTTGTATTTAAGATGTGAAAAGGAAATTACAGAAAAACTCTTTGTGAAACTTCTCTCTTTTTTATCTGTCTCAATACCATCCCATGTTGCTGTCTCAAGGAATAGCATTATACTTCTCTTTATGTTATACTTCTATCAAATATGAAGGATATTAATCACACATTTTCTGCAACAAACATGGAAATTGAATAATTAATGGTTCTTCACCCTCAGGCAGCCCTGGACATCTCTACGTTTTCACTTTACTTTTGCCTGTTCTGTACATGTATGTTTCATTTTGTACATAATTTTCCTCCAATCTGGATAATTGAATTTCATAACTCATTTTGGTTACTTGAGGTAGTTCAAAAGCTATTCAAAACAGTAAGGACCTTGGAAATAAAGCTGTCTTCTGACCACCTAGCTTTCTTCTGGCACACACTTGTCACATTGCAACGGGGGATGCAGTTTCAGGTTTCTCTGCTTCTCTTTCATATATCTGGAGAGGTACTTGTTTTGATTTGGGGAGGTGCTGGCAGGTGCTCTGTCCTTCGACACATGAAATAGTTCATTTTATTCCTGGTGCAGTGGGATAATGAGCAATCACTCACATCCAAAAAATCTGAGAGATGTCTACTTCCTCCACTGCCTGAGGTTGTATGGTCTGTACTTGATGCTCCTCAGCCTCTGCACAACACAACGGGTTCAAAAAGGCTCTTGCAAATGTTTTCTATGGATACAATTCCTCGCAGCAACTTCCACGGGCTGCTTTGTCTTCTCTGCCCATTGCCTCATCTGGATTTCTCTAGATCACAGGCAGACGCACACACCAGTTCTCCCACCTTCCTCCCGCACTGGCCCCAAATCACCACTATGCAGTATTTTGCCTGCAGGCCACTGTGAAACTGGGGCGACGCAGCAGAGGCCCAGAGCCTGCTGTGTTAAATGGAGAGGCGTATTTATCTGGGGCAAAACTAGACTTGGTTTGCTGACTAAGTTAGTCAAGTCAGAGACCTGGCGCTTTGTACTGCTGCAAGGATTGCTGAAGTATAAAGTTTGTTGAGCATTATGAAATGAAAATGTTGTCCAGTGGCTGATCTGATACATAGCCACTGACATGCCCAGCTGCTGACCACTGCACAGAGAGGACAGCAAAGGTCCAGACAGCCGCGTGCAACTAAAAGGGTTGTTTTGAGCTGAGTTTGAGTCTTTCTCGGAGGTGCCAATGTTTTATCATTGTGACCAGCCCAGCTTTCCAAGGTTACTATATTGTACACTCTGGATAGTCATCTGTTAAAAATGCTAAAACGTTCTGAAAAATGGTCATTAATCTTGAAATTGTCAGACAAATTATTTTCAATGAGCCCTGATGGCTCATGTGCTGGAAGCCTGGGAGGGCACTTGAATTAAGTTTAATCAATAGGTACATATGGTATTGGATGCATCCAGGTAATTTGTCATCCAGGAACTTGAAATGAATGTGCGGTGTTACACTTTATTGGGAGTCACAGTAGTGACACTAATGAATATACAAAACCCAGCAGTAGCAGCAAGGGCTGTTCAACATTGCAGCATTGGAACTATTTTTAAATAGAATTTTCAATAAAAATGTTTTCCCTTTCCAAAAAAAACCCCCTGTTTTCTGCAGAACCATGTTGGCTCCTAAATTGGAGAACGGGAACTTTTTTTGGCTGAGAGACAAAATATTTCATCTGGAGAAGCAGAGATGATGTGTCACCCTGCAGCCCCACACCTCCCTCGGGGCCATGCTCCATGCCTATTTATCAGCCAGGGTGCACCACAAACACAGAAGCCTAATGATGCACTAATGCACTGCAGACGTAGCCATAGCATTTTCACGTTTCCCAAATTTACCACTTGTCAAATGGGGAGAAGAGCCATCAGTGCTACATTGTGATGGTCTGAGATTTAGGGGTAGGGGCTTTTTTTTTTTGATCCTCCTTTTAAGATCCTTTATGGGAAAGAACTATTGACTCCAAAATACTATTACTTAGCAATCAATACAAATTATGTAATGCATTTTGTTCAGACTCTCTAACTCTGACATTTCACTTGCAAATAATGTAGCTTTTCTCCCTTGTTAGCAATAATTTTCTGCTTTATTCTTTGTGTTCTCCAGATCTCTTCTGACAGCAGATATCAAACAGGAAAACTCCAAATCAACCAAAAGGAGATACTTTCTATTCATTTTCTTTTTAGCACAGACTCATGATTCTCTGGGGTTCCTGATACTAGGAGACCTAATATATTTTCTATTTCTTACAAGCTTAAACTTACTTTTCTTTGTACCACATTTGGTCATGCAGTTGACCCACTGCACCCAGATTTGCCCTGAAAAGCTATGGTGTGGTCACTATGCAAGACAGTTCTAAAACTATTGGTAATCAGCTGCTTAGGTTATAACCATTGTACCACTACATATCTTGAATGCTCATCATTTTGAGACCAAATAAAATATTTAACATATTCTATATATAAAGGCAGATAGGAGAAATGATTTGGGTTGTTTTGACTGAGTTTTCCCATTTTATTCTAGTTATTAATAGTTTCTCTTCTCTCATCCTGTCATCCATGAGCACAGTCTTCATATTTGTCCTTCTCATCACACTTCTCTGTTTGCCACAGTTCTGAGGTGCTTGGGGATACCTGCAAGACTCATTACCAACTATTCTTCTGCTCATGATAACAATGCCAACTTACAGTTGGACTTCTTTCTGGATGACGAAGGGCAAGTGGACACCAAAATTACAAAAGACTCTGTCTGGTGAGTTCTCCTGGCAAATGCCTTTAATGTGGCAACTGTATAGGTAGTAAAAAACATGACAGCAATGTCTG
Source organism: Haliaeetus albicilla (assembly GCF_947461875.1). NCBI lineage: Eukaryota > Metazoa > Chordata > Aves > Accipitriformes > Accipitridae > Haliaeetus > Haliaeetus albicilla. Next base: position 15,759,813 of record NC_091503.1, on the reverse strand, counting down.
TGGTTTATTTATTTCTCTGTGCATTAAAGAACACTGCTAGCTTATGTAAAATGGAATGAATGGTTTGTTAGTAGACGGACTTATATGAAGCGCTTGTCATGTAAAGAGACAAACCCTAGGGGATCCCACTACTAATGTTACCATACAGTGCACATTTAAGCACACTGGAGAAAAGCTGGAATGGGTTTCTGCTCCTTAGGGCCATGCTGTTTCTAAAAATAGAAAGGGGTAGGATGGGCACTTCCATCAGTCTGGAGCCAGGCTCAAAGGGATACCTCAATATCTATGGAAAAACATCTTTCTTGTTCTGCTTCTGCCCAGTTCCCAAACTTGTAGGCTGGTTTTTCATTGTGATCATGCAGTCACTGTCGCAAGTAGGTACTTTCTGAAATAAATCCAGTTCAGCTGAAAAAGAAACGAGCCAAGGTATCAAGAAACTTACTGAAATGATATTGCCAGATTTGTAAAAAGAAAACTCCCTAGGAACAAGAAATGGAGCCTACATATTCTTTTGGATAAGACAGTCCTCTAACTTGCTCCTCGACTGTCTCCTGTCTGACAGGAGAAGTGTAGCAGATATTGATTATATGCCCTGTTCAGTAAAAATTATGTGTGGGTTATTGGGCCTCAAGCCTCTCCTCCTCAGAGTGAAGCAGTGAATGTGACCTCTATATTCCTACATTCAGGAGATACTTGTCCTATTCAGTGTTAATACACCTGATTTGTGTCAATATCTTCAACTCATCAGCATAGCTGCTCATCAGCATGTTTCATTAATAACCTAATCTCTGGAAGTCTTTATATTAAAACTGTAATAAACCCATTCTGTGGTGGAGGAAATGACTGTACCTGTTGCTGTAACCTCTTTTATGTGATTTCTGTAATCTGTTACCAAGAGGGAATCTAAGGAAAACAATTAGGTTCATTTACATCTGAAGCTTGTATCACAGCATCACAGAATAGTTGAGACTAGAAGGGACCCCTGGAAGTTATCCAACTCCCCTGCTCAAAGCAGGGTCAGCTAGAGCAGGTTGCTCAGGACTGTGTCTAGTTGGGTTTTCAATATCTCCAACGATGGACACTCCACAACCTCTCTGGGAAATTTCTGCCAGTGGTCAACCATTCTCACAGAAAAAAAAGTGTTTTCTGATGTTCAGACAGAATGTCCTGTATTTCAGTTTGTGCCCCATTGCTTCTTGTCCTGTCATTGGGGGCCACTGAGAAGAGTCTGTCTCTGTCTTCTTCCCCCCAACTCCCTAACCAGGTATTTATACACTTGGGTAAGATCCTATTGAGCCTTCCTATCTGCAGGCTGAAGAGTCTCAGCTTTCTTAGCCTCTCCTCATGTACAGCCTCTGGTGTATCAGCCATTCCTTCCAGTTTTCTATACGGGCAAACTTGCTGAGGGTGTAGTAGGTCTCATCATCCAGGTCATTAATGAAGGTGTTAAACAGTATTGGACCTAGTATCGACCCCTGGGGTGCACAACTAGTGACTAGGCTCCAGATCAGTTCACACCACTGATCACAACCCTGTGATCCAGACAGTTCAGCCAGTTTTCAATACACCTTGCTGTCATCCACTTATCTAGTCTATACTTCAATGGTTTGTCTCTGAGGATGTTCTGGGAGATGGTCCTAAAGTCAAAAGAGAAACCAACCCCCACACACTGGTCTCCCCTTGTCCACTCAGTCATTCATTTCATCAGAGAAGGCTATTAGGTTGGTCAGGCACAGCTGGCCTCTTGTAAATCCATGCTGACTACTGCCAATTACCTTGTCCTTAATATGTTTGGAAATGTTTTCCAGAAGAATTTGCTCTATAACCTTCCTGGGGATCAAGGTGAGGCTGACAAGTCTGTAGTTCCCCTGGTACTCCTTCTTTCTTGAAGAAGAACAGGCTACAGGCTTGGGGAAGAGTGGCTGGAAAAAGGCCCAGTAGAAAAGGACCTGGGTGTGCTGGTCGACAGCTGGCTGAATACGAGCCAGCAGTGTGCCCAGGTGGCCAAGAAGGCCAACGGCATACTGGCTTGTATCAGAAATAGCGTAGCCAGCAGGACTAGGGAGGTGATCGTCCCCCTGTACTCGGCACTGGTGAGGGCGCACTTCGAATACTGTGTTCAGTTTTGGGCCCCTCGCTGCAGGAAAAACATTGAGGTGCTGGAGTGTGTCCAGAGAAGGGCAACGAAGCTGGTGAAGGGTCTAGGGAACAAGTCTTATGAGGAGCGGCTGAGGGAACTGGGGTTGTTTAGCCTGGAGAAAAGGAGGCTCAGGGGAGACCTTATCACTCTCTACAACTACCTGAGAGAAGGTTGTAGTGAGATGGGTGTCAGTCTCTTCTCCCAAGTTACAAGCGATAGGACAAGAGGAAGTGGCCTCAAGTTGCGCCAGGGGATCTTTAGATTGGATGTTAGGAAAAATTTCTTCACTGAAAGAGTTGTCAAGTGTTGGAGCAGGCTGCCCAGGGAAGTGGTTGAGTCACCATCCCTGGAGGTATTTAAAAGACATCTAGATGTGGTGCTTAGGGACATGGTTTAGTGGTAGACTTGGCAGCGCTACATTAACAGTTGGACTTGATGATCTTATAGGTCCTTTCCAACCTAAACAATTCTATGATTCTAAGGAAGGAGTGATATTTGCTTTCTTCCAGTCCTCAGGAACCGCCCCCAGTCTATCTTTCAACGATAGATATGAGTGGTCTTACAATGACATTGGCCAGCTCCCTCAGCACTTTTGGGTTCATCCCATCAGATCTATTGGACTTTTGTGTGTCCAGTTTGTTTAAATATTCTCTGACTTGTTCCTCTTCTACAGATGGTAAATTTCCATTACTCCAAACTTCCACACTGGTCTCAGGGACTGTGATTCCTGAGGGCAAATCTTAGCAGTAAAAACCAAGGCAAAGAAGACGTTGAATACTCTGGCCTTTTCTTACTCCTTTGCCACCAGGTCCCCTGCCCCATTCAGCAGCAGATCCACATTTTCCTTAGTCTTCCTTTTGATACTGATGTGCTTGCCTTTCCTACTGCTCTTCACATCCCTTGACATACTCCGTTTGATCTGGGGTTTGACTTTCCTAAACCTGTCCCTGCCTGCTCAGACAGTGTCTCCATATTCCTCCCGGTCACCTGTCCCTGCTTCCACCTCTTGTGTATTTTATTGTTATGTTTGAGTTCAACTGGGACCACCTTGTTCACCATGTGGGCCTTGTGCTACTTTTGGTTGATATCCTGCACACAGCCATGGACCATTCTTAAGCTTGGAGGGGGACCAACCAGCTCTCCTGGACCATCTGCTATCTAGAACTGCCTCCCATGGGATTCTTCCAAACAGGACCTTAAACAGGCCAAAGCCTCCTCTCCTGAAGTCCAGGGTATTGGTCCTGCTATTTGCTGTGTTCCCTCCTGTTAGGATCCTTGATGTTCCCAGCTTGCTAAGCTGCATATGGTCTGTGTGACAGCAGGACCTCAGTACATCTCATGGGGCTGGTCCTTCTATGGCTCACAGAGCTGTAAAGAAACAGTCACTCTTCTGAAACCTCAACTGCCTATAAATGATGTGAAACAAGACCCAATGACTGGCTGCCTCACTGCTCAGTCCGTATACAGCCAGTAATGGATCATTGCTATGCTTCAGACTTTTCTTCTCCCCTTCTCCTAACCTGATCTATGAAACACCTCTCCCCCACTTTTGACATTTCCTTTTGTTTCTGTACCTCTCCTTTTTCCCAGCTGTTTCCCAAGACTTCTTAATTCAGTCCTGTTTTTTTCCATTCTTTTGGGACAGGGCCAGATCATCCAAAATCATCCTTGCTCCACTGAAATCTATACACAACTTCACGCTAGCATTTCATCCATCCTACGTTTGGTTTTTTTGGCTTGATTACTTTTTGAACTGCCTTGTTCATCCTTTTATCCTCCTGCTGCATTTATTAGTACATGGTGCACAGAACCCTTTGGGCATGACTTAATATATTACACACCTCTTTTCATTTCTCCTCTGTGTCCTCTCTCTTCATTACTCTGTAACACTCCATGGTAGCCCACATGCCGACTTTAAATGACTTGTGTCTTAACCTTGATTTTATTTTTAATGTCTCTTTTATTTCTTTTCTTTTTTTTTTTTTTTTTTTTAAAGAGGACAAGCTCAAGGTATTTATATAATGATTTTTTAAATGTATTTCTTACTTTTATTTATAATCTCCTGAAAACTGGAAGCAAAGCTCTTTTTCTTTATTAATATATCATTTCTATTGCCTTGTACTGCTGGAGCTGATCTGTCTTCAGGTTTTAAATACTCTCAGACTTCAGGGATACTTGGAGCCAGGATTTTTAGTCCAATCAATCTCTGAGTGTGGGGCTCCCTCTGAATGTTATCTGACATTTATTTATTTTTATTAAAGATCATCTTCTCCCTCAGGATAGGAAACAATGACAACAACAAAACAGATATACAAAATTACACAGACTTTGCAAAAAGTTATTTTTATAAAGCTGGCCGGATTTGGGCCCATCAGTACTGCCTCTGTCCCCTTACTTTGTTCTCCTTGTCTTTCTTAATGATGATATAAAGACACTTACAGAATATTTCTTTTGGATAGGAATCAAGACTCACTCCTCCTGTGAGGTCCAAGCAGACCCACATCAGTACCTCAGCAGAAACTTGCTCGAAGTCACCCAGCCCCATGGGGGTTCATCCATGGCCAGGCCTGTGGAGAAACCCCTTCTGAGACCTCTGCTCTCCCATTCACTTCCAGCTCACTTTTTGCCAGTTTCTCAATAACGTTACCAGTGGCTCTCTCAGCCCCAGTGCCTGAGCTTATTAGCTAATGAAAGGGCAGCAGCTGTTTCTAGCATGTGCCTGTCTCATAAGCAATATGAAGTACCCTTCTTAAATTGTCTTCCAGGCATAAAACCCACCTGATCATCTTTTATTAATTTCCCCATCGCTTAGTTTAGTCTATTCGTAATTATCTCTGTAAATATTTAATGGTCACTACATTGATCTGTATAGCCATTCTTGCTTTCTTTAATGTCTCAGGCTTGCTGTAGAATACAAGAACTATAGAATCAGTTTAACGAATTATGGCTGCGGAGCCAGTTCCTTGGCTGTGCTCACTTCTACCAAAGAGAAGTCTCTGCTACATTTCGGAGAGGCAAATGTTCCCCTCATCCTCCTTTCCTTAATGCTCATGTGCTTTACAAGCAACGTCTTTCTGACCATTCACTTTCAATATCTTTAAATGTCTTTGTTATTTGCATGGTAGCAGACATTAAGAAATTGGCATCCTGTTGCGCTCAACATTACACCAATAGAAACGAGTAAGAAAGGTCCTCTCCCATAGGATGAGTATAGAAAAAATATAGAAAAAAACTGCATTACCTAATTACAGAATTGAAGCAGAGCTGCCATTTTCCACACTGTTATCCCCCCCTTGGTTTTATCATCCTTCCCTCCTGCCTGCTTTTAAGGTTCTTCGTTTGCAGAACACAAAGCTAATGACACATCTGAGTTTGATTCAAAGTGAACTAGTGAAGGCTTCAGGGCAGGGATTGTCTCTGCCACATGTTGGCATAACAGTTTTCAAAAACCCACCTACCACAAAGTGCGTCCTCATTCTCTGGTAGCCCTCAGCAAAGCTCTGTGAGCATGATTCAGCATTGACTACTCTCAGCAGCATCAAAAATTCTCTGAGTGTGCGTCATTTTCCTTGAATAATTCCTTTTCTGTAGTGCTGCTTCATTAACTCTCCTAACTGACAAGTTTTACCCTGATCCAGGCTTTCATTTCCACTTTGAAATGTCTTGTTAGACAAGCCTCAGATCCTTCTGACTCTGCTCCATGGCTGGTTTTCACCTATTATTAATGAAATGGTCAGAGTTTAACAAACCCATTTTGGTTGCTAATATCATTGCGTGTACTATGGGCTGTATCAGCAGCTACATGGATGTAATTTCATTCATATCTGCTGTAGGATATGTACAATTTGCAAGCAAAATTACCCCTTTCTCTATTCCTTCCTTCTTTTATTTTTTGCAGTAATGAAATTCAAACACTTTGCTGGCTTTACTGCAAGACCCTCTTCCTAGATTCTCTTTTTCTTGCTTGTGCTCTCTCCCTTGAGCACCGATAGCATTGCAGAAGTTACAAGATCTCTCTTTCTTTTCTGCTCATCTTTGAAAAATTCTGGGCGGACTGTGTTGGTGCTGTAGTGTTTTTTTTCTTTTCTTGAGAATCCAGCCAAGTGAGGGCATTTCAACCCTGAGTGCCTAGATGAACGGCTCTCAGAAATTCACCTTTCAGCATCCTGTCCTGGGCCCTAAAGGGAAGACTTGGCACACAGTGGTTGTAGATGGGTTTTATGAAGGCTGTATATTCTGGGAGATCTGATCTCCCTCATTGGCGTGACACACTGGTAAGACCTTATAAGGAATCCACAATGAGGATAGTCTTATAAGCCTATGCAGGGTCTTTTTCTCAACCAACATGGAAACCAGCTAAGCATGTTTGTTTTGAGCCATGAAAACAAAGCTACACACTGTACGTTATGGAGTTGATCCTGAAATCTCTTCAGAAAAAATGCCAAAGCTTCGGTCTTAATAGTTATAAAGCAGACCATGCTTCAATGGCTTGAAGAAGATTCAAAGCTTGCTTTAGCAAGCAGACTGAAGTGGAGGTGTCTGGCTGGAAAGGAATTGTAGTTTGTGTAGCATTTCATATACCCCAACAACCTCCAAGCACTGGAAAGTTTTCTGAGACATTTGCATTCAGAACACACTAGAAGAATCAAAAAAGCTTCTTCAACTTGCAGTCAAGAAACTACAATGAAGGATTGTGGCCTTCAGGTTTTAACAGATAGGTAACAAACTTCTAGACCTAAAAATCTGTTCTCTAAAAAGAGCCAACTTTTTTGCTGTTAAATTGGCAGATGTTGTTATTGAAGCAATGGCAGGACATAAACACACAAGTTTATTTTGGTTTGTATGTTTCTTTCCAAGAATTTAATATTCTGGTCTCATCTCTTTTCTAAGGAACTATCATTGCTGGAATGAAGCTTGGATGACCAGACCTGATCTTCCTGTTGGTTTTGGAGGATGGCAGGTTGTTGATGGGACACCCCAAGAAACCAGTGATGGTAATATTGCTTGAAGTCCTCCTTAGCTCTCTTTCCAACGCTTGGGTTCTTAGTGGCAAACAATGAGCTGATGATAACTGAGCCACTGGCACCATATGGCCAGTGACAATTTCTTGCACCAGATAACCACACTCACCTGTGCTCAGGGCCTTCTTCTGATTTGTTTTGAGCTCTAAAATAAATCTGTCCTTTTTATAACACTTGCTCATGATGCATGTGCACAAACTCCTGCATGAGAAGGGCCCTGCTTGCTACAGAATAGATGTAGTCCTGTTGCCAAAAGATAGCTTCTAAAATTTTAGAGAACCTATACAGGAAATTGATCAAATTAATTCTCCTTCATTTTATGTCTGCAGCCCTTACTAAACTTCCTAAGCAGGCAGTAGGCAGGGGAGAAAATGTGAAAAGCCACTGCTATTTCTTCCCAGTCCTTAATTTTCCAGTTCTTAAAAGACATTCTTAGCAAATGTGCATTGAGATCTTTTTCAGTCTGTGGTCTAACTGAGCCCTCCCAAAATTATCTGCTTTAACCAAAGCCAGCTGTAACTCCATTTTAAGCACTTGAGACTTACAGTGGACTTTACAGTGCCATTAAGGTACCAAATCTTTAGGTTGTTTCAGACTTGAGTCTGTGTTGTTTAGAGGGCTGGTAGCAGAAATTAAACTTTTCACTTCTTGGTCAGGAGTTCCTGTAAACTATTGAAAGAGTTCACAAAACCCCCAAGAATTCTTTTTCTTTGAGAAAATAGAACATTTTGACATGTTTTTTATTTAATTTAGTCTCTCACTTTATCTCTCTTCTCCCCATAGGTATGTACAGGTGTGGCCCAGCCTCAGTTCAAGCTATTAAACATGGTCACGTTTGCTTCCAGTTTGATGCTCCTTTTGTCTATGCTGAGGTACATACTGAAAATTTTTAGTGCATTGAGCGATATCAGTGGGACCATAGGTGAGACAGAAGATAAGGCCCCATTGCAATATATGGATTGAGAAGTTACTTCACGTATACTCTATATCAAAGAAAAATCTCATAATTATATTTTTACATGCAGGCCAGTAGGTGTGATACAGCTCTAACGAATGACAGAGATTTCTCTAATCTATGCTCACCAATGTAATAAGCAGAAAAAGCTACTCTGGCTCCGATGAAACTTCAGGCTGTGGTCATTCATCCTTCCCAGATTCCAGCTATGCTGGCAAATAAGTCACTAGCTCTAGCTGCTCATTTTCATCCCTTGTTAGCTGTTCCCTCCTTGTCAGGCTTGCCAGCAAAGCTGCTTATGTTGTGGCTCCCTTGCTTATTTCAGTCAAAATGGATGCAGTGATTTTAAAGAAGTCTTTGCTCACCACATTCCTTTTGGCTGCAGCGGGTCAAGGAGAGCTCACATGGGTGGTTTGACTGGCAGATCTGAGAGGGAAATATCTCCATGAGGAGCAAGAGGGCCTGGTCTGGAGTTTTAACCCCTTGCACCACCAGAGCTCGTGTGCCCAGAATTGCAGCAGCTGCAGAGCAAGTCTCTCTCTAATTGACTTCTATACAGCTTAGGACAGAAAAGATATTTTATCTATGAAGCATTCACCTCTCTATGGTCTAAAGCTTTTTGGTGCAAGGAATGTGTAATCACGCTCCCCAAGTCCGACCAGTATCTCTGTAGCCTACTCAAGTTTACACCGTCTGTTGTTCTGGAGCTGCAAATAGTAAAATGCATCTGGTCATTATTGTAGCATATGAGTAATTTTAAACATGGGACTTCATTGCGAGTAATTAGTGGGACTTCAAGTCAACATGTCATCGGTTTGAGGGGAAATAGGCTGGCTTCCCTTCCTCTCTGTACTTCCACGTATCTCAATCCTTTTTCATTTCATTTTATAGGTGAATAGTGATATTGTTTACTCAAGAAGGCAGAAAAATGGAACCCAAGTGATAGAAAAAATTGACACAACCCATATTGGGCAGTTGATTGTGACCAAGGAAGTTGGGGGTGATGGAATGATGGAGATTACTGAGGAGTACAAGTTCCCAGAAGGTAACCTGAAATGGGGTGGGATCATACTGATGTAGATTTACCTGAGTCAGATCTTGGATGGCAGATTTACGAACGTCTGGCACTGAGGGAGCTTCACGAAAAGCTGCCACGGTGCCCTCTGGAACTCTTTATTTGTAACTCCATCCCAGAAACACTGCAGATGCCTTGATGAGAGCACAAACTTTGCTACTTGGAAATGCTTTGGACTGAGTAAGTGAAAACAAAGGGTAGTCAAGGAGGAACCCAAAGCATTCAAAACAATTCAAGGCTTTCCGTACAGCTGTTTAGACATTTCTTACTCAGGCCGGATGTTCGCACAGAGTAAATCAGTGTAGCTCCATTAATATCAATTAAGCTACATCAATTTATCTGGTATGGCTTGAATCTTTAACACTAGCTCACTTGGAAGCTGTGAAGTTCTAATATTAACTTTACCACAGGAAGGTTCACTGTCCTGATCTGTTCATTTCAGCTACCACAGACTATGGAAGAGGCACCTTGTGATTGGTAAGTGGGCTAATGCAGTACCCCTGTTTCTTTTCTAAATTTGATTTTCATTCATTTCTAGGCTCAGCGGAGGAGAGACTGGCTCTTGAGACTGCTGTGATGTATGGCGTTAAAAAGCAAACTACCCAAGATACCACTTATCAGCCACAAATGGATGTTGACATGGACTTCCAAGTGCAAAAGGCAGTCCTTGGCAGTGACTTTAAAGTCACTATAACTTTCAGGAACAAAAGTCGCAACAACTACACTGCTACTACCTACCTTTCAGGCAACATAGTCTTTTATACAGGAGTCCCCAAAAATGAATTCAAGAAACACTCTTTCAGTGCAAAACTGGAGCCCTCTTCATGTAAGACTTGCGTAGTTGTTTTCAAACCTGCTAGCTTTTTTTTCTGTGTCATTAACTGTCACCAATGTCTCTACCCATGGGTAGAGACAATTCTAGTAGCTAGGGGTAGGATATTGTATTGGGTATCAGGAGGCTCCACTCCCAAGTCTGGCCCTTCTACCAGTGTCATTTAGAGCTGAGACTGTTTTCTTCAGGCTGTTGCTCCCTGCATAATGCTCTCTTTCACTGAGCTGCATGTCTGAGAACTGTTAATTTTTCTTATTTAGTACAAAAGAAAGCAAAGGAGTACACGTATTAAGCAGCAAGGTATTGTTTTCCATACCTTTAGTCTTCTAGCAGTATCTCAGCAAGTGGAAGAAAAGTTCTGGTTCCTCAGGGTGTCATTTACAGGGACAAAAAGGTGAATATCTTGTCTTACCTGGTAGAAGCTGACAAGCTCTGAGAGGGTTCAAGTGCACATCTGGCTTTGGAGGACTGGGAAGATTTTATGTTTACAGTGATCTAAAAAGCTGATGTGTAACTAGAATGTGCCACTATAGAGCAGGAGCATTTGTCAGCTGGGCAGGTACCCCAAAGGTGAGTTATCTTTAGAGATGCAGTATTTGCTTTTCCTAGTGCCCTCTGGACTGCGGTGGGGAGATCCTGCCTCCCTCTTCTCATGAGAAAAGCAGTTCCTGGCAGCCTAGCTCACGCGGCTGAGGGCAGGATTTTGCATTGCTCAAAGTAGGGAAGAGGGACGTTCTTCTTTTTTATTTTGGACATAACTAATCTGTTTCCTGTCAGCCATGGCAGCCCCATTCAGAAAACATTCAGCAAGTGTGGAGGACCTGCTGTACTCCAAAGTGGTGTGGAGCAGGCTGGTTGTAGATCCCTGGCTCCTCCAGCGACAAGTGACTGCCAATCACTTGTTCTCCTGACAGGTCTGTGCTCTTGGGTCAGTGCCTCCAGCTCAGCAAAAGTGATGAGAACGTGTACTTATGGAGGCTAAGTCAGAGGATCCTCCACTTGAGTTCCCTAGTGAGAGAGTCAGCAGCAATGATTTTGCCTTCTTGATGCTACTACTGGGCAAAAGCAATCTCTGCTGAGCACAGCAGGAGTGGCAGGACTTTGGGAGGCCAAAGGATGGGCCTCCTGATCTGGATCTGGTGCTGGATCACAGCAACCCTGGCTGACCTCTGAGGTTTCTCCTCTGTCTTGTCTATCTCATCCCAGCTCAAGAGACACTGTGAGCCCTCTCTCCTCAAAGAGGACGGGTTCTGTCTCAGTGAGAAGCATCCATGGAACCACAGTTCCTGCCATGCTGTGAAAAAAAATCCTCTGCTTTCTTCCTCACTTTGAGCATCATCTAAAACTCCACATTTTTATTTGGAGCTGATTAATCTCCATAAAATAAGAGTCCACTTACAGGGATCTACAGGTGAAGGTTAATAAAAATTCTACCTGTGGTCTATAACAAAGCTCTGACAGCTGCTTGCTGGTTCTTTCTAATTCCCCAACTCTTTTGCTGGGTGTCTAGAAATGGGCTTTGGGTTGTTCTAACACAGTGTATCAAAACACAGTGTGGCGGTTTACAGTGGCTTGCATCAGTTACTAAATATTTGATCTGAAATACTGCAAAACTTTTGGAGACTTGGCTAGGTACAGTAAAAAAAACAATTTCAACTGCTCGGTCTAAATTCTGTGATGCTTCTTTGACATGGGGAAACTCAGTGATCTTGTAGGAGATGTGCAAATACCTGTTACACTTTCTGGCTGTGATTTGTGCTTGGATCCAGGACTTACATCTGCTCTTGCATCAAAGGTCTGTCTAAAGTATTATAACCTAAAACACAGCTTCTGCAGTGCTTTGAGGCTCATCTGGCTTTGTGCAAAAAATGAAATGAATAGATGTTTAAGCATCAGTGAGCCTCATAATTCATTTCTTCTAAGTTAAGTAAATGGTTTGTAAAAAGCTTCTTGAAACCATGCTGGAAACTCTGAACTGACTGATGGTGAGTGAACACAGAGCAGAGAGAGGCACCTGAGAGAACAGAACACGGATTTTTTTTGCATGTGTAGCAAAAATATGTCCCCATCACTGCTTCTGGCCAAGAAGACAGGTTTTAAGGTGTTACCACCTTTCAGGGTGTAAATTAGCTTATATCTGAGCTACAGTCATCGACTTGTGGAGCACTTTGTCCCGTAACAGGACAAAAAACCCGCACAAGTTATGCCATCTCTCAAGGTGACACATAAAACTTGAGCACTAATTCTTCCACCTTTGCCTTGGAAAGGACTACAGATGCAATCAGGAGCAATGTCTGAGCAGATGGGCAGTGTGAAGGGAGGCAGCATGATCATTTGCAACTGCATGAGAATACTCCATCAGGGGTGTGATGGGAGGATACCTTCTGAGGCACTCAAGCAGAATTTGTAGGCTTCATTCATGGCAAGAAGTGTACATATACGTCTGGAAGTAACAAAAAATTACAATACAGTAAAAATGTGTCAAAGGCATTCTTCCAGCCCATGCTGCTGAAAGAATGAAGCAAACCAAGTTTTCAAACAGGAAGCGAATGCATGGTTTTCAGAATAACGATTAAAGGAATTGTGTGGGTTGAAAACATCTTTGAGGATTTGAATAGCTTAAAACTTCCAGTGCCTTCAAAGGTGCTCTTGCATCTACTCAGTTATATTTAGTTTTCTCTATTTTTTTGAAAGGCTGTAAGGCAGCTCAGTGTTGTGTCTCCCTTGGCTTTCCTAGGTGCAGTAAGTGGTACTGGCAATTTACCAGCACAGCCAGTGCTAAGACAATGGAAGTCTATTATTCTTTTTTCTCCTGTGGTGATTAAATTTAAACGGAAAAGTTCGTCTTTCCTTCCACTGTAAAGTAAAATTCTCTTCGATTGTAACTAATTTATTTGTTTATTTACTTACTTTACACAGACGAGAAATACCTTGCCTGATATATAATTTACAGCTTGGGGCATTATGGGAAATTCTTTTACAACAGATACAGAGTGAAAGGGAGGGAGAGAGGGAGGGAGGGGGAGGACATCAAGTAAATTTAAGGCTGGCCTGGTAAATCCGGGTCAGGTGGTCACCAAGGGAATAGCTTTGAAACCAAATCAAGAAACTGGTTTTGAAGTGAGCGGATCAAAAGAGTGAAAAGGGGTGAATGTCGTTCACCCAATTGAGTTCAATTATCTCAGTGTGTACAGTGTATGTCACAAATACAATACAAATAATGGATAACAGTAATAATCATAGTTAACAGATGGGAGATCTTGATATGTTTACTGGGGTTATAATGAATGTTTATAGATGCAAGAGCTCCAGGTCTATATATTCTGCCTGGTCACTTAGTTAGCAGGTCTGCTTCTCTGCATCACATTCTCACACCATTGTTGGCCTGGGAATTGCAGTTCGATATGGTTAAAATTAATGATTCCCTGCATCTGAACCGTCTAGCCTAGGGGGACTTGTTCCTTCCAATAATTATTGTCAGGCAGCACGTGAAAGCTCTCTGGAGGGCATGCTGGCGACAGGAGGACCTTCTTGCTAAATTTTGCAGGCAAGTCCAGTGTAGGACAAAGGCAGATATCCAGACATGTCCTGGAGAGCAGGTGGTCTCCCAGCTAGCCTGCATGAGTTCACACCCACCAGTGGCTGCTCTGGTGGCATCCCTGGTGGCATCCCTCTGCCAGGAAGAGAGGCAGAGAAAATGCAGGAATAAAGTGAAAAAGCAAACATTTACAGGGGGGACACTCAAAAGCTGGTTTGGACCTTTGTGCCTAGTAGCTATTTCTTGCCAGTCTTGGTTCTCACTTAATTTGCGGTAGTGCCTAGAAACCTTCAACAGTGACCTGGGCCTATGCGGACGGGCACTGGGCAGAGGCTGTGCACAAACCCAGCCCTTGCCCCAGGGAACTCACAGCCTAAATGGAAAGAGGGCAAGATAAGAGGGGGAATGGTGAGGTAAAGAAATGAAGATAGTTTGGGCAAAAAAATCAAAGCCATTCTTTGGTCGTGGGCCACCTTTTTTCCAGGGCATTTGTGTAACTGGCACTAGCCATGATGGGAGGAGTAATTAGCCATTAGATTGCTTCAGATGCCTTTTTTCTTTCCTGTTTCTCCTTTCAGCTAGCACTTTT